>NC_059072.1:174728977-175342058 GCF_020497125.1 Mauremys mutica
TGTTGAGGCACTCTATTGTCTCAACTCCACCACAGTACTTATATCTCTGTGCACCTTAATTATTTTAATTCTTTTTTGTATGGTCTTCCCCATTATCCAGCTTCATCACAGGCAGCAAGAAATGAGACAGCTCCACACTAGCTCCCCCTTTTGCTTCAAGACCTTTTGGGACAGATTCATTCCTGCCATTTTCATCTCACTAGTTCCCACTTTGGTTAACACTGTTGTAGGAGAATTTTTATTCTCCACCAAGGAATCCATAGGAACTCATTGGTGAAGATTGCCTAGGGAGTGTTTTAATCAGTGTATACTCAGCCACTCTGACTATATCTCTCCCAAGCCCATGCTGCCCACTTCTGGGGCTGAGTTGGCTGGTTGTAGACCCTGCCCACTTTGCTTATCTTTACTAACCATACCATCACATTGTATCCAGCCTCCTGTGAGCACAGTATTAATTAAAATAAGCATCTTCAAATTCAGAAGCAAATGTGTGTCTTACAGAAAGTTAAATTCTATGCTAATGAATTCTGTTTCCTCTCTCCCATTTCATTTTAATCAGTTTTTAATTCACTAGTTACAATTATAAGGATTATATTTATCTTGGGGGGGAGGGAAAAAATCATCAGAAATACCCATGATGGTTGCACTGTACTGGTCAGTGACTTCACAGAATGAAATGAGATAGGCGCCTGGCTATTATTTTGAAAAGAATTAATATTTTCATAGTAAAATTAACCTCAAAGATATTTCTGTGGAGAGAATATTGCAATACACATTAAAATATTTAGATTTATCTTCTTGCAGCTAAACCAGCTCACATTGAAGTTTCCCGGTGTCATGACTGGGATATGGGCAGTCTGACCTAGTAGTCAGAGCAGGAGTCAAGGCTGGTCAGGTACCAGGAGGTCAGAGTCCAAAGAAAGCCAGAGGGCAAACCTGAAGTCAGGTTACCAGAAGATCAAGAGCAGGTATTACAGGGGAAGCACACCTAAACAGGGAGATCCCAGCTGCACGGACAACGTCCTGTGCCTGTGCTGGGTTTATATAGAAGCTGTGAACCAATCAGGAACTCCAGTGTTCTGCCAACTGGATTCCAGGACTGGAGTCCCCTGTATGGGTTCAGCTTCTGTTCTGGCAACTACTAGCCACGTCACTGGGTGGCAGATTGGCACTTATTGACTCTAAAAGCCCTGTGGATCAGGGTTCAAGACCCATAGTCCCTGATTGTGGGCTATAGGCTTTCAGTGGCAGCCTATAACTACAAGTCTTCTAGCTGCTACTACAGGGGTCTCTGGCTAGTAAGCCCTTATTCAGCAAATCATTAAAACATGCTTATGCATGTGATTAATACTGTCTTTATTCAGCAAAACACTTACAGATATGCTTAAATCCTACTGAGTTCAATAGGGCATGTGATGGAGTATTTTGCTTAATTAGTGATAGGGCCAGTGGCTGAGACCCCTCTTTTCCATGCTAGCCAATCAGCACCCTCTCAGCTCCTTCTCTGTCCTCCAGTGGGGCCCCCCAGAGGGCAAGAGCAAAGGAGCCAAAGGCAAGGATCACCAAAAAACATACAGGAGAAATATAGAGGTATCCATTGGCCCAGAAGCAATGAATGACCATACAGCTTCAACCATTCTGCATGTGACATAGCAGGCAGGAGGGAATTAAGGGTTGGGGTTGAGGACCTGGGAGAAATAGAAGAAGGAGAACAGAAAGAGCACTGGGCATGGAACTCAAGGAGAAGGTCTGTGGGTCTGGAGGGAAGAGTTGAAATGCACATGCCTTGTCTACACTGATAGTGGCATGTAGGGTACAGTGTAGTGCCTGTACCTTGGTGAAAAACAGGCTGCATGCACACTGCCATGTGTAGATACACATGGTAGTGAAACGCTCTTGCAAGGGGAAGGCAGCGGGACACTACACTGTTAAAAATAGCAGTGTAGATGTGGGAGGAGCTGTACAGTCATGTAGAGAACCATGTAGAGTATATACCCTAGGGCTCTGGCATGTCTTTATTCTGCTTGCCTAAGTAGTGCCTCGCTGTCTACACTGCAATTTATACCCATACTAGGTGTTGTGTATGTACTCTACAAGCCACCATATGGAGTATGCTGTGTAGACACACCCTAATGCTTCTTCAATTTCCCAGTGTAGAGAAGGTATGGGAGAAGAAATTTAATGCACTGAAAGCAAGGGTGAAAGCTGATGGCAGGAAGTGAGGAATGATGCAAGTGTGTTTGGGGGATGTACTCACTTTGGAGTTTTAAGATGTGCACATGATGTTAGCAAATATTAAACACCCAATGTTTTGCATATAAAGTTCTCAGAATCCTCTTTCTATGAACTAAAGTGCTAACGGTCTGTACCATAAACCTAAAAAGGGCTTTGTACTTAGGTTGAAACTTAATGGGTGACCAAATGATGGAACGTATGTAATCAAAGATGGAATATATGTAATCTTACTCTTGTCCCATTGACCTATGGAGAATGTGGCCAGATGTTTAGGCAGGGGCCATTTGTGATTGAGGAGAGTACTTTTTATTGCAAATATGAACCACTGAGATACATTTTTAACCCATCATGAATTCCTTTTGTCACACAGGTTCTGTAATAATGACTTGGTTAGGAAATTTCAGTTTATATGACTGATAAACTAAAGGGATCATAAAGGAAATTTCACAACTGATTATGTTGTGGGGAAAGGAATTTCTTTGTTTGTAATCACATACAATGTATAAGGAATTGTGGTTTTGAGAGTTACAGTAAATTGTGCAACAGAAACACTTCTCCAGAGTCAGTTTGGTAACATATAGCCTTCCTTTCTGAATAGTGCTGTATTAATCCTTGACTAATAATCTTTGATTAATAAATTCCAATTGAGCTTGGTTATCTGACGTCTTATTAAGAAACAGAATTGTACCCTAACAATGTATATATATGTAAGCAATACATATTTTTTTCCTCAGGCTTTTGATTGAGATGTAGGAAGAACTGCTGTAGTCGTGTTATGAGGAAGCAAGAAGAAAACAAGTTGAAATGATTGAATGAAATGGATCAACTTTAATAACGCTATTTTGCCCTTAAAAGTAGGCTCAGTTTAGACATGAGCTAAATTTTCCAAAGGGCTATGACAGAGTCAGACCAGACAGCAATAAGAGAGTGGTGGAAGGCAAGACTATCAGCCCTAGAATCAGGGGTGAAAGTAAAATTGAGCTCTTACTGGTACGGAGCCAGCTCTGGCTCCCGCAGGAAGGGGAGGGACCTTGGGCAGAAGGGCGAGGGGTAGGGTCATCATCCCCCACTCAGCCCATCTGCGCTGCCTGGCCCATGCCGCCCAGGGCTCCAGCAGTGATTTAAAGGGCCAGGGCTCTGGCCACCATTGCTGGCAGTGCTTTAATGCTGGCACCATTGCGGCAGGGTTCTTTGCCGCAGCAGCACTTTAACATCACTGCACCTTTTGCGTCCCCCATCGGCGGCCCTGCCGGATCTTCGCTGCCCCTTTAGGGACCCGGCAGGGCCACCGACAGGGGTGCAAAAAGGGAAGTGATGTTAAAGCACTGCCGGGGGAGTGCTTTAAGCAGTTTCCTTAAAGTCAGCGGTACAGACCGCTTTTTACAAGTATGCCATTCCGTCCCATACTGCCTTACTTTCACCCCTGCCTAGAATGACAAAGACCCTTTTCCCCCTGAGCTGAAAAGAGTTTACCTCAGGCCAATTAGGGACATCTGAGTCCAATTAAGGGCTCCTTGTGACCTTTAAAAGCTCCTTTGAGAGAGAGAGAGAGAAAAGACTTCTCCTGGGTAAAAAGCCACTCTCCTCCCTATGGGGGAAGCAACCATGCTAACGCTAATTGACAGTTTGGGCCGGTATATTGATGCTAATTGACCCAGAGGCCAGCATAACAAGGCCACACCTTGGGGAGAGGGAGAGCAGGGTGAGATATTTGCTTTCTGTGTTCTGAACTTGTTACTTTTTATTTGGCTGAAGAGTACTCTTTGGGCCTACCCTGAGACCTACTTTGTAAATACTGAAGAATACAAAAACCCGAGTGAGGAGTAAACACTCTGCAAAGTGGGACTGATTTACTCCAGGCCCCCACGGCCAGAGGAGGAAATGCTGAGCCTGGCGAGGTGAAGGAGGTGCCTTGCCACAGGACCTTAACCCCACCTCCACTTGTACATATGAAAGTTGCTGTGTGCATGTTTTATGCTCTCAAGAGTTTTTCACATGCAAATGTTATCACATGCCCACACAAGTAGTAAGCAAAACTGTTAGGATGAAATCAGCACATGTAAGATTGCACACTCACAACAAAGGCCACATAATAATATATAGAGCTAAGAGTTCAACAGTAATTAGAGATACTTTGTACAGGTGCACATTGCAGCACATCTTCCTAAAACCCAGTATTGCATATGCAAGCACAGTAACATACATTTCAAGACATAAGAAGAGTCATACCTACGGTATTACCTTAGTATCATGGTTGGCCACTCCACCCAGTTTCTTCTTGTATATACAGCTACCTTAACTGGGCACTAAGCAGACAAAAGAAGAATGTAAGAAAGGGAAATGATTCCAAGTAGTCACTTGTGTGTTTCTAGAAGAGACTTTCCATAGTGATTTCTACAAAAGTAGGGATAATTCCTTTTAGATTTAAATCGGGTTTCAGTCTCTCATTTTCTGTTTGCAGTATGACCCGGCTCTCTGCACTTCTATTTATTATTTAATTTGCTATATAATCAGTAACAAAAGGTTCTTTTTCTACTGCTCTGAATAATTTTTTTGTGCAGCACTACAGCAGGTAATAGTTTTTCTTGTAATCTGATTTCATTCATTCTAATTTGAAAATTTAAAAAGAAAAGCTGCCTTGGAAGATCATAAGTTGGCATGTCATTTTATTTCTTTTCTTTACATACATCTTTAATAGTCAATTTCCTTTTTTCTATACATATTTTAGTGTGCAAATGTTTGCCATCTATATTAAAATATGAATTATCCCCATAGTAGTGTACATAGCTTACTGAATGACATCAAATCCAATCCATTATACAGATCTTTAATAACCAAGATAACTTTTTCATCCAGGTGGTGGTTCATTATTTTTAGGATTGAATTTAGAAATGCTATCTGTCGAAAATACTAAGTTTTTAAATTAAACTTTTCTCTAATACAGAAGAAACTTCCTAACTGATACCAGTGACAAGACCACTCATGGTGAAACTGACAAACATGACAAAAATCAGTGACACCACCTTGCAAAATGCATTTGCTTATTAATTTTGTCAATCGTCGTTTGTGATCATATTTTGTACCATACCAGCTTAGTGGGTGTAATCATGACTCTCTCTAGTGGCTGATCCAGATAATGTAAATCCTATGACCTCTCAGAGTTTAGGGAGTTCTCCTTTAGATCAAGTTGCAAAGGCCTGTGCTTTTAGTGGTGAACATCCCATGCTTAATTCCTGCTAATGACCACAGCATGTGTTTGTCTCTGGGTTATGATTCACAGTGACTATGGTGTGTGTCAATATGGGGCCATAGTGAATGTGAAAGAAAATGTATTATAGAATATTTTGTAATATAAATGAAGCCTCTAGTAATGATGGCTACAATATTAAACCTTAGTAGCAAAGCAGCTAAAAGAGTAGAGATGGTTTGCAGTAGATACATCCTTTTGCAGTGGGGTTTTAAGGCAGTAGGATAGACACATTTATGGTATTTTTCCTGGCACAGATATTTTTACCTTAAGGAATAATGATATTTCACTGCTGGCTATCAGTTCACACCATCAAGAACACTAGATGCGGTAGCAGCTCTCCTAACTTTCTACAAGCCAGGAGAGTAAAGCAGCAAGATGGAATCTTTCTAAAAACTATTCTCTGGTATAAAAACTGCTTCTCTGGTAGCCTCTCACGGTGGTCCCCTTTACTGAGATAATTAGCCCTGCTCTAGTAGCAGTGCATCAGTGGCTACAATACAGCTGTGAGAGTGAACTTGCTCGATCTATAACAGCAGCCCAGACATTGAGCACAGACACCTCCTCCCCCTGCAGTTGCATCAGGTGACTCTCCCTTTCCTCCCCTGCAAGTTAGCCTCAGATTTATAATAGCAATAATGCCCTCATTGCTGGTCCTTTTCCTCCACTGCTCCTTATTTGGATCAATAAAGGCCTTATCTGATCTAGAGCACATTTGGCTCTAGATTGTAACATTGCAATCTGCTTAAAGTAAGGAAGCAATGCATAGGTACACTGCCCGAGGAATAGGCCAGGGACTGGACTTGTCACTGACCACAATTCAGTCCCTGATTCTCTCCTTCTTTCAGAAATGAAGTAATCGGCACTAACTCTTTACCAGGAATAGATTACTTCCCCTTTTTGTCAACTCAGCTGTGCTGGCTAGGAAATCATGGAGTGGAGTCAAAGGATCTCCTCACCCATCTTCCCACTCCGCACCCACCCACAGAGGCTGCTCTTTCTCTCATCCTAGTGTGTCTTGCAGAGATATAAAGGGACACTTCCACCCCCATATTCCCTTGTGGGTGCATATAAACCACACAATAATCTTGCCCTGTGATTTTGTTTCTTAAAAATGGAATTGGATTACACTGGCTATACCAGAGACTGATAATGAGTTTTTTTCCCTCTTTGAAAGACAGCAACCCTACCAGGTGTCTAGGTATGTGTAACCCCCTCACCAGACCTACCCCTAATAACTTACAATAATTCAGGACAATAAGAACATAACATAAGAATGGCCATACTGGGTCAGACCAAAGGTCCATCTATCCTTTCTTCTGATAGTGAACAATGCCAGGTGCCCCAGAAAGGATTAACAGAGCAGGTAATCATCAAGTGATCCATCCCCTGTCACTCATTCCCAGCTTCTGGCAAACAGAGGCTAGGGACACCATCCCTAAAGGTTTGTGAAGTTTTTTTTTTATATGGAGTAGCTACATTAACAGATGAAGAGAAATTTTGCAGTACAATTTCATTTGATTTCAGTGAAATGCATTTACTAATCACATTGGAAGTTAGCAAATAAGAATAACAAATTTTCACAGCAACTTCAGCTTGGTGAACTGGATCAACTGACTGACAAATAAGAGAGGATCATCATAAATGGTAACAGATTGTTCTAAATATTGGCAAGTGGGATTCCCCTGAGCTCAGGGATGGGAACCATTTTTTTTAAATTAAAGCATAAGTATACACATATACATAAAATAAAGTGCAATTAATGTAACAAGCCCTGGTTACAGAACTCCAGGTGCACCCTTTTCACATATCTCTTACATTAATCACAATTCAGCTTTCTAAGAAGTTAAAATAAAGCAAGAGAGACTAAGAAAGAAGAGG
The DNA here is from genome assembly GCF_020497125.1 of Mauremys mutica. Taxonomy (NCBI): domain Eukaryota; kingdom Metazoa; phylum Chordata; order Testudines; family Geoemydidae; genus Mauremys; species Mauremys mutica. The sequence continues at coordinate 174,736,341 of NC_059072.1, forward strand.
AAGAAAAAGCAAAAGGTGTGTGGGTAGAGAAGGATGGCACATGCTTCCTTGGATAGATTTAGCTCCATGTGGTCTAGCAAAGGACCTCAAAACTCCTAAAGACTGTCCTGAACCTTATACAATGTTTCATGCAGCAATGAGTATGCTCTCACAATTAGAGCTATGTAACATTTAAGCAGTTCCCATGCAAAGGCGTTTGTGGAAAACATTTTTTTCCTGTGGGTTTATGAAGGTTTACATTCCCTGAGCATTATCAGGGTTCTATTTACAAACATTATGGACAATCATAAATGTGGTCATGACTCCACAGTTAAGAGTTGCAAGTATTCTTCTATTGTATAAGCACCCAATTTCAGACCCTTACAATATTACTGAAAAATATCTTAATTGATTCTAACCAAAATTGCTGGTTGAATGCTTTTTGTTTAATGTCACTGTCAGAATTCTTGGGTTACTGATAGGCGCCAGCTACTGTCTAGGTGCTGCAAAACCCATTGGGCGCTTTGCTCTGCATAAACAGGAATCTCTGTGATACTAAATTGGTCCAAATAGTCTGTCTGCATTTGAAGGGGATGGGAACTTCTGGCTCCCACTCCCTAAGTCCTTTCAATAGAGTCCTGGATCTACTAATCCTGGGAGGGCCAGAGGGTTTCAATGGCTTGCCAGCTTGCCAAACCTGTTCTGCCAGCCTGGTATTCCAGAGTTTGTTGCTTTCTTGTAGGCACAAGGAATCTGAAAGTGACCTCCTTGAGTAAATGACCTCTGAAACCTTTCCAGGAGTTCCTCTTAGAAGCTGTACAACTACTATCTGCTGTCTCCCAGAGCTACCACCCAACTGACTGGAACGTTCTTCTTTTAAACCCTTATCCTGCCCTGACATGACTGACAAGACTGGAGGAGCCGGGCCAGCCTTGCCCACAGCAGCTTTTCAACCCCTTTGTTACTGGTGCAAGGTTTATACACACCATCACAAATCACAATATGACAACTAGTCTTGAGAGGTGGCTCGTGTTAGGCAGCCATTCACCACAGCAGCTGAAGAGCAGTGGTACATATTTGTTTTCTTAGGCCCACAAGATCATCAGATTCACTCTTACCATTCCATCCCAAGGCTCCAGTCTTATAAACAGACCCACATGTGCAGATATATAGCCCTTTTCAAGTCAGCAGGGCTCTTCCCAAGCATAGCAACTGGCAGGATCAAGGCCAAAATTCCTATTTTGTCTCCTTCAGTGATGTTCTCAAAAATGTCCCTTTTGCAGCTAAAACTATGAACTGTTCCCAAATTGTCCACAAAATTGGTCGGGCTGATTTTGACCGTGAGCATGAAACTTACTACAGGTGGGCCTGGTAGTTATACCTTTAGTTAAGGCTGCCTAATACCTTCAATATATGCTCATGTTTTCAGTTGCCTGAAAAAACGTTACCAAACTGTTTGGCCTAAAGTTTTCCATGCCAGATGCTTGCCTTTGTCTGATTTTTTAAAAGCAGCTCAGCCATTTCCCCAAGTCTCATCATTGTTTTGCTGTGTAGCCAATAGCAGTGAAGCTCACTGGCAATGCGTGTCTCAACCTGCTCTAGTGATTGACCAGTGTAACAGATAACAGCCTATGGTGACCACTGTGACACAGGCTTTCAGTAGAGACCTTATGAGACCCCTTTTGGTGAAACCAGAGGAGCCCTTTACCCCTATGTACACCTGTGCTCTCTGCCAGTGGGCATCAAGAGGTCCTTGAGTCACAGCATTATATTCCTCCTCTCCCTTATCTCCTTACTGATTGTGTCTAGGATTGAAAGTGATTTACTCATAGGCATGCTCTGGGTAGGTGGTTTATGGTCCACTGGAGAATGAATAATACCACCCTCCTTGATGTCACTGTACTCAGAGATTCTGTTTCCTGATTAAATATATGTTCAGTCTTACAGCAGAAAGAACTCCATCTGGTTCATAAATCTGAATTAGCTGCTGTACTGGCGGGGGCTTTTTTATTAGGTTTAGAATGCTCACAACAAAGCTGTCAACAACAGTGAAGGCCACCAAAATATTTGTTATAAAATAGGCGGGAGAATTCTATAGGTCTGACTGTCTGGTAATAGTTCTGAGCTGGGATGGTAAATATCCCATTTCGCTACTCAGAATTTAAAGAGATGAGAATGATGGCAGCACCAGAGACCACATTTCTTGTGTAAAACACCCATAGGATAGGGACCACAGGATTCTGCCTCCAGTGATTACAGTCCTAGTTATTTTTGATCACTTAATTAAAAATATGTACACAGTCTATATTTTAAAAAAAAGATAGCATTTTAAATTGCAGTAAGACATGCTTGTCCATGCAGCATGTGTTAATTCACGCAGAGCTCTGACAGCAGTCAGCCTTCAGACTCATGCCTAACAACCCACTAGGTGTAAATTAATGCAATACAATTCATGCCCTGTCATGTCTTATTGCTTAATTATCCAAGTACAATGAGGAATACTGTGTGTTGAAATATGAGAGTACAGTAATTTGCTATTGGAGATATTTGTATGGTCTTTTCTGATCCAATTTGCTTCTATTTTCAGCAAACCATAAAGATACTCTCTCTCCCACACAATATCATAATATATCAATTATGGAACTAGACAAATTGAGGGCACCTGACTTTAGAATGTTAGATAAATTTAAGAGGAACAACATTTAAGTCATCTAGAAATTCTGAACTTGGGGGAAATAAACAGAAGACAAAAGGCTAAAAAGCTTAGGGAAAAAATCACAAAGAGAACACTAAAGAAGTAGAGCCAAAGAAAGTATGATGTTTGTGTCGAAATAGGAAATCTGTTTGAACTGGGAAGAAGCCCAAAAAGAGACAGCTGACCTTATGTGGTACACTGAAGGGAAAGCACAGATAATTGGATTCACCATTGTTTTTGTGTGTGTTTTACTAGTAACACCTGCAAAATCTCAACCTTGGGTCATTAAAGAGAAAGGGCCCATAAGTCCCTTTGTATTGTACCAGGGTTCTGCTAGTAAATAACCTAGCATCCAAAGGTGAAGTCAGGAGGCACACGAAAAGAAAATCAATTGGTGCCACATTGCTTAGTTGTGAACATGCACTGATGAGGCATAAGGGCAGACTGAGAATCTTTAGAGTGTCTAATGCAGCAAAAAAGAGGTGAGAGTTTAGAATATTGCTACCAAATTAAGAAATACAAATCCCAAAGGAAATTTAATACAAAAGAGTTGATATCTGCAACAATAGGCTGGATAAAACAGAAAGGCACCAAGGAATGTTAATATTGCAGAATAATACTGTCTAATCAGAAGTGAGATGACATAACACTTTCACAAATGAGAAGCAATGAACTTATCAACTTGACATGGGAGATGATTGTAGTCATGTATACAGTACACAGCACTCCTGCTGGTGAATTGCAGATAAAGCATATGGCAATGTAGCTGGAAAGTAGGCATTAGAAGATACATTGCTCCCTAATTGATTCTCACACTCATTATAATAGGGACTATGTCACAACTCATGCTTTTGAATCTAAGACAAAATATTGGAGGATGTAGAATTGCAAAACTCCATATATTTCTAATGGAAGTTTGATTAAAAAATTATATGCAGACATCTGGTAAAACATTACCCAGAGGTAACCTTTATAAATACCTTTTGTTTAGAAAGCAATGCGTGGTTTTATGTTATTCTTAACTGTTTGTAATATCTGTTAAAACTAGCAGAGCACAGAAACCTGTTCACTCTCATTTGGAACTTTTCTCTCTTCGTCTCATCACCACAAGCCAAAAATTCTTCTATTTTCCCTAGAATGAATGAAAGACACACTTTTCCCTGAGGTTCAATCAAGATTTCTTCATCCATCCACTGGTTACAGGTTTAATAGAAATAAAGGAAGAATTTAAAAAAGCAAACTTGAGGACTTCCAGTTAAATTTCTTGGGAAACGTCTGGCTTTCTTACCTTCCCCATTGTTAAATGATCCCATATGGTGCCAGGACCCACGAGAATAATTCCTGTCAGTTGGACATTGAACTCCTTCAGCAAGCCAGAGCAACCAGAGATTCAGAAGATCCATCTCCTTGTGCATTGGCACTGAGAAGTGAGCCAAACAGAATACATGTCCTAGAGATCATGCCTTACTTTAGCATATACTTCCTCAGATAGTGACTATATTGCACAAAAAATAAGAAAAAAATAAACTTACCAATGGATTTGCATTAATCACTTACCTTTGCTTCTCTGTTGTGGATTATAATAATTCCAAATGGTTTGTCTGGCAGCCTATCTGAAAGGCTTTTTAAAAGGAGAAAAGCTGCAACAGAATAGAAACATTTCTATGGGCTCCATGAATGTTATAGAAATAAAATATGCAGTGAACAATAGTCCACAGAGATAAAATGACAGCTAGCTCCCTCACAAGTACAGCTGATTAGAACATTTTCACTGCAAACAAATTTGATGTTAAGATATATTTTCATCAAAATGCTTGATTTTCTGTTTTCGAACCAGCTCTAATCTCAAGTAATAGTTTCAGTTAGTTCCCATAATCCTGTTTTAGTCTGTTAGCTAAACACTTGCTGGTGTCCAGGATAAATAGGCGCTCCCTGGAAGTTGTTTCCTACTTCAAAACGGCCATTTTAATTACATCACATCAACTTTGGTTCTGTAGGGAAATGTGTTATAAATAATTATCTCAATTCCAGTATCACATAGCAGCCCAAACTGAGATCAATGCCCCACTGTGCTGGGTGCTTCACAGACACATAAAGGGACAGTCCTTGCCCCAGAAAGTTTCCAATCTAAATATACAAGACAGACTAGTGATGGAAGCTATTACAGAAGTGCCCCAACTTATGCAAGGCGTTCTGTTTCAGAACGCCTTGCGTAAGTCGAATTTTGTGTAAGTCGGGAACATATCTCCAACAATTACGCAAAAAAGAAAGAAAAAAAGCGCACAGAACTTTTTCCATAAGTCCAGATTTCCATAAGTCAGGTTTGCATAACCCGGGGAGCGTCTGTATTCCTATTAACAGATGGAGAACAGAGGCACAGAGAGTCAGATTGTAAGACCAGGAAGGACCACTGTGATCATGTAGTTTGAACTGCTGCATAACACAGGACATAGAATGTTAACACACAAATCCCTATTCCCCCCCCCCCCCATAATTTCTGGCTGAGCTATAGCATCTCTTGTTGAAAAATCATCCATTCCTCATTTAAAGAGTGGAAATGGTGATGGATCCACCACATCCCTAGGTAAATTGTTCCAATGTTTCATTATCCTCACTTACAAATGTGCACCTTATTTCCAGACTGAATTTGTCTAGCTTCAGCCTTTTGCCATTGGATCTTGTTATGTCTTTGGTAAATTTAAGAGCCCTCTATGGTCAGAAATCTTCTCCCCCATGTAGGTATATCAAGTCTCCTCTTAACTTTCTCTGGAATACATTACATTTAACTTTAAACTCATTGGGAAGGCAGGTTTTCCAGTTTCTTGTAGTTCTTTTCTTTCTGAAGTGTGGGCATCATAACTGGACACAGCATTACAGTAATAGATTGTTAATGCCGTATACAATGGTAACAAACACCTCCCTATTTCTACTCAATATTCCCCTGCCTATATTATTATTATTACTAGTCCAGGACCGTATTGGACTAGGCACTGCATAAACAGAACAACAACAACAACAACAAAGACAGTCTCACCTTATATATCTATGGATCACATTTTCTCTCTTAGAGCCACCTTATCACACTGGAAGCTCATATTTAGTTGGTTATCCACCAGCCCCCCTTAGTTCTTTTCTGAGTCACTCTTTTCCAGTGTACAGTTCCATATTCTGAAACCATGACCACCAATATTCTTGGTTTAGATTAAATGACTTGCTTATCTACTTAAGTCTGTAGTAGAGCTGGAAATTGAACCCAGTCCAGTGCCTTAAACACAAGAACATTAAAGCCATTAGACATGCTGATGAAGTGTTTCCTTTTAATCGTCCAAAACTGCAGAATACTGAGTGCCACCTGGGAGATACAGAAGGACGTCCAATTACCCTGTAGGCATATGGGAGTGGATGGTGCTCCAGGAGCAAGGCATTCTTTTTTAATCACTGTATTATAAAGAGAAGGATATTCACTCTATGTAGTAACTGAGGTTCTTCTTCAAGTAGTGTCCTTATGGGTGCAGTAGTGTCCCTGAGCCTGGGATCGGAAATCTTCGGTAGCAGTGCTCTTTGGGCCACATATGCGCTCCTCCCCTTCTCACACTATGACCAGCATCTATATAGTGCTGTGCAGTCCAGCTGCCTTCAGTCCTTTCTCAGCCACCCTTGGTCTGGGATAGAATCCTGTGCAGACACCTTCATACATCTGTAGCTCCTTTATTAATCATACTGTTTCCATGGTACTGTCATAATTATTAGCCATTTTCTTTATTTTTCTGTTTTCCCCCTTTAAAAAAAAATCTGTTCCCCTCCCTCCCTGTTGCTCTTTAGCTTAATGTAAGTTTTTTTTTCTGTGCCCCTCCTGATTGGGAAGTCCTCCCTTCTCGGGGTTGTGCCCAGATCCCCTGGGTTTAAGAGGTGCCTCTCCTGTCATGAGGCCATCCCTGCGAGCAACAGTCACTCACAGTGCATATTCTGTCTAGGTGAGGGGCACATCTCACGAAAGTGCACCTCAAATTGAAGGCTTGGCCCAGCAAGGAGTGTGAACTGAGCCAAAAATTATTAATGGAGAGCTCTCTGTGGCCAGACTCAGTCCTTTTCCCTGATACTTCTCCTATGCACTGATCACCATCGGCACAGTCATTGGCCAACCCTGACTAGGAGAATGTCTAGACTCTCCCACCCAGATGAAAACAAATGGGCCATTAGCTCACCCATTAAGGAGCCGCCTCAAAGAAAGGCATCATCTGCAAGGTGGACCGCCTCAATATCTTCAGAGGTGAGACTGAGCTCCTGTGACTGCCTGGACACTTCCATTACTGGCAGTACAGAGAGGTCCAAGGACCCTGCACAGGCAGGAACACAAAGGAACACTTCCACTCAGCACCAAGAAGGAAAGTGTAAAGATGTCAAAATTGGCGCTGACCACCTCAACTAAAGCGATTCAAAGTGCTTTGGCAACGACCAAGCCCTTGGCATTGACAAAGCCTTGACACTACAGGATATAGGCATTGGTTTTTAATCACTGTATTATAAGAGCTTTTGTATCACAATAATTGAATCAGAATTAAACAGATGTGATAACATTTTAAATATGAATATACCTTTCAGTATAAATATTATTCATGCTGTTTAATATAAATATTAGAATGTGCAAGATGCCCAGATACCAGGGTAATGTTTGATATAGATACATAGACTAATGTACTAGACAGTAATTTAAACCACTATCTGCCTAACCAGGATTTTTTAACATAGACTAAGAAACATTACTCTACAAGATGATACCATAAATGAACGTAAGTTATTAAAATCACTTAAGCAGTGCCAATTTCTAGATGCGGTTCTTGGAGATTTAATCCCCTCTTAGAACTGATGATGAGTTGTGTAATATTTGCACCTACAAAAATGATTGCATTCTTGATTACCATACTTTTAAAAGAGTGGAACAGAACCCTTTATTTTATGCATGCATATTTATTTTCCAAGACAAAGAAATTACAGAAACAGGTATTTGCTTATGTTTATGTTTCATACGAGGAACTAAATTGCCTGGAAAAAAAAATGGAATTTCCTTTCACTGGGCAGAGTCACTCCAAATTGAATCATTAAAAAAGGCTTTAGTGGAAGTCATTATCAGTCTCACTCTGGCAGAAATTTGCTTACCACTGGTTTCAGTTATGAACATAAATGATGGGCACTGGCTCTGAAATTGAAAAGCTGATGACAAAATGGCCTTTGTTATAACAACATAACAAATGGTTATGAAACTGTTGTTAGAATAACAGTTGTTTGATCTCAATAATTTTGATGGATCATTGCATTCACCATGACAGCATGGAAAACATGAAACAAGGGAATACGACATGGTATTACAAATGCTTTTTCGAGTTCTCCATGCAATAGTGTTCTGTCACTCAACTACACGATAGTTAACTCAGGAATTTATGCATGCACACATTTTATACACACACACACACTGGAGAGGGAACATGTTGATTTTGATTACATTTTAACTGAAACCTGTCTGATTTCCTGCCAGCTCACCTGCTTTTCTAGAAGCTTGGGCTTCCAGACCCCTAGCTACTTGGTAGCCCACCTGGTCAGCTTTCATGGATCATATGAAATTTTCCACAGGAGGGAAATTGTGGTTCCTGCCCAGCTCTTACTTAGACACACAAACATACTCTACATCATCTGGGAGCCTATACAGGTCTGAATTGTCTTTCACAGTGGAAATCTGTTTGGACACAATGCCAAATAAACAAAAATACAAGTATACTACCAGTAAAGGAGTATACAATGCAGAGGGAGATCAGAGGCAACTAATTCTAATAAGACAGTAAACAGGCAATTTAAACTATGCTTTCATAAGCTCTCCCACCCACATAGCGCTGGGCACACGAGCACTTATGTTGATGTCACTTATGTTGCTCAGGGAGGTGGCATATTCATGCCCCTGAGTTACATATGTTTTGCTGACATATGCTATGTCTACAGTACAGCCTTTGGATTGAGGCTATTTAAGTATATTGTAGAGTCACCAAAGGCAAACATATGCCTGAATAAAAGACACAACATGGGAGTGTCTCTACTAATTATAGCTGTGGCTCTGTGGCCTAAGAATATAGGCTCCCTCATATAGGAAGGCCACAAGACATTTCAGTCTTTATAGCACAAAATCAAACACCTTTAATGTCACCCAGAAATCAATAGACAGCCATTGTTGATAATAGAACACAAGTATCGTGCATCCCTGCTGAGAAACACCTCATTATCCAGTTGACTCTGCCTTCTGCATCAATTTAAGTTTCCAGGCTGAGTTAAGATGCAAGTCTGCCCCCTGATAGAACTCCTAGCATTAATCATATCTGAAGGTGGCAAAGGTATGGATTCTAAGTCTTCCTCTGAAACAAACTATTGCCATTTCCTAGCCATGTGTTATGATGCAATTTGCTGTAAAAAGTGTGTATTTAGAGCCTGACACTGTGAGTTACTGAGAGTGATGCTAGTGGACGAGGCCAGACCAACTCATGCTAAGGCTCGTAGGACTCACGAAACACTAATAAATGCACAGCTGGAAACCTGTCTGGTTAGCATTGTTAAAATAGATGTTAAGTTGCTAAGCATGTGTTTTATATTTAGACTTGATGAAATGCTTGTAGGATTGATCTCACTTATCACATCTGTAGCTCATGGTATAAAGTTATACTGAGTGTTTGCACTATAATTGTGTAACTCACCAAAGAGGAAAGAAGCATTAATTAATTTAAAGTGCTGGTCCTCCACACAAGAAGGCCCCTGGAAACCAAATGAGCTATTGTGAAACATCAAAGGACAAAGAATTTGTTGATTTCTCCCCCACACACACCCATGAAGAGGAGACAGGCACCAACACTTATTCCATCAGTTTGAACTCTGTGGGAAGGAAATAAAAATACCCAATCTGAAGGAAGTGTATCACTGTGCTGCTTGGAATTTGGAGAGGCCAATATTTTTAAGCATAAGCCAGGGATCCCCAAGCTGCTTGGCTTGGCTTAGCTCTGGAAGACATAGAAAGCTCGCATAACACAGCAATTTCTATTACCTTTTGGAACCTAAGACTGTAACTTATTTGTGTGTGTACGTTTACCTGCCTTAACCTTGTAAATAAGTTATTTATTTTCCTTAGTTAATAAATCTGTAGTTCATTTCTTATAGGATTGGCTACAAGCATTGTCTTTGGTGAGAGACCTGAGGTACAATTGGTGAGTGACTGGTCCTTTGGGACTGAGAGTAACCTGAATATAGTTGTCATTTTTGGTGTAAGGGACCATCTATCACAAAGGCAGGCTTGCCTGGGTGGCAAAATAGATTGGACTGCCCAACGGACTGTCTGTGACTCCACATTAAGTTTGTTACAGTGCTTAAGGAGTTTACACTTGATACTTGATTGGTGAAATCTAATTATAGAACATACAACCAGTTTGGGGTTTGTGCCTGGTTTGTTACAGTCTGCTCTGAGGTTAGCACTCAGGTCTGTGAGCCACTCCAGACCCAGAGAATCTTCGGAGGAATACTAACTGCCTTTCACTGAAACATACAGGAGTTGGGAGTGCTCAGTTTTTCTCAAGACCCTCTCAGCACCTTAGCAGATCAGGTTTTTAGAGCCTCTTAAATGTGTATTGTAAGAATAAATCAATCCGTCTTGTAAAGTATGAATTTGTAGTTCTAAATTCAATACCAGCCAGACATTTTGTTATATAACAACGATTTAGAAACCGCAGGGTATGTCACTAGATTGGAGGTTTAAATTTTGTCAACCTGAAATTAACTGGCCATCTGGCTGGCTGGAACTATGGTTGGCAACTAGACCAGTACATTCTTAAAATAAAAATAGATTAGCTAGATAAACAAAGGCTGTACAGTAAAGTAAGATGTTCTATTTTATTTCACACAGATAAGCCAAAATTGTTTTCCCTATAAAGTAGGTAAAAATAAGACTAGATGCCGAAGCAAGCCCAAAAGACAGTATATCATTTTCATATTTGTTCAGAGCAGTGGCAAAGGCTGAACTTGGTAGGGTATTTTTGGGGTGTGTGTATGTGGAATTATTAATTTTGCATGTTGGTCTGTGCATTAACCTGACAAAAAAAATCCACTCATCTGGTAAAAAGTAGAAACTTCAACCGTTTTAATGTTTTCTCAGAAATGGAAAGCAATTACTGTATGCCCCCAAACTCTTTTGTTTTTGCTATGAAAGTGCAATTATTTTCTACTTAAAAGACCATTTTTGCTAAGGTTTTTTTTTTTAAAAATTAAGTTCTAAAACACAAATGAAGGATGAAAAAGAAGGATTCACTGCAGTCCAGCATGTAAATATTAAGCATGTGATTTTTAAAGTGCATTCATTAAAGTGCATTAAAGTGCAAAGTGCTTTGTACTTCTGTAGCAACTTTAATGAAAGAATTTTAAGATGCTTTATGTGCATTAATCGCATTAATACACATTAGCTATGAAACAAACACTGTGCTGTGCGTCTCTCAGCCCAGTTATCTTGTCCATTAGCTAGGTCCTCTTCCTCTGGTGAGTGGGAGGAATAGCAAAAGAAACCTCCTCTTCAGAGCTGTTCCTATGAAGGCTACCAAAACCTAATAGCTGGAAAAGAATTCTTCACCTTAATACCTTCTCTCTGCTGCAGAATAATTGTGGGGGGACCAAAGGATCCACATAGTAGCAGATTCTCCACCCACACCCTCACCCCACTTCAAACCACCAGTAAAGGCTGGAGCACATGGAGCTCCCATGGAGCAATGTTTGATGCTGCACTCATAAAATTCTTGGCTATGGAAACAAGAGCTGGTCAAGATTCAGAATTTCTGTACCATGGGAAAGGTCAATATTCTGAAAAAAAATGTTTCATTTTCAACAAATAAGCGGAATTTCAAGATTTCTTGAGGAAGTAAAATCCAGAACATTTTGGTTCAAAATGATCGAAACAAAATTAACCCTCAGAGCCCTACCAGACTGATGGGGAATTGGGCTGAGATTGGAGCCAGGACTCCCAGCACCATGGAAGGGAGCCTGGAAGCCCTGACAGACCCAGCTTGAGACAAAAGTGATCTGGGCTTCCAGGTTCCCTGCCATGGAGCCAGAAGCCTGCCTGCTCTGGGAGCTCCACCACAGGATAGTCCATACGACAGGATTACTATGGAGTCATAGACACTGAAATCCCCGGGGGCCCCTGAGCTGAAACTGGGCTGGTTTCCAATGGAACCCTGCCTGTACTTCATCAGAAGCTGACGGAATTCTATATGTTTCTGTGAAACATTTCAGGTTCAGTGAATAGGCATTTTCCAGCAAAACCCTATTTTATAGGAAAATTCCAAATCAGCTCTACTAGAAATACATTGGTTCTGCTGCCTGAGAGCCCTACACACCCACAAAATAAGGGGCAGGATTTTTCCCCGTATGCAGATTTCACTTTATGCTTTATACTGATTTTTTTGGGGATATATTTAAATAAAAATATGTCTCAGATGCCAATTTATGAACTTGCCAGAAGATAGGAAAGTCTAATACTGACAAAGTCCCTCCTTCTGGAGTTTGAAAGTAATTTCAAACTAATTTTGCTATTCATTTGCATGGTAGAAATGGCTCTGATTACATTTTATACATTACTTCCAATTCCCCTTATTCTCTTTTACAATTACTTATTATCCTAATATAAGATTTTGATAGTTTAGTTATATTTGAGCAATGAACACTGCAGATATATTAAAAACTAAGTAAAATTAACATGCACTTGTAATTAACGTTCCTTCTTTCTGTATTGTTTTAAATTGACTTAAATGCAGTAGAGTATATTATCTCCCAGAGCTGAATTGTGGACGGTGCAGAGCCATAGGGAGGTGTGGATAGGGACCTGTGACTGGGTGCAAATCATCACCCTGGTGCCTCCTGCTGGTCATCTTGGTGATTAGCTCCACAAATCAGTACACCCTCTCCTGATGGTACCTCACCTGCCATCATATTTGCTCTATGACCCACGTTAGCCCAATGACTGCCATGTCCTTTTCAAGACACAGCCCTCAGGCTGTGCCACCTCTGTGCTCTTCCTTTCTGGGGTTTGTACAACAGTCCAACTGTCCAGCCACTTCCCCAGTGGCAAGTGGTGGAGACCCAAGCCCACCCACTACTCAAGGTCCCGACCCAAGAATCCTGTAGATGGCAGCCATGTGCTGCATCTCCTCCAACTTCTCAGTACATGTCCCTGGGCCACTTCCTCTGGCCTCCAGCACCAGCTTTGTCCTCACTTCAGAGCCTTCAGGTACTGCTGTGTCCATCTACCTGCTAGGAAACCTGTCCTTGAGCTCCAGGCAGTGTCTGACCCTGCTCTGCCCTGGGGATCTTTTTATATGGGCCAGCTTGGCCCCATTGGCTGGTCCTAACAGCATGTCTCCTATTGGCTGCTTCCCTAGGACTCTATTAACCCCTTACAGGCCAGTAGGGTAGACACCCCATCTCAGGTTCTTTTAGTATTTTGTTGTTCTACTATAGAATGCTGTTTTGTGGCTAAGAAAAGTGGATGGGCCTGATTCCTTAGTACATTTCTCTAGTTTTCCATAGCTGTAACTTCACAGAAATCAACAGTTACACCAGCATAAATGGAGCAGAGACTCTAGAGTGAGGCACAAGATGCAGTAAAAGTTAAAAACATTACTTCTATTTTGTGGAGAAATGATAAAGAACTGTACACAAGGATTGTTGAAAAATGCACAAAAGTTACACTATTTGGGAGTTCAATGTGAATTTAAAAGATTAAGGAGAACAGACTGCATGATTTTCCAGAGTGTAATAGGGTCCACTTACCATTGGGGCGCATTCTTGTGGCAGCAGCTGGGGATTAGCTCCTTTCAGCACTAAACTATCCAATGGGAGATGTGAGCTACAGGGGGTGAGCTAAGCCCCACCCCTCTCTCGGAGTGCTTCCATCTGGGCCGCAGGGAGGTAGCTATTTCTATTTAGCAATCCATGAATGGCATCCAGGGTGGCTTACATGCCTAAGGTGTTTGTTGCCCGAATTGAGTTAGCTTCATGCCTTGCTCCACACAAAGCATGTGGTGGTGCCACGACCACCCACATTATAATTTTAGCCCAGTGATTAGAGCACTCACCTGGGATGTGGGAGATTTATAACAGGTTTCAGACCAATTGCCTATTTTTTCCAGGAAAATTGTCAATTCAGATTAGTGTTTGTTTCAAAATGGTTTATAAATACACCAATGAGCAATGTTTTTTAACTAGGAGTATCCACAGCTAATGTAGAACAACATAGGATGTTACTAATTTACAGCTAGTATAGGTATTTTGATATCCACAACAGCTGGCATCTATTTCTTTTCAATAAACAGTTTTTTCTTCTGGGTCCCAATGCAGAAGGACTCATGCCTCATAGCTCACATTTGACAATATTCGATAGAATAATCATAATATTATAGCTCCTGAAAAGCAACTGTTTTGTATAGTGGAAAGAAATAGGTAATTACCCATGAGCATTTTTCCAGTGCCACTTCCACTTCCTCAAGGTAGGTGATGAGTGTTGTTCAATGTGTCTCTTTATATACACTGAGTGAATTGAAAAAAAAGTCAGTTCTACAATTATCACAACTCAAAAGCAGCCTTTGTAATATGTTGTTGCTGCCTCAGCCTATTTTTGGTATATAATTGTGGTTGGTTTCAGAAAGAGGACAAGGAAAAAAACAGGCTTAAAAAATAGTAGTCCTGTACTTCATTTATGCAGTACATCATAAACTCATCATCAACATCATCAACAATCCTTGTGTACAGTTCTTTATCATTTCTCCACAAAATAGAAGTAATGTTTTTAACTTTTACTGCATCTTGTGCCTCACTCTAGAGTCTCTGCTCCATTTATGCTGGTGTAACTGTTGATTTCTGTGAAGTTACAGCTATGGAAAACTAGAGAAATGTACTTTTAAAAGTGACTTTTAAAAGAACACCTGCTGCCTGTTGTTTATTGAGCATCTGCCTCTAGTTTAAGAGGGTAACCTTGCTGAGAAGAGATCCTGTTCCCCAAGAAACTAATATCTACCTTGCTTTTATACTCACCCCATTATTTCCCCATGCCAACAATATGACCCAAACTAACAATTTATATTTGAAAGTAGGAGGAGTATGAGCAACAGTATCTCTCCTTTGGCGAATAATTTTATAAAATATATCTCCAGTGTGCTATACAAAATTCTAAAGTGCAATCATAGTGCTTAGAGTCATTACTATACTACTAGTGCCCTAATGCTATTAATCAGACCTACTGTGTCGTATTGAATGTGCTAACACTACAAGTGGTTATATAAAAAAAAAAGTGATTTCCCCCCTCACAAAATTCCTCATTAACAAATTTTTTTTCCTCTCTTTAAAAATTTTGAAGTGTTTTTGGCCAGTTCCAGTTAATACAGGATCAGAGGTTAAGATTTGTTGCAGATAAGTCAAAATTTGGATGCTTATTTTAAACCAACCAGGACTAAATAAACTTTGTGTGGCCAAATGCCTCTCCACTATCCGTGCTTAAAGTGTTCTGAAGAAAAAGAAGATTCTTTCTTAATCTGGGAACAGCAACTTTGGTAAAACAGTGACAAAAGTGCACCCCTCAGCAATCTGACTTTTATTTATTTAATTGGAACTAGGTCTTTGATCCTTTACAACCTCTCCTCTCCCCATTTTAAGCACTGCCCACTATCTGCTTTATTGTGGAGATATGCTTCTCTTTTCCCTCTGGTGGCAACAGGAGACTTCAGGAATAACCCTTTGCCCCATGCCACGGGATTCCTATGGAGAAAGTTCCAAGCATCCCTCCTCAGCAGCAGTTAAATGTAACCTGACCTACAGTACTGAATGCCCTGTTGAGACAAGTTCACATTCCAGGGCTCCCCTGGATGTGATGCCTAGAGGGCATGATGTGACTGGGAAGCAACAGTCGGGGAGGATTGGTGACTCCAGGTGTGCTGCATTATACTGTAAATAAGGACTGGTTAAAATTGGCCAGCATTGTCAATTGCATGTACAGTTGAAAAGTAAGTTGGAGACTAGAAGTGTTATAGTAATGATCGTTGGTATCATTAAGGTATAACATAATACGCCAGCCTTCTAGTCACCACCAACCCACCGGTAATCCAAATCACCACTGATTCTTATGACTATGGAAATATGAAAGATATATTTTTAAAAGGAAATCTCCATATTAAGACAACCACACCTTTCATGTTAAAACCTGCTGTGTAAACATGACTCACAGTAGTCAAATACCAGGGGCTGGAACTTTCAAGAGAGCTCCACACACTGAGGCACAAGTTTCCAGCTCCCACTGGAGCACCAAAATAAGTAGCCAGATATTTATGAGAGAGTTCAGCACGTTGGGTGCATGGTGGATGCTTTTCTGGAAGTCTGGCTGTGGGTGTTGCAATGGGAGCTGCTGTGTCCTGAGCTCTTTTGAAAATCTGGCCCTATGTAATCTGAGGATATAAACCACCCTTACCAGAGCTAAATTACATTTTAAAGTATAAAGTAAGCCAGCCTGATGAAAGAAACTGAAACAGTTCAAAGTTTGTAGTCTAGACACTTATCCAAAATATCTGAGCCTATGGAAGGCCCAACCAAGCCACACACACCCCTACCATCCTTACTGCCATTGTCTTCTTCAGGGAAAGACCAGTGTCTTTCTTCTGCTTCTTTGGTTTTGTGTCACAACAGACCCACTTCCTTAGTCTATGACCACCATTCACTGGACTTCATAGGCAGGTTATGACTTAAAGTCTGTCATCTTTCTCAGTGTTCTTAAAGAACTGCAGAATAGCTTTTTTAATTGGACACCATTTTCTTTGCATTCTGAATAGGTGTTGCAAAGAAAACATTGTTACTGTAAAACTGCTTAATCCATAATGACCTGTTCAATTCTGATTACATCCACATCCTCTTCCTCGCAGGCCCTTGGATTATATCAAAATTTTCAACTCTTGGTCATACGTCACAGAATTTTTTCCCTTTCATTTCCACAGTTCTTGCCATTTCCTCCTTAATTCATTTTTTATTAAATCCCAGTTTGCTCAAGGGGCTCTCTAGATTAACTTGTTCATGCTTAATAGCATTTTTTGTCTTTTTTGTCTGCCAATTCATTGCCAGCTATCACCAGTGTCCTGCTACCCACCTCTGTCATTTATAGTGCACTGAGTATTCTTGCATCCATTGTCCTGGGACACTCAAACCTGATGACATGCTGCAGCTAAGTAAAGCATAGAGAGTCATATCCTGCTGCTGCTACTCCATCTGGAAAAGAATCAGAGTTGGTTATGCTATCACTCTTGACCACAAGGGGTATATTCACCTATTAGAAACCTAGAACACTCTTACCAATCCTCGATACACTTTGTTACTCTGCCTAAAATATGAAAGTTTGGTAAGATTCCATTTCAGTGTGTACACAGAGAGTATGTAAGTTAGGGCATTGGTGCAAAAAATGAAATTAAACATGTTAAACCAAAGCAGAATTAGATTCCAGCCATTGACAAGAGCTTGAGTAGTTGATAGTGTTTGGTTCTTCTAGCATTTATGAAAGGTTTAATTTTTTTCTTTTCTACTCGTGTCTACCAAGCATTCTGAACATTAGACTACATCCTCTGAATAAACAACTGAAAATGTCAAAAAGATGGTGCAATCCTTGAAGTACAATAAAGAAATTACTAGTCTCTCTTTTTCAATTAACACATGAAAATTGGTTCTGCTGACAGTATCATAGCTTAAATTTTTACAGAGGTTTCTATTTATTTTTTTAATTTTGGGGGGGTGTTGTTCTAGAATCTAATTACATGGACAAATCAACATGATTGATACTATATTTTAGGTTATGACATTCTTCCATTTCTCTAAACATAATTAGTTATCTATGCCTCTGCTTATTTGCTACAGGTAGTACATTTGGAAAAAGCTCCCCAAATTCAGTGTTGCAGCTAACTGAAGTAACAGATCTCAGAGAACTGTGCAACAATTGAGAATTATTAAATAATATTAAAAGTACCTGCACTATTGTGAAATTAAGGAAACCTTCCCATAGTTAATGTTGCAAAGCTCTATTTTAGAACTCATAACTTTGGCTTGTAAAATGAGTTTAGCCAGATGTATGTTAGGATTCATAAAGAAGGCAAGGAAGAATCTTGCCACAATAATTGAGAAAGAAATCCAAATGGTTTTGAGTTATGGGTCTTTTAAAAACCGCCCCCCAGGGAAAAGAGACTGTATTCTTCATTAATGATCTGGAGGATCAGTGTGGACTGCACTCTCAGCAAGTTTGTAGATGACATTAAACTGGGAGGAGTGGTAGATACACTGGAGGGTAGGGATAGGCTACAGAGGGACCTAGACAAATTAGATGACTGGGCCAAAAGAAACCTGATGAGCTTCAACAAGGACAAGTGCAGAGTCCTGCACTTAGGACAGAAGAATCCCATGCACTGCTACAGACTAGGGACCAAAGTGGCTAGGAAGCAGTTATGCAGAAAAGGACCAAGGGGTGACAGTGGACGAGAAGCTGGATATGAGTCAACAGTGTGTCCTTGTTGTCAAGAAGGCTAATGGCATTTTGGGCTGTATAAGTAGAAGCATTGCCAGCAGATCAAGGGACGTGATCATTCCCCTCTATTCAACGTTGGTGAGGCCTCATCTGGAGTACTGTGTCCAGTTTTGAGCCCCACACTAGAAAGAGGATGTGGAAAAATTGGAAAGAGTCCCGCGGAGGGCAACAAAATTGATTAGGGGGCTGAAGCACATGACTTCTGAGGAGAGGCTGAGGGAACTGGGATTGTTTAGTCTGCAGAAGAGAAGAACGAGGGGGGATTTGATAGCTGCTTTCAACTACCTGAAAGAGGGTTCCAAAGACAATGGATCTAGACTGTTCTCAGTGGTACCAGGTGACAGAACAAGTGGTCTCAAGTTGCAGTGGGGGCAGTTTAGGTTGGATATTAGGAAAAACTTTTTCACTAGGAGGGTGGTGAAGCACTGGAATGGGCTACCTAGGGAGGTGGTGGAATCTCCTTCCTTAGAGGTTTTTAAGGCACGGTTTGACAAAGCCCTGGCTGGGATGATTTAGTTGGGGATTGGTTCTGCTTTGAGCAGGCAGTTGGACTAGATGACCTCCTGAGGTCCCTTCCAACCCTGATATTCTATGATTCTATGATCTAAAACTGGTCATAGCTATCTATCTATATCCATTTTGATTATATATGTCCAATAAAAACCTCTACACCTCTGTGAATATCTATGTATACATATATAGCCACACATACACATGTACACACA
The DNA here is from genome assembly GCF_020497125.1 of Mauremys mutica. Taxonomy (NCBI): domain Eukaryota; kingdom Metazoa; phylum Chordata; order Testudines; family Geoemydidae; genus Mauremys; species Mauremys mutica. Next base: position 174,755,356 of record NC_059072.1, read on the forward strand.
CATATTAAGAGTGTGCCACCTCCTCCAGTATAAAATCGAATAAAAAATCATGGCCATGTGTCAGGAGGGGAAAGAACTGGAAGAAAATAAATTTAAAAAAGTACTTACCAGCTGGAAAAAAGAGTGAGAGACAGTGAGGATCAGCCAGTTGCTAAATGTCTGCTTTAGAATTGCAGCTTTTTGGCTCTGCTAAATTTAAAGAGTCAGCCTCCAGAAAAGCCTCATAGGAAAAAAAATCCTATACAAGAACCACCTGGGAGTGGAGGGAGTTAGTGGAGGTCAGGAGATTGCAAAATGTGCAAAATGATTCTGGGAAAAGGGCTGTCTTTGGGAATTGCATGTATGTGGGCACATACTATAATTTATAAAAAATACATCCAAAATATAGATTAACGTTGCAAAGTCAGTTGCAGTTACGTTTGCAGAAGATAGGAAGTGCCAGTGCTAAGGTTGCCTGTACAACCTTAATTCAGATACTTTCTATGCTGTACGCATTATGATCCAAATACATACAATTTTTTCCCCATGAGCCTCCTACCAAATTCAAGGAATGGATAGTTATTCAATATTTCTTTCTAAACTTCACATTCAATGTATGACTCAGACTTCACTTACCACTCCCCATCCACACCCCATGCTGCTTTCAAAATCATGGATTTCCTCATGTGCATTTCCATGGTGCACATAGGGTACATCTACACTGAAGCAGGAAGTGTGGATATGCAACTCGAGGAGATACAGCTGTGCTAGGTCTCATTGACCTAGTGCCTACACATAGAAGTGTGTCACAGCAGCGTGAGTGGCAGGAGGGGCTCGCTGCCTTCAGAACATACATATGGTCTCAAATGGGGCCGTATGCTGAGTTAGCTAGCCCCCTGCTGCAGCTATGCTTTCATTTTTAGCATGCTAGCTTGATCAAAGCTAACACGGATATGTCTCCTGGAGCTGGAATTTACATCTTCCAGCTCTAGTGTATATAAGAATGACTATACTAGGTCAGACCAAAGGTCCATCTAGTCCAGTATCCTGGCTTCAAGTGATATCCCCTAGATATACCCAAAGTCTCTGAGTACTACACAAACATTAATGAATTTATCTTATCATATGCCTTGCAGATTAGGTGGTATCATTATCCCCATTTTATAGATGGGGAACTGAAGCACAGACTGAACAAAACCAAAATTGTCAGTGTCCACTAATTTGGAGTGCCCATCTTGAGACACCTTGGGCATCTTTCAGAGTAATTAGCATTTTTATATTGTGTTAGAAGTTCAAAGCATGGATCCAATCTATTCATTTGCAGTTGTGAGCACTCAGCAATTGTGCCAGCCTGGCCCCAGGGGTTACACTATGCATCAAGAGAATGAGGAGAACACAGTTTGTGACCAACTCTGAGAGTTTTGATTTAAGGTGGAACTGTGTGGCTCAGGGAGGGATAGGATCCAGTTCTCTAGGGGGGCGTTCAACTTTTGTTAATCACAAGACCATCCTTCTTATTTTTATAATCCAAGGTTTCATTCAGCATACACCTTCCAGCTCCTGCAAGAAATGAGGAAAGGGTGCTATAGAGTACAGCTTCTTTCACCACACTATTGTGATTCAGCCCCAGAACATGGAACATCCTGTGCAATGAAAGATGCAGAGTCAGGGGGAAAAAAACAACAGGTGACAATATAATTAAAGATGATAAAAATTAATATGCACAAATTAAGGTTGCACAGGAAATCTAAATTTTGGCATTTCCTAGATGTTTTTTCAAGATAAGAAATTAAATCCAGAAAAATTAATTAAAAAAAACCCCTCAAAAGACAGAGATTTCATTACATGGGACAATATTGACCCCAAAAGTGGGTCATCAGCAGGATTCATAACTTTAGACCCATAACAAAGATATCTACAGTTTGAACTAACAGAGTAAATGGTAGTTAGTAGCAAGATGGTAACCTCTATGTTGACCAGTCGTTAGAAAGGGGATGGGAGACACAGTTTGTCAGTGGGTTTTACAACTATTTGCTGACAGCAGGGAATGTAAAAACTGAGGACTCAGATTGATTCCAGGTTTGGTAAAGGAGTGTTAGTCTGGATTTGTAAAAGCAGCAAAGAGTCCTGTGGCACCTTATAGACTAACAGACGTATTGGAGCATGAGCTTTCGTGGGTGAATACCCACTTCGTCGGATGACTTGCATCCGACGAAGTGGGTATTCACCCACGAAAGCTCATGCTCCAATACGTCTGTTAGTCTATAAGGTGCCACAGGACTCTTTGCTGCTTTTTGTGATTGTGTAATTAAATACTATTTCATATACTTTGTTTTCACAGAACTGCTGTGTCATTCAATGTGCAACTTGAATGATGCACGGCAGAAAAGGTAGGTGGTAATTTTTTTTTTTATTATTATCCTTGTTTCTGAGTGACCCCGTCTGACATGTGGCCTCCAGTCCTGGCTCATTCTCTACAAGCCATCTGCTATAGCCAATGAGGGTCAAAATGGGCATTCAGTTACACAGGGTATAAATCTGGATTTACTTCAGATTTTCACCATGGTAACTGCATGTAGAATTTAGCCACAACTAAGGCATCTATCTGCAAAAACACTGCTGCAATCATTATAAATCCCAACTTTGTTCATTCAAAAAAAGTATTTCACTAAAATAAGTTACTTATGATAGAATAAAGTGTGTTTATAAGGGATCAATTTGTAGAAAGGTATCATTTTTATGAGCTCAAAGGGCTATCGGGTAATATCATAGTGAACACTTCTTTGGGGTCCTATAGAACAAAGGCAGCTTGCACACTTCCAGTTATAATTTTTCTTATATTATCTCTCAGACCCCAGAGTGGAGATGGAAACAAGCACAAAGTAGAATGGTGTTTGGGGAGTGATGATGTTTTCTTCTGATTTAGCTTTTATGTTTCAGCAATGGCTGTCCTGTATATGCCTCCAGAGTTTAAAAAGAAAAAGAAAAAAGTAATCTATAACAACTACTGCTCCTGAGCGTATAGTAAAGAATTTATTTTATTTCAGTGTAGCTATCATTTTTCATTCTGGGGAAAGGATCATAACTCAGCCATTTAGATAAGATGGGCAACTTGTGTCCATTTTCCACAATGTATTGAACAAGTCTATCGCATGCATGATTTAATACGAAACAGGTTCTTTTCTTTTATTTAAAGAGTTCTTTTGTCTGAGATAAACTAGGCCAAATTTATCCCTGGCATAAAGCCACTGGTTAAAATAGAGCAACACCAGACATCATTTAGACCAGTATATAAATTCCCATGGATACTCAGAGTGTTTAACTACTCTATTATGTACTAGATTCCCTGTGTATGGATGAATAAATATACATTAGAGTAGTCAACTGAGCGCTAAAGGCATTTAACAACTCTGTAGTTCGAGAAAGATATAAATCTAACAAAGTCTTCATAAGTTCCATATTTTGATTGACACCAATACAGGAACATTGACACTTAGTATACTATATAAGAGCACACTATACAGCGGGGGTTGGCATCCTACGGCACGCATGCCAAATGTGGTACGCGAGCCGATTTTTGATGGCATGCAGGGAGGGCTGAGAGGCTCAGCCCGCCGCCGCTCTGAGGTTCCCACTGCTGGCCCCTTTACCAGCTGGGGGCCTGCCGCCGGTCCCATTCAGCACCCGCTGCTGGCCTGGGGGAAGGAACCCCAGGCTGGCAGCAGGCTGAGACCCCCAGCTGGCAAAGAGCCAGCAGCCGAAACCCCAGAGCGGCAGCGGGCTTAGCTGCTGAGCCCGCCGCCGCTCTGGGGTTTCCACCACTGGCTCCTGGGATCCCGGGATCCCACTGCTGGTCCCACTCAGCACCTGCTGCTGGCCTGGGGGATGGAACCCCAGGCTGGCAGTGGGCTGAGACCCCAGTTGGCAGGAACCCATGGTGGAAACCCCAGAGCTGCAGTGGTGGAAACCCCAGAGCAGCAGCGGGCTGAGCTGCTCAGCCCACCGCTGCTCTGGGGTTCCCGCTGCTGGCCCCTTACTAGCTGGGGTCCCGCTGCCAGTCCCACTCAGCACCCGCTGCTGGGCTGGGGGAAGGAACACCAGGCTGGCAGAGGGCTGAGACCCTAGGTGGCAGGAGCCAGTGGTGGAAACCCCAGAGCGGTGGCAGTCTGGGGTTCTGGCTGCTGGCTCCTTGGTCCCCTCCGCAGCGCCACTCACCTTGCTTCCTGTTGGAGTTCCAGCACAGGCCCCCTGCCAGACAGGGTCCAGGCGTCCGGCCCTGCTCAGCCCTACCAGTCACCAGCTCCACTCACCTCAGCTGCCGATCTGGGGTTCCAGCCGCTGTCCTCCTGCCAGCCAGTTATCAACGTATAACTCAGAAGCCTGTGTGCAGCTTAAAGTATCTAAATAGGTGCCACCAGACATTGGAAAACTCAGCAAGGAAAAGCAAGGGCAAGGATCACACTAAACTAATAAGATCTTCATTTAAATTTAATTTTAAATAAAGTTTCTGAAACATTTTGAAAACCTTGTTTACTTTATATATAACAGTAGTTTGATTATATATTATAGACTTATAGAGAGATCTTCTAAAAAATGTTCAAATGTATTACCAGCATGCGAAGCCTTAAATTAGAGTATATACTTGAAGACTCGGCACATCACTGCTGAAAGGTTGCCGACCCCTGCTATACAGTTAGGAGATATTAGTTCAGAAAAATCAGTTGCATATACTTGTTTGCAGAGAAGCATAAGGAAGATCTTTTTAAAAAAAATATAGGACCTTTTCCCCCATAGAATCATAAAAAAGGAGGTATGAAAAAGATGTATAGGGTGATTCCATGCAGTAGTCCATTCCCCTGCCATTAGATTGTTCTCTATAGTTGTTTTTCTAGTCCTTTGACCAGTCCATTTTTTAAAGTGCCAAGCAATCAGGCTCTCACCACTTCCCTTGAGAGACTATTCCACAGCCCAATAGATCTTACAGGGACAGAGTCTGCTCTCATTTACACTGATGTAAATCTCAAATAATTCCACTGCCAGCCCTAAGCCACTGATGGATCACTCTGCACGCAAGTGATCCTCCTGCAGCCAGATATATCATCTTTGGGACCAGAATCCTCTAGTTGTGCAGCTCAAAGCATCTAGTTATTGTACACACTATCACATTAATTACAGTTCTAATTTAAAAAAAGAAAAATGTATATTTTTCATGACATTAGTTCTGTAGCACCTGGTAAATAAATGAAATAATGAGTAGAACTGATTTATTTTTGTTATGAGGTCTTTAATCCCTTGAGTGGGTCACAGCAAAGAGTACAGGAAAATTTCTTCCACCTTACAAATAGAATCCAATTGCACAAATAAGGTAAGGATGAATCATAAGCATATAAAGTTTCCTTCTTTAGATCCAATGTCTGTCTAGTGTGCAGAGAGCCTCTGGGCTATGGGGATGTGTGGGGTGGAAGTTTTCAACCCCATTGCTTATTTTCCCCATAGAAAAGTGAGTTGTCAAACCCTCTACAGGAGAGGTTATGGAAGAGCATTTTGGGTCAGATCACCAGAGCTGAGTGGGTATGATTCACACTCATCCTGTGCACGTACATCTTTTGATCCAACCAATGGCAGCCAAGTAGACACATGCTTGTGCAGTTTATTCCTGCTGAGAACCTATGGAACCCTTTTTTCCCACAGGAACATACGGATTTCCATAATCTGTCAGCCCATTGGGACATCTAATCCAGTACCCTGTCTCTGCAAGCAGCCAATACCTGATGTTTCTGAAGAAAGTGCACAAATTATCCATTATAGACATCTACATTTTAATGTGCACACACTGTAAGTCACTTCCAACACTCTCTTTTTGAAAATGCTTGGGTTATAACCTTCTATCCCTCATACATTTTTTAAATCCTATCAAATGTAACCGTGGATGTTCTAATTATCCATATAAATGTCTAATCTTTTTTTAATCCTACTAAGCTCTTGGCCTGCATGATATCTTGTAGCAATAAATTTTACAGGTTAATTATGTGTTGTGTAAAGAAATATTTCCAAGTGTCAGATTAATATTTGTTGCCTTTCACATTAATTTAAAGTTAATACTATGCAGATTTTTACTATAATTTACTACAGCAACTTTTAATCTATTTTTTCTTTCACTCTGATTTTATCCCGCTTCTTTACAATTCCTATCTTTTCATCAAATTAATTTCCATTAAGTGTGATCTGCCTGTAAATGAAACATGGTTTTTGATTTGTTGACTAACACTTAACTGTGATAATATTGAATAATAAAAACTTTTAAATTCAACATATGAAATTTATGTAATTAGAAGGCAGGAAAACTATAACAAAAAATTCAGTTTTATTTCCTCCAAATAACAAAATGAATCTCCATTCATATAATCCACTAGCTCAAAAGCAGTTAGAGGTCTTTTGATCTTTGGTGTTTAAAAGTTCTTTCGGTTCCCTAATAATTCCTAGTAGTAGGAATCAATCTCTTGAAGACGGATTTCTGAAAGCTGTTCTTAGCATTCCTTCTTCAACATGCAAAATTCTTTACCAACCAGAAATTAATCACACATCTTTTCAAACATTATACAGATATTAAATTGCTTGCTTATTATTACTGTAAAAGCAATGTTCTTCCCTACCCAGTTCTGCTGCATGAATAACCTTTCATGCAAAATTCTTTCTGGAACATTCCGAATGATCTCAGGATTCCACATTGAGCCCCACCCCTCTGCCCTGCTGTGATGCAACATACTCTGCTGCTGTTACTCACGAGCATCCAGGAGCAGCATGTGATCTGACACCCCTTCCCCCATAGTCCCTACCCCTTTGCCGCCCCTTCTCCTCAAGACCCTGCCCCCCTCCCCTCCCCATCACTAGCCCTTGTGAGATGGCTTGAGGCTGTGGATGCAGGTAAAAGACGGCTCACGGACTATAGATTGGATCGCAGGTTGATTCTGGCAGATGTGGATTGGATGCAAATCCACATTTTTGTATTCGTGCAGTGCTCTAGAAATAATTAGGTGGACACAATATCACTGTGTTGTTTACATCGACTCTTGCTGCCTTTCAGAAGCCATCCCACAATGCCCCACACTGACAGTTAAATTGGTGCAAGCGCTTCTGGTGAGGACAAGCACCGCCGACACAAGGAATTTCGTGTGGACATGCAAAACCAGTTTAAATACTGCAGTGGCTATATGTCAGTGTAACTTAGGTCGACTTAGTTTTGTAGTGTAGACGTGCCCTCAGTCTCTGATGTTGAAGCTGTTCCACTATGGATAAATAATGAGTGATTGGCACAGGAAAACTGAACATGGGTCTTCCACCTAACAGGTGGGTGCCCTAACCACTGGACTACAGAATACCTCTCTTGTTCTCTCTGGCCCAATAAATAATTTAATCAATGGAACAGTCAGTGCTTAAGTATTACTTAATCATGCCTGCCATAGTCACTCTATTATCTATCCACAGTGGAACAGATTCAACAGGAGAGTTTGAAGGAGCCTCACAATGGAATATCTCATAGCTCAGTGTGTAGATCATCTCTTTGAGTGGTGAGAGACTCCTTTTCCCCCCTCTAATAGAGAGGGGGATTGAACCTGGATCTCACACATCTCATGCTAATCATTGGGCTAAAAGTTATAAAGTGAGCACCTCCTCTGGTGGTCATATTTTGAATGGGACCCAATCCAATAGGCAGCCTCTGAGCATGCCTACCAGATTGGGCCCCACACATGAGATTTAGGTGGCCAAATGTCTATTGTCACTCTGTTCATGGATTGCTCTGGAGCTTAGGCAGGAGATAGGCATCCTGGCACCTAGAATGGGGCAACAATGTGTGTTCTCAGAAGCAGAAATATAGGTGCCTAGGGAAGTTTTACCCTGCAAACTTAGGCCCTGACAGAGCTTAGGCACCTACAAGGTTCATCAGGATTTTTGTGGCTCACAATGGAGCCAAAATAGGAGTTAGGCATCTAATCCAAGGTTTAGATGCCTAACTCTGGGGTTTAGGTACTTAACTACTTTTATAGAGCCTATCCTTAGTGCTTTAGATGTCTTAAAAAATCTTCTGGGAAAATACAGAGGATTACAATTTCCCTCCTTAAAAAAAAGCATTCCTGAACTGTATTTCAACATTGTAGGTATGTTTACATTTTTCTTATGGCTGCTTTGTGGATTTTCTTTTTTCCCCTTTAAATGTATTTTTGTTCAGTTTTTTTAATTCCTTTACAAAGAGATTGTGAACCAGATCCTCCTCTGGTACATATCAGCATAGCCGAACTGAATTAAATGGAGTGATAGGGACATTTGCTAACTGAGGAGCTGGCCCTGTTTCTCTAATTAGAAATGGATACCCCTTCAGGAACTGAAGAACTGTAGAACTGAACAGAAAACAACCTTTCTATATTTTTAACTAACTTCAATAGAAAATTATATGGCTGGTACAAAATTCTATAGAATTGGGGGAGGGGGAACCAATAGGAAGAATTGGTCCATTACATTAGATAGTTTTTTAGACTAATTTCCAAATACTTTTGTCTAGTATATTGGCCCATTGGTCCTTCATAGGTATCTCTAACACACAGTTTCTAAAATGGTCTTGGTGGTACAAGGTTATCTCACTGCCCCTTGTGTCTGGTTTCAAGTTTATAGGATTGGGGTGTAAAGACATATACATAGATAACTTTATACACAAAAGTAGTGTCACTGAGTTCAAGTCTTTTCAGGAGCATGGCCTGAAGTACTATATGCCACTGAGCGCTATTGAATGTGAAGTCTATCTGTTCACCAATGTAGAAAATAACCCAGGTTTGGCTTTCCTTTACACACCCTTTTCACAAGCTTTACAATTAAATTCATAGTTGTGGTTACATCAGTTAAATAAAATCTACTTCATAAAAGTTCAGTTTCTGAGATATTCCTGCCAGTGGTATGTGCCTTGGAAATGACCCTGTTTGTTGAAAATCATATGGTATAGACAGGGCCGGCTCCAGAGCCCAGCGGGGCAAGCACCCGCCTGGGGCGGCCCTTTCCCGGGGGGGCGGCAGGCTGGGCCGGCGGACCTGCCGCAGTCATGCCTGCGGGAGGTCCACCGGAGCCCCAGGAGCAGCGGACCTGCCGCAGGCATGACTGCGGACGGTTCGCTGGTCCCGCGGCTCGGCTGGACCTCCCGCAGGCATGCCTGCGGCAGCTCAACTGGAGCCGCCGGACCAGCGAACCGCCCGCAGCTGCGGGAGGTCCAGCCGAGCCGCGCGACCAGCGGACCCTCCGCAGTCATGCTCGCGGGAGGTCCGCTGCTCCCGCGGCTCGGGGGCGCCTCCCGGGCATGACTGCTTGGGGCGGCCAAATTTGTAGAGCCCCCCCTGGGTATAGAGGAATCCACATGGGCAATAGATACCAGTAAGATTACAGCAAAGTCCTCTGAACATTTTGAAGAAGCCGTTCTATTGGTTTATCTGTTGCACAGTACTTCAGTGGTCTCTCAAGGAAAGGCACAGCCCCCACTATCATTGTCACTAGGCACTCAAGATAGGAATTCAGACATTCTCTCATCTATAGATGAATTGTCACTGTGAAGCAATGTATGAAGCTGACAAGTTTTAAACCATCTGCACATAAGTTGATATTGGCAATTGTGTACTATAAGTTAGAACTGAAAATTAACAGGGCCTATGGTGCCCTGATTAGCAAAGGTAAAAATACATATGAGGAGATTACCATCAGTACATGTAAACTATCTTCCCTACAGATAATCATTTTTCCCCTCCTCGGTCACAGAATATTTCAAAGGTAGAAACTTTATTTGATGAGGGGGTCATTTCTCTCACTCCTGATTAAGCTGCTGCCAATATGTGTTATAATTCTGACCTGACTATGTTGCTGCTGAATTCATGCAGTAGTGAATTAATTGAGTAGAACTATACTGCATGAAACAATTTCTAAAGGCTTAAAATTATGTGGTCTATAACGTAGTCAAAACTGAAACGTTAATGATATTGAATGGCATTGTAAAAATATCTGGGGTTTTAATGTGGTGTTTTACTGTTTTCCTACCTGCTTTGATGTGTAATTTTATTATTAAAGTATCTGGTGGAGTAGAATATTGTAGTTAAGATGCTGCTTGTTCTTAGAAATCCTACTGCTAGAGTAGAAATCCATCAGTTCATGAAAATGAAATTGTGTGTATATTATAAAATGTCATTAAATATAGTAGTTGCAAATAAATGTTAATTATATCCGCACTGATATTTCACGGTGATATAAGCACTATTAAAATTCACATATCACAGAATGACAGTTGGGCTAAAAGTCCCTGACTAAATTTTGTAACTGAGAACTTACCCCAAAATGACACACAGTATATTTTACTACAGTGAGATTCCAGGGGTACCTGGTGACATTTTCTGGTTCAAGCATGCTGTCAGCTCACAGTGGATATCAGCAGAATATCTGTGGTATTGTGTAATGCCGATAGACCCCTGTCCTTGTGGGCGGGATTGAACCGGAGACCTCTGGAGCGCACACGGCGCTCTGCGGGCAGCCCAGAGCCCTTTAAATCTCAGCTGCGGCTGGGAATCAAAGGGCTCTGGGCTGCCCGCAGAGATTCCCAGCCACGGCTGAGATTTAAAAGGCTCAGGGGCTGGGATTTAAAGGGCAGATGGGCTGGGGCTGGGATTTAAAGGGTTCGGGCTCACCTCAGCGGCAGGAGCTCTGGGCCCTTTAAATCCCTGCCCCAGCCCTGAAAAGCTCCAGGTTCCCCCAGCCGCCGGAGCCCCAGACCTCTTCAGCTGGGAGCCCCTGTTTGATTTAAAATCAAGTATCACCTCCCCACCCCCAACCTTCCTTTTTGGCCCACAGCTGTTTTGGTGAGGCGGCGCTGGGGAAGGAGGGTTTGTTTCTGCAGGGCTGGGCGACAGTAGGGCAGGGTGTTTTCGCGGGGCCGGGAGGTGCTGGGGGGAGGAGTGGGTGTTTCCGCGGGGCCGGGGGGTTTCGGCCCTCAGCTGTTTTCTTTGGAGTAATGTGGCCCTCGCTGCTTTACGAGTTGTGCAGGCCTGCTATACCACATGAGCTAAAAGCCAACTGGCTGTTAGCTAAGGCTGTAGAGCAGACTCATTTAACTCTCTAAGTGGTATTGGTGCCACTAGATGGGACAGAACACCACACCCAGAAGGTGTGTTGGTTACAATTGTACACTAGAAAAGTGATATGATTAGCTAAAGAGACTTCTTTCTAAATTAACTTATATTCATGACTTTAGAAATAATTCATCAACCTCATCATCTCCATGTTAGTCAGCAAAATATAATGTTTTAAAATCCATTTTATAAAATAGAATAGGAAAGAACAAGTGTTACATGCTGTTCTCAGATATATATATGTAAGTCCATGGACCTGTCCACAGGAAGAATAAAGCTCCTTTGTAGTAAAGACAGAGCTTTCTCTGGGGGCAGTCCCAGGCTGTGGAAAATACTCCCACGGGATCTAAGAACCACCTCACCTATTACCATTTTGAGCACAAGACACATACATAAGATATTAAATAAATGTTTAAAACCTCACAATTTTTCCTTTGGACAGAAAATAGGAGGAAAGTGTGTGTGTGGGGGGGGGAGTCACACATGACACTAGTCACAACACTTACTGGACATCTGTAAGGTGCTCAGATACTACGGAGATGAGGAATGTATACAAACCCAAATAGAATTTTAGAAAGTTTAGCTGAATGAAGCTTAGAGAAACACTGCTATAGGATGTCAGAACCCTTGCAAAAGCCATTTTCTCAGATGAGTTATGACAGAGAAAAGTTAGTACTGAAAAATCAGACAGGGAGAGGTATGAGAATCTGGTTCAAGCACTCTAAGTAGTGTAAGGCAGTATAAAAGCTCAGTGTGGGAGGTCTAGATCAGTGTTTCCCACACTTGTTCCGCCGCTTGTGTAGGACAGTCTGCCCCTGGTGGGCCGGACTGATTTGTTTACCTGCCGCGTTCATAGGTCTGGCCGTCGCCAGGGGCAGCTCTAGACATTTTGCCGTCCCAAGCACGGAGGGTCCGCTGGTCCTGCGGCTTCAGCGGACTCTCCGCAGGTGTGCCTGTGGGAGGTCCACCGAAGCCGCGGGACCAGCAGACCTCCTGCAGGCATGCCGCCAAAGGGAGCCTGCCTGCCGCCCTCGCGGCGACCGGCAGAGCGCCCCCCCCGTGGCTTGCCGCCCCAGGCACGAACTTGGAGAGCTGGTGCCTGGAGCCGCCGCTGCCGATCGCGGCTCCCATTGGCTGCGATTCGCTGCTCCAGGCCAATGGGAGCTGCTGGAAGCAGCGGCCAGTACGTCCCTCGGCCCGCGACGCTTCCAGCAGCTCCCATTGGCCTGGAGCAGCGAACACAGCCAGTGGGAGCCACGATCAACCAAACCTGCGGACGTGGCAGGAAAACAAACGGGCCCAGCCCACTAGGGGCTTTCCCTACACAAGCAGCAGAACAAGTTTGGGAAACACTGGTCTAGATGAAAACATGTTCTACCATACACTTAGGCCCAGAACTCCACATCAGGATGAGCCATGCTTAGTGCAGAAACTAAGGCCTGGTCTACACTAGGACTTTAATTCGAATTTAGCAGCATTAATTCGAATTAACCGCGCATCCGTCCACACCAGGAAGCCATTTAATTCGACCTAGAGGGCTCTTTAGTTCGAATTCGGTACTCCACCCCGACGAGGGGAGTAGCGCTAAATTCGAAATGGCTATGTCGAATTAGGCTAGGTGTGGATGCAAATCGAACTTACTAGCTCCGGGAGCTATCCCACAGTGCACCACTCTGTTGATGCTCTGGACAGCAGTCCGAGCTTGGATGCTCTGACCAGCCACACAGGAAAAGTCCCAGGAAAATTTGAATTCCTTTTCCTGTCTGGACAGTTAGAATCTCATTTCGTGGTTGGACATCGGGGCGAGCTCAGCAGCACCGGCAGCAATGCAGAGCTCTCCAGCAGAGGAGTTCATGTAATCTCTGAATAGAAAGAGGGACCCAGCATAGACTAACCGGGAACTCTTGGATCTGATCGGTGTGTGGGGCGAGGAGTCTGTGCTTTCGGAGCTGCGCTCCAAAAAACGGAATGCAAAGACCTACGAGAAGGTCTCCAAAGCCATGAGAGACAGAGGATACAGCCGGGATGCAACGCAGCGTCGCGTGAAAATCAAGGACCCCAGACAAGGCTACCAAAAAATCAAAGCGGCAAACGGATGCTACGGAGCCTGCCACCACTGCCCCACCAGCGACCATGGACTCTGACGATGGGACAGTGTCGACGGACAGTTCCTCGGCGATGTTCGCGGACGGAGAAGATGAGGAAGGGTTTGTGGAGGACGAGGCAGGCGACAGCGCTTACAACGCTGGTTTCCCCGACAGCCAGGATCTCTTCATCACCGTCACGGAGATCCCCTACCAACCATCCCCGGCCATTAACCCAGATCCGGAATCAGGGGAAGGAGCAGTCGGTAAGTGCTTTAACCATGTAAACTTTTATTCTTAATATAACAGGAATCTGAAGTATGTGAAAAGGAGGTCTCTCTATATATGGGGATAGAACAGAAATCATCCTGGGAGATCTCCACGAAGCTCTCCTGGAGGTAATCGAAAAGCCTCCGCAGGAGGTTCCTGGGGAGAGCTGCCTTATTGGGTGTTCTGTGGTAGCACACTTTTCCGCACGAGGCTTTCATGAGGTACTCAGGGAGCATTGCCTCCCTGAGCACGGCTGCATAGGGCCCTGGTTTGTGCTGGCTTTCACGCAGCATGCGCTCTCTATCTCCTTCAGTGACCATCCTCAGGGTGATCTCGCTCGGAGACTCCTGCATCTAATTAGGGGAATTACTGTAATGTTATGCCTGGTCCAAAGTATTTTTAAAAAATCTCCGGACAGACGGCATAGCAGAGACTCAGCACGCTGCTGCGTGACGAGCGTAACGGAAACCCAAAGAATCAAATGGACGCTCATGGAGGGAGGGGGGACTGAGGACGCAAGGTATCCCACAGTTCCTGCTGTCTCCGAAAAGGATTTGCATTCTTGGCTGAGCTCCAAATGCTTCTAGGGTCAAAAACAGTGTCCGCGGTGGGTCAGGGCATAGCTCTGCAATTTACGCAGCCCCCCACCCACCCCCAGAAGTGAAAGGGAAAACAATCCTCTCTTGACTCTTTTACATGTCACCCTATCTTTACTGAATGCTGCAGATAGACGCGATGGTGCAGCACTCAACACCAACATCCTTGCTCCCCCCACGCTATGGATGGCTGATGGTGCAATATGGCTGGTATCCGTCCTCATCATCAGCCTATTGGCACATGGGGCAGTGCAAAAGGGCTGGTAACCATGCAGACTAGCATCCGTTAGGTCGATCAAGGGCGCCTGGCCCTAATTTTTCCTGGTAGATGGTACAGTATGGCTGATAACCATCGTCATCATAGCAACAGGGGGCTGAGCTTCATCAGCCCCCACCCTTCATGTGTAAAGAAAAGATTCAATTGCCCCTGGACTAGCAGCAGGATGCTGGGCTCCTCTCCTCCACACTCCTTAATGTCCTATCTGGACTATCATAGCAACTGGAGGCTGCCTTCCACTCATTTCTCACTAACAAGTCACTGTGTCTTATTCCTGCATTCTTTATTACTTCATCACACAAGTGGGGGGACAATGCTATGGTAGCCCAGGAAGGCTGGGGAAGAATGGAATGAACAGGTGGGGTTGTTGCAGGAGCACCCCCTGTGAATAGCATACAGCTCATAATTTCTGCAGGATCTGACACAGAGGGGCTGTGCTCTCTGGTTCTCTGATACAGTGGTTCTCTAGTACACTTGCCCATATTCTAGGCAGGACTGATTCTATTTTTAGATACCAAAAAGGAGGGATTGACTCAGGGAGTCATTCCCAATTTTGGCTTTTGCGCCCCTGGCTAAGAGCAGCCAGGGGCACTTATGACAGCAGCAAATGGTGCAGTGCAAAAGGACTGGTAACCATGCCCATCTTATTACCAATTTATGGTATGGTAGATGGTACAGTATGGCTGGTAACCATCTCTGCTGTCATGCAAAGCAAAAGCATGCTGCTGTGTAGCGCTGCTGGACTGCCTCTGTCAGCGGCATCTAGTACACATACGGTGACAGGCACAAAAGGCAAAACAGGCTTCATGGTTTCCACGCTGTGGCGTCTGCCAGGGCAATCCAGGGAAAACGGGCTTGAAATGATTGTCTGCTGTAGCTTTCCCGGAGGAAGGGATGACTGATGACATTTACCCAGAACCACCTGCGAAAATGGTTTTTGCCCCATCAGGCACTGGGATCTCAACCCAGAATTCACAGAGACAGACTAGACTGTGTTCATTGTTCGCAAAACTTTATCTTTGCAAGGAATTCACTCCCTTTTTCCCATCACACAGCTTCGACTTTCTCCAGACCCGCCACAGCATCCCCCTCACAGCGGCTGGCAAAGATTAGGCAGCGAAAGAAAAAGACACGGGACGAGATGTTCGCTGAACTTATGGGGTGCTCCCGAGATGAGGCGGACCAGCAGAGCCAGTGGAGGGAGACCCTCTCTCTGTACCAGCGCTCACACAGCGAACGGGAGGAGAGGTGGCGTGAGGAAGACAAGCAGGCGACTCAAACGCTGCTTGGACTAATGAGGGAGCAAACGGACATGCTCCTGCGCCTTGTGCATGTTCTGCAGGACCTCAGGCAGGAGGACAGAGCCCCCCTGCAGTGTATCTGCAACCGCCCTCCCCGCCACAAAGTCCCATATTCCCCTCACCCAAAATAACCAGAAGGAGGGGCGCCAGAGGCCGTGTAAACTGTCACTGCACCCCAGCAGAGTGCTCAAGTACCGAAAAGCTCTCATACCCTAAATTTTGAGAAGTCCTTTCCTTCCCGCCTCACCCAAGCCCCCATCCCAGTTTCATCCCCTAACTGTCTAGTTGCTAAAAAAAATACTTTTCTGTTAATTACTGTTTCCGTCATGTTCTTTTAGAGGAGACTGTGTTTGAAGGGGGGGAAGGGAGTTGGTAATTTGACAGAACAATCACCTTTACCAGGGTACAGACATAGGGGCAGGATCAGCAGCAGGTCACACACACACTGCAGTCAGTACGCACCCTGGTCGGTATGGGAGGTGGTTTGCAGGCTCTGTGTGGGTGGGGGGGTACGTGACTTTGTACCGGGGGAGGGGGGATACAGATCTCATGCAACGGTCCCTGTCCTGGTCCACAGAGTCACGCAGCAGAGGAATCTGTATCCGTCCTCCCCCGCCAAAAGGCTACATAGCCCCCGCACACAGAGTCCCAAAAAGGAGGGATGGCAGGCTCCGTTGAAACATCCAGTCCGGCACTGCAGACCGCTCTGGGAGCAGGAGCCTGTCATTCCTCGAGTTTACAGGCGGTCTTTACATCACTGCACACCCTACCCAGCACAGTCCGTGTCCCAGTTTCAACCCTGTAACGCAAAGTCATCAATAAAGGAACCTTTGTAAAGTTACAGTGGAACATGTATTTTATTTTTAAACGTGTGTTGGAAGTTGGGAAAGCGGGGTGGGCGGGGTATGTAACTGCAGATGCTAGTCAACAGTCACTTGGTAAAGAAACAGGGGCAGGTTCAGCTTCTCTGTAAAGAAACTGAACAGTCACAGGTCACGCTGCTCGCTGCTCGCTGGTACTTGAAGAGTTCCTTGTCGCTGTGCAAGGCGCCTCCACAGAGCTTCACGAGCCAGGGCATTAGCGGGTAGGCTGGGTCCCCGACGATCACTATAGGCATCTGCACATCCCCAAGACTTATTTTGTGGTCCGGGAAGAAACTACTTTCCTGCAGGCGTCTAAACAGACCACAGTTCCTGAAAACACGCACGTCATGAACTTTGCCTGGCCACCCGACGTTGATGTTGGTAAAACGTCCCCCATGGTCCACCAGTGCTCGCAGCACCATTGAAAAGTAGCCCTATTTCTCAGCAGCTGACTGTGGAAGAGGTGGACGATAAGGTGCGAGGAGTTGACAATGGCCATAACTGCAGCGGGATCCGTGCTCAAAGTGCTGTGGCGCCCGCGCTGTCACTGAGCAGAAAAGTGCACGAACAGATTGCCCGCAGGCGCTTTCAGGGAGGGAGGGAGGGAGGGCGGGCGTGATTGACGGTTCAATGATGACAGTTACCCAAAACCACCCTCGACACATTTTCCCCCCAGCATGTATTGGGGAGAAATCCCAGAATTCCAATGGGCAGCGGGGAGTGCGGGAACTGTGGGATAGCTTCCCACAGTGCACCGCTTCCAAAGTCGACGCTGGCCCCGTTACTGTGGACTCACACAGTCGAACTAGTGTATTTAGTGTGGATACACAACTTCGACTTCATAAGGTCGATTCCACAAATTCGAATTAAGTTGATTCGAAATAGTCTTGTAGTGTAGACATACCCTAAGGGAAGGCAAAGGAAGCTTACAGCCACCTTTAATTCTAGGTGCAGCTGGGAGTTGCTATGGCCCTCAGTGAAAGCAAGAGCAGCCTTGCCTCAGGGTTCTTCTAACAAATATCAGCTTGTCCTAGCTCCTAATGGCTGTTACATTCCCTAGGGAACTGCCAAAGCACCAAATGCTCCAGGTGTGTCCCTCCTGCTGCCATAACTGCCCCACAGCCCCAATATGCTTGCACTGCTTCTAGAACTGGTGATGGTAGAGAGTCAGCTATGCCAGCTCTACAGCACGCAGGGATTCCTTTATACAAGAAGATTCTTTGGCTACCCTAGAAGGGGAGCTTTATGTATCCAGAGCTAAAGATCTGCTCCTTAAACTACAATATTTTGATCAAAATAAAAAAACCCTTTTCTTACATTCCCATGACAAAGGAGAAATGGCAGCTGGAGCACTTAACAGGAAAAGGAAAAAAAGTGAATGGGGTATTTTAAATGTTTTAATGGCTTTTAATTTAAAATGTATACACGTTATCATGAATAAATAAATAGTCTGTATGGTTTTTAAAAGCTGCACGGTAAAACAAAATTATGTTGGTATGTATGTGGGTCATTAGATTTGCAAAACCATCTTCGGTTTGAGAAATTCTTCTGATGCTAATCTGAAAGTTATCCTCCCTAGAAAGATAAGTGCAGTGATGTGTCCACTCAGCTGTGTGGGCTGATCCGAAGCCCATCGACATTCATGGAGGCACTCACATCAACATCAATGGACTTTAGATCAGATCCGCTCTGTACTACTCTTGCGGGATAATGGCCTATAGGCCACTTTCGGCTCTCAGTTACACGCGAGTAAATTGAAGTAACTCCACTGAAGCCAATGGAGCTGTTCAAGACTTAAACAAGTATAATAGCTAACAGAATCTGGTCCATTTGATTCTATTACGTGTCTCAACACAACAAAAGGGGCTGACTCCAATCTAATTTACATTGGTTTTACACCATTGTTAATTTAAGGATTTCAGTGGGTTTCTATTTGATAGACACTAGCATCGATGGAATCAGAATAAAATTGTAGGTATGCTGGGTCAAATTCAGCCTTTGTTTAACCCCAGTATTTGGCCCATTAACTGATACACATACACACACATTGGAGTGTATTATACATAGTTGCAGAGTGTGTTGCTGTAACAGGGTGCTGGCTAGGAGAAACAAGCCAGGCCCCTGTTAGCCCCGTTCCAGGGGAAGAAGGGTAGTAGTTGGGCTGGCTGGGGGGCCACGCCCTAATTACCAGAGTGGGTCCACCTGCAGGCCTGGGTAGCCAGCCTGCCCTATAAAGCTGGCTAAGAGAGAGGAAGCAGGGGGAGACAGGAAAGGGAGGAGCGAGGGCTCTAGACCCTTGCTGGCTGGGAAGTTAGCAGTCTCCAAGAGTGTTGGTCTCTGTGTAAATAGCTGTAAATAATAGGTGGTGGGAACGGACACAAACAATAAAAGGACACAGGTGCTGCACTTCAGTTGGTCTCTGACTGTGTTTGTGGAGGGGCCGGGAGAAGGCACCGCTGCAGTTGTATTATGCGATTCTGAGTTAATATCTACAATACAGGATCTCTCCCCATCTTCATTTTAATAGCCATCATGGACTTTTACTTTGTAACTCTCACTGATTACCCATAACATCCACAATTTTTCAGTCACACTTCAAATTCTCTGTTTCAGATAAATTAATGGTGATCTAATTGGATACTTATAGTTAGTTAAATACTAATTGAAAGGCTTATTTGAGATACTCAGTGTAAAGTGTTATTAATTTTTCTAATTTAAAAAACAAACAAAGTATCAGGCATTTTGCAGAAGTCACTTTATAAACTGTATTGAGATTTTTCTTTCTGAAAAGACAACTTTATGGTATTCCTCTAGTGGCACAAGCCTGTTATTAGAGCACACCAGGTTTGAATTAAACATTAATTCTTTGACATTATACAGACAATTCCTGAACCAAAGATAGTAAAAAATACCCCATGATAAAAAATTATCTAGGCAATTAAAACAATATTTTAAGGTTGCCTTTAAAGAGTTTATCTTTGTATATCAAATAAATCCTCACTTGATTTAAAATACTGAGGGTCTAATCCTATAGTCCTCATGCAAAATAATGTGAAAAAGGTAGCTTTTGATGGTTTATATAATTCAAGACAGTAAAACCATGCAAGTCTCATTGTCTTTTGGGGGTTGCTGTGTATGAAATAGGAAGTTTTGTATGGATCATATTCATACTGAAGTGACTTTTAGTTTGTACTGCCTTTCGGATGTTTTTACAGCATTTTAAATACGGTGGGTTTTGTTTTATACTTTGTAGCAATGGTAATGAAGTGAAAAATGCTTTACAAAGCAAGAAGTAAAAAACTCCATATATTATATATGTCTCTTAAAATTGGGGTTGATTAAAAAAATTCCTTGAAGTCCCCAGATTTAACCTCAGAAGACCATATTCCACCTTGATGTAAAATAGGCAGAATTCTTTTGATTTTAATAGTATTGCACCCAACACTGATACCAGGGCTGAATTTGAAGTATAAGGCCTGAGGCTTATGCCACTTAAATTCGTTTTGCAACTGGTGTATCTACACTGACTTAAATGGATTTTCCCTGATCTACAATAGTGAAATGAGAGGAGAATTTGGGCCTACATTTGTTGTGTGCATGTGTGTGCGGGGAGGGTGGGGGGGGGGGAGGAGCGGAATGTTTTCAAATCATTTCATTATCTATTTCTTTGGAAAATACATTCTTTGGCAACAACTTTTAAGGTTTTGAAAGATGCATACTTGTCTTCTGATGTGTATTACTTACATTTCTTACATGTTGTGAAGTACCCTGAAATTTGTGTATAGTATTGCAAACATCAATATAATCAGAGTTTGTGGCCTGGTATATCTTTAAGGCAAGACCAGTAGCAACAGGTGATGTGAAGACAACTATAATAGCTATCTGCTCCCACGATAGCAATAGCAAGTGGGAGTCAGATTAGGTAGAATAGCAAGAGTCAGCATTGTTGTGGCAGTTTTAATGTGTTAAGACTTTTAGATTGCTTCGTTTGAAATTGCTCTGAAAGAACAGTTATGCAAGTGAATATTATGTGCAAATTGTGCCCAAAGCAATATTCGTCTTTTTCATTCAAATGCAACTGCACACAAGCTGAGCTCACGTGCCATTACCTTTCTTTTGGTACATTATGGTGCTTTATATTAGTAGATTTCAAAGTGCTTACAAAGGCTATATCATCCCTATTTTACAGATGGAGAAACTGAGGTATGGAGCGGTGAAGTGTCTAATCTAAGGTCACTCAGCAAACCAGTGGCAGAGCCAGGAATAGAAGCCAGATCTCCTGATTCCTTGTCCAGTGTGCAAGCCACTAATCATTTATTAATGTTCTATTGAAGAAAACATGCTCTGATGATCCAGAATCTTAAACCTTTTTGCTCCTTTTTCTCCTAATCTTCTTTCTTACATGCATTTTTAATCAGAAAATGTTATTCTGTTTACATTGTTTATACCCATATATTTGTGTTTAGTAGTTAAACATACTTTGCATTCTTCATATAAAAAGTTATTTAAAAATATTGAAATGGACCCTCCAATCCGGATAGGTCCACAGGGACAGCTAGTGCACAGCAAGCTAGCACAGATAGATTCACACCCAACTTGCCACAAACTAAATTGTTCATGTAGCTGCAGAGAAGCCTTCAGCTGCATCTGGTTGCCCATGTCCCCTATGTGGACATTCTCATAACTAGGGATGGCCAGAGCACAGTAGTATCCCAGCCACACCCTTTCTTGTCTGAGAATTCCCTCACTCTAGCAGCCAGAAGGTAAATTGGCACAGAGCTTCTACACTAATTTTATGTTACCCAATGAATCAACCTACATGGGGGGAATCCTTAAGGATGAGTTAGCAAAGGGCCATAAAATTGACCTATGCCGAAGTAGTGTAAAGGGGCCACAATGGGACAATAATCTGGCTCATTTGACTTCAGTGGAGTTATTCTAGAGTCACACTAGTGTAGTGAGATCAAATTCTGGCCCATTGCCTTAAATGTCAGTAGAACAGATAATCAAAGAGTATAATAAATTTGAGTACCTGGAACTTTATGCTTGTCGAAGGGTCCCTCTGCTCTGTCACCTCTTATAATCTTTCCTCTCTTTGGCTATTTCCTTTTCTCCCTGGGCTGCTCCCATTTTTGCTGCTCCATAGCCATGTTGTCTGTATAATGGGAATTTCAAAGTGAAATTTACTAAGTTACCTAATTTCAGTTTGCCTCACACAGCTGGGTTCTGCTCCTGTCTCCTACAACTAGCTCTGAGAAAGAGAAATTTGCTAATATATTACAAGGAACCCACTCTCTGGAAGAGGGAAGGACAGGATATTTATTCCAGGTATTGCTCCAATTCTCAGATAAATCTGAGAAATGTTAAAACTCCTGTTGACTTTAATGGGGCCAGGATGTCACCTAATGTCTTTGAGAAGAATCCTCCATTTTCCAGCAGAGCATTCTGGACCTCACAGATGGATTATTTTTTTCCCCCCTTGGACTATATCTAGTGGCTATGAAGTACCTGACATTTCTGACAGAAGAATAGCAGTACCATTTCAGAGCACTGACTCCCAGTGTTTCCAAGCAGTCACAGCACTGTATATATACAGAATGGGACTACTGGTTTGCTTTAACAAGAACAACAGACTGGGAAGTGTAAATGAAGGTGTTCTCTGAATGGCACCCATGGCATGGGATGGCTCTGCGGGCACCCTACCCCAGGTTCCTTTCGGGGTCTTTGTAATAACTGACTCAGAAAGCAGACTCCTTAGAATAAGATTTCCTTACATGAGATTTCATTTATGGAGTCTTTTACCAGCTGAAGACCCTGTAGTCCCACAACTCGATCCTGACTTTGTGATAATCCAAACAAGATTCTACTCCTTGACACAGGAGTCCCACAGCTCTCCTGATTTCAGCCTTTCTTGGGCTCTTTTCATTCTTTTTCTCTCTGCCACCTCCTGGGTTCCTTTGGGGGTATTCCCTGATCTCTACTGAACAGAGAATTTCCTGTCAGACTAGCTTCTCTGGAGTCTTTCCTTTTCCCTCTACAGTCACATGTATCCCCTTTCCAAACTGCTCTGAGCCTCTCTTTACAGGAGTTCTATCCCCAATCCCAGCTGGGATTGATAGCTCCTATTAAGTTGGGCCCAGGTGGACTCAGTTGAGCTAAACTGATCCTTACTGAAAGGCATCTAGTTAGTCAGAAGAGGACTGGCCCTGTTCCCTCTTAAAGGGAACAGGCACCCTGTGACAGGAAACAACCATTTGTTTATGCCACTACCAGGATGTTGGAGGGCTCACTAGAATTAATCTTTCTTGGAGTCTCAGCTTATTCATTAATGAGAAATAGAGTAAACTGGAGCCCTCCTAGACATGGGTCATCTGAAAGCCTCTCTTCAAAGAAATAATCAGTGAGATGCTGGGTAGGCAAATAACATTTAGCAGAATAAGCAGATTTCAGAAAGGCTCATCCTCCAAATTTCAGCCCAATGAGTGCAGCATATTATGACAACTAGGGCACACCTTTACATGCCTGAGGATTACTCAGTGGAGTATTCAGTGGAGGTGTCCATATTCACATAGAGATTCTCTGACTGCCTTTGGCAACTTCACCTTGCTTACTTCTAAAGATTGTTTTTAGATAAAAGCATATTGAGTAACAGACTTGACCTTGACTATACTGTCAAGGTTTCAGGGCAGCTACACCAGTATGCCCCCTCTTTGGTCCCTCCAGGGCACACTCTTAAAGGTTTTGGCTCCCAGCCATTACCTCTCCGGGGTGGAGACCCACATCTCATTCGCACCTCACTGGGGCTTTTAAGGCTGCACAGTTCCCAGATTTAGAATGTGATATCCCCAGCAAGCCAGATTGCCTAAATGGGCCAGTGCCTGTGCTCCCCTTACTTTCCAAAAGCTATGACTAGTATACAATAGTTCCTTCTAAGCAAGCAGGTTTATTCTTAAGGTAAAAGCAATATAGAGAAAACGTATTAAAAACAATAAGAGAACCTACACTCATGCTAGAAAGCTTACCAGGGCTTGAGTACATTTTAGCCCGTCACGTCCTTTAGTTTTCTTTGTGTTTACAAATTCATGCATCTTTGATCCAGAGTCAGCACCCGAACTGGGCAGATCAGACATTTCTTCATACAGCTTGGGTCTTTGATCTTGGCCTTCTGTAACAGGTAATCACCAGAAAATGACCCTCACCCTAGGGCATGGCTTTAAAAAGACTGGGTGTTTGCATAACCAGACTTGGGTAAATTGCTTTGCCCTCTTCCTGGAGATTCCCCAGGAAATCCACTTGCCGCTTTTTGTCCCCGAACTCCCTACTTGTCTGGCAAATTGTAGGACTTGTATTGCTCACATCTCCCCTCTAGAGAGGTTACATACAAGCCTGGCCCACAATAACACATACACTTAATACAATAAGATCCTTCAAGTTTATTGCAGGAAAATGCCATGTCACACATGCCTCCTCTTTGGGTTAATACAACCTCTTTTTCAACAACATGGCTGTAAAGTAAGCAAGTCACATGTACTTACCTGCTTGCTTCTGAGGGATGTGAGAGGTAGCATCTTTTTGGATCTATCTTATACTCTTCTTGAAACAAAAGGATATAAATTGTAATGCTTTTGTTAGCTGTGGGGCATGTATCAGAGAGGAGATTCTGGTACAGAGAGCTGAAGTCTCTCCCACGTATATCCCATATCAAGTGATTAAAATTTCCATTAGCATCATTCTGGCCACAGGCAAGGTAAAAGAATAGAGATGTGTAATGGAGCAAACATAATGCAAAATGACTGATATACCCTGATTCTTCACAGTGCACTGCCTTCCAATAAGAAGTATTTAAATGCTATTTTACTTGGAAAAAGCAATGAAATAAAGCATCACCCTCCCTTTCCCCTCCCTCCCATATACATATCTTAATACATTGGTTTGAGTAGGAGAAAAAGCTAGATGCTGGGGGAAATAAATGGCAAGAGTGTGACTAATGGATTTTATTCACTTCCTTGTACTTTTGGTGCCATATCTGATAAAGCTTAAAAAGAACCTGATTTTTAGAGAGTGGGTGCTCAGCACTATCTGAAAAATCAGACCCTGTTAAGATGTGTCAAGTTGGGCAAGCAAGATCACTAGTCACTTTTGAAAATATATGTCCTGACTTCTTATATAGAGTGATCGCTTCAGGATATCTTTGATCTAAATCACCAATCCTAGACAAGTGTTGGGAGTAGAAGAACTTGACTGTAAATATTTAGGTCCAAATCCTGAGGTGCTTACTCTGATTTTACTCTGTCCTTATTCAGGACAGTCTTTCACTGAGTTAAATTTAAATGTGCTTAAATGATGACTGTATAAGAACCGAGTTAGAGACCTCAGGATTTAGCCCTCCTTTGATTCAGCATGGTAGATAAGAAGGTGCTTAACTTTAAGCATGAGTAGTCCCATTTATAAGTGACTGGGACAAAGGCAGTCTGGACTAGCAGTCCCAGCTGCACTGGTGTCCACAAGTCAAGGACTGCCAGAAGGCAGTAGTCAGCAAGCCAGGATCAATAGGCAAGAGTCAGGGTCAGAGTCAGGCCGGAGTCAGAGATCAAAGATAGCTACCAGGTCAGAATCAGGAGGCAAGAGTCAGGGTTAGAGACAAGTTGATATCAGAGACTAGAGATCAGAAAGAAAGATGGGGGTCTTACGTTGCAACAAGTCAGAAGCCTGCATGGCTCTCCAGACAACTTTCTGGAGCATCCTCCATGGTTAAATAGTGGGCATGGGCCAATCGGCTGGCCACAGGGTGCTGTCACTCTGGAACCTTTGAGGTGGTGCTTCCTGCAATGCCAAATCTCCGCAGTGCCAGTGCTCCTTTGATTTAGTTCTACATAACCACCAGCAGAGGTGTGAGCACATCAGCTGTCCCAGGCACCACGGCTTCAGTTTCTACTCCCATAGATCCTTACATCCTTACTGTCAATGGAACTATTTGTGTGTTTAAAAGTTTCTTGCTTCTCCCTATGTTTGTTGAACTAAGGTTTGGGTCTTTTTAAAAAAATACATTTTTTAAAGATTTGGGTGGAGAAGGCAGGAAAAGCTCCCTTTTCTTCTAGAGGTCCCTAAGTTCAGCTTTTGGGTGGTACAAAAGAGAAAAATCCACCCCGTGCTAGAAGTCAGCCAAAAGGGAGGCTAAAATAAACTAGGATATAAAAATTTGAAGGTTTTATAGATCATGTCAAAATGTTTTGGCCTTACTTATAGGAAACTCCTCTGAGAACTTATACTAATATCTTTGTTCAGTGTAGAAAAGAGGATAGAATCAAATCAACTGACAATACTGAACACAATACGAATTTTGCCAAGTGCTAACAGTAATGTGCAAAATTGTTTTTAAAAACTCAGTTAATTAAGCCATTGAATAATAGAACTTTTGTGTTTCTGTAACTCAATAACATTTTCATTTAAAATATTTATTAAGCATCCTTTGTGTTCATTTGCAGTCAAGGATTTCAAAGAAAATGCAAATGGTAATGTTCTCTCTAAAAAATGATCTTTGCCTGTTATGACTTACTGTAGGCTCTCTTACTCATCTGCTTACAATAAGGCCAGTTTCAATGGAGGTAATAAAAAGAAATGATATGGGATCTATTCTCATCCTCCAGTGATATTTCTTTTCCCTAGACTATAACATCAAGACTTCAGAAAATGCAACTGTCTGCTCATTTTTATGTGGTGACTACTATCATAGTCATTTTAACACACTCACATTATTTACCATCTGTTCTTTGTTTAGCCAAAATAGATTTTCTACATAGTTCATTTGGACACTTGAGACAAATAAGCTATTTATACCCGTCACTTTAATGTTTCAGCTACTAGAATATTAAAAAGAAAGTATTTTTCACATGAAAATGTGTTCTCAGATATTCTCTAATGTAATATATTTTTGAATAATGGTACTTTGCTTTATTGCCCTCTCTAAAAAAAGGAATTACTTATGTTCCTTGCTCTTTTTCAAGGTCTTATATCACGATGTAAGAGCTTTAAAGACACTCAGTATTGTGTTTCAAAATTAACTCTGACAAACACCTTTTCAGTTGACAGGTATCTTAGAAATGGTTACTTCAGAAGCGAAACTGTCTACAGCTAGCTATTAAAAGCATTAACAGGAAAAATATGACTAATGTAACACTTCCTACAACATATGAAGGTGCAGCACTGTATGGCTTACATTTGAAACTATGGGCCAACCCTTTTATAAAGCCATATCCAAGCTGTGAATAGTGGAATAAAAGCGGTGTAAATAAGAAAGATCTACTCTGTGGCCATTTCATTTCTGGAAGATCCATCTTGTTATTTTTTTTCCAATGGCACATAGAGGTTCAAATGATGATCAGAGCAGCATGATGCTAGATGCTGTATGAACATGTAATTCAGGACAGTTCCTTTCCTGAAGAACGTACAGTCTAAATAGAAAAGAAAGACAAAGGGTAGGAGAAAGCAAATATGATCATCTCTGTTTTAGAGAGTGGGAATTAAAGCACAAAGTAGTGACTTGCTCAAGGTCCCACAGGAAGTTTACAACACATCAAGGAATTGAATCCAGATCCCCAGTCCAGTGTCTGAACTATCTTTCTTTATAGGTTAGGTATTCCTTTCCAGAAAAGTATAAATTCTGGACAAATTAAGTTTGTTGCTGGGTTTAAATGCATTGTGATTTGATAAATTCACATTCATTGAACTACAGTCAGTTTTTTCTTATTCATTATAAAATACGAGATCATCATGACAACAAATTCCTGAAAAAAATATTGCATTATTTCCTTACTCCAGCACATCTCCACCCAAGCCTATGTGATGTTTTGTCATTTATTCTAAACAGATAACATTATTTTTCATCCGTGTTTTATTATTTAGCAGGGTGTAGTTTGCACTCATCTGTAATATGTGACACAGAAATGTACAATGGATCATTTTGTGGTAATTGAGCATGCTGGTTAGCCATCATATATGGATTCCAGATCTTACACTGAAATGTACATACACTCAATGTATCCTGAAAGATCAATATCCCCCTGGTACAATATTAGTTACAATGCAAACACAAAATAGCAGACAAAGGTCTGATGGCTTTGTCATTTTTGAGGTGCAGATTGCCCTGATTTCCATCCGATACGATCTTTTGATAGCTTTAGAGTTATGACACACACATTAAACAGGGAAAAGTGTCTCATGTTTATGTACAGCATCTTGTGCCTTGCACATGATTTTATTATAAGAATTAAATAAAATGTGTGCCATCACTGAAAGTCACATTTCATCCATAAACATATCTTGCTATTTAATTTCCTTTTTTATACAAATTAAATTATTTGCATAGTCGTTAAAATTATGCCTGGATAATGCTGTGGTGCACAAGGTAGGGTGGGAGGTGTGGGGAAAGGTGCAAGAAGCTTTTCCTGCATACACCACTTATACAGCAACCCAGCACAGACATACAGACTGATCAATGGAAAGTCTCATTCATATCAATGGGTTTGGGGTCAGGTCACACTCCTAGAGCTCACACAAACCCAGGAGCTGTGCCCTGCTAACCCTCCCAGAGGAGTTCCAAAGCAGAGAAGGAAGAGGCAGGGCCATGCCCTACCCCTTGGCAGTTGCAGAAGGGAGGCAGCACCTGTCTTGGGGATGGTGCAGCAGACTCCTCCTCCTGTGCAATTCCTGTGGGAATTAAGGAAGGGGCTGTGGTTCTCTGAGACACCTGCACACCACCCCGAATGCAAGGTTATGGCTATCATGAGCAACTGATCCCTTTGTTAAAAACTAATGCATTCCTTTTACATCTACAACAATGAGCGATCACTTGGAATTATGGAATGTTGTTAACCACTATTTATCGATGACACTGTAGATGTTTTGTTAGGGCCAAATTCAGACATAGGGTAAGCAGGTGCCACTAGACTTTTAGCAGAGTTGCACATTTTTACCCAGAGTCTAAATTTTGCCCCTAATGTTTGGGGATTTGAGCCCTGGGTATGAATTACTCACATTCACATTTCCTTTCTTGAGATATTAAAGCCTGGGTTCAATAATTATTTAAATTTTTTCAGGTACCCATACAAAATAACTTTATTGAAGGAGGGATTTTTTTTTATTAGAATCTACCCAGGAGAATTTTCCAGAAATATTTTTGTTGGCCTTTATCTTTATTTGTTTGTTTGTTTGTAACAGTACCCACTAAATGTAGCAGTGTTCCTGACAAACAAACAAAGACCCTGTCCAGGAGATCACAGGTTTTTTGAGGCTATATAGAGAGCAATACTGAAAATATGGCAGTTATTACTAGCTTTGTTCTTAGTAAATACACATAGTCAGCTTTGACTAATTAAGGACACAGGGTCTCAGATTTTTACACAATGTCACTCCTTTACTTTCAGTGGAGTAACTTCTGCTTTACACTGGTGTAAGCAAATTTCAGAATCAGGCTCCCAGTCTTTTTTAGAATGATTTGCATACTTTCTGTTCTGTTGCCATCATCATTTCTCCTGAAGAAAGCCTTGAAGCTGAATTATGGTGAAAATAGTAAAAAAAAACAAAAAACAAAAAAACAAAAAAAAAACCCATGCCTAGATGGATATTTCATCATTCATAAGACAAATACATACAGTACAGTGGCTTATTTATAATTGAACCTGTATATCTCAGAAAGAAAAGAATGATAAATTACACCCTAATTGTACCACAATGCGTACAGTTTTCACCATATTATCATTGCCCAATAGTTTTAGAACATGAATTAAGCTTCAGAGAACTTATGAACACTAACATAAAAAAAAAAAAAAAGGCTCAGGAATGGTAAACAAGCATTGTGCTCAGGCACACTTCAAATCACTCCCTGGGAAAATTTGCACAAAAATATCACATGGCTGAGCTCAAACAAGTGTTTCTAGTCCTGTGCTCCTTTAATCAGCACTAAATTCATTCTCAGATCCTGAAAAAAAACAGTAATTACATTAATGAATTTGCTACCTGATCATCAACTGTAATATCACTAGTCCCATTTTTAGGCCTGCTCTCAAAACCCTTTTTGTATCAGTATTATTGGTAGAACCCTAATGTGGTCGCAGTAAGACTGGGATAAAGGTGTTTTATTCTTGTGTAGCTTATTTGCCTTCTTGTACAGGAATTAGCTATACCAGTATAATTGTGTATACACTAGGGGGAGGGCATTATACTATTTTAACTATACTGGTATACAACTACTGAGTGTGGAAAAGACCTTCCATTTATTTGCTCCTACCTCATGGCAGGACTTAAGCGTATTTTTATCTTTAATTGGATACAGTGGATCAATCTCAGAATATTGAGGCCCAAATTCTCAAACATATGTTTACTGTTAGGCAGTGATGCTGCCATGGGAGCCCCCTCAAGTGGAGACCAGTGCCTGAACAGAGCACCTGTAACTTCAGTAGGGCCCCTTACTGGCACAGATGTCTAATAGTATGAATCTGATTGCAGCACTGGGACTTCTGCACAAACAAGTTTAAAATTTTGGGTCACACTGAAGGTTGTTCAACCACTTTCTTTTGCTATGACATAACACAGCAGGGCAATGAACAGGAGTGAAGATTACACTGATTGACTGCAAATAATAGGATACCCATCCTCCATCTCCACTGTAACTGATGAATGAACCTCTCTCAGAGAGTGATGGAGGTTTTTGAACACAAATATATATATATATGATATGTGCTCATGTTTTATATTAGCTCAGTCCTTTTACACAAAGTTTGAGTCTTTTTGACTCAGTAATATATTGCTGGAGGTGGACAGTATTCTTGTATTAAATCCTCTTCACTTTGATCTATCCTTGCAGATGGAGATATGCCTGAGATGTTTAAAGAGACAGCAAAATATTTTATTCATCAATACTAGAGTTTTATGTTTACAAAGCTATGTTTACAAAATATATGTTTTTAGAAAAATGGGGTTTTTAAACGCACAGTTATGTATGGGCACAGGATGATTGGGAAAGCATTAGAGGTTGTGAATCATCCATATAATCGAAGGCTGTACCCGCTTGGTACATTGCAACTGAAAAGGTTTTAATTGACTTTCATTACACTTCTTAAGTGTGACATACAAAGTTTGCTGGTATATTTTGTTGTGAAGACAGAACCCAGTCCTACTACAGTTTCTAAATCCTCTTATACTACCATACAAACTATATATTTGGGAGAGTAATTGCTTTATTACAATCTGCAAACCAGAAGCCTGCAACAGAAGAATTATTGTGATCGCGGGTACTGAACAGGTAGGCTGAGTTCCAACTTCCATTATAACACTCCTGTTCAGTTTCTCAAGAAAATTCCACTGAGTATCAAATTTTCCATGTTTGCTCTTGGCCCAGACTTTTTTTAAATTTTAAATTCTGAGAATAATCATTGCAGCTATTTTTGACCTACATAACAAGGGGGGAACCCCTTCATATGCTGTAGGTATATCTATCATCTACCTATCTAGGTTCGGATATGCCACATGGTCCAAATGAAATACTTGTGCTTACATAACAAAAATAGACAAAAGTAAAAACTTCTGACTTAGGTTATTTGATAATCCACTTTCAGATAGAAAAAAAAAGAATTCAGAAAACCAATTAAGGGAAAAACTTTCAAAGGCACACATCGAACTGTAGCAGAGCAAACTGAATCCTTTAAAAACAGGTGCCACTAGATTGCGTGATGCTGGGTCTGGTCCTTAAAGGCAATGGTGTTCTGGGTGGAGCACATGGCCAAGTAACGGGCATGTGGTGCAGTTCAAGTGCTAGCCATGTGACCTACAGAACTATATGAGTCAGACATAAGACAAGCCTTGGCTCAAAGAGAGACCTGAAGGGATAGAATGGTTGTGAGAATTGCTCCCCATTAGTTCCCCAGAGATTAGTCAGACCTGGAGGATGACTAGTCCCCAGGAGAACTGGGGAGGACTGTACTCCATGAGGGGTTTCAAAGCAGAGGTTATTGTAAAAACAGAAACAGGGTTTCTGTGAGCAAAGAGGGGTGGGGACCAGGACTGGAAATCCTATGGTAGAGGAGGGACTTAATCCCCCACATGTCACACAGATCTTGTTTTCATTAAGGGATAAAAAGCACATGCTTAACTTGTTAGCTAATGCAAGTTAACAAAGATGAGGTAAAATGCTAGTGCTGATGAGGCAGTTTGATAGTTTTTACATACAAATGCATATTAGCTACCAGCCTTACTGGCTGTGAAGACTGTCAGTCTTTAACTAAACCTGCTAACTTGTGTGAAAATGACAAACTGCCTTGTATTCACTAGAATTTACCTTGAATTAGTTAATTTGAGTTAACACCACATCTTCTTCCCCAGTGAGGACAGGGCTTGGTGAAGTGGTATAGAAATATCCTGCAGCATTGAAGTAAATTAGACAAGGAAAAGAAAGAGAGCTCAGGACGACTGGACAGACATGTGGCCTGTGGACAGTTCACCTAGCTGATCTGGAGAGGCCTGGAAAGGCTAACAAAGGACTACTGAGCCTAGAGTGGGCCTGGAACACTATTGTGGTCAGTTGGGAAATGTGCTTCTAGTCTGGAAAGAGTGGAATTATGGCTTTGGAATGAAAGATCAAAGGCATTACAGTGGCCTATAAGCCTGTGTAAGACAGATGGGGGAGGGAAACCGAGACACTGTACCTGAGGCCATGGCACCAGAGAGATGTTATACAGAGTTAGGAACCTGGCAGTCATTGACTTCCAATGATAGCTGAGCACCTAACTACTATCTATGCCTTTGAAAATAATTAAAGTTACAAATGTTTAAACTCACCACTTTAGTTGCATAAACTATTTCCTTTTTCATACATATTAAGGATGATGAATTGAAGGATGTTTTCTTTAAAAAATGCCTCAGTCAAAGACTCTCTCTGTTAAGGACATTTGTCCTTCAACTTTGCCTTTGGGGACATGAGTGGGTGCATATTATAAAAACTCCTCCAGGACAAAGTAATGGAACAAGGCAAAAAATTCAAAGTACAATGTTAAAATAAGAAATGTTCCAACATCTTAAATAGCTTTGGCTGATCCTGGCCCAGCCTGAGGCTTCAGACTTCCTCTAGTGCTGTAGCTATATCAAAGTGTAGTTGGAATAAATTTTTCCATTGTGACCTCCTAAAAAAATGTCAGTATATCTCAGTGTTAAATATTTGAGCAGCTTGTCCTTTTAAATGGGAGAAAAAATATAATATATTAATTTCATGCTTTCAGGAGTGGAAGAATAGGTAAGCGCCACAGATTCCAGCTTTTTCCTTTCCCCAGGAGTGCTCAACCCTCACTCAGCCCCAGGCCCTGCCCCCACTCCACCCCTTTCCCCAAACTCCCACCCCTGCTCTATCCCAGGCCTCACCTCATTACCTCCCTGTAGTCAGACTCACTCAGACTCACTCCCAGATGCAGTGTAGATGTACCCATAGAAGATCCCATCTTATTAATTATATTGGTTATTCCTAGATGCTGGGGTAGCCTCCAAGACCTTATCCACTTGGTTTCCAAGAATTCATGAACAACTTACTCTTTGCCTCATCTTACATTTCAGGACTATCTTGTCCTGGCCATAAATGATGTCACTGCCTTTCTGAAGAAACAGATCCTTGGGACCCATGTGGATGAAGATCTAATTAGGATTGGGAGTACACCTCTTATCTGTAGATTTTGCACTAAATATCTTTTAACTCCAGAAACATGAGTCTTAAACTATCAGATTTGCATGACAAGGACAAGAGTCATTTAACAGCGTGAGAGAACATAGTAGAAAAGAACACGGTACAAATACTAACCTGCAAATCTTCCTGGGATGTCTTATGGAAGGTGAATAGCAAATTCTCCTACTGAAGCCTGCATTTCAGGATGAGGAATTGGAGGTTTCCTTCTTGTAACCTGAAAAACTCAGTGAAAAAGAGTCATGCATGTTTTCTAGCAGTGAGAAGTGGCTACAGAGCATCTACAGGACTGAATCAAAAAAAGACCAAGGCAGTCAGACATTCATTTGAATAGTAAGAGATGAGATTCTCCTATGCTTAGGCTTGGCATAATGTGATTTGTTTTTATTTAATTTCAGTGCATAATATAGAAATTTATTTTTAAGCATTTATTTTTAGAGATTTAAATTTTGACAGCTGCAGGACATTATGAGCAAGTCAGTCAATTATTTTATGACAGTAGACACGGATTCAAAAAGTTAAAGTTTTATAACAGTTAAATCACAAATTGGTAACATCATTTGTCAAAATACACAAAGTAAATAGCTAAGTCAAGATGTAATATGTTCTCAAACAGCGTTTTTATTACTTTGCCTAGCTATATATTTTTATTATTATGGATGAAAATATTTCATCATCAGTTTGCGTGTACAGTGAAATTGACATTTACGGATAAAAATCTACCTCTGTTAAAATTCTTTTCTCAAAGCCTCCAATTTAGGATAATCACTGTGCTGAATTTGACATTGAGGTGTGGGGGGAAGAGAGGTGCAGTGGGATGAGTGAAATGTTGATTTCCACTGTTATTCTGTTTTTCTTGGATGAATAGTTAACTAATGGGTCAATGAATACTTTTATCTTCAGCTTTTGCCACCAATTAATTCTGATATCCTGTGACCTTGGAATGGCTCTGTATTCAATGTAGGCATTTAACTATTTTGACTGATATATGGAGGTGTAGACAGATGCACTGCAGGAGTGGGGGACTGTCTGAAGTAGCAGTAATCCTTTCTGCACTGAGCCCAACCATTGCATCGCCTCCTTACTGACTTCAGTTAATGTGATTTTATCCCAGAGGACATAAGATAAGAATACCATAAACATGAATCAGTTACTGAATATTGAATACATGCATGCTTTATTCTTATAGACAACCTCCCTGCTCTAGAACTGATGAGAGGCTTCTGATATTGCTGACAGCGCATATGAGCGGAGGGAAGATATAGCACAAAAAAGTGTCTTTTTACTTGACTGGGTGTAGGAACAACCTAAAACTTTAGAGACTTTCAGAAATCCCATGAATTTGATTCTTATGCTTTGCACTTCTATAACGCTTTTAATCTGAGGATCTCAGGCACTTTATGATGTATTTTAATGTACTTTACGCCTTTCTATACCTCAGTAAAGCAGGTATCATTTTACAAGAACAGAGGCCAGAGCTCCTTACTCCCACTCTCCCACCTTAGCCACTGGATGTGCTGTAATAGGTTTTGTTTGACTATTTGCTGAGGGAAGCCATGCCTTATGTTTGCCATGAGCAAGTGCAGTGATTTCAAACTTCCCCATACCATGTGTTACAGGTCAGGGCAACTGCACCTCTATTCCCCGTCCGTGTCACACCAATGGCACCCTCTCTTGGTCCTGGATCCTCAGTCATTACCTCTCCTGTGTGGGAAAGAGACACATGTCTCTTTCTCCCTCCTGACTGGATTTTTCCAGGCTGTACAATTATGTGACTGCACTGTGTTATTCCAAGCAAGCAAGACTGCCTAAACAGACCAGCATCCATGCTTTGATTGATCTTCTAAGGCACAATGTCCCACAGCTCTTTCAATGCAAGCACATTTTTTCTTAAGGTGAAAACTTTACAGAGAAAACATATTAAAAACAATAAAAACCTACATGCATGCTAAAAAACCTTAACAGATCACCCCAATGCCAACCCGGGGGTCTGGTAGGTGCCAGTCCTTGAAAACCCACAACTGAGTTTTCCTCTTGGAAAATAATAACGGTCTCAGACTCAGAACTACAACAACCATAAATAGTTCAGTTTTCCCTTTATACAGCTTTGACATTGGCCTCAAACTTCCCCATATCATAATCTTTCAATCTAGCTGGGAATGCTCTCCCCATATAACAATATGGGAAGGGCAGAGTGGTTGTTGATACCTGTTTGCAAACCCCACATTGAGAACTCTTGAGCTAGTGCGTTGTGGTACTTGGATTCCCAGTTCCAGCAAATATTCAGGGATGCTGAAAACAAATGCCTCTAAATATTTATGAAAGACAATAGACAAGGGTTAATTTCAAAACATTCCATTCCAGTACTTGGAGAAGTAATCCTTAACTAATTATACCAGAGGGTTAGCTGTTTCAACACTCAGCATTCCAGGAATAAGTAGTAAGAAATGTCTGGAATAAATACATGTCTGGAACTAAATAAGTGTTTTCAATTCAGTGTTGCCAACTCTTGCAAATTTTATTTCAAATCTCACTATTTTTATCTAAAAGCTCAGCTCCTAGATTAATATGACTACATGAGAAACCTAGCCCTCATTTAAAATAAAATTTAAAAAAAGTTTTTAAATGCTACTCAGGTGTTCTATGGAAGCTCAAATCAGGAAACACAAAACGGACCCAACATTTTAAAATATCATTATTATTTTTAAGCCAGTTTTTTTTCTTTAAGCTCGTTAATAGTTACTCTTTATGTGTAAAGAATGTGTTGAACTATATTCAGAGAAGCTGTTGCTTTAAGTTTCCGTTTTTAAAAATAAATGGTCTTTCATATAATAAAAAATGTTAGTAATATAAAGCATCTCTTAAATTGAGTAGCTGTTAATACTAAACAGCATTATCAGAAACTCTGGCATATAGATGACAGCATATTTTACTCAACCATTTCAGGGCAAGTCTGATACTAACAGGATTCATTATATATCACTTTTCTGTCATCTTGTAGCATAACATCCATTATGTGATTTCATAATTGAATTTATTCAAGTCATAATGTTAATTCCATCATCCACAGACTTAAAACACTTTCATGACTCTGAGCTGGCCCTATCAATATTTAGCTCATGTTCCCAAGTTAAATTGTAGCAATTGACAGCAGAAGTTTTAAGTAGACACCAGAGTTAACAGCATAAATAAAAGCTTGATTGATGCAAGATTTAGAAGCAATGCAATTATTTCTCTGACTACACCAACTATTAAAGTAATTCATATTAGCCAAAATAAATGCCATCAGACCTAGTCTTTTTTTCTTTACAATCACACCTTTAACTTTGGGGGGGGGTCTGAATTGTTTTGTCTAGGGCATGATTTTTTCCTGGTATGTAAGAAAGAGACTACACTTTAGCCTTCTGTTTTTCAGTTTCTTTACAGCAAATATTAGCATCTAATCAACTGTTATTTATTTATTTTTTTAATTAGTTCTTGTTGGGAAACTAACACACACACACACACACATGAGCACAGAACTTTACATATGCCAACAAAAAATAAAATGTTTGTATAAGTAATATAAAACTTACATTATGCAAAATCATTTGAGTGAGCATGCAATTGCTTGTGTGTGAAAAAAACCACAAAGCCATGTTTTGACAATTTAGTTACTCCAATCAAAACATTTTAAACATCCAAAACTTAAGATGTTTTTCTCCACTAGCCCTCAAAGCCTTTTTCAGATTGGCCCAGAAT
Source organism: Mauremys mutica (assembly GCF_020497125.1). Classification (NCBI taxonomy): domain Eukaryota; kingdom Metazoa; phylum Chordata; order Testudines; family Geoemydidae; genus Mauremys; species Mauremys mutica. The sequence goes on from NC_059072.1 coordinate 174,792,337, forward strand.
TAATTGTATCATGCTGTAGCAATGTAATTGACAAGTATTCTTCATGGTATTAATATTATGCTACAAGTAAAATATTTATTAACACAGGAAAAGGAGAAAATCATTCTAATTAGCATATGACACCATGAGGACCTAATCCCGATTGTGGCCTCAGGAAGCTTATAAATATTTAATAATACATGTTTTGGAGACTGTCACTTACTGGTGAATCAGATTAAAGAGCAGTTGAATAAAGCTGATATAATGTATAAGTCAGCTGGTATCTGTTATAAGAAAATTGAGGGCCGGATCTTAAACTAGTGTAGATCAGTATGCACCCAATGAAGCCAATGGAGACATGCTGACTTATGCTAGGTGAGAATCTATTCCTAAATACTAAAATGTGCATGTTCCAGTATAATTTTTGAGTGAGTCTGCAGTGAACCAATAAAATGGTAACCTTTGCTCAACAGGAAACTAATACAAATGTGTTTGTTAAAGTTTGATTAAGTAGTTGTACTTTTATTATCACTACACTTGCATGTGACTGAAGGTTCAGCATTTGCCTGGGACCACAAATACAGTAAGTAGCTATTCCAGATTATGATCCCAGTCACTGCTGGTCTCTTGAAAAGGGACCTAGACACCATGGAGGAATATTTCCAGAAATGGAAGCTCAAGCCAAATCCTCACAAAAAACAATAGTCACTGCATTCCATCTTGATAACAAGAATGCTAAGTGCATCCTGAAAGTGACCTTCTGTGACAACACTGTGTGACATGACTCTATTTTGACCTATCTCAGAGTGAAGCTGGATCGCACACTAACCTTCCATGACCATCTGAAGAAGGTAGCTGCCAATACAAAGACAAGGGTCAATGTGGTCCAGAAACTAGCAAGCACAAGCTGGGGAGAGTCAGCATTACAGACATCAGCAATGGCCCTTGTGTACTCCATAGTAGAGTACTGTGCACCAGTATGGACCAGAAGTAGCCATACTCAACTTGTTGATGTCCAACTGAGCACTGCTATGTGTTGCATCACTGGAATCCTCAAGTCGACCCCAACACCTTGTCTGCCAATGCTGTCACCCATTGCTGCCCCATTCATTCATCGCCATGCTGCAACCGTTTCAGAATTCAGAGGATCATGGAAAATGAGTGCCTTCCCATCCACCAAGACCTTAACAACATCCCTCACCACCACTTGAAGTTGCATAAGCCCCTTTTGGACCTACATATTTAACCTTCAACAATGCAACTTCAATCATGATGAAGCTTGGAAAGCCAAATGGAGTTCACAAGAAGACACAAACATACATTTCGTGAAAAACCCAATGCAGAAGATCCGTGGCTTCAATCTCCCACAAACCTCATGGGCAACCCTAAACCATCCGTGCAAACCATAACAGATGTGGATTCTTGTTGCACAAATGGAAAACTAAAGACTCTCCAGTATGAGACTGTGGTCACCCAGAACAGACCATGGAACATATAACAACTCCATGCCCGATTCACAAATATGAAAGTCATCCCAGCAATACACTCTCCTAGTCCAGATGCTGGCTTAACCATCTAAATCTAAAATTATGGCTGTTGCTCTACATTTACATCAGGAAGAAGAAGAAGATTTTGAGTAACAATGATGTTCTTCCAAATTTAGAGCAGTATAATTGAGAGATGAATCTGGTCAATGATATCTTCTTCACAGTTGATCTCTTGAAGGAGCCTGTTCTTTTAAATAGTATCAGAGGGGTAGCCGTGTTAGTCTGGATCTGTAAAAGCAGCAAAGAGTCTTGTGGCACCTTATAGACTAACAGACTTTTGGAGCATGAGCTTTCGTGGGTGAATACCCACTTCGTCGGATGCAAGTGACGTAGTGGGTATTCACCCACGAAAACTCATGCTCCAAAATGTCTGTTAGTCTATAAGGTGCCACAAGACTCTTTGCTGCTTCTTTTAAATAGAATACCCTAAACTGTACACCAAAGAGGCTAAAAATCACTGGAAATAAGCAATTGAATCATTGAGTGCTTACTCAACTTTGAATGGCAGAACCTTTTGAGATCTGTTTAACTATTACTCAGTGTGACGGGGTACCTAACTAGATAAAATATATGACTTCTGTTTGATATTATACTCTCTGTGTGTTTATGCCTGAGGTCTGTCTTGCTGTTTTCTTGCATTATACTGATGGGGTTAAATAGGGGGATAGTGCCTGGGTGTCTGCCTTTGAATAGCAGTCTTTAAGGGCTGTCAACAATTGATTTGCCTTGTCCTAACAATGCAATCACTGCAGCCTAAATGAAACCACTTCTCTCCAGCTTGTCTGCAGGTTGATGGAGAATGGAAACAAAACAAAAGCGGGATAATGAATAAAAAGGACCAAGGTGTTAGTGCTAGCTTTTAAAACAACACACTGTGGGGTTCAGGAAACACATAAAGGAGCACATTTTCTGAGCTAGAGGGAGCCCTTTGACTGCTGGACTAGCTAAAGCAGAAGGAATCTGGTTTCAGGAGTTAGAGTGGACTCCATGATCTAGAAGAGACACCTAAGCTGGAGGAGTCTAATCCAGAAGAAGGGGCCTGGAACCCTGAAAGGACACTGACTACATCCCAATGAACAAACAAGAGTGGTGAGGAAAGTGAGGCACCAAATTGGGTACAGACATTTCTTATTTTGTATATTTTTTATGCTGTCTAAAGAGTGATTGGAGGGCAGCGGAACCATAGGGTCCCCATTCTGAGAAGGGGTACCAAACAGATAGTCTATGCCCAAGGAGTGAGTCTAGAGTTATGTTTAGCTGACATTTTCCTCAGACTCTGCAAACCTTCCTGGCGATACAGTACAAGATTCATGAATGTAATAGGATGACATAGCTGTTGCCATTTAGACATATAAATGAACATCAACTGTTATGATAAGAGAGTATGTGCTTGAACTAGAGACCTTCTAAGCCTCCATAAAGAAAAGAACAAAAAACACTGCTATTCAGAAGAACTCTAGTTTTCAACCCTGTTTGTCACACTTTTACTTCAAACACACAATGCAGCGTTAAGTCATGGCAGGGAAATAGCATCTACCTCTGTATGTCTTTGTATAGCTTACTCAGAAATGTGAAGAGCCTTAACAAGAATTTTTAGGAAAGCCAGAAAAGATGTGATTAAAATGTATTTATTAGTTCATGAACTTCATGGATCACAAAAGCACATTTAAGATTCAAAAAGCCAAATAGTTTTGAAGTTATAATATTGCCTTCTTTTCCTTTAAACTTATTTTTCATGAAAGCTTTTGCATCACAACTGGTTTCCAACAGGTTCTTGGAAACAGTATCTAGTGTAATGTTGCATGCCACACATTTATATTCCTATTCTTTATTATTAATTAAGCATACACAACGGTGTCTTTGGGTATGTCTATATGTCAAAACAAGCCCACGACAGCGAGTCTCAGAGCCCTGATATACAGACTGGGGTTTGTGCTACGGTGCTAAAAATAGTTGTGCAGATGTTTGGGCTTGAGCTGGGGCTTGGGCTCTGAAACTCATTCCCCTTCCTGAGTTTCAGAGCCCAGGCCAGCCCGAGCCTGAATGTCTACACGGCTGCTTTTAGCACCTTTGCATAAGCCCCACAACACCGAATCCGTAGACCCAGGCTGTAAGACTTGCTGCCACTGAGGGATTTTTGCTGTGTTGACATACCATCAGAGGCCCCATCGTGCTAGGCACTGTCCATGCATATGGTGAGAGACAGTCCTTGGCCTATGGAGCTTACAATTTGAATTCACAAGACTGATAACATATTGCAAAAAGTATTAGCATCCCAATTTAAAGGTGGAGAACCATGGCTCAGCGATTAAGTGACTTGCCCAAGGTGTCACAGAAACCCCATTGAATTGAACTGAGATCTCCTGCTTACCAGTCCAGTGCCTTCACCACAAAAGTACCCTTCCTCCTCATTCAGATACCTTTCTAATATTTACTGCCTCAGCCTCGTCCCATACCAATGCCCCTTTCCACAGTTTTCTGTTTTTTAGGTTAACTCTCTATTGTGCTTCCACACAATAGTAAATCTCTGGCTTCTACCATTTCAATTAGTTCTCAAGATTTTGAAAACTTTAGGATTACTTTGGTGCAGGGGCCCTCATTTTGTCGTGATGTCACCTAGCACAATAAGGCTTTTAGCCTTGACTGATGGCCTCTAGGAGATATTGCAAAAAGACTAGTACGACTGAATGTTTCACCAACGTGCAAATGCATTTGAATTTTGTGAATAATTTTTAATCCATAAATTAAAAAAATCACATTGTTTTCAAGAGAAGCTGTTAAAACCAAACAAAGTCTGTACTTTGTAAACAATGAAAATTTCTTAGGTTGCTAATATCCTGCTATCCAGAAAAAGTCAGACAATGTGGATTTTTTTTTTGTTGCTAGTGTCAATCATGACCTTGCAAACACGTGATATGATCCTAAATTAATGCCTTTTTCTGACCCTGAGTTCTTTATGGTAGTGTATAGAATAGGTAGATATGTGTTGGAGAGTTCTAATGTAGGGCAAAGATGAAAGCAGGGGCAAAAAGCAGCTAACCCTAACACATAGCATAATAGGTATCTGAGTCACTGTCAGATTCATTAGGCTGTGAAGCAGTAGCTTCAGTATGAATGGGCTTGTGTGTGTAATTAAATGTTAGCAGATTAATTTGTGAATAGCCGTATATTTTGCATTTCCTGGTAGCAATGTGCATCTCTGATCTGTTTTTAATACTTCCTATTGTAGTAAACATCCTTTTACATTATTCAACTTTGCTCTCCTAAAGTAAATAATTTTCTTTGGTATGCAAAAGCTATTTCTCTTGTTTAGACTTATGTTTAGATTCTGATCTAAATTACACTGTTGTAAATTTCGAGTAGCCACACTGGAGTAAGTGAGATAAAAATCTGGCCCCACGAATTGAAGTTCTAAAAGCTGCAGAATAATTTTCATTCTAGCTGTAAAATTTCTGGCCCTTTTTGTTCATTTTCACCTCAGTTCCCTTCTTCCTCCTTCCCAGAATGGTCAGCTACACAGCTGTGTAGCTTATTTAGGCTGGAAGTGTCCTACAAGGTATTCTCCTCACCCAATGGATCATTTGGAAAGAGAATGGGTTTTGAGCCCAGAAATAAAGCATGCAATAAGTTTTCTAGCAGGAAGCAGCAACAATTCCTCCAAAACTCAGCAGAACATGTGTCATAATGCAAGCATGGTAAACTAGAAAATGCTGCCTATTTTTGGGCACGCAAAGTTTGAGTATGACAGAAATCAGACCAACATAGCTGTGGCAAGAAAGACATGGAATAGAAGAATTAAAAGAATAAAATATTCAAGAAGATATATGAAGGAGAAGAGAGTTGGCATTAATAGCTTCTTTGTTAGTGATAGTATATATAGTTTTGCATGAAAAAACCCACTACATTAAAAGGTGGTTACATTTGCAGTCAAGCACTCAAAAGTTACACAATACTAAATTAAGGTTGCTCCTGCTACTGTACTTCAGCCCCAAATTTAAGAGTATGGCAGCTAAAGTGTCAACTGAGTATGTGCAATCTGAGGATTTGTATAGGCAACAGTTAATGTTCAGCAAACTTGGGTGTGAGTCTAACCCACATTAGCCTGCAACATGCTATCTGCCTGTGAGCACCCTGCTACTGTGCACTAAAGTTCTTTAATGGACATTGATCTACCTTGTTACATCAATATGCACTAGGGAACTTTTACTGCGTGGCACATGAACAGTTACAACACAGCAGGTTAGTGCAGAATAGATTTCTACCCTAGCTTGCCACACATCAAGGCTTCAAACAGACAAGCCCTGAGAGATTTTTCTGAGGGTCATAATTGGCCAAATTTGAGTGTTTTTCACAGTGATGGCAAAAGACACATTCCTGACGCCAGGTCAACCCCGTCTCCCAGCCCCCACCACCAAATTTCAAGTCTTTGCTCCAAACCATAGAGGCGCTAGCAAATTCCAACAAAATGATAAGAACTTCATTTTAAAAAAAATATGAGCAAAACCATGTATTTTCCCCAAACCTCATTCTGAGAGCTGGCTGAACGAAAACATTTCAGCACCATGGAAAATTCCAACCCAAACATTTAAGGTCTGGAAAAGTTATAAGCAACTGAAAAGAGAATCTTATAATGAAAAGTGTCAGGCAACCTTATCCCCAGGTGTCATTACCCATAACAAAAGTTTTGATTCAGAGGTCATGTGACTGTCATGGCAGAGTGAGGAAGCTCCTTTGGTGAGCTCCCATTCACATCTTCCCTAGTTTTCAGCAAAGCCCTCCAAATCAGACTCTGTACCTCTGATTAGCTCTGTGGGAATCCAGGAGAGCTGTGGAATAGTGAAAATAGAGTGGAAGAGGCAGGAGCACAGAAGATCAGAGAAGGTTGGATGCCTCTCCTTCCCCCACCCCGCCCCAAAATGCCCAATCCACTACACTGTCAGCATGTTGGAGGTAAATAAAAGGCCCATCTGCCTCACCACTGGGACATATACAGTCAACGGCTACAGCTTCCCATCCCCACTTCCCTGAAAACACAGTACCAGGAGCCACGCTCTTTTCATTTGCTGGGAAGCCAAGAAGAGAAGTAAACAGATGCACACACATATATTGCCCTGTGGATTGCAAGAAGCAGCAGCATTGCAGCCTGAGGACTGTCTCTCCCACTTCTTCTTCCTCAACTCACTGATTCTGCAGAAGCAGGAGATACACTGTTCTTCTGTCAGAAAGCTCAAGACTGGAGTGATTGGGAGATCCATTCCCCCGCCCCCTTAGAGGATCACAGAGAGAAATGACTGTGCCAGAATAGAGTGCAGGACAGAGGGGTACAGCAGGTGGCCTCACTATTAGTGTCTTTCCCAGAAACGTGGACTATTGCTGGCAACTCTGTAAAAAAGCAGAAAGAAGCAGAAAAGAGGGCAAAATAATAGAGGATAATATATAAATTAAGCAATCAGAGTCCGAAGTAAATTTAGCAGTCATAGGGGTGGCTAATACAATAGTAGCACAGATTACTGCCGATTTAACTGTGGTGCTAGAAACCCAATTCAGCAAGTTGGAAGAAAAATTAAATGCCAAACTAGACACAATATATAATCAAATAAATGAGCTAATAATAGCCATTACAGACATGGACTCTAGAATTATCAATGAGTAGAACAGGCAGAGTCAAAAGGAGAGACGTGTGGCCCTGGAGTTTCAAGTAAAAACACTGACTGAAAAACTGGACGATATAGAAAAGAAGAAAAAAAATGGGATTCAAGGACTGCTAGAGGGGAATGGAGACAAATCCCCCATAAAATACTTTGAAGCATGGATTCCAAAGCTTTGGGTCAGTTGGTCAAATCAGATCAAATTAAGAGAAAAGGCATACCGGATAGGGTAACTCTGTGCACAACCTTAAAGTCTATGAATTTAAGAGAAGTTTGACTAGACCATGCCCTGTCATAGTATAGCTACCCAGCTTGAGAAATCAAGTTTTGATTATTGATACAGCCAGGAATTTGAAATAAATAAGAGTGGAGGGTAACTGAGTCTCCTTCGAACAGGACTCTTCTATAGAAATAGAGAGGAAAAGGCTGAATTTGGAGAAGTCCACAAACAACTCCATAGGAAAAAGCTTTGATTTGCACTGATATTCCTAGCAATCTGGGAAATATGCCAGGTGGGTCAAACTCACAGCTTTTTTACACCAGGAGAAGCACAAATATTCCTGAAATCGGTCCCAGAACCAAACACAGGAGACCAAGAAGAAATGGAGACTAATTAGAATAAAGTTAAGTACAATTTAATCAAGTGCTCCATAGTCATTTTGGAAGGGGAATTAGGATGACATTTGAGTGTAACAAAACAAAATGGTTATACTGTTCCAGTGAAAAATCTTTAAAATGATTTGTATGTTAAGTTTATTAGAAAAAAAATCAGTAATAATTTTCAAAAAATAGTGGCATAGCAGTTGCTAGGAAAGTTTATGAATAAGTATATGGAAAAATGAAAAATAGTATGTTTGAAATATATGGTTTAAGGTATATTATAATCGGTAATGAAATTGAATGTAAATGCGGCGAAGCTTTTACATAAATATCATATAGATACAGCTATTTGAGGGTTATGGAGAGAAGAGGGTGGGGAAGGTACTACATGGTATTGACAATACTGAATATTTTGAACAAAAACATAGGTAAAAGAAATTAGGAATAATTTGGTGCTCCTAGAATGTTAGGGCACTAAGCCACCCAATAAAACAAACCAAACAAACAACAAAGAGATACTTCCTTCTTTGAAAAAGGAGTAGGTAGTAGTGGTAATGCTTTAAGAAACTTCTCAAAACAAAAGAAGTTAAGCTTAAAAATGAATTGGTATCACATGTACAGAACTTTTTCAGATCCCATAAGAGAGAGGAGTGTGTATTCTAATAAGTAACATGAGAATGTAAACATATTAAAACAGACCCAATGCACAGAGGGTAAACCTGTTACAGTATGTAACCCTTATGTCCTAAATGACCAGGGCATCTCATTTTTAATATTATTTTTGGAATGACTTCAGCAGTTCAATGCAGCTCTGAATTCTATAAAATGTTTAAAAATACAGTATCAGAGGGGTAGCCGTGTTAGTCTGGTTCTGTAGAAGCAGCAAAGAATCCTGTGGCACCTTATAGTCTAACAGACGTTTTGCAGCATGAGCTTTCGTGGGTGAATACCCACTTCTTCGGATGCAAGTAGTGGAAATTTCCAGGGGCAGGTTTATATAGGCAAGCAAGAAGCAAGCTAGAGATAACGAGGTTAGTTTAATCAGGGAGGATGAGGCCCTGTTCTAGCAGTTGAGTGAAAACCAAGGGAGGAGAAACTGGTTCTGTAGTTGGCAAGCCATTCACAGTCTTCGTTTAATCCTGAGCTGATGGTGTCAAATTTGCAGATGAACTGGAGCTCAGCAGTTTCTCTTTGAAGTCTGGTCCTGAAGTTTTTTTGCTGCAGGATGGCCACCTTAAGATCTGCTACTGTGTGGCCAGGGAGGTTGAAGTGTTCTCCTACAGGTTTTTGTATATTGCCATTCCTAATACCTGATTTGTGTCCATTTATCCTTTTCCTTAGAGACTGTCCAGTTTGGCCAATGTACATAGCAGAGGGGCATTGCTGGTATATGATGGCATATATTACATTGGTGGACGTGCAGGTGAATGAACCGGTGATGGTGTGGCTGATCTGGTTAGGTCCTGTGATGGGGTCGCTGGTGTAGATATGTGGGCAGAGTTGGCATCGAGGTTTGTTGCATGGATTGGTTCCTGAGCTAGAGTTACTATGGTGCGGTGTGCAGTTACTGATGAGAATATGCTTCAGGTTGGCAGGTTGTCTGTGGGCGAGGACTGGCCTGCCACCCAAGGCCTGTGAAAGTGTGGGGTCATTGTCCAGGATGGGTTGTAGATCCCTGATGATGCACTGGAGGGGTTTTAGCTGGGGACTGTATGTGATGGCCAGTGGAGTCCTGTTGGTTTCTTTCTTGGGTTTGTCTTGCAGTAGGAGGCTTCTGGGTACACGTCTGGCTCTGTTGATCTGTTTCCTTATTTCCTCGTGCGGGTACTGTAGTTTTGAGAATGCTTGGTGGAGATTTTGTAGGTGTTGGTCTCTGTCTGTGGGGTTAGAGCAGATGCGGTTGCACCTCAGTGCTTGGCTGTAGACAATAGATCTTGTGGTGTGCCCGGGATGGAAGCTGGAGGCATGAAGGTAGGCATAGCGGTCAGTAGGTTTTCGGTATAGGGTGGTGTTAATGTGACCATCAATTATTTGCACCGTAGTGTCTAGGAAGTGGACCTCCTGTGTAGATTGGTCCAGGCTGAGGTTGATGGTGGGGTGGAAGCTGTTGAAATTGTGGTGGATTTTTTCCAGAGTCTCTTTCCCATGGGTCCAGATGATGAAGATGTCATCAATGTAGCGTAGGTAGAGAAGGGGCGTGAGTGGACGGGAGCTGAGGAAGCGTTGTTCCAGGTCACCCATAAAAATATTGGCATATTGTGGGGCCATGCGGGTGCCCATAGCAGTGCCACTGATCTGGAGATATATATTGTCATCAAATTTGAAATAGTTGTGTGTGAGGATAAAGGCACAGAGCTCAGCAACCAGTTGTGCTGTGGCATCATCAGGGATACTGTTCCTGACAGCTTGTATTCCATCAGCGTGTGGGATGTTTGTGTAGAGAGCCTCTACATCCATGGTGGCCAGGATGGTGTTTTCTGGAAGGTCACCAATGCATTGTAGTTTCCTCAGGAAATCAGTGGTGTCACGGAGATAGCTGGGAGTGCTGGTGGCATAGGGTCTGAGTAGAGAGTCCACATATCCAGACAGTCCTTCAGTGAGAGTTCCAATGCCCGAGATGATGGGGCGTCCAGGATTTCCAGGTTTGTGGATTTTGGGCAGTAGATAGAATAGCCCTGGTCGGAGCTCTAAGGGTATGTTGATTTGTTCTGGTGTTAGTGTAGGGAGTGTCCTGAGTAGATGGTGCAGTTTCTTAGTGTATTCCTCAGTGGGATCTGAGGGAAGTGGCCTGTAGAATTTGGTGTTGGAGAGTTGTCTGGCGGCCTCCTCCGTTATCTCTAGCTTGCTTCTTGCTTGCCTATATAAACCTGCCCCTGGAAATTTCCACTACTTGCATCCGAAGAAGTGGGTATTCACCCACAAAAGCTCATGCTGCAAAACGTCTGTTAGTCTATAAGGTGCCACAGGATTCTTTGCTGCTTCTTAAAAATACAGGTAATTCCCTAGTAAGCAAATGAATTTCAGTCTTCTTGGGCAACAGAGTGCTTACCAAATACCTTCTAGCAAGCAGATGTAGTTTTGATACCTAAACCAAATAAAGACTTACCAGATCTGGCTTTCTATAGGGCCAGCTCATTAATACATATAAATAGTAAGATTTTAACTAAAATATTAGCATTCAGATTAGAGAAAATAATGCCTAAATTAGTGCACCAAACCCACAATGGCTTTTAAAAAGGATGAAGCCATTTAAATAATATAATATAAGAAAAGAAAACTACTACATGTGCTATGGCATTCCAAGATCTCTAATAAAGAGGCTTGCATTCTAACTATGGAGGCAGAAAAGGTTTTCAACTCAGTAGAATGCCCATTTTTATTTAGAATGTTGGAGAATATGGTTCTGAGGAACACTTTCAGAAGTGGATTTAAATAGTCTACAAATATCCTATAGCATGAATTTGGGGAAATGTCACAACGGCTGAGCAGATACTGTTATGCATGGGAACGAGACATGGGTGTCCCTTATCATCCTTATTTGATTTAAATATTGAACCATTAGCACAAAAGATCAGAGACATTGAAGAAATTCAGGGAATAGGTGTATTTGGAATAGAAAACAAAGTTTCATTACATGCTGATGACCTTTATGCATTGTATATAAGATTATATGAAGGTTGGTCACTATTACAATAAATAAGTGAAGGTTTCGGTCAGAAATCAGCATATAGACTAAATTACTCTAAATCAGAGACACACCTCAGCTCCAAAAGATACCCTGTGAATGATAAATGCTTTTTGAAAATAGAAGATAATAAAATTAGATATTTAAGCATTAATGTATCATCTAAAGAGGGGGAAGTGTTTAAATTAAATATTGAGTCATTAATGAAAATTACTTACAATGACCTAGAAAGGTGGACATAATTGCCATTGGCTTAAAATGAATATCCTGCCCAGGGTCTTATATCCTTTTTCCATTATTCCCTTTACATCTCCCCAAAATTTCTTCTAGACATTTTAAAAAGCTATTCAAAGATTAGGTCAAATCAGAAACCAAGAATCAAAACAAAATGACTGGAAAATCCAGTTGAGATGGGAGGCCTGGCACTTCCAGACTTCAAGAGATACTATACGGCAGCACAAATTAGAAAGGTACTAGAATAGTGCTCTAGTCGAGAGACTCCATCACGGATAGAGATGGAACAGAAACTGGCAAACCCAATTTCATTATATAATTTTCTGCTAAGTTCACATCCCAAAATTTTGGCACCAATGAAATATCACCCACTCCTTAAAAATGCTCTTACTAATTGTACATATGTGAGGCACTTGACTAACCAAAAAGCTCAGATCTCAGTAATATCAATTTTTTTTAAAAAAAGGCCTTCAAACCTGTGCTGCATAAAGAAGATTTTAGATGTTGGGCCAGATCTCACTATGATAATTGGAAGGACTTAGGTAGAGATGGACACCCTCGAAACAAAACAGGAATTGCTGATAAATTTTAAGAAAGGACAATAATGTGCAATGAGTTTTTTAAAAACAACACAGTCTGTATAAAGTAAGCAAAGAGAATAAAGGAACCAAATATATCTGTATTAGAAAATTTTATACACAGGTTTGAAGTGTCAGCAATCAAGATTATATCTAGAATGTATATGAGAATGTTTTAAAAGTACAAGCCACATAAAGCTATTAAGTTATGAAGTACATGCTGAAACAACAGCAAAAATGGAATGAGATAATGCAGATGATAAATACTGGCTGTAATAATAATCAACAGTGCAAGTTCAGTACTATTTAGTTTATAAAATATATGTTTCTCCATCTCTCTATAATAAAGTAGATCATATTGCTCCAGATACTTGTGTGAAATGCAAAACAGACAGGCCCTCTTTCATACATATGATATGGGACTGCTGGATAGTATAGAAAAAATGGAAAACCCTTTTGAAAGAAATAAAAACAAAATTAGAGATAGAACTTGAACGGAACTCAAAGAAATGTATTGGGAGTTAGCCTGGTAGTTAAACCAGGAATAAGCAAGCTACTTCCATTCTTGCTCTTTTTAGCCAAAAAAGGAATGTTAAATTTGTGGATCCAGACAAGAAATCCTACTGTAGACCACTGGAAAATTATGAATAGAATATCTTATAACAGAAGACTTAAATTTTGGGAGAACAGTCCCAGACAAATTCACACACACAAAAAAGATACAAGTTAATAGTAAACCTTGTACAGGAAAACAATACAATAGAAATACTGAAATTATTTATATGCCCTGATGTAGGATTACCATGTCTATACTTGTAGGATAGTCAAGACGAATATAAAGAGAGGATAATCACTGAATTATACCCCTCGTCCCCTTACTTTCCCTTTCTTTCTATTCTCCCGAGACTCTTCCCATTCTCCCCAAAATAAAGCATTCAGCTTCCCCCAAAACAAAAAAGTAAATACGAATATTTTTATATGTATACACACAATCCCCAACCACGGTAAGGTTGTGTTTAAATAATTTTGAAAAAAAGAGAAATAACAATATGCGGTCAAGCATAATATATTGCTTTATATTAATTCTGTATTAAGCTAATCCCTATACACATCAAGATAATATAATTGTAACATCTTAATAGAAATGTCCCAAAATAGCAATAAACATCTCCCCCCACCAAAAAATGTTTTGATTACTCTATATCATTTATATATCTTTTTATCCCAAAGCAGTGTTCAAACTAAAACTGGCGAGCAATGATCCAAATCCTGTTTCCACTGAAGCCAATAGGAGCTTTCCCACTGTTCCTCATTAGAACCAGGACACAGCCCAAAAATGAATTTAGAGGGGCAGATTCCCCACTATTGCCGCATCAGAAATGTAAACTGGCCCTTAAGCCAACTCAACTAGCCCAGATAGGAAAACCTTAATATAAGAGGAATTCCACTGGTAATAAGGGCCCCTTTGCTGGCTCTCTTAACTCACTCCATCTCCCTGAAGCCATTGTAGCAGGAAAACGGTGATGAATCAGTGAGAGTTCACTATATATGGGATTATACAGATCAAGTGATAGGGAAGGGCTAAGCCTGCTATTCCAATATAAAGGCTTTGCAGAGCATCCAAGATGACGATGTGCTTCAGCACTATGCTTGGTCTGAGGGCCGAGAGGGTAAAATCCATCCTCAGCGGTCCCCATTTAGTACCACGCATGGCCCATTTACTCACGCTATTTGCCAGTAAATGCGAATTTCACACTTTATTAAGGAAATAAAAAAAATTCTCACAGTGTAGCTCTTAATGTGTGAATAGGCACGTATATGAGCTCTTGTCCACGTTGAAGTTTATCTGGTTATTTGTTCCAGCCAGTTGATTCTTTTCAGTCAAATAATAAGTTGTCACAGGAATTGAGTAAATCCAGCAGATTTCTTCTTTTGTTTTTATCCCTCATCATAAACTGTCAAGAAATATGCCAGTCATCTCTGTCACTGTCAGATATGACATTTGAATCTGCTACAGCAGCACTTAGTGGAGAGAACAAAATCTAGATGAAATGTCTCAATGTTCACTTTTGGAAATGTCAGTTGTTCTACATGCTCAGTATTTAGACTTGCTTAGCTGTCAGTGAGCATTGTCAGCACCTCTGATGATGTGTGCTGAATAGGTACTAAAATGATGGCAGCTAACATACCTGACTGCAGTTACAGTCAAGCTAGGCTAAAGACCGTGTTTTTGATATTCACTAAAGAGAAGGATATTCCCATGCTGGCAAAATCTCTTCTGGCCTTGTAAATTGCCCTCCCCAAGAACAGGTGCTGGCAAGCATGTAATAGTATACATTTTCGCTAAAGAAAAGAACCAGTTTTACTCCTTTTCAGGTGCAAAAGACAATTGACCAGATAGAGGGGTGGTGATGGTGGTGAAACACAAGAGCAATTTCAGGACCTGACCCAGAGCCCATGGGAGTTGTACATGAGCTTTCGGTCAGGTGCTTATTTCTGTAGTAGGTGTTCTATGATGCATCAGTAACTCTTGCAACATTCATTTAAAAGATAACTCTAATGCTTAGAAGTCCCATCCCCCAAATATTGCTACTAAAGGGTGTTCTCTTTCTTTGCTTCCAGTGAGCAGTCTGTCTGATTACAGTTAATACAAAAGATGACAGACAGAAACACAGGAGAGAACAAAAATCTTGAGAGAGTATTTTCTCACTCCAGCTGTTCAAAATATGGTTGCCAATAATAATGTAGAGAAGTAGTTGGTTGATATTATCTCTGGCTCTCTTGCACTGTGAAAGATACATGCATTTGAATGTATTTTATACCGCAAAGTTAGAGAATTCCAAAACTTTGTTCTAATGTATGTCTACCAAATGTGATCACCAGGTTTTCAGAAACTGGCTGTTCTATGTAGTCCTTTCAATACCTATAATAGTAGTGGTGATAGCAAAGTTTAATATTCAATCAACCGACTACATATTCAGATTCTTAAACTACAATATACAACACTCATCTGTTCATGTGGCATTAAACTCAAGGTTTTTTTTGGCAAACTAAATCTGTTGTTTTTGAGTGGCATTTGTCAACAGTGAAAAGAGAAAAACAGAAGCTGAAATATGAAGCATGTTCTTATGTGTAAGAACACATGTGTTGTGTATTTGGTTGTCATGGTTTTTGTTGCTATGGCAACTGAGTTAGATTATTATGGGTTAGCTCAGCCAGCTTCAGTCGGCTGAGTGAGTTCTCTGAGTCTGTAAATAAAATGGTGGTTTTGTTAGCTGTCTGCTGTCTGGCCTCAAGTGATTGCTTCCTAAACCGGCTGCCCCCAAGGATATGTCAAAGTTAGACTCAGGACTCACAGTTTGTCAGACCACTCTGTTTTATTAGCACAGCGCTCTGCTAATAACACCCAGATAATGTGAGCCCCATGCAAGACACAAACTATCTTATTTATACAGATAAAAGGATGAGAACTTAACAAGATAACAAAGGGAGCAGAATCAGATAAGTTTACCTGGGTTAGGCATGCATATTTTATTCCCTTACTAACTACTACCCATCTTCTGTTAATGTTTTGCCATTAGCACCATTGTTTATGCCTAATGTTTCTTTTCCTGGCACCTGTATTTCAACATTTCTTATTTCTGCTTAAAGGTACATACAACATTTCTTTAATCCATTCTTATTTTTACAATATAATTTATTCTACTTTCACAATCCCTCCTTTTGGTCAAGCTTACGCCATGACCAAAATTTTACTGGGTTTTACATATTAACCGTTTTTTTATCTCTTTGTTCATTAGCAATATTTAAAATTATTGTATTAGCACTCTGTTCTGGGGCAGTTACCTGAGTAGCATGCCTTACACAATTTTGGGTACAACAGGAGACTAACTGAAAACATACAAAAATTATTAGGACTTCAAACAGGATAGTTAGGGCTTCCTGAAACAACCAGTTTCCTATACCACAGAATACTTAGCCACTTCCATAAAGAACTTGGCTTTTTATGGGGAATATATGCGATTTGTTCTAAGTGGCTAGCGTGATCTATTACCTTATTGGTATCGTCAGGTATAAACACACAACATTGTTTTGTTTTTTTTAATGAGAGCACAGGTCCCTCCTTTGGCCGCCAGCACTATGTACAATGCCTGACGGTTTTGGAGGACCACCTGTCGGATCGCCCCTGTTTCTTTGGCCAGGGCTCTTAAACTTTCTCCAGTTTTATTTGCCATTATTTTAACTACTTCTTTTAACCTCAGGAGCCTTTTTGCCCGGTGTATTACTCCCCCAAGTGGGTTAAAGGAACTGCCAATAGTCTCTTCCCAGGTGTCATTACTGTTCCATATTGTATTAAACGGACGAGGTCCTCCAGTGAGGTCTGGGGAATTGAGTGGGATAGCCAGGACAGGAACATCAGTTTGACAGTGGGCTGGGATGTGGCTGCAGACCCAGCATTTAGAAATATTAAGGGTCTGAGCTATCCACACTTGCTGCTGGATAAAAGAATTGTCATTGTGGACTCCCCGACCTTCAGACACCAACAGCCGAGGAACAGGCACCACATGTTGGAGGCAGGGCCCTTCTGGTTCTGACAACCTCAACTGAGGGAACTGTAGTCACAGTTTTATGTCCACCAGGCAGCAGGCGCTAGGCTCACTACTGCTTTTTCTTGGGCCTTGCTTTAGGTAGTCGTCTGCTTCTGGCAACCCTTACGAGAACGTAGATTGTAAGGTATTGCAGGCTGTTCCTCTACGTCATCTTCTGGAGTCAAAATTGACTCTGCGTGGTCCTGAGGTGATGATTGGTTCGCTGGGGTGGTGCATTCTTACATGGCAAAGCATGTATTCATGCTGCGGATGCCAGACAGTTTAACAGCAGTTTGGGTAGTAAGCAGTGCCTGATGATTCTTTGATACTCTTTAAGTCTTTTTGCTTCTTTTCTTGACTCTGGCTATAACAATGGCCTTCACACCTTATCTTTTCCTGATGCATTCATTCCTCATTCACACAAACAGATTGAGAATACAAACAGTAGTATTTTATATTGAGCAAAAAGGCATTGCAAATTAAACCTTGCTAAGTTTTACAATTAACCAAGACAATTTACATTGAGACCCAGGCCTTCAATGTTTCTCTAATTTACTTAACATAGACACAATAGAGAATCCTGTCTCTTACTACCTAAATCTTAAAACAAAGAGTTAGAGAGGGCCCAATTTGTAATGCATATGGGAAAACAGAATCTTATAGTCCCAGAGGGTCATTTCTTTCTGCTATTCAAAAAGGGTGGCTGGTAGGATGAAATCAAATTATACATTATAAAGTCCAGCTCCTACATATCCCCCTTTTGACACTAAGATTATCAATCGCCAGTGTCACTTCTTATGTAGTAAAATACTGGGAGGTGATTTGGGCCTGTGGCTTTAGCTGTGCATACATTTGTTTTATTTACCAGCATATTTTAAACATTTTAATTAAACACATACAATTTAAAACCAAAAACAATTAGGGGTAGTAACATTAGTATGCCAGTAGTTGTGGGAGACCATCCAGATAATATGAATGGTTCTGTTTCCCACATACAGGATCCTAGTGAGGTGTCTTTACTACAGAGCTTTGGAGCAACAGGCATGGATAAGCATACCCACTTTTGAGGAGTTCACTTGGTACAACCTCTAGTGTCCAATAGTTTCCCTTCCTCCCCAGCCCACTGGCTTGAGGTTTGAGGTAGCCAGAAGGATCCCAGGTGCAATCTGTGGAGTGGGCTAACTTTTCATTTTTTTGCTTCCAGAGCCTGTTGGTGTGCAATTTTAACAACAATTTCTTCACTTAACAAATTTTGTCTTACCGTACTGGAGACATACTGCATCCAGTTATATTGATAGGTATTAAACAATAATCTTTTCCTTTGATTTAACAGATGCATCAAAACCTTAATATTTTCTGATATTACCCAAAACATCTTATGTTCTAATTATCTGCATTTTAGTACATTTCATAGCTATTGCAGTATGTTTTTTTTTTTAAACTTATTTGTTTTTGTAATAGGTTGTTCTGTAGCTGGTATTAGCTTTTTCTGATTTTCTGAAAGACAAAAATAACATTTTTCTACCCCTTTCAGGGTGGCATTGATTGTTGCTTAAAATATTCCTTTCTTTTACAAATACCCTTGCTGATTGCAGGCAAAACAGAGGAATTACCCCCATATTTTTCTGTGGTTTTTTTGTTCTATAGGCAGGCCAGGTTTTAATGGGTTCTACTTTTTAAGAGTTATGGGGAAATTATTCCACTGTTGAGGTATACCACCTCATGAATTTAATAACTAAAGTTTTTCTTCTTATATAGCAGACCAAGTTTGTAATGTTTTTCCTGCTGTGTTAAGCTTTAAGTTTATTCACAGGTAATAGCTGAGAAGCATTATTACCATATTACCTTCAAGGTTTTTTTCCAAAAATCATACACACTATACGTTGTTACAGGGGTACTTACTAACATTAAATTTATTTCAATGTTTAATATTAACAATAACATTTAGCATCAAATCTCTTAAAGGGATCTTGTTATACCATGTCTTTTATTTAGGCAATTTCTTTTGTGCTGGCAGTTTTTACCTTCCTTTATCAGTTAGGTAATTTGCATTAACACAGGCTTGGCTTGTGGATTCAAAGCCATTAGCAGAGCTCAGAGACTTTGTCTTAAAAGGGACACAATTAACTTCCACCAGAGTTTTAATTTCTTTCCACTTTCAACTCCTGCTTACAAAACACACAGAGATCTGAAAAAGAAAAGAGTCTATTGCGGCTCTTTTTGGAGCCCTAATAGGATTTTAATTCAGTAGCATATTTCATTTGTATTTCTTTTACCCCTTTTTACAATATACACTGCACATGTCCTAGGGAAAAAGCACATTCCTTCTATATTACAACTTTTTTTTTTAAACATTAGCCATATCAATTTTTACATACGATGTAACTGTTTCTTTTTTCTTACAGAGTTTTCATGTACCCTTATCAAAAGTGACAGTCTGATTACACAGAGCCATTTTAAGGCTCAGTGTTTTTAACATTGCTTCTTTTTGTTTTGTGCACCTCACCTCTGCTGTTGCTTCAGAGGGGCACTGTTAAAATATTTTTTTTTTAATTCTTTCACTACAGCTCTTATCTGCTATTGTTACCAAAAAAAACAACAACCAACCAAACAAAAAGACTCCAGAATCTCTCCCTATTTTCCTGATTTTGACTGCCCTATTGCAGCCATGACTTGGTTTTTATTTAAAAAACATTTTAAATTTTATAAAGAATCAAGTTACCCCTTAAGGGTTAAATGCTAAATCCCAAAGCCAAACAACACTAATTACCTGTGTCTTGCAAAAAGGTCTGTCAGTTTTGCAACTTTGAATTAAGAGTCAAATGAATTTTTAGTGGCATTAAAAACAAAAACAAAACTAATTTATCTTACACCTACAAAACAGGAGTTTTACAAACCAGATGTGCTGGTTTAGATTCTTAGAACTTTACATATTTTCACAGACAACTAGATACATACACATTTTCTTTTCCTTAACATTCCTTTGCACTGCTTTGTTTTTACATAGCTCTATATATATTTGGATTATTTACAGGCATTCTTTTGGAAAAGGGCCCATTTTCCCTTCAGAATGGCTGCAAAGAAACCAAGAATTCTCTCTCTTTAACATGGTCCTTTTTAACATTTTCACAAAGTTTAACTGCTTAATTCTCTCCAGCCTTTGTAGAGTTAACTTTTCACTCTTTTTCCTTAAATCACTCGTTTATCTCCCAAAATAACACCTTTATCACCTCAGATTTCACCATTTTAAGTATTGTTCCAGGGGTTCATGCCTGCACTTACTGCTTTTCTTACTCCTTACACTATGCCCTTAGGGCTTCCAACCTGTTTTTCAGTTGTTTTTTTTTTATCTGTTGCTTGCCTGCTTTTCTGGGCCCGATCCTGCTTTTTGTCCTTTTTACATTGAGATGGGAGTATTAAGGGGGTTGGATCGATCCGGGGTGGGTTTTCTGAGAACGGGGTAAAGGGGAGCGCTCGGTCTGGTGGTGGGAGAGGAGGCTTTAATAAAGCTTTCAACTTATTATTTGAATATTTGAGAGAGGCGAGTTTTTGATTTTGTCCAGCTACGATTTGCCTCTTCCCACCACTGAATGAAACAATTAACCTCTTCTTTAGCCAATTTAGTTTTAGGTTGGCCGAGTTTGTCCTTTAAGATGTCCACTCGGTCTTTGTTCCAAGATTTTAACAGTGGCCACTGAGTTTTGGGATCCCCCTGAGTTAGCCTAGACCATTTTTCCAGAAATTTACAGGAGTCCGGACCCTTCTTACAGGAGTCTGGACCCATCCTAAATACATAAAATGAGCCGGCGTTCGTTTAGGGAACTGTCCCTACTTAGACGTCTGGTTACCCATACAGGAGGACTTCACACACCAATCGCACAAGAAGGAAATTCGGGTTTGTCAGAGCAATGCCCAGTGCAACACACAAAAGGAGCCCACAGGCTACTGCCTCAATTGCCCTTGCTTTCACACCCAGGGATTTACCCAAAGTGTGGTGCGGCTGCAATTGTGCAGATTCCACTCACTCAGACCGCAGGGACAGGAACCCCTTGGTTGGCCGATCCCCGGACGGAGATGGCACCCAGACTCAAACACTCCACAGGAAGACGGATAGACACAGAGACAGAACAGTCCTCAGTCCGGACAAAACACAGAAATAATTACCTGACCAGATTCCTGATGTCAGATCCCGGGATCCCTACCAGAACAGAGTGGGAACCAACAGGTTCAATGGCGTAGACTTCACTGTGGTCGTGCACCTTTCCGTTCTGGTGGAGGACCGCTCGGGCCAAATGCCCAGGTGCCGGCTTCCACGGTCGTCCTACAAAAACAGTCAGGAATCACACAGCCCCAGTGAAGACGGTTGCCATCTCGGTGGAACCTCCAAATTGTCAAAGTTAGACTCAGGACTCACAGTTTGTCAGACCACTCTGTTTTATTAGCACAGCGCTCTGCTAATAACACCCAGATAATGTGAGCCCCATGCAAGACACAAACTATCTTATTTATACAGATAAAAGGATGAGAACTTAACAAGATAACAAAGGGAGCAGAATCAGATAAGTTTACCTGGGTTAGGCATGCATATTTTATTCCCTTACTAACTACTACCCATCTTCTGTTAATGTTTTGCCATTAGCACCATTGTTTATGCCTAATGTTTCTTTTCCTGGCACCTGTATTTCAACATTTCTTATTTCTGCTTAAAGGTACATACAACATTTCTTTAATCCATTCTTATTTTTACAATATAATTTATTCTACTTTCACAGATACAATAAGTGGCGACGAGGGTGGGATTCCGGTGCTGCTCCAGCAACAGAAGGAAGTAGAAGTCAAGGTAAAGAACAAACAAACAAAAAAGCTGCTTGTTTGCACTGACTGTGAAAGTGAAACTAAAATCATGGCTACTCTGACCAGGCCACTGGAACCTTTTGATGAGAATATAGAGCAGTGGCATGTGTATACTGAGCGTTTTGAGCTTTTTTTTATTGCAAATGACATTACAGAAGCGAAGAAGGTGCCAGTATTCTTAAGTGTTGTAGGGGCTAAAACCTATTCCCTGCTACGCAGCTTACTACACCCTGTTAAGCCTGAGACTAAATCTTACAGTGACATTGTGGAAATCCTGGGGTCTCATTTCTCCCCAAAACCACTGGTAATTGCTGAAAGATATAGGTTCCACAAAAGAGACCAAACGGAAGATGAAACAGTTGTACAATTTGTAGCCATTTTAAAAAAGCTAGCAGAACACTGTGAATTTAAAGAGATGTTAAATGATGCCCTGCGTGACAGGTTAGTGTGTGGCCTCTGCAGTGAAGCTATATGGAAGCGCCTACTGACAGAGGCTCAGCTTACCTTACAGAAGGCTGTTGATATTGCTGTCTCCATGGAACTGGCTACAAGGGAGGCGCAATACATCGGTGCATCCCCTAGGGTGCAAAAAGTGTCACAAGAACCGACCCACAAAACTGTGCAGAGTCAAGAATGTTACCGCTGTGGTAAGCCGGGTCACCAGGCATCAGAATGCTGGTGTAAGGACCTGGTGTGTCGACACTGTGGCAAAAAGGGACACATTGAGTGTGCCTGTAAACAAAAGAAAAAGAGGCCTGTGGTCTGGCCGACAAAAAGAGGAACCTTGCATACCCTAGAGCAGACCCAGGATGATCAAGGTGACACCTCAGCGCAAGAGAAAGTGCCACTGCATGTTTTGTCTTTGGCAGTGGGCTCACATGAATACTGGGTAACCCCGTTATTGGATGGCAAATGTATACGCATGGAACTGGACACCGGTGCAGCCGTCTCACTGATCTCCGAGACTGTGTATAAAGAAAAGCTACAGCATCTTCCGCTTAAGGCAACAAAAACTGTTCTGAAGACGTATACGGGAGAAGCTGTGCCTATGCTGGGCACTATTGATGTTAAGGTGGAGCTCAATGGACAGGTGGCTAAATTGCCACTGTTTGTGATGAGAGGTAACTACCCAGCCTTAATGGGTAGGTCTTGGCTTGGGAAGATTCAACTGAACTGGGCAGAAGTGCACCGGATGACTAAAGAAGAAACCAGTCTAACCCCTATACTAAGGAAACATGCTGCTGTTTTTGGAGATGATTTGGGAAGTATGAAGGGAATCACTGTGACATTGAACATTAAACCTGACAGTCCACCAAAATATCTGAAAGCCCGAACTGTGCCGAATGCCATCAGGCCAAAAGTTGAAGCCGACCTGGAGCGCCTGGTCACCAATGGAGTCCTAATACCAGTTACCCATAGCTCATGGGCCACTCCTATCGTTCCAATCGTGAAGAAAGATGGCTCTCTCCGGATTTGCGGTGATTTTAAAGTCACTGTCAACCCAGTGTTGTGTGCAGAGCAATACCCACTTCCCCGCATCGATGACCTCTTCGCAGGCCTGGCTGCGGGACAAAAGTTCAGTAAGATTGATCTGAGTCAAGCATATTTACAGATGCACGTCGATGAAAAGTCCAAGAGCTGTTGACTATTGCGACTCATAAGGGGCTTTATCGATACTGTCGCCTACCCTTCGGAATAACGTCTGCTCCTGTCTGGATACCTTTTTACTTTCCTACAGAAACACACCTCATGCTACGACCCACGCATCTCCGGCCTTTCTAATGATGGGACGACAGCTGCACACTTGCTTTGATCTGCTGAAACCTTCTGAACCCCGACAAATTGTGCAACATCAGCAGCAATATCAAGTCATCAGACGGGCACCCAGAGCAAAAGACCGAACCTTTAGCCCGGGACAGCCAGTTTTGGCTCGGAATTATACTTCCAGAGCTAAATGGGTCCCAGCCACAGTCATCACTCAAACAGGACCTGTTTCCTACACAGTCCGGACTGCAGAGAATCTTACCTGGCGGCGACATGTAGATCAGCTGTTGCCAGGTCATGCCAGTCCTCAGGACCCATCTGCAGTTGAGGGGTCTGACTTCACCTCTTCTGGTGAGGCACCGAATCACGAGTCACCTGTTCCTGACTGTTCTCCTCCATTACTGCCGGCGGCTGAGATACCCCTTTGCCCAGCACGAGCTGATACCACCTCCTCACCCGTTCGTGCTGCAGACCCTGAGCCCCTAGTGCTTTCGGGTGCAATAACACCAGAAGTTCGCCGTAATCCACTTAGAGACAGGCGGCCTCCTCATCAGCTGGATCTTTAGCTAGGGCGAACCCACGGTTATGGGGCAAAATAATCCCCAGGGTTTAGCCGGGAATGGAGGCAGTCTACCCTCCTTCTCTAGTCTAGTGTGTGTTTTATTTAGGGGATGTTCTTATTAGGGGGGGAGGAATATGTTGTGTATTTGGTTGTCATGGTTTTTGTTGCTATGGCAACTGAGTTAGATTATTATGGGTTAGCTCAGCCAGCTTCAGCCGGCTGAGTGAGTTCTCCGAGTCTGTAAATAAAATGGTGGTTTTGTTAGCTGTCTGCTGTCTGGCGTCAAGTGATTGCTTCCTAAACCGGCTGCCCCCAAGGATACAATAACATGGAGTTGGGAAATATTTGTGCATGTCTTAGGAGACAGACCATTTTTATGTTTGATTATATAGCAGCTTTATATATGAAGGGACAGAGTCTGAGGGTTTTAGTCAGGTTCCCATCTCCTAACATGCAGAAATAGCTCACATCAGGCAAATCAGAGAGTTTCCTTTTCATTCCTCCAGAAGGTGCATGGATATCTTCTTTTCAGCCATGCATTCCACTACCAGAACCATGGAACCTGTAATATCTGCAAACAAGCAGTACTTAAATGTCATTTGCCACTTCTCTGGCTCTCAGCCCTGTTTGCTCCTTCTGCTATGAGGACAGCATGGAGCCACCAGAAGTTGTGCTTGCAGAAGTTCCCCCTACCATGGCTGCATCTGGAACCCTATCTACAGGCTGGTCCACAGCACTGAGGGGAAAGCAGCACAAGTTAATACGGTCTCCCTCAGACTGTACTAACTTACACTGTTTTCCCCTATGGAGACGAAAAGCAGAATCCAGAGGAGCCCAGCCATCCCCCTTGTCCCCTCACAGCTCTTTTAAAGTGATAGAGAAACAGAAGCAATGCTTAGACAAGGTTGAGCTAGTGCTTCCATTATAAACTCATTTTGGGTAATATCATCTGCAGGGGAAAATCATTTCAGATTGAAACTAGAATACATACTTGCCTCAGTACTCGTCCTAATATTAGAAACAGTTAGATTTGGCTGTTGATTTTTTGTTGAGACAGTCTCAAGTGTCACTCTTTCTAACCTCTAACTAACCAATTATCCCCACACAAGTACATTGCACTTTTCTCATTCTCAGTGTTCCAGAGCAAAAGTTAGGCAGCAAAAAGTGCAAAAGACACAGATAATAGAATATATGGCAATACTATCAGAAAACAGAGACTATAAGCCTTATGGTACAATGTTATTTACCTATGTAGTAGGGACATATAGAATAGTATTTTCCTTATATTCTTGACATTTATATGCTTTTCATTGACTAAGGTAATGGGTTTTAGTCAGTGAAATGAGAAAACAATTGGCTTTTATGCTGTGTGTATGGAAATAAGATCTACTTATGGTAGAAGACTATGGGAACTGTATGATCAAGATCCTGCAGATATATTTTCATGATGTAATGAGATGTAAACACATTGCAGTTAGTTGGTATTTCAGTAAAGCTGTGGAAACTGATACTGGATTACATCAAATGGATAACAATGTATTTTGTATTGGTTAAATTCTACCAAATAACTTCCCTTCATCTACTTCAAATTTAAGAGTTCCAGATAATTCATCCATTGGATATCTGTGACATTATTCAGGGCACAATCTGGACTGATGAACAGCTGTGTCCCCCACCAGTTCACCAATCTGTGGTGCCTTTTATACTGCTTCACCATGAGAGCAACCACTCCAGCCTCCAGCATGTAAGTTATTCCCAGTTATTACTGTACGAGTGCTATAGCTAGCCACTCATGAATTACGCTGCAGGTAGTCCCATTTAATTTGATGCGGGAAGAACCTGAGTGAGAAAGGACTAATTAATGTGATTAATGGGTTAATTACAAGATCGGGCCCCAAGATTTTTTAAAATAAGAAATATTTGAATTGTTAAATTCAGAAGAAAAAAGTGTTACTTAAAATTCTATAAATAAAAATGTATATTTAAACCTTTTCACAAACTAAGGCTTCAGAGTGCCAACTCATAGTCACAGCCTAAATTGGCTTCACTGGAGTTATGTTGGTTACACCCACTAAGGAACTGGTTCATGTAATATTTAAACAGAGATGGTTGAAACAGTGGTCACATTTCCATAATAAAAGTAAGTGGGAAACACACTGAATAGTATCAGTATCTCCTTGAGGCTGAGTGGGTTGTGTTTTTCACCAACCCCCAAGTTGTGCAAAAGCCCAAGAAAATATGTGTCTTACATCATACCCCAAAGATCAAAAGACTTTGACTAGGATGGTAGAAAGTTACATCTAAAACAGATTGTCCTCCACTGAGGTTGTCTTTGCCACTAGTCTCCACAGTTTCAAATCTAGGGAATACAAACAAATGCAGCCATTTGATCTTGATTGTGACAACAAAGCACAGGGAAAGTAGGGATCTTCCAAGGCAGAGTGGAATATGGAAGCTGTTCTGGACTGCTGGTAGAGAGAGTACAGTTATTGTGTACATGATGCAAATCTAGTGATTTTTTTCTTCTTGCCAATTTCACAAAAACATTTTTTCCACAAATTCCTGTTTATTTGTTGAGGTTAAAAAAAAATCTCCCTTTTCCTGTTGTGTCCCATTCACAAAAGACAGTTATATTTGCTTTCTGCATGTTCATGGGGCTACAGATGGGAACAAAATCACTTAAGGGCTTGCACAGTGTGTATTCCTATCTGATGTGGAATATGCTTTTAATGGCAAAATCTGGCTCACAGAAATAAAATGGAAGAATCTTAGTTATCTAGCCTATCGATGAGGACACTGAAATGGATGCACTCCTGACTGGTTATTTCATAATGATTAAGCAGCAGCAGCAGCAAACTCTTCCTTCAGAGCCCAGATCACAGAAGTAAGATTGTGGCTTGCTGAAAAGTGGAGGATACATTTGCAATCTAGGACAGGAGGAGGGTTGGAGGATGGGGAAGGGCGATCCTTCCAATTGCCAATGGCAGTTTCCCAACTTTCGTAAGTGCTTGTACCACAAATGAGAGATTCCATTTCCAGCTGGTTCAATTGCTAAAACCACTACACAGAAATAGAAATTGCAATGCTCTTTCAGATGTACCTGATATGATCAGACAGTGCCGTAGGTTGTGCTATGTCTGATGTTCCTGCAGTGAAACCAAGTGATTAACAGTGTATTCTGAGAAAATAAATTTGCAGTATTCCTAGGAACTGGTGTAGTGTCTTTCAGACAGTAAAAGCTGTATCCTGTGGTAATTACAGCAGCTTGACAGTATATCCCAGGATCTACTGCATATTTTTTTCCCTGGCTGAGCAATGTGCAGCTCTAGCATATATGTAAGTCATCTTCAAGAACAGGAAAGAAAGAAAATAATTAGTGAACAGGTAGCACGGCCAGGCAGAAATTATGGTACTGGAACTACAAAAATGTAAGGAGATCATTTTATTTAATCAGGAGCAACTCTTTGATGTGACAGAGGATAGGGAGTCTTTGTTCCCTGACAGTAATTGTTTTTCTTGTTTAATGCAAAAATGAAGAATTTGAAGCCAGGAAAGGTCCAGTAGCAGATCAGGTAATTTATATACTTGATAAGGGTATTGACACCTCTAAGGCATTTTATATTTCATAATATTCTTGCTGTTACACTTGTATAAAGTGGCCTGGGGTGGCAGAATCATGACGAGAGAGGGGTGGGAAATATTCCCTGTAAAGTGAGCACATACATGGAGGTAAAAGTGACCATCACGGTACCTGGGATTGGGCCATGGAGCAGGTAGGACCCCCTTCTTGGTCCCCATGCAGCACATCCACCCTGCTCCCCCTCCTATCCCTGACACCACAATCTCCCCCCTCTTCCCCTGCAGCCTCTGACTTTCCCCATTCCCCATGCAGAGCACCTTCACCCCATCAACACCCCAATTTACAGCAACCTTCCACCAACATAATGTATAGAATAAACATGGCAATATTATGTTCATATAAGAGCAAAACCAAAAAAGTTGTTTAAGTGATTATTTCCTCAATTGTGCCAAAAATGTTGACTAAAATGTTAGAAAGGGAGCTGTTGGTAAAAAAATAAAAAATAAAAAATAAAAAAAAGATTCAAAACCTACAGCACAGGACAAGAACGGAAATGATCTTTCATGATTTTTTTTATATCAGACAGCAAGAAAGATTAATAGGCTATTAACCCTCACATGTCTTACAATAAACAGACATTTAGTGCCTAACCCTGCAAGGTCTCATAGGAGGTACCGTGCACTGTCAACTCTCTTTGAAGGCCATAGCAATTGAGGACTCTGAACAGGATTGGACCATTATTGGATCACGTTTGAACTCCATTGGGAAAGTGAAAACAGCCTCTCTCTTTCAATCAATTTCTCTAGTGATGTTCCGCAAAAGAGTAAGTTAGTTTACTTACTTAGTTGTGTAATTGCCAAAATGTTTGTAAACAGGAACAGTAATTGAGGTGTCCATTTCAATTAACATATGCAGCTCTGCATGGTTAATGCTGCACCAAGTGATAGCTTCCATACTCCTATAGACACCTTTAAAGCACAGCAGAATTTACCACTCATTGAGGTACATCAGACAATGATGTAGAGTGACCCATGCTGTAACTCAACTGACTTCACTAAGACCAATAGCTACTCACAAGCCCTAGCACCCAATATTGTATGTGTGTGTGTCTGTGTGCGTGTGCACGGAATAGATACAATTTTAGCCACATTGCATGCAAATACTAGTGGGCCCTAAAATAACTATCAAAAAATCAGTTTAGTAACCTATAATCATAAGCTACTTCCAGTAGGTGTTAGGGAACTGAATCTGTGTAGATCTTTTGGACTCTCCCTTGACCTGCCCTCCATATCAGCCAGGGGAAAGTGTCATGCAGTTGCTTGCAGAGCCCTCTCATATGCATGCACATACACTGTGCAACTCTGCTTCAGACATTCCATTCACCTTGCGAATGATTGTGGACTGAGTGTTTTAGAAGACCTCACACTGATTGTCTGCACCAGGATGAATTTCCAGCAACAGGATAAGAAGAACAAACATTATATTTGAGGGTTACCAAATTATAAAAGCTTTTGAGAGGAGAGAGAATGTTCTGCCTTTTTGCAGAGGAAACAAGCTCAGTCCAAGACCAGAAGTTAGTCATTAGAATGTGCCATTAATATATTTTTAACCTTGACACTTTCATTACTCCATGACATAAATTAACTAGCAATAGGATATAATGAACAGCAGAACATGACATGATTAAATACTAGCATTATGGGATTAAACTCATTAGATTATATTGTTAATATCATCCTCTACAAGAACAAATTTAGCTGGGATTTACATTTTTTTATGCACCTGTGAATTCTTTGGGCCAGTTGGTGTCTGAAGTCAATGGAGCAGTATCAATTTACATCAGCTGAGAATCTGACTCTAAGATGATGATATAGCCACTTGGTCCAGATTCTGATCTCAGTTACAGCAAAGTAAGTACAGTTGAACCCTGTTATGTCGCCGGCCTAGGGGTTTGCCAAAAATAGTCCAGATAACCGATGATCGAGATAAACCCCTATCCACCTCCCCACCCCTGAACTCCCCTGCCCTCTCTCCAACACCCCCTCCCTGCCCCCTTATCGCGGTGCCTGCACGTGGCTGGATCCGGCGAAGCGGGACGGGGACCCGGAGCCGGGCAGCCAAAGAAGCGGGACCTGGTAAGCGGGCCGGGCGGCAGGCGAAGCGGGACCGGGTAAGCGGGCCGGGCGGCAGGCGAAGCGGGACCGGGTAAGCGGGCCGGGCGGCAGGCGAAGCGGGGACCGGGTAAGCGGGGTGGGCGGGCGGGCGGCAGGCGACTCGCGGCCCGGCTCAGCGGGGCCGGGCGGGCGGGTGGGGACGGGCAGGGACCGGGTATGCGGGGACGGGCGGCGGGGACGGGCAGGGACCGGGTATGCGGGGACGGGCTGGCGGGGCCGGGCAGGGACCGGGTATGCGGGGACGGGCTGGCGGGGACGGGCAGGGACCGGGTATGCGGGGCCGGGCGGGGACCGGGTATGCGGGGCCAGGCGGGGACCGGGTATGCGGGGCCGGGCGGGGACCGGGTAGGGACCGGGTATGCGGGGCCGGGCGGGCTGGCGGGGCCGGGCAGGGACCGGGTATGCGGGGCCGGGCTGGCGGGGCCGGGCAGGGACCGGGTATGCGGGGCCGGGCGGGCGGGCGGCGAAGCGAAGCCGGGCGGAGGGGCGGGCGGCAAAGCGGGGACCGGCGAAGCGGAGCCGGGCGGGCAGGCGGCAGGCAAAGCGGGGACCAGGTATGCGGGGCCGGGCTGGCGGGGACGGGCAGGGACCGGGTATGCGGGGCCGGGCTGGCGGGGACGGACAGGGACCGGGTATGCAGGGCCGGGCGGGCGGGCGGCGAAGCGAAGCCGGGCGGAGGGGCGGGCGGCAAAGCGGGGACCGGCGAAGCGGAGCCGGGCGGGCAGGCGGCAGGCAAAGCGGGGACCAGGTATGCGGGGCCGGGCGGGGCCGGGCAGGGACCGGGTATGCGGGGCAGGCTGGCGGGGACGGGCAGGGACCGGGTATGCGGGGCTGGGCGGGCGGGCGGCGAAGCGAAGCCGGGCGGAGGGGCGGGCGGCAAAGCGGGGACCGGCGAAGCGGAGCCGGGCGGGCAGGCGGCAGGCAAAGCGGGGACAAGGTATGCGGGGCCGGGCGGGGACGGGCAGGGACCGGGTATGCGGGGCCGGGCTGGCAGGGACGGGCAGGGACCGGGTATGCAGGGCGGGGACGGGCAGGGACCGGGTATGCGGGGGCGGGCGGACGGCTGGGGACGCGGGGAGCGGGCGGCTGGGGAACCGCGCGGCTGGAGAGCCAGGGAGCGGGCGGCTGGGGACGCGGGGAGCCGGGCTCGAGATATTAGGGTTGGGCAAATCGACATAACGGATGAGAAACCCATAAGATAAAGAGGGAGTTTGGCGGTTCCACTTGTAAAACCTCAAGTTAATAGGATTGGCAAGTTAACCAAGGTCGAGATAAATGGGTTCGACTGTAACTCCAGAACTCAGTGGAGTTACTCTGGATTTACAACTGAAAACAGGCTCAGATATCTTTCATATCCCCAACACTTACTAAAAATTAATAGATCTACTTGAAAATAAAATTATCTTTCCTCCTCGATTAAGGACTCCTTTTAAAATATACTAAAAACCTTTTAGGACTTAATACCAAAGATGGTTGCAAAATACATGTTAGTACATTTGTTCTATATCAAGATATTAGTGTTTTTCCCCCCGTACGTTTACCATAATGCCACATAGAGAGCTTTTACAACCTACCATCTCTAAGTCAAGGATTGTGCCTTCCTAGATGTTTTTACATGACCTTGCAGTAATGTTAATAGGGCAAGTAAGGGGTAGTGGGTACATGCACATCCCCAAGACAGCACCAGGAGATGTTATTTCTTATACCCACGCCAGGCATGATTCTTCCTGTGTTTTTCTGTTGTACTAGTTAGGTGTAAGTTGCTACAGACCTTAAAAGGATACAGCATACCTCCTCTTTCTAGCATGTAGGTATAGCCATATGCCACCCTCCTATTTGCTCTTTCAAGTGCAGCCTGCACAGTTTCCTGTTATGCTGTTACAAAGCCACAAGCTGTGGAAGATCCCCAGTGATGTTAGATGCTTGCTTAAAGCTGCATTGCTCTACATTACCAATTGTATTCATGCAATTGATGTAAGGAATGAGTGAGATAGTGTGAGTGACAGCCAATGGCAAAACAAAGAAGCAAATATCTTTTATGGAACCATGGTATTCTCCTGGTGAAGATATAAATTTTGAGACAGGCGGCCAGGACAGGGGTACCAACAAGGAAATGTAGCAGCACGCTAAACTCAGGACCAGACCGGAAGCAATAGAGCCCTCCTGTGGATCCAAAGGGACTTTGGGGACGCTTGTTACCCTGCAGTCAATCTCTGGGCAGCTGTCACCTGGCCAGCCTCAACCACCTGCAAAAGTGAAACCAACATCTGTGCCTGCAGCATGAATGGGGTGTTTGTGTGTGTGTGTGTGTGTGTGTGAATATAAGTGCACAAGAAAGTGAAGCAAAACATCAACCCTCAGTGCTGCTGTAGTTCACCCTTTATTTGTGGTTATTTCTTTGCTGGTTCCAAGAACGGGTAACCATAGGAAGAGGAGTCATGATGCTGCCCCTCACCACTTACTTATATGCATCTAGGGTGCAGCCCCTACACTCCCCCACATAGAGTTGAGATATAACAATTCAGCTGCATGTGAGTTGATGGGGCATTATTCCTCCCTACTTTCCCCATGTTAAACGGGTCACAATCTAGTCCAATATAATCTTTTTCTCATGACACTTGTGTTACATAGAATGCTAAAGGGGGTGAATCATATAAACAAAAATAGCATATTTAGGAACTGATCAGTCTTTTATGCTTACAGAACTTCACCTCTCCTGGCCCTCATGGGAAGATATTCAGGCAATGACTTACCTTCAGAAAAGTTTAAAGAAAAATTTACCAGAAGATCTTTTTATTTCACCATTTCAAATTGTGCCTTTGCTATAATTCCCCAGAGAGATCACAAATCCCCATTATTCTTTAAACGCTATATCAGCAGATTCCTAGTGTAGACTGACACTTGATATCAATAAACTCAAGTTAACTAGGGATCTTAATTCTACCAGTAAAACGCATATTTTATTTCCTTTTTTGGGGGGTGGATGTGAGGGGGATGGAGGTATATATGTCATTTAATATAGTTTTCAAAAATCTGTCAAGCAAACTGATTCCTTCTAATAAAATGTAAGTTAAAAATCATTCTTTACCATGATGTGCCTACTTTATGTACACCAGGTTCCTAATGTAATCAAGGTAATAACCTAATTCTGGTTTACAATATCATCAAGATGTTTTACAAATTGGTTCAGTATTTTACAATTCAACATACATCTATAAAGCATCTTTTATGAGGATTGTCTCAAGGTATTGTCCAAAGACACTTCAGAGTTCACTTGAGCTGCCTGAAAGGCTGGAGGTATCAGATGAGTACTTGGCTAAGCTTTTAAACCACCACTTCTGTGACTATGATCTAATATCATTGGACAGAGAATTCCATGCCTTAGGGCTCCATAACCTGACATCTCCAATTTGCATTTGGAAATTATTAATAAATCAAAACCAATTAAATGCATGGCACACAATGAAATGTGGAGCAGCTGAAAACTCAAATAAGCAGGGCTGAGGCCATGTAAGTTCTTGAAGTTCAAAAGTAAAATTCTAAAAATCAATTTGAAACTTCAGGGGAAGACAATGTATTTACTGAAGGAAAAATATACACTTCTGACTTTTGTAATTAACCTTTCTGCGGCATTATTGACATGTTGAAGCAGTTTAAAATCTGTAGCACTAAATGGATAAGGAGTTCATATTTAGTACTGGACTGTTAAGACTTTAACGACAGAGTAAAGACTTGTAGCAGAAATCAT
Organism: Mauremys mutica; assembly: GCF_020497125.1. Taxonomy (NCBI): domain Eukaryota; kingdom Metazoa; phylum Chordata; order Testudines; family Geoemydidae; genus Mauremys; species Mauremys mutica. The sequence goes on from NC_059072.1 coordinate 174,825,879, forward strand.
TTATCATTGTGCATAGCTGAATTTTCATGCATCAAGTTTTGACTCCATGTTTGAGAAACAAGTACACAAAGCTGTGCATGTAAATTGCTGGTATTTTTTTCCATTGCTTGCATTAAATTATTATTAAATTATCTGGAGCTTCCAAATATTACAAGAATAGTTTTTTTGTAAATACAGTAACACTTACGTTTACAAAATACTAAGTGTGCAAAATTGCCTAAAATAATAAATAGCACAGAGAATTGTCGCAATCCGATTCATAGTTATGGCTATATATGGCCACTTGTCGGTCCATGGCCATCTTGTCCTGTTAAAAGGACAAGGCAGCCTCCATTTTGGACCAGGTTCCTGTTGTATAAGAGAGGGCAGAGACTCAATCCTGCCCAGCAACACTAGCTGTGTATGCTCTCCTGTGTTTTTGTTTTTTTTCTCTCCTGCTGGGCCATCTAAAGGTCAGGCTAGTTCTGTGTGTGGAGGCCTGATTCTGCCCAGCAACCTGTTTTTTTTTGGGTCGGTCGTCTGGAGGTCAGGTTAATTCTGCCCAGAGACTCATTTTCCTGCTCTTTTTTGGACCCAGTCATCTAAGGGTCAGGTTTGTTTACTCGTCAACTCCAGTGTGCCGTGTGCAAAGCCTTCCGACGTGGGGTGGCAACAGCTCGAAACCTGAAGGGAGGAGGGACCAGGGAGCCAATCAGATGCTGACACGAGGGAGTGAGACCCTTCTATAAAACTAGGTTTCCCCCCAAAATTTGTGTGGAGCATCCGCGTGTTAGCTGAAGGACCTGATCACTCGTTCGGCCAGGGTCTCCTCCCGGTAAAGTGCACTCGTGTCGTATCGTTTGGATTCGTTGTCGTTTGGACCCGATCCCTGTCTGCTCGTCATGCTTCTGGTGTCTGTTCTGCTGGTCAGCTGCGCCTGGAGTGCGGTATTTGCTTTTTGATATCTGACAGTTAGCTTATCTAGCCTTTTATTTGTTCCCCTCCCTAACTTGGTACCAAATATCTACTCAGGATATCAGGATTGTATTAGTGAGCTCAGAATTGCACAATTGCTTAGCTAGCTTGTATAATAGTTCTAGCTGTTATTAAATTGTTAATTGCCAACTGCTTTATGTGTTTGAATCACTGCTCTGTCTGTGTCCAGTGTGTGTGTGTGTTTAACTTGGGAGCTGCCTCTACTTAGAGGGTAGCTGACCAAGGGGGTCCAGTCCCCGCGGTCTGAGTGAGTGGAATCTGCCCAGCTGCAGCCGCACCACACTCTGGGTTTACCCTCTGTGTGAAAGCAAGGGTGGCCGAGGCAGTGGCCCGTGGGTCTCTTTTCTGTGTTTGCACCGGGCATCGCCCTGACGAACCCGATTCCTATCTGTGTGATTGGTGTGTCTGCCTATTTGGTGTGGTGTGGTGAGCAGTATAAAGTGTATTATTACTGTGTTTTGGGGTGTGTTTGTACTTTTGATACCATCCCAGCCAAAGTTGCCTACTCCCCCAGCCCAAGTTGTAATTATCCCCTAAATAAACGCAGCCACTTGGCTTTTTAGTGTTACCCTGGTCCTGCCTGTCTTTTCCTCACTCAATACCAAGCTTGACGAACCCCCAGCTAATTCAGACAAGAATGACAGTTAATTATTACCCTGTAACTACATGAAAACTTCATGCTGGTTGTTTAATGGTGACAAGACAATTTTGATAGGTTTATCGTCATCTATTTCAAAAGCACATTGCAGAAGGAACAGAGACAGATCAGGGAGGCTGGTAATGGGATTTGGAGCATCTTGAGTCTAGGTCATCAGTCCACAAGCAGATGTGGCTGGTACTGACTGAAACCCTTTACCATCTAAACAACCATTAACCAAATGTAGGTGATAAAATTTGTGAGGCTACACTGGACATCTTACTGTATTTAGGATAGCTATGTTAACAAATATTAGTCACCAGGCATTTGTTGGATCAAGCCTCAAGTACGGTTTACAATTTTGAAATTCCTAGCTAAGAGAGTTATAATACTGCTCACACTGAGTATTCAATATTAGTATGGCCTCTGGGGAGAAAAAACCCTATTCTCGAAATGGTCTTCCTCTTTATGAAACACTATGAAACTTCAAGAAAAATGATATTATAACAAAATAATTAGAAGCAAAGATAAGATGCAAAGTACTGGAAAATTAGGGGATTGAAAGTAAATGTAGTTAAAAGAAAAAAACTGCGAAGTTAAAATTAAAGTTAAGTTGGACACAACTTCATGTCATGAGTATCCTTATTAATTGGACTGAGGGAGTGACCATAGTTGAAACCGCCTGTATTATACTCCATCTTATTTCCTATGCCTTTTACTGGCCTCTATTGCTCAATTGAAGAACCAGTAGCTAATAGTCGAATAGCCCTATTGGACTGTTTCCAAAATTAGTTTAAGGTGACCCAGTTGAAAATGTTCAACTAGCATTTCCACAGAGCGGTGTAGATAGAGTATTCAGCATAGAATTACATTTAAACTGACCTTCTTAAAAATAGCCCCCCCCCCCTTGTGAAATTCATGGGCACCTCTTAGTTTGAGGAAGTATGTGACTGCAGAAAAGTGGCCTATGAGATATTTAATATCTGTCCTGTCACAGCATGCTACATTTTGGGATATAGTAAGTGAACCAGGAAGTGCCAGTGAATTTCTCAGAGCAGAAAACAAATCACTTTTATAAAGGTCATTTAATCTTACACTATAAACCTGGTTAGTGGGGTCATTCAGCACATCAATCCAAGCTCCCTTGAATTTTCCTTTTAGCTTTTTAGTTCACCAGAAAGCTAATAACTTAACTGAGGTTGGCTTCACAAGGCTAAAGACTCTTGAAGACAAAGACAGGAAGTAGCCTGGGGCCTGGTTACTTTGTAGACATGTTTATTGAACTGCTTGCCTCTCCCTGGATTTATTTTTCCATAAAAACTTTGGCAAAAAGGAAAATTCCTGCCCAAGATTACTTTTCTGGAGTCTCAGAAGGAAATAAAAAAGATTCTTAAGCTGTTTCTTGACAGAATAAATACATACATATGGAGATGATTTCTTCTAATTATTCAGGGCATACCTTCTTATGGAAAACCTTACTGAAAATAAAGTGCCTTCTGTAAAACAGGCTGCAATGAAAGCTGAAGATGCTCAGCACCTCACAAAAGATGTTCAGCACTTGACAGGTTTGCACCCAATATCAATTACCCTTGCATAGTAACTTAGCAAATGCTGGATTTCCAAAGATGACAATTATATATATTTACAGTACTGTCTTTTGCCATTACTATTTTCATTGTTGTAGACTACATTTAGAACAATTATCTTGTGCATCTCTCAACTACCTCGCATCATTCTTGTATTTATAGCTGTTGGTACAAATGTAAAGTTTTACATTATTTTGGTCAAGAGTTTTGATGTGATTTACCAAATTAAAAAGATACACAAATTGTCTTTGCTTCTAGATTTTTTCCCCTTACATCTAAATTGGCATTATTCATGTTCTTCTCAATTTGTATGCAATTTGGAAGGAAGTGGAAGATCCAGTCTCATGCTATTAAGCACATCTGAGCTCCTTTTTATACTAATGCATGTGAATACATCAGGGACTAAGCCCCTTGTTCTGCTAATGAAACTGTAGAACAATAACAGTTGTGTTTTGGGGGCACAATAGTGGAGCAACTTGGAATTTGTAGTCATCTAAGTACCTGAATGCTGCTGCAAATCACAGAAATCTAAATTAGCTAAATTGTATCTGCAAGTAAGTGTGAGAGCAAAATGATTTATTACATAATTTGATAAACAATTTCTAGGGATAAAATTGGAGACCATTGTGCACAGTATTTTTTAAAAAAAAGTGAAGAATCTTTAAGGTTCCAGTCCTGCAAAGTTTTAAACATGTGCTTAACTTCACATATTGTGAGTAGTAGTCCCATTGAAGTAATTTGTTCTACTACTTGCAGTATGTAAAATTTAACTTCTGCGTAAATATTTTCAGGATTAGGCCCCACATCACCCAAGGTATTTAGACACCCAACTTTCATTGAAATAAATGTAAGTTAGGTGCCTAAATACCTCTGATGATCTGGGCCTATATTTTTTTGGAAATCTTCTCTGATGGAAAAAACACTGTACAAGAAATGCTCAAATCGTCAAATTTATTTTCAATAAATCAAAACACCATGTTGAAACTTTTCAGAAACAGCTGAGGCTCCATGCAAGTCCATAGAAGTATATTGGATAAAAATTAGAAGCATTACCAGCTGTAGCTGATCCGATATGTACCCAAAAAAGACCAAAAAAAAATCAAAATTTAATTAAATCTAACAACCTGAAAAGCGTCATAGAATCACACAATCTCAGGGTTAGAAGGGACCTCAGGAGGTCATCTAGTCCAACGCCCTGCTCAAAGCAGGACCAATTCCCAACAAAATCATCCCAGCCAGGGCTTTGTCAAGCCGGGCCTTACAAACCTCTAAGGAAGGAGATTCCACGACCTACCTAGGTAACCCATTCCAGTTCTTCACCACTCTCCTAGTGAAAAAGTTTTTTCCTAATATCCAACCTAAACCTCCCCCACTGCAACTTGAGACCATTACTCCTTGTTCTGTCATCTGGTACCACTGAGAACAGTCTAGATCCATCTTCTTTGGAACCCGTTTTCAGGTAGTTGAAGGCAGCTATCAAATCCCCCCTCATTCTTCTATTCTGCAGACTAAACAATCCCAGTTCCCTCAGCCTCTCCTCAGAAGTCATGTGCTCCAGCCCCCTAATCATTTTTGTTGCCCTCCGCTGGACTCTTTCCAATTTTTCCACATCCTTCTTGTAGTCTGGGGCCCGAACCTGGACACAGTACTCCAGATGAGGCCTCACCCATGTCGAATAGAGGGGATCTGCTGGCAGTGCCCTACTTATGCAGCCCAAAATGCCGTTAGCCTTCTTGGCAACAAGGGCACACTGTTGACTCATATCCAGCTTCTCGTCCACTGTAACCCCTAGGTCTTTTTCTGCAGAACTGCTGCCTAGCCATTCGGTCCCTAGTCTGTAGCAGTGCATGGGATTCTTCCATCCCAAGTGCAGGACTCTGCACTTGTCCTTGTTGAAGCATATCAGGTTTCTTTTGGCCCAATCCTCTAATTTGTCTAGGTCCCTCTGTATCCTATCCCTACCATCTAGCGTATCTACCACTCCTCCCAATGTAGTGTCATCTGCAAACTTGCTGAGAGTGCATAACATAAGAACATAAGAAAGGCCGTACCGGGTCAGACCAGAGGTCCATCTAGCCCAGTATCTGTCTACCGACAGTGGCCAATGCCAGGTGCCCCTGAGGGAGTGAACCTAACAGGCAATGATCAAGTGATCTCTCTCCTGCCATCCATCTCCATCCTCTGACGAACAGAGGCTAGGGACACCATTCTTACCCATCCTGGCTAATAGCCATTTATGGACTTAGCCACCATGAATTTATCCAGTCCCCTTTTGAACATTGTTATAGTCCTAGCCTTCACAACCTCCTCAGGTAAGGAGTTCCACAAGTTGACTGTGCGCTGCGTGAAGAAGAACTTCCTTTTATTTGTTTTAAACCTGCTGCCTATTAATTTCATTTGGTGACCCCTAGTTCTTGTATTATGGGAATAAGTAAATAACTTTTCCTTATCCACTTTCTCAACATCACTCATGATTTTATATACCTCTATCATGTCCCCCCTTAGTCTTCTCTTTTCCAAACTGAAGAGTCCTAGCCTCTTTAATCTTTCCTCATATGGGACCCTCTCTAAACCCCTAATCATTTTAGTTGCTCTTTTCTGAACCTTTTCTAGTGCTAGAATATCTTTTTTGAGGTGAGGAGACCACATCTGTACACAGTATTCGAGATGTGGGCGTACCATGGATTTATATAAGGGCAATAATATATTCTCAGTCTTATTTTCTATCCCCTTTTTAATGATTCCTAACATCCTGTTTGCTTTTTTGACCGCCTCTGCACACTGCGTGGACATCTTCAGAGAACTATCCACTATAACTCCAAGATCTTTTTCCTGACTCGTTGTAGCTAAATTAGCCCCCATCATGTTGTATGTATAGTTGGGGTTATTTTTTCCCATGTGCATTACTTTACATTTATCCACATTAAATTTCATTTGCCATTTTGTTGCCCAATCACTTAGTTTTGTGAGATCTTTTTGAAGTTCTTCACAATCTGCTTTTGTCTTAACTATCTTGAGCAGTTTAGTATCATCTGCAAACTTTGCCACCTCACTGTTTACCCCTTTCTCCAGATCATTTATGAATAAATTGAATAGGATTGGTCCTAGGACTGACCCTTGGGGAACACCACTAGTTACCCCTCTCCATTCTGAGAATTTACCATTAATTCCTACCCTTTGTTCCCTGTCCTTTAACCAGTTCTCAATCCATGAAAGGACCTTTCCTTTTATCCCATGACAGCTTAATTTACGTAAGAGCCTTTGGTGAGGGACCTTGTCAAAGGCTTTCTGGAAATCTAAGTACACTATGTCCACCGGATCCCCCTTGTCCACATGTTTGTTGACCCCTTCAAAGAACTCTAATAGATTAGTAAGACACGATTTCCCTTTACAGAAACCATGTTGACTATCGCTCAAGAGTTTATGTTTTTCTATGTGTCTGACAATTTTATTCTTTACTATTGTTTCAACTAATTTGCCCGGTACCGACGTTAGAATTACCGGTCTGTAATTGCCGGGATCACCCCTAGAGCCCTTTTTAAATATTGGCGTTACATTAGCTAACTTCCAGTCATTGGGTACCGAAGCCGATTTAAAGGACAGGTTACAAACCTTAGTTAATAGTTCAGCAACTTCACATTTGAGTTCTTTCAGAACTCTTGGGTGAATGCCATCTGGTCCCGGTGACTTGTTAATGTTGAGTTTATCAATTAATTCCAAAACCTCCTCTAGTGACACTTCAATCTGTGACAGTTCCTCAGATTTGTCACCTACAAAAGCCAGCTCAGGTTTGGGAATCTCCCTAACATCCTCAGCCGTGAAGACTGAAGCAAAGAATCCATTTAGTTTTTCCGCAATGACTTTATCATCTTTAAGTGCTCCTTTTGAATTTTGATCGTCAAGGGGCCCCACTGGTTGTTTAGCAGGCTTCCTGCTTCTGATGTACTTAAAAAACATTTTGTTATTACCTTTGGAGTTTTTGGCTAGCCGTTCTTCAAACTCCTCTTTGGCTTTTCTTATTACACTCTTGCACTTAAGTTGGCAGCGTTTGTGCTCCTTTCTATTTGCCTCACTAGGATTTGACTTGCACTTTTTAAAGGAAGTCTTTTTATCTCTCACTGCTTCTTTTACATGGTTGTTAAGCCACGGTGGCTCTTTTTTAGTTTTTTTACTGTTTTTCTTAATTTGGGGTATACATTGAAGTTGGGCCTCTATTATGGTGTCTTTAAAAAGGGCCCATGCAACTTGCAGGGATTTCACTTTAGTCACTGTACCTTTTAACTTTTGTCTAACTAACCCTCTCATTTTTGTATAGTTCCCCCTTTTGAAATTAAAGGCCACAGTGTTGGGCAGTTGAGATGTTCTTCCCACCACAGGGATGTTGAATGCTATTGTATTATGGTCACTATTTCCAAGCGGTCCTGCTACAGTTACCTCTTGGACCAGCTCCTGCGCTCCACTCAGGATTAAATCTAGAGTCGCCTCTCCCCTTGTGGGTTCCCGTACCAGCTGCTCTATGAAGCAGTCGTTTAAAGTATCGAGAAATTTTATCTCTGCATTTCGTCCTGAAGTGAAATGTTCCCAGTCAATATGGGGATAATTGAAATCCCCCACTATTATTGGGTTCTTAATTTTGATAGCCTCTCTAATTTCCCTTAGCATTTCATCATCATTGTTACTGTCCTGGTCAGGTGGTCGATAATAGATCCCTACTGTTATATTTTTACTAGAGCATGAAATTTCTATCCATAGAGACTCTATGGAACCTGTGGATTCGCTTAAGATTTTTACTTCATTTGAATCTACACTTTCTTTAACATATAGTGCCACTCCTCCCCCTGCACGGCCTGTTCTGTCCTTCCGATATATTTTGTACCCCGGAATGATTGTGTCCCATTGATTGCTCTCAGTCCACCAGGTTTCTGTGATGCCTATTATATCTATATCCTCCTTTATCACAAGGCACTCTAGTTCACCCATCTTATTATTTAGACTTCTGGCATTTGTGTACAAGCACTTTAAAAACTTGTCCCTGTTTATTAGCCTGCCTTTTTCTGATGTGCCAGATTCTTTTTTATGTGACTGTTTATCATCTGATCCGGCCCTTACATTATATTTCTCATTCCTCTGCTCCTGACTATAACCTGGAGATTCTCTATCATCAGACTCTCCCCTAAGAGAAGTCTGTGTCCGATCCACACGCTCCTCTGCAGCAGTCGGCTTCCCCCCATCTCCTAGTTTAAAAACTGCTCTACAACCTTTTTAATGTTTAGTGCCAGCAGTCTGGTTCCACTTTGGTTTAGGTGGAGCCCATCTCTCCTGTATAGGCTCCTCCCATCCCAGAAGTTTCCCCAGTTCCTAATGAACGTGAACCCCTCCTCTCTACACCATCGTCTCATCCACGCATTGAGACTCTGAAGCTCTGCCTGCCTACCTGGACCTGCGCGTGGAACTGGGAGCATTTCTGAAAATGCCACCTTAGAGGTCCTGGATTTCAGTCTCTTCCCTAGCAGCCTAAATTTGGCTTCCAGGACATCTCTCCTACCCTTCCCTATGTCATTGGTACCTACATGTACCACGACCACCGGCTCCTCCCCAGCACTACACATAAGTCTATCTAGATGCCTCGAGAGATCCGCAACCTTCGCACCAGGCAGGCAAGTCACCATACGGTTCTCCCGGTCATCACAGACCCAGCTATCTACATTACTAATAATCGAATCTCCCATTACTAACACCTGCCTTTTCCTAGAAACTGGAGTTCCCTCCCCCGGAGAGGCAACCTCAGTGCGAGAGGCAACCCCAGCACCATCTGGAAGGAGGGTCCCAACTACGGGAAGGTTTCCCTCTGCTCCCATTGACTGCTCTACTTCCCTGGGCCCTTCTTCCTCCTCAACAGCACAGGAGCTGTCTAAGCGGAGGTGGGACAATTCTACAGTGTCCCGGAAAGCCTCATCAACATACCTCTCTGCCTCTCTCAGCTCCTCCAGTTCCGCCACCCTGGCCTCCAAAGTCCGTACATGGTCTCTGAGGGCCAGGAGCTCCTTGCACCGACCGCACACGTACGCCACCCGCCCACAGGGCAGGTAATCATACATGCGACAGTCAGTGCAATAAACTGGATAGCCCCCGCTTATCGCAGTCCACCAGGGCCGGCTTTAGGAACTACGGGGTCCGATTTGAATAGCTGGCGGTGGTCCGGGTCTTCGGTGGCACTTCAGCGGTGAGGGGTCCTTCACTCGCTCTGGACCCCCCACTGCCGAAATGCCGCTGAAGACCCAGAGGGAGTGAAGGACCCCCGCCGCTGAAGTGCCACCGAAGATCTGGACAGCCACTGGGTATGTAAAAAAAAAATTTAAAAATTAAATGTGCCTAAGGCGTGGATGCGGGCCACTCTTAGGCACGGGGTCCGATTACAGGGAATCGGGGGAATCCGCCTAAAGCCAGTCCTGCAGTCCACACCATCCTCCAGATCATGAATGATCATTCCAGTTGCCTAAATACATTAAAAAAACCTCAGATGACTATTTACTACCTTTGAGAAGTCTTTCACAAAGAAAATTGTTCTCTTTTAGGCCCTGATTCAGCAAAGCATTTCAGTATATGCTTAAGTCCCACTGAAGACAATGCCTATATACTGCTTAAGTCCCACAAAATACAGCTTAGTGGTACACAGACATTGTGTTGACCCTTTGCACAGGAGGTAAATTTCAATCAAACACATGTTGATTTAACAATTCCACTGAAATAGTCCAGCTGACTATGTTTGTAAAAAATAACTATGTGCACAATAATCAAGTTGCCTGTGAGACGTGAACTACTCTGTAAAACAACGTGTTTATATATGTTTAGTCACTTGCCAAGAAGATTAGCACTATCTGACTCTTCCATTTAGGCAAAATAATTGATTCAGTTTTTATGTGTCATAATCATATCACAGACATAGCTAAAGATGTTACAAATGCCATGCAGTGTGACAGTTGCTAGGTACAGAGTAAAACCCTTATTGTGTAAATAACAGTACTAACTGCATAGTAAATAACTGCATAAAACTGATATAAATTGTCAGCTTGCAAGTTGCTGCAGTTCTGGTTGCAGTTAATCATACATGTTCCTTTTTCAAATCTTTTCCTTATATGAATAATGTGTAACTCCAACACATAAATCTATGTGACTGCCTCTTTGTCATTCCCGCATCCACTCCTTTTTGGAGCTAGTCATCCAGTAATGTGTAAATCAGAAGTAGCCATTTACACATATAGAAAATAGAGCTTCATACTCAAGAGAAAAGTGCCACATTGTTTTTCACAAGTGGGTGTTTACCTAGCTCATAAAATCATATTAGGTAAGGGTTCTAGGGTATTCACATCTAAGTGTTTGCAGACAGCTACCATTACAAATCAGGCTCACCTTAGTGATTTTTTTTCTCTTCCCAATAATGCCTGTGACATGGAGGAGGTACTTCTTTTAGATGTGTCCTCCTACCTCTCTTTAGCAGTCGTACTTCTCCACAGGCTATGCCTGCCTCTTGACTTCCTGAAGGCAATGGAGCAGGAACCTTTCATTGCCAAATTTTTGTTTTGATTATGATTAGATCTTCTGCTGCTGGCTCATCAATAGCTAAAAGGAGACTGCCTCCACTGGCTGGCTGGCTGCCTGCCTGCCTCCATAGCCCTGATTCCCCACTATAGAACATGACAAGACACTAATACCAGAAAGGAATAGAATCACATACTTATGGGCTGTCATGCCTGCTTTTTCCAATCAGGGGAAGATATTTTTCTCTGATACAAGGAACTGCAATTCACAGGAACCTGATGGGATGCACATGGATGAGTCCGTAACTCCACTTTTACCCTCCTGAGCTGTTTCATCGATTGAATGGATCATGCCAGCAGATCAACCTGTGGCCTCTCAGTGCACCACTGAGGAGTAACTGCCTCAGATATGTCCAGAAACCACCCAGTAGTCTCTTTGTATTCTCTATAACTCAGTAATCCGAGGGCTAAATTACAGAATCTGCTGAATGTCTTGAATGGATCAGATTTCCCTCTCCAGTGCAACTTTTATGACACCCCCCCCCACACACACACACACAGTGATGGACAGCTAACAAGTTCTGCTTTCAAGTTCCAGAAACCAAATGATGGACTTGGGGATGGTGTTTGAGGCAATTATTTTTAAAATATTTAAGATATCTAATTGCTGAAGCTTTTACGATATTTCCTTATCTCAGGCTCAATCATGGCCCGAGTGAGTCAGTCAATCTCTCCACATAAAATAGAACCAAAGTTTTCTAACCTGGGTGCCTAGAGTTCAGCTCATAAATCCATATTTAGGCTTCTAACTAAAAGTAACCTCTTCTTCAAGTTGCTCTGCACCTGTAACTGCAGCATTGAAAAACACTTTACATACTTGTGTAGTTCAACTTCCAAATCAATACTAATGCCACATCCAAATTATGATTAATTTCAAGAATAACTTCATTATATCATCTCATCTTTTGACACAAAGTAGTACACCCAGAGTGCTTTATAAACACTCAGCAGATTCTGCTTATGAATTCATTGCTAAGGCTGAATTTGTTTGCTCTAAGATATTCTTATCTTTTCTTTCTCCTACAAAAATACAAGCATCAGAATTGGCAGCCAGTCACTGCAAGTCATATTATCTTAGAAAACATTGGTTAAAAAAGAAATCTTTGCTGGTATAATTCCAGAAAGGAAAGAAGGACCAAAGCAAACTTTGTGGTTTATAGAAAAGGCCTTTATTGATTCATTTTTGTATTAGCATTGGTAGATTAAAAATTCAACATTAGAGACAAAACCTCTCTCAGATCCTTTTGAGTTCAGAGAATTTTTTTTCACATTAATTTGTTTTGGCAAATTTCATCAAAAAAAAGAGCTAGAAAATATGTAGCTGTTTGATAATGTGTGGAATACTCAAGGAATGAGGGGAGTGTATTAAACCTATACTTTTTGCTTACACAATCTTGTTGGCTCTAATTCATAATACATATGTAAAGCCCATAGGTTTTACCATTTGTTTGAGAGTCTTGCTAGTTTTTCCACCAAAGAGAGAGAAAGAGGTGGGAGGATAAAAGCAGCCCCCAAAGACTCCTGACTGGATTATTGGTTTTAGTTGCAGCAAGAGCTCACCTCTTCAGAAAGCAGCCAATGGAAGCTGGGAGAGATCACCAGCTTTTTATAACCTCTGTAGCTAGAGCCTTGTCTCCAAAGAGATGGAGTGTGAGAGGCTTAGAAAAAGCAACACTGAATTTTTGGAGAGACAGAGGGGAGCGCCAAAAGCTCAGCCAGAACACTAAGCTTATCTTCCACGAGTTGCAATCTCTTCTGCTGACAAAGGGAATCCTGTGCACAGTCTTTCAAATCTTTGGGGAAAGCTCCAGGCCAAAAGCCAAGGGAGGAGAATCTACCCATGTATTTTAATTTAGTCATATGCTTAACTATCTTGTTGAATATAGGCCTTTATGACTGATAGTTTAAGGGCCTTATGTGACTAGAAACATGCTTTGTAGGCAAGATGACATTCCAGTCTTTCCTGTGAAGCAAGCAGCATTCATCTCTATCACCCAGTCATGAGATTCTAAACCTCAACATTTTGATAACCTGATATAAAGAAAAATATATTTTGGATAATTTAGAAAATTAAAAAATGATTAGCACCATTTTTTTTTCTGCTGCTGTAGACATGTCTACACTAGGTAGTAAGCTCCTTGGGGTAGGGACCATCTTTTAGTTTTATGTTTGTATGGCATTTAGCACAATGGTGTCCTGGTCCATGACGAGGGCTCCTAGTTGCTGTGATAATAAAGACAACAACTAGGGAACTGAACAGAAAAAAATAAAAATGCAAAAATCCTGCAAATACAGCCACGGGTCTACATAAATCAGGGTGGACACTAGTGTAAGCCTTAAATAGAGACTTTATTGGCTTCCAGCATTATAACCTCCATAATAGTTCAACCCGCTGAAAAAACCTCTAGCTTCTGTATCTCAGTATGTGTCAATACACAATTATCCCTGCAACTTCCCCTGCATCTTAGTGAGAACAAGCAAACTTCTAGTTTGCTGATGACTCAACTAGCACCATTACTTAAAAGAGCACTCAGTCTTTAACTTCCAAAATGAGAATTTCATTGGGAGTCTGATCCTACTCTTATTGATATTAAAGTAACACACCTTTGACTTCAGTGGAGTTATTCCTGATTTACTCTGGGGCACTTGAGAAGAGAATCAGACCAAATATGTTTCTACCACTAGTTAAGTTGTCTCATCATATATTTTGTCTGCAGCATTGTTGTAGCTGTGTGGAAGAAGCTCTGTGTAAGCTTGAAAACTTCTCTTTCACCAGCAGAAGTTGGTATAACAAAAGATATTGCTTCACACACCTTCTCTTCATATATGTGACTAACAAATTTTCCTGCTGTTCTCACACCTTCAAACACGCTTAGCAACTCACATGAAAAATTCACATTAGCTTTGAATAATAAAAAAGTTATTTACGTTTGACTGGGCTCTATAATGCAACAACTAAATATACTAGTGAAGAAAATAATAAAGCCAGGTGTAACAGGCGGGTCCGTGGCTCAACCCTCTGAGGGGAGGAGGGGAGCCACACCGGCCCGCTGGTCTCACAGGGGGTGCTCTGTCCTGTCCCTTTAAGGCGAGGTAAATGAAGACAGAGTCAGTTGGGGCTCAGTCCTTTTGCTGTCAGGCTGAGCTATAAGCAGTACTAACGGTCTGGCAAAGGCCCAGGCCCTCTGGATCAGGGGCTGGGCGACAAACAGTATAAGGGCAGGCCTCTTGTGGCAGGCTGCCAGTAGCAACAGTATAAGGGCTCAGGCCTCTTGTGGCAGGCTGAGCCAGTAGCAAACAGTACGGGGGCTCAGGCCTCTTGTGGCAGGCCGAGCCAGTAGCAAACAGTATAAGGGCTCAGGCCTCTTGTAGCAGGCCGAGCCAGTAGGTAGAGGGGGACGGCTGCCACCCGTGAGTGGGGTGGCAGGGGGGACACAGGCCCACCCACTCCACTGTGTCCCGGCCCGGGGCCCTAGGCAGCGGTCCTCACCGCTGCCGGTCAGTGGGGATCCTGACCGCAACACACTGACATGGGTTCAGTCTGGTCAGCAGCCTGACTGAGGTCAGCTGCCCCCGGGCCACTTCCACTATCCCCCTCTTGCCCTACCTGGTCCACGGCGTCTGGCCCCGGGAAGTCCCACTGCATGGGCTCGTCCCCGCCCGGGCTGGGAGGTAGGTCTGGTAGGCTCGTAGGAAAGTCCGGCCAAACCGGGGGCTCCTCGGGGTAACAGCACGACAGCTGGGCCGCTCCCCCGGGCTCCTCGTCGTAGGTGGCGCGGGGGAGCTCCGGCTGGTCTTCCCAGGAGCGAGGTAGGGTGCTCTCCGTCCAGTTCAGGCAGTCGCTCGGGGCTCCCGTGGTTCCTTCGGTAGGAGCTCCCTCAGGCAGGTCTGCTCTCTCCGGTGGCTGAGAGCTGACTGAGCTGGGAAGCCCGGCTTTTATTCTTCCGGGTCGCCCCCTGACCCTCTGAGGGGCGGGCTCACCATGCTGTAGCCCCGCCCCTTCCTGTGTCCGGGGCTCAACCCTCTCCGGGGAGGAGGGGAGCCACACCGGCCCGCTACATTCCCCCCCCCTCAAGCCTGGCTCCCATACCTTGGGGCCAGGTCCTTCCATCTCCTCAAGGCGGGACAGGAAGTCGGCATTCGCGTGGTCCTTGCCCGCCCGATGCCGGATGGTAAAGGCATAGGGCTGTAGGGCTAGGTACCACCGCATGATCCGGGGGTTGTTATCCTTCATCCTCATTAACCATTGGAGGGGCGCATGGTCCATGACGAGGGTGAAGGGGGCGCCTAGGAGGAAGAATCGGAGGGCGTCACAGGCCCACTTCACCGCTAAGGCTTCCTTCTCGATCACGGAGTAGTTGCGCTCACGGGGGAATAGCTTCCGGCTGAGGTATATCACGGGATGATCCTCCCCCTCCAGGTCTTGCGACAGGACCGCCCCCACGCCGGTCTTAGACGCGTCTGTCTGTAGAATAAACGGTTTGTCGAAGTCCGGGCTGTACAGGACTGGTTCCTGGCAAAGGCGGTCCTTCAGGGTCTGGAAGGCCACCTCGCACTCGGCCGTCCAGCGCACCTGTCGGGGACTATTTTTCTTAAGGAGCTCAGTTAGGGGTGCGGCAATTGCGGCGAACTGCGGAATAAACCGCCGGTAATACCCGGCGAGCCCCAGGAACTGCCGCACTTGGCGCTTCGTCGTGGGCGTGGGACAGTCCACAAGGGCCTGTACCTTGCCCACCAGGGGTTTGATTCGTCCTCCTCCCACCGTGTAGCCCAGATAGGTGGTCTCCTGCCATGCGATCCTACATTTCTTAGGGTTGGCGGTCAACCCTGCCTCCCGCAAGGTTCGTAGGACCGCGGCGACCCGGTTGAGGTGATCTTCCCAGTGGCGGCTGTGGATCACCACATCATCCAAGTAGGCGGCCGCATACTCCTGGTGGGGCCGCAAGAGGTGGTCCATCAACCGCTGGAAGGTCGCAGGGGCCCCATGAAGGCCGAACGGCATCCGATTAAATTGATAAAGGCCTGAGGGGGTAGCAAAGGCCGTTTTTTCTTTGGACGCTTCGTCGAGGGGGATCTGCCAATACCCTTTGCTCAGGTCCAGGGTAGTGATAAATTGGGCTTCCCCCAGGCGGCCCAGGAGCTCACCCACCCTGGGCATCGGATAGGCATCAAACCGCGAGATAGCGTTCACCCGACGGAAGTCTATGCAGAATCGGCGCGTACCGTCCGGTTTGGGGACCAACACCACCGGGCTGCGCCATTCACTGCAGGAGGGCTCGATGACCCCCAAGGCTAACATGGTTCGGACTTCTTCTTCTACCTCCTGTCGCATCCGGTACGGCAAAGGCCGGGTGGTCTCTCTGATCGTTTTCCCTGGCTCGGTCAGAATCGTGTGACAGGCCCGGTTGTATAACCTGGGGCGGCCGTGAAGGTTTCTCGGAAGGCCTGCAGGAGACATGTAGCCTGCTTACGCTGCTCTGCCGTGAGCGAGGGGCCTATCGGGGGTTCCTCCACTCCCTTCGTCTCGGCCGTGTCCGGACCCAGCTCGGGCTCGGGCGGGTAAGGGTCGATCAGTAGGCCCTCTCGGTCACACCATGGCTTTAGCAGATTAACGTGGTAGATCTGGAGCTTCTTCCGCCGGTCGGGTTGGCGGATTTCGTAGGTCACGGGTCCCACTTGCCGCACCACCTCATAGGGCCCCTGCCAACGGGCCAACAGCTTCGACTCGCTGGAGGGAAGGAGCAGTAGGACCCGGTCCCCAGGAGCGAACGTCCGGGCCCTGACCTCCTGGTTATAGTTCCGCTCCTGCTTCGCCTGGGCGGCTCGCAAATTCTCCCGGGCTACTCTCCCGGCCTGGGTTAGGTACTCCCATAGTTGGTGGACGTACTGCAGGAGGCCCTGGGTTGGGGAGGCCGACTCCTCCCAGGTTTCCCGCATCAAATCTAATAGTCCGCGGGGCCTCCGCCCGTACAAAAGTTCAAAGGGGGAGAACTTAGTCGAAGCTTGCGGGACCTCCCGGATGGCCAGAAGCAGGGGTGGTAGGAACTGGTCCCAGTGCCGCAATTCCTCAGGGGGAAATTTTTTTAGCATGTCCTTAAGAGTGCGGTTAAACCGCTCTACCAACCCGTCGGTCTGTGGGTGGTACACTGACGTACGCAGCTGTTTCACCCCCAGGAGCTTGCAGACCTGTTGGAGCAGCCGGGACGTGAAGTTAGTGCCCTGGTCTGTTAGGATCTCCCTAGGCAACCCTACTCGGGAAAATATCTTCATCAATTCCCCCGCAATGGTCCGGGCGGTGATGCTCCGCAGGGGGACGGCCTCGGGGAAGCGGGAGGCGTAGTCCACCAGGACGAGGACGTACTGGAAGCCGGCCGCGCTTCGGGGAAGCGGACCTATCAGGTCCATGGCGACCCGCTCAAAGGGGGTCTCGATGACTGGCATGGGGATCAAGGGGGCCTTGGATACCCGAGGCGGTGCGGCCAGCTGGCACTCGGGGCAGGAGGTACAATATTGCTTCACCTCTTGATGGATACCGGGCCAAAAAAACCGTGCCAGGATTCGGGCAAGGGTCTTTTCTTGCCCCAGATGCCCGGCAGCGGGCACATCGTGGGCCAACTGCATCACGGCCCTGCGGTGACAACGGGGTACCAGCAATTGCGTCACAGGTTCCCGGGTGCGCGGGTCTCGGTCGATGCGGTAGAGCCGATCCCGTCGCAACTCGAAATGGGGCCACTGCGTGGCCCGACGAGAGTCCACTATGGAGCCGTCGACGGCCGCAAGTTGGTCGTAGGCTCGGCTAAGTGTCGGGTCCGACCGTTGGTCGCGGCAAAAGTCCGTATCGAAGCGAGGTTCTGTGGGAGCTGGCCCCGGCGGCCCCTGACGTTCTTGGTCTTCTCCCTCACTCTCCTCATTAGTCTGCCCCGCCTCAGGCGGAGGTCCCCGGGGTTCAGCAGCCAACCCCGGCGTTGCCCGGAGGACCTCTTCAAATGAGGGCCAATCTCGCCCCAGAATCACCGGATAGGCCAGGCCGGGTGCCAGGCCGACGACTACCCGCCGGGTAATGCCTCCCACCGTTAGCTAGGTCCAGGCACTCGGGTAAGGTCGGACATCCCCATGGATGCACTGTAATTGTATCGGCGTCAGATGGGGGTCGGCTGGTGGTCCCAGAGTTTGGCGGACCAACGTCTGGCCGCACCCTGAATCGATCAGGGCCTGTGTGGTCTGGTTCTCAACCGTCACCGGGATTATCAGCTTGGGGGCCTCCGCCCGGCGGGCCCGGCCGGCCCCTACGTAAACCTGCCCGAAACTGCAATCCATCTTGGGACAGTCTCGTTGTACATGGCCTGCTTTCCCACATCTAAAGCAGGGACCGAGCTCAGGGCGTCCACTCCGGGGAAGGCTTGTTCTGGTACTTCGGGGGGGGCTCCGCCGGACCTTGGGCGCTCCCTGGGTGAAGGCCGGGGTAGTCAGCCGGGGAGCTGCTTCCCAGCGTGGAGTCGGGGTTTCCTGTCGGGGTCCCGGCCCGTGGTCTGGGCCTCGTGGGTGGGGCATGTTCGACGCCCTTTTCTCATCCCGGGGTCGTTCGGGCCCCGAGGTAGGTGGCCGGAAGGTGGGCCCTATCGAGGCTTCAGCCGCCAGGAAACCCTCCATGAGCGCGACGGCGTCCGCTAAGGTCGTCGGTCGGTGGCGGAGTACCCAGGCCCGGCCTTTGGCCGGCAGGGTGTGAACAAACTGCTCCAACACCACCTGCTCGGTGACCTCCTCTGCCGTCCTGACGTCTGGCTGCAGCCACCTACGGCAGGCCTCCTTCAGGGTCTGGGCCACCATCCGGGGACGGGCTCCCGCCGGGTAGGTATGTCGCCTGAACCGCTGCCTAAACGTCTCCGGGCTAATGTCCAAAGCGTCTAGGACTGCAGCCTTCACGCGGTCATAGTCGCGGGTTTCTTCGGTCGCCAGCCCCCGGTAGGCTGCTTGGGCCGTCCCGGTCAAATAGGGGGCCAGCAATGTGGCCCACTGGTCTCTTGCCCATCCCGCCACGAGGGCCACCCGCTCAAAAGTGACCAAGAAGGCCTCCGGGTCGTCCTCTGGGCCCATCTTGGTCAGACGCAGTGGGGTCGCCAGACGCGGACCCCCCCCCCGTGCCCTCCCCCGCGGGCCATTCAGCGGGGCGGGGGGCGGGCCCGAGGAGGTGCTGCAGCTGGGTCCCAAGCTGCTGCACCAGCTGCTGTTGCTGCTCTAGCTGAGCTACCTGTTGCTGTTGCTGCTGCTGCAGCTGGGCCGCGTCTCGCTGCCGCTGCTGTTCCAGCTGGGCGGCATGCTGCTTCTGCTGCTGCAGGAGCTGAGCTGCCTGTTGCCGCTCCTGGCTTTCCACCAGCAGCTGGAACAGCCGGTCAGTCTCCATCTTCCTGGCTAAGAGGGGCGGTCCGCCGCCCTCTCACCGGCCCCTTCTCACAGGGGCAAGGGATCTAAAGGTCCCTGGTCAGGTGCCACTTGTAACAGGCGGATCCGGGGCTCAACCCTCTGAGGGGAGGAGGGGAGCCACACCGGCCCGCTGGTCTCACAGGGGGTGCTCTGTCCTGTCCCTTTAAGGCGAGGTAAATGAAGACAGAGTCAGTTGGGGCTCAGTCCTTTTGCTGTCAGGCTGAGCTATAAGCAGTACTAACGGTCTGGCAAAGGCCCAGGCCCTCTGGATCAGGGGCTGGGCGACAAACAGTATAAGGGCAGGCCTCTTGTGGCAGGCTGCCAGTAGCAACAGTATAAGGGCTCAGGCCTCTTGTGGCAGGCTGCCAGTAGCAAACAGTACAGGGGCTCAGGCCTCTTGTGGCAGGCTGAGCCAGTAGCAAACAGTACAGGGGCTCAGGCCTCTTGTAGCAGGCTGAGCCAGTAGCAAACAGTATAAGGGCTCAGGCCTCTTGTAGCAGGCCGAGCCAGTAGCAAACAGTACAGGGGCTCAGGCCTTTTGCGGCAGGCCGAGCCAGTAGGTAGAGGGGGACGGCTGCCACCCGTGAGTGGGGTGGCAAGGGGGACACAGGCCCACCCACTCCACTGTGTCCCGGCCCGGGGCCCTAGGCAGCGGTCCTCACCGCTGCCGGTCAGTGGGGATCCTGACCGCAACACACTGACATGGGTTCAGTCTGGTCAGCAGCCTGACTGAGGTCAGCTGCCCCCGGGCCACTTCCACTATCCCCCTCTTGCCCTACCTGGTCCACGGCGTCTGGCCCCGGGAAGTCCCACTGCATGGGCTCGTCCCCGCCCGGGCTGGGAGGTAGGTCTGGTAGGCTCGTAG
This sequence comes from Mauremys mutica, assembly GCF_020497125.1. Taxonomy (NCBI): domain Eukaryota; kingdom Metazoa; phylum Chordata; order Testudines; family Geoemydidae; genus Mauremys; species Mauremys mutica. The sequence goes on from NC_059072.1 coordinate 174,845,961, forward strand.
GAAAGTCCGGCCAAACCGGGGGCTCCTCGGGGTAACAGCACGACAGCTGGGCCGCTCCCCCGGGCTCCTCATCGTAGGTGGCGCGGGGGAGCTCCGGCTGGTCTTCCCAGGAGCGAGGTAGGGTGCTCTCCGTCCAGTTCAGGCAGTCGCTCGGGGCTCCCGTGGTTCCTTCGGTAGGAGCTCCCTCAGGCAGGTCTGCTCTCTCCGGTGGCTGACAGCTGACTGAGCTGGGAAGCCCGGCTTTTATTCTTCCGGGTCGCCGCCTGACCCTCTGAGGGGCGGGCTCACCATGCTGTAGCCCCGCCCCTTCCTGTGTCCGGGGCTCAACCCTCTCCGGGGAGGAGGGGAGCCACACCGGCCCGCTACACCAGGGTATGAAAAATAACTTCAGGCTCCTTCTTAAATTCTCTCTCTCTCCCTGGATGACAGCTCTGTTCTGGAGGTCAGTCAACCAGGGAGAAGAAGAAACCATTTCTATACACCTGTTTTTCACAAAAAAGGTGAATACAGATTCAAGCTAGCTTCTTTCCTTTCCCCCCCAACATTTGATGATAGAGGCTGCAGAATTGATAGAGTTACCAAAGATAAGGGGAGAAAGGATACCTGTGGCCCTTTCTGGGTAGAGAATTTCTGCCCCACTCTTATGGAAATTGTTAGTTTCCTTGTCGTAAACTGAGCCTGAGGCCACTGTCACCACCTAAAAAGGTCATACAGGTATAGATTGAGATAAGTAGGGGGACTACTCCAGCCCTAGTGCTGCATAAGTATTTATCATTACTAATAAAAGTAAATTTGGGGGACTGCATGAGAACCCACAGCAGGAAGCGGGGAATGGAAGGATTGTAGATACAGAGTACAAGAGCAATGGGTGTGGGACAGGGAGATAATTTGCATGAACTATTCTCTAGCTAAGCTCTCTACAGTAAATACATTCCTGTTAGTAAGTTGGTGGGTAAGGCTCACACAGTCTGCTGACATTTTTCTAATGGACAATTGCACAACAGCAGAGCAAGCATCAATTGCCTACAGACCTTGCACATCTCAAATCTGTGGCTTTTTGTGTTGGAGCCCCTTCTCTGACCATAGCAAGGAGCTACACACTGACTAGAAACCTCAGATTGCTGGCCTGTTGAGAGCACCTAGGAAGAAGCAGCCCATTAATTCAATATTAGCAATGGAAACTGACTTCCAGTCTGCTATCTTTATATAATTTTGGCTCAGTAAAGACACTAAAAATCAGGGTTTCACTTTGGGGAAAAGAAAACTGAATAAGAGTACTAGTCTAAATGTTGTCACTCTAATTAACCCAATACATTAAAAATAACCTCAGTGTCTAAATCAGCTACCCCACTGCAGGGATGTCCCTTACTCTGGCTCCTATTTCCTCTCCAGAGGAGAATTATATAAGGTCCTGCCCCATGATTAAAGTTACTTAGCCACATGCAATAAGTGGGTAGGAAAAATTAAGCACCTGTTGTGTCTACATTAGGGCTTTTAGGACCTATAATTTACCAGTGAGTGAAGTTCCACCAGTGGTAACACCAGGGAAGCTCAAGTGAAAACAAGGTTCAGATGATTATATTAGCTACCATAAGGCTTTGGATAGATCCTGCACCATAGTATTTGCTATGGTATTCAGAGATGAATTCCATCCCTCTCTTCTCCTATATCCTTAAGAAAACCTGAAAACAAAATTCAAAATAGGACTTAAGTGGCACAGAAACCTCGTGCTGGTTCTCAGCACTGAGGTGATTTCTGTGCTATAGAGTAAGTTGAGATGCCACAATTCCTGTAGACTCTTTATGCATACATTAGTTTCCTGTGACACATTGCCTGCTGGGTCAGAAGCAAAGAAGCCCAGGTCATGGAACATGGTCACACTGAACAATAGGAAGTTTTGTTATCATTGCTATACATAGTTTCTATTCATAGTAAAGGGTTTATCTTGATACTGGTCTGCTTGTAAGTAAGACACTACATGGTACCAGGACTGGAAGACAGTGTGCTGGAAGACCCAATGAAGTATGACATTGCAATGGCTGCTACAGAGCCTGTGCAAATAATGGAGAGAGCTCTGAGAGTCCGAGGAAATGCTGACTATGCCTGGAAAAGGCCCAACTAGCAATTTGAGCTGCATATGAAAGCCACAGGCGCAAATAAACTAGTGAATGTATAAAAAAAGTGTTCTGCTTTTGTGGCAGATCCCCTTGGGCACTGAGCTCCAAGATCTGCACTTTCAACACACCGTTGTCAGATGCTGCTTCCTAAGACTACTTTTCAACGTATTCAACTCCAGAAATATTTCACTATGCAAGAAGCCAGACGTCAGAGGGCCTAGCATATGTGAAAGTGTGCATTGATGAAATAATTTGGAGCAGCATTGCTGATGAACATCAGGAAGGACTGAAGAGAGTCCTGCAAATTGCAAGGGCTAATAATCTTAAACTGAATAAGGTCGAATGTCAGGTTCAAATAATGGAGATAGCATGCGTGGGAGAGAGACTGTTCTCAAAGGGAATCTTGTCTGAAGAATCAAAGGTTCGGCAATACAGAACATGCTAAAACTGATTGCACAACTCAACTTAGACATCTCTTCCACAAGGTCACCGAATGGGCAGGCATCTGAGAGCATGAAAGAGTTCAGTGATTTAAAGGTCATTCTGACATTAGCTCTACATTTTTTGACTCCCTTGAAAGACATCAGACTCTGCACAGATGCCTCAAAAGGAGAGCTGGGAGCAGTACTATTCCAGTACTGGATTGGTTGCCAGTTTCATATATCACAGCTACCAAGAAGATGTTGACAGAGAGACATTACGTCTGGCACAGGACAGTACAAGATTTCACCACTTTCTCTCTGGTTTTATCTTCAAGGAAAAAACTGATCACAAGAGGGACATGGAGAAGCACCAAGGAGGATACAGTGACTGTTTGAAAATACAGAAATATAATGTGATCTTGAGTTCCAACCTGAATACCACTTAGTAATAGCAGACACTTTCAAGAACACCTGCTCCAGCTGTCAGTACACAGACTGATGATCAGTGATACAAGTAATAAGTAAAGAAGGTGGGGGGGGAGGGCTCAAAAGTTCCCATCTACCTATTCCTGATACAAAAAGGAGCTCTTAGTGATCTCAGGTGTGCTCTTGAAGGGGGGACAGATCATTGTTCCCACAGTGATAAGACAGACAACATTGGAACAAGCACACAAAGGGCACCTGGGAATAATCAAATCAAAGATGAGAGCTAGAGAAGTTGTACTCTGGCTACAGATTAATAGTATCATTGAAGAAATGGTGAGCAGGTGTGTAATGTGTCAGCAGTACAGCTCTTCTTAGCAGAAAGAACATATAATACCACATGCACATCTTGCAATTCCATGAGACAAAGTTGGAATTTACATGCTCAGCATGGGCAGACATGATCACCTGATTATATTGGACTATTTTACTAGATTCCTAGAAGTAGTCACACTTGAAGATTGGTGAAATGCCCTACTAGACCAATCAAGCCATGTTAAGATGGTTTAAAAACAACCTGAATGGTTGTTTAATGAGGTATTGTATTTGTTATAGTTTGTTAGATTAATTTAATAGTGTTTTAGTTTAGTCAGAAACTTTAGAAAGAGATCTAAAAAGATGTGCTAAAGAGTAAGTCTTCCAGGAAGTCTTCCACACTTCCTGCAGATGATGGTTTCCTGGACCACTTCCTGATGGGGCAGAAACAAAGCAGCCCAGTGCAAGGCAATTGTAGGCTGCAGCTACACAGAATAGTAGCAAGTTTTGTTACCTCATGGTTGTACATAACAAACAAACTATCTTAATACCAGTCTGTTTGTCAGTAAGATACTTCAGATTCCATCCATTATTCCCTGTACTAAATATACCTTGTCATCTGCATTTGTGTGCAAAAGCCAAGATACATAGAGTACTACGGATAAATAGAGAAAATAATTATTGTGGTTTTTTGTTAGAATATATTTCCTGTAAATAGAATTCAGCAAAGAGTTGGAAAAATGTTGACTTTTCATCTTTTATATACATTTCCTGTCAAAATTAAAACATATGAGCCTTGCTAATATGAATTCCACCCATTATTCTCTGTACTAAATATGCCTTTCATCTAGATTTGTGTGCAATAGCCAATATGAATGCTCAAATAAAGAGAATTTCAAACTCAGTCAGAGAAAAGAAATAATATCATGGGATTTGTTCTAATGGCCAGAGTGAGTTTCAAATTGTGAACCACAAATATTCAAAATTTCGAAACAAACTGCAGAACAAGTGTTATTTGCTGGGGGGGAAGGGAATGACAAATTATTTCAAATGAATAAATTCAAGAATTTTGCATTAGTTTGGGGACTATTTCTAGACAGAGTAAAAGGCAACATTTAATATAAATTATTTCTTGTGAGTTATGCCGTCAGCTTTATCCATAAACTAGCTGTTTTATACCTATCTGAAAATGGAAGCTTCTCTTAATTTGCATATAAACTACATTAGAAAATCCTATTATTTACAACTGAATAATTTTCTCATTCACTTCACTAAAAGGTATCAAGCCATCCTTAGAGTTTACTATATTTCAGGAATTAAATAGTTTTATTGACATGTTTATTTTAAAATAAGAAAAATCATCATTTGCCAATGGATATTACCATATCTATATTTTAATGATGTTGAACACAGTGATCATTCAGGGAGGCAAATGGAATAACAAACCTCAAGCTGCTGCTTGTCTATCAAGTAAACATGCAGAGTGGTATATTTCAAGCTCAGCTGCATTTTGAACTGTAAAGCCTGCTACTAATGGTACTAATGTAAATGCAGAAAAAAAAACACAATGCACAAAATAAGTCAAATACTAGCAGAAAATAAATGTTTTTCCTTTGTGTAAATATATGGCCCACTCTTCGCAGTCTTAAAGCACAATACACCAAATAATTACAGTGTATTTCCCTTTCCATGTTTTCAAAGAACATTTCATTTTGGCTGGTAACTGAATTTCTGAGAACCAAGCATCAAATTGAAGTTTGCCTGCCAGGACCTTTCAGAAGAACAGGTAAAAACTCTGAATTCAACCCAGGTCATTAGTGGCCAATAGTTATTACTCTGTGACAGCTGTTTTGTAGCCTGCGTGAACTGAGTTGGTGGTCTCAGTACAAGTCTCCTTCGACCATGTTCTATGTAATAAAAGGCATAATCACAATTGACACACATTGGCACCTTTGCTGTCAGCTTCAAAGAAGCCAACGTTTGCATGGGATTAGAGACTGAACAACTGTCTGACCTCTAGAGGTAGTCTCATCAGAAAGTTGAGGTATACTGCCAGAGCAGCATGAGAAAGCTTTGACTGTCTGTGTTACACCTGTTCTGTCTATAATAGAGCTCAGTGCACAGAACTGCTCTTTTACCATCTTTCATCAGAGCAAAATTTAGAGGGAAGAAAGTATTTCATTTTATTTTAGGACTTTTTTTCCAGTTCCACAAGGCAGAACCAATGGGGAACAATAAGGGCCATATTTTCAGAAAACTACAATTCTGCTTCCAAACTTATGTCAATTCACAAATAAAAATTCTGTTTAATGGTAGTTACAGTTGCGGTCAGCAATAAACTAAACCATAAAACATTTGAAAACATGTGACCCTATGCCCCCCCAGAACCCTGGCTTCATTCAGAACACAGAATGCATCTAGTCTGGGGATAAAGAAGAATCACATAATGGAGTCTGTTTGTAGGACCCCTGCCTCATTTCTTGCAGAAGTTGGAAGGTTTGTAGTCAATAAGGTAGGGAATTTCAGGAAGAGAAAGGATAGTCTCCTGGTTAAGGCAGTTTAATGCCCCCCAGAGACTTAGATTGTATCCATTCCTCTGCAACCAAGTTCCTGAAGAAGAGCTCTGTGTGACTTGAAAGCTTGTCTATCTGACCAACATCTGTTGGTGAGAAAAGATATTACCTCAGCCACCTGGCCTCTCTGTTATCCTGGGACCAACATGGCTACAACTACACTGCATACACCAAGTTCCTGTAGGGTGCTGGGTATGTCCCTTAAAGCACATTTTTCATAGGTAGTCTCTTCCACATGTAGCTAAAAATTGTATAATAATGCATATGCACAAAGTGGGTGAATTAAGGTGTCATGGGCAACATTCATTCTGGCATTTCCTATCTTGAGAGTGCTCAGCGATTATTAATCTTTAATGTTGTATTTATTTTCTTTATAGTTTAGTTTATCAATGAAAGCAACCTTAACTAACATTAAACACAATTTGTGATTCTGAATTTCATTATTTTTTTCATAGAAAGAAAGTATTTTATAAATGTGCCATTTAAATTATGAAGCACTTATATATTTCTTGTCTTCAGTGTATATTTTATTGCCACAGTTGTTATCTTTCTGGTAGTTCCATAGTTCACTACTTGATACCATGCTGACTAGTTTATTGAAAGTAATTAAACTAAGCTGTATTTAAGAAAATCATATTTTTAATGAAACTTCAGTTTTACACAATTAGTCATTTAGAAATTGCAGTAACAGAAAACTGGATAGGTACTCATAAAAGATAAATATTCAGAAATCCATAACCCCCAATTTTTAAGAAGCATACAAGAAAAGGAAAATGTAACCTTCCTTGGAAAAACAACAGACAATAACCCTTTGAAAAACAACAGTGTAACTTACCACAGTACAAACCCAAAGAAGCACTACGGTCCCTCCTGGGACCCTTCTCTATAATAACGTGAAGGTTGTCTGAGGTAAGTCAATTATCAAAGGCAGTGTTGCCATGACGACCAGGATCCCAGTGACTCTCCCCAGCTTTGTAAATGATATGGCACAGACTGGAAGGCAGCTAGACATGCTGAACACTTATAAGTGCCACTTATTTAGGCGCCTAAGTATAAACAGAGGCCTAATTTTAAACAACCACTAAAACAAACAAAAAAACCCACACCTTTATCCTTTGTACAAATAACTTGTTCAAATCAGAGTGGCAGCTTCACTGGGAAGCACACTTATAATTCCAGCCAAACGAGACACAAATGTTTCTCTGGTTAAGTCTACAATGCAGCTGGGAGGTGCAATTTCTGTCTCATGTAGACTTACATGTGCTAGTTCAGCTCAAACTAGTGAGCTAAAAATAGCACTGTGGCCATGGTGGGCGGCATCTTGTGCTAGCCACCCAAGTACAATTCCCTGCTGAGATTCTAGGTATGTGTTCAGTCAACTAGCCCAAGCCACCGTTAATGCAACTGTGGCCATGCTGCTATTTTTAGTGCACTATATAGGGCAAAGCTAGCTGGTGTATGTCAACCCACGCTTGGAGATAACATCTCCTTGCTGTAGTGTAGACATACCCTAAGTGTCTCCTCCTTTTCAGATGTGCCAACTCTATTACTTTAACTCAGAAGGCAGGTTCGCAGACCATGTTGTGTGGAAAACCATTCTGCTTGGCTGCTCTACCCAAATCCCCCACCTCATATGGTAATGCAGCCAGTCAGAACTGCTACACAAGAACATGGGAAGTCCGATATGTTAGTCCATGTAGCAGGAAGACTCTCCCCACACCTCCCAGCCAGCTAAATGCAAGGTAAAGGCCTGGTGAAGCTCTTTGAGCTCCTATCCATTTGGGAAGCAGCTGCTTCTTGCTGCCTCTGCACCTCTCCATCTCACTAGTTCTCAAGGACCAGATTGGAGGGAGGCCCCCTGGAATTACCAACTGCCCCCGAGGTGGTTACTGCCCTCCTCTACCTTACCTCTCCATGTTGTGCTACTGCTGTTTGTGCCCCTATGCCTTCCTTCCCCATGTACTATCGTTATCCTCTGTCCCCCAGGCCACCTCCATCACATGCTGCTACTATGCGACACACTTCTCCTCACTGCCATTATTTGCCCTCTGACTCCTCACCCCCAAGAAGCAGTTCCCGCTCCATGCATCAGCATTGGCAAACCCAGGGCCCTTACTCTCCCCAGGACTTCTCTCCCCTACTCTGCCCATCTCTCCCAGGGTTGGGCTCCCATTATCTTGGCTGTCTAATGTGGGGCACGATGGCCTCTCTCACACCAGCTCCCACGTTTGGATGCCACTGACCCCCAGAGAAGCAGGGATATCCTGGGTCAGGACCCAGTCCCACAGACAGAGTGAGCTCTTCTAACTCCTGCCCCGCTGGCCTGGGCAGGGTGCCTTACAGGCCTTCAGAACAGGAAATTTTTGTAGGTTTATTTGAATAAGAATCTATGTTTTTGGCAGGTATGTCTCTTGTATGAGAGGATTATATACTCACTGATTGCAAGCTTCTGTATGATGTCCATCCAAGTGCTCTGCCCATGATTTTGAAGTTCATCTGCCAGTTTACTGGCAGCAATGGTATAGTTAAGAACACGTCACCTGTGCTTTAAATAGCCTGTCCTTTCAGGAGGCAGACAGCCACATTTTGCAGCAGCTCAGCTTTTCTGGTGCCTTTGGGGTTTAGTTATAGGTAGAACATATTTTAGTATCTCAGCCTGGAAGTAACAAGATCTGGATGATTGAGGTGAAGACTTAATCAGAGAGAAAAATACAAAGTCTTCTACTTAACAAGCTATTTTACACACCTGTCATGATATCTGAGTGCCATACAAAGATGGGAGAAAGCTTTTATGTCTGCTATTATTAACTCAGAGTCTAGGAGTAGGTATGCACCTTGTAGAACCCCAGAGACTGAAGACCATTTTGACAATGGATAAATGGAGTGACAAGGAGCAGCTGTCCATCACTACCCTATGGCATCTCTCTGAGAGAAAAAGCTTCCCATGTCTCTAAGGCAGGGGTGAAAGTAATATTAATCTCTTACCAGTACAGGAGCTGGCTCTGGTCCCCTGGAAGGGGCAGGGCCTTGGGTGGAAGGGGCAGGGCTGGGAGTCAGCCTCCCCCAGCCAGCCCATCTGCGCTGCCTGGCCCACGCAGGGCCGCCGACAGGGGGTGAAAAAGGGGTAGCAACATTAAAGTGCTACCGCGACAGTGCTTTAACGTCGGCTGCATATGGGCCAGTACCAGCTTCTTACTGGTATACTGTACCGGCCCACTTTCACCTCTGCTCTAAGGCAACTGCATCTACCACCACCTCACTATGTCACTCAGATACATCAACGGTCCCTCATGAATAACTGTGCTGAAAGCTACTGAAAGATTTAGCAGAATTAACACTGATTCCTAATCTCAGTCTCTATTACCGTGAGATGATTGTTGACCACCAAGATCAAATGACATTTCTGTATCAGGTCTTTGTTTGAAACTTGGTTCATTTATATGTAAATAATTGGAGGACACAACTTGTTCATGGTATTTGGCTCATCATCACCTTCTCATTGATAGTTTCTGGAGGAAAGTGTGAATGATAATTGGCAAGGACACTAGCATCAAGACAAGGTTTCTTAAGCAAAGGATGAACGACCATGTTTGGGTAATAATAGCAGCTTGTCCTGCCTTTAGGAAACTAATTCTTTTCTCCAATGATTGGTCCAGGCATTCCTTCCTGGTCTTTGCCAATCTTGAAGGGCAAAGACCTGGGGCAGATTTTCAAAGGAACAAAGGGAAAGTTAGATGCCCAGCTTCCCACTCAATACACAAATGGTTCAAGCAGATATGCCCAATGAACCTATCTGTGATAGATATCCTACATAGAGAGACTAATTTGTCCATTTGCATCCAGCAATATCTGTATTCTAATAACCATATTTTATGTCCAGCAAAAACAGGAGAAATCTGCTTACATTCTATGGTTCTGAAACAGCAGTTCCAGGATACTTTATTAAGATTTTGGTTCAATCTTTCTTTATATACCAGTAAGGTGATTAAAATATTTTAAATGTAAACATTTTTATCAACTGAAAATCATAATTTAAACATAGGTCTAACTGTACCAGTTCACAGGAATTTGATTACTTTTTTTTTGGAAAGAGGATACAACAGAATGTAAATGTTTGTTTTTTTAAAAGAAATAAAAGTTTGTAACTCTTATGGTTTTTAAAGAAAACCCTCAATATATAAACCCAGGGTAAACCCAGTGATAGCTGCCTGAGGCTGGAGACAGCCTGAAATAGTAACTCAAGGAGGTCTGTCCACAGGTTTTAATTCTAAAGCTTAATGGAAATGATGTAAGTGTGAAATTCATTAATTAGGTCACTGATGATCCAAGCTGTAGTGAGGCGGCCTGGCTCCCGGCCGCTCCTGAGAGGGAGGAGTCAGAACAGCCGCCACAGTGGGCGGAGCCACTGCCACCTGTCCCCGCCCCCCGGAAGTCAAGGGGCGGGACAGGAAGTATAAAAGCCCCGACCCAGCGCTCAGTTGCAGCCCGGCGGCCGGAGAGGACAGACGCTCCTGACCAAGCTCCTGCTGGACCGAGCCTGCCCCGAGCCAGGTACCCTGAAGAAGGCTGGCTGAGCCTTCCCCGAGCACGGTACCCCGAGGAGGACTGGCCGAGCCTTCCCCGAGCACGGTACCCCGAGGAGGACTGGCCGAGCCTTCCCCGGGCCCGGTATCCCGAGGAGCGACCCGAGCGTAACCCCGACCCGCGTCCTGAGGAGCAGCCTGAGCTAGCCGACACTCAGCACGGGTCCGACACCCATGGTGTGGGACCCAGCGCCGGACCCCAGTACTGAGCAGTACCCATGGAGGGGGAAATGGAAAGTAGCCCGGGGGTAGCTGACCCCAGTCTGGCTACAGCAGACGTTGAGCCGATGTCGGTGTGTTGCGGTCAGGACCCCACCGACCCAGCAGCAGACTAACTGCTGCTGTTAGGGCCCCGGGCTGGGACACAGTGGAGTGGGTGGGCCTGTGTCCCCCCTGCCCCCACTCATGGGTGGCAGTCTCCCCCTCACCCCAGCGCTCAGACAGAGAAGTCTGGACTTACCAGCTGGTTGCTCAGCTCCTGCCAAGGACCTGAGCCCTGAACTATTGCTGTCACTCAGCTCCTGCCAAGGACCTGAGCCCTGAACTATTGCTGTCGCTCAGCCCCTGTCTGAGGGTCTGAGCTAGAACTGCTGTTTTGCTGCCCCGCCCTGACTGAGGGCCTGGGCTTAAACTACTGACTCTGTGTGCTCAGCCCCTGCCTGAGGGTCTGAGCCCAGAACTGCTGTTTTGCTGCCCCGCCCTGACTGAGGGCCTTGGCTTAAATTACCGACTCTACGTGCTCAGCCCCTGCCTGAGGGTCTGAGCCTAGAACTGCTGTTTGCTGCCCCGCCCCGACTGAGGGGTTGGGCTTCGTTGACTGTTTGTTTTTGCTCAGCCCTGCCTGAGGGTCTGAGCCCTTGGACCTTCGGAGACTGAACTGCGGATTTAGGCCATGTAGTGAGGCGGCCTGGTTCCCGGCCGCTCCTGAGAGGGCCGAGCCCCCTACACCGGACTGTTACACAAGCACACAAGAAAGAAGACTCATAATATGAAAATTTGCACAATTGACTATGTGCGCCATCTAGGTTGATGTCTCACTTTGGAAACTCAAGTGGGCAGACCTTGTTTTTGTGGATTAAATTTAGGAGAGAACCACTACTATTTCCCCCCCCCCTCCCAATCTGACACCTCATTCTAAAAGCTACTGAAACAATTGAGAGAGAGAGAGTGAGTTTTTAAAATATTGCTTGGAGAGTATTTAGCATGCTGATTCAGTAACTCACAATCAAGCCAGATGTGTGAAGCTCAAATGAAATCTGAAATGCTAAAACATATTTTTTAAAATAATTTAGCACTTTCTGATCTGTTAGGAAGGTAATTCTGGAAAGCAAGTTAAGTACTTGCTTCTGATCCACTGGTTCATGTACCGCATGTGTCTCATTCCCCCGCCCCCTCCCCATCACCTATTCACTCACTAATCAAATGCAGCTTTTTCATCTCAAACTTGGGAAACTCAATTTAGTAACTTTTTAAATAACAGCATTCAGGTTCCTAAGTCATCAGTCTATAACTTATAATTATCTGCCTATTCAGACAGCATTAACTAACATCAGATTCAAAGTCATATGCATCATACCTGATTGTCAATCTATCAGACTAGTCCTTTGTATATATAAGCTTAAGTTTTGTTGACAGGGCTAAATTGGGATTTAACTTCTAGCAGGAGTACATTTAAATGTAAATTTACTTTTTCAACAATAGATTTTCAGAACTTCGCATGAGAAATGTGAATTTAATCAAGGTATTTGCACACACAATTTCCTGTGCAAAACAATCATGCAAGTAATTTAGCACGCAAGTAATTTCCATTGGGTTGCAAGTGTCTGTGTGTATACAATCTGCATAGGGAAAACTTTGTATGTAGAAAACTCTGAGCCAAAAGGAGGATTTTAAAAGCAAAAAATGTTAGGTGTTCCAGGACAATAAGTAATGAGTGATTGGGGAGTAAATGAGGGTGCACCCATTTCAAATAATGAATAATTTAAAAGCTGCAAGCAATTTAACAAAACAAAACCCAACCCTAGATATTCCTCTAATAATGACATGTTTAGAAAATGCTCTTAATTTAGTTGCCCTGAAGAATATGGTTCCTTCCAATCACTGTCATACAAAATATTCTATTAGCCTTGATACAGTTTTTTAATTTTCCTGAAGAGGAACATATGTTATAATTACTAAGCATTAGATACTTTAGGAATATCAATCAAGATTTAGACATTGCTAGGCAAAAACAATTCCTTTAATTTTATATTTTAAAAAATATTTTTAGTAGATGTGGTGAATTTTAGTGCTTATTGTGATAGGTTGCCCTCCGCAGTACCACCGGATGTACTGGGGTACCATTGAGCCAGCCGGTTCCACCAGTCTGGGTTCCCTTACACTGCCCTGCTGAGCCAGGCCCTCAAGCCTTCTCCAGCACACACACACACACACACACAGGTAGGACCAGCTGCAGAAAGACACAGACACTGAGATCAGCTCTGCTTAGGAAGACTCAGCTCAGGAATTGCCCAGCATTCAAGAGCACACGCCCCTCTGGAGTGTAAACCCAAAACTATATGGTTGCGAAATTCACTCCCTTCCTCAGTGTGGAGGAAGATATACACAGCTTTTTGCTCCCTCCCTCTAGTTATGGATTCCACAAACTGGATTTTAGAATAAACAAGTTTATTAACTACAAAAGGTACTTTTTAAGTGATTATAAGGGATAGCAAACAGATCGAAGCAGATTACTGAGCAAATAAAGCAAACACATAAACTAAGCTTAATAGACTAAGGAAACTGGCTACAAGTAGTAATTCTTCACCATAAATGTTGTTTTAAGCAGGCTGGAGAATCTCCTGAAGACAAACTGTTCTTGCATTCAACTTATAACTCCAGGTATTCCTTTCACAGGCCAAACACTTCTAGCCTGGGTCCAGTCCTTTCTTCCCCGGATCAGTCTTAGGTGTTTTCAGCAGTCACCTTGGGTTGGGATTCAGTTAAGAACCAACCCTAATTAACTCACTCCCCAGCCTTAAATAGGCTTTACATATGGTGGGAATCCTTTGTTTCCCAGTTTGATTCCCACCCCCTACTAGCAGTCCAAGATAGAGTCCAGTACCAGGTGGCATGATCACATGACCCTACAGTGTTAAAGCAGCTATAAGTCCTCAGGAAGACTTCCCAGGAAGGTGGGAGATTGGAATATTTAAAGTCCTATTGTTCTCCCTAATGTTCCAAGAGGACTGATTGCATTCTGTCTGGTGGCATTCCCCAGATGTAAAACCACTTGTAATTGTTATATAGTCAATGTTCCTAACTTTGGATACACAATTGATACATGCATACAAAGAGGATAATCATATACAGTAAATCATAACTTTTCCAATGATACCTCACAAGACCCATCTTGCATAAAACACCTTAGTTATGCCATATTCATAACAATATTGCTATGAAGAAGCATAGTATCATACTTGCATAACTCTGAAATTAACAGGCTGAGCTATTTCTAAGCACAGTATACACTAGAGTAGGTAGACTTGAAATCTATCAGGGTTGGAAGAGCATCTAGTTCAACCCCCTTACAGATTTTTGACCCAGATCCCTAAATGGCCCCCCTCAAGGATTGAACTCACAACCCTAGGTTTAGCAGGCTAGTGCTCAAACCACTGAGCTATCCTTCCTATGTAGGTAGGAGCTGTGAACAGGTCTTCTAATGACCTTTCTTATTGACTTGTTCCTAAATTCTTGCAATGTTAGGCCTTTTTTCACCAGGAACTAACATACTGACCATTCTGAAAAAAGACCAGTACTGAGGCACAGGCGAGTTGGTCATTTACATTTTTTTGGGGGGGGGAGGATTCTCATTCTAGGAGCACAGGCCAACAGCTAAGGGTGATTCTAACCAGTTCTCTTCATTGAGGTATATGGTTAAGCCTAAAGAAAGATGGGGAAGGGATGTGCCTGTGCTATTTGCATCTGACCTTGGGTGAAGCAGGTGCCCAATGCAAAATTTAAATTATTTGCATGTGTCCAAGACAGTATGCAAGACACTCAACCCAACATCTATTCTCAGTTAACCCAGATGATGCCGTTTCTTTGCGTTCTCAGTGCCTGATTGAGATTGGAACTTGAGTTAGACTGAGTTGCTGAACTTCAATCCAGACAAAATTGAGGAAATGTTAGTGGGGGAGGAGAAATCATCTAAAGCAAGGATGATGGCTATTCACCTTATAGAGGAGAATTCATCTATCCTTCAGTCAAGATGTTCAACGTTTTATTTATTTATTATGCTAAAGACTGAGAAATCAGAACTCATTTCACTTCTCCTTCGGATCTGAATTTAAATCTGTAGGAGTGAAAATTTATTAATACACTGTGCCAATTAGTCATCAAAATGCAGCTATTTGTAGCCAAAACACACTGATGTGTGTTGCCTATATGTTTTCCTTTCAAATTCTGCACTAAAAATCAGTTTCTGGGTGTGATTCTCAAGAAAACTCAAGCAATTCTTGGCGCAAAAGTTTTGTTGTTGTTGTTGTAACATGAAGTGCATGTTGGAAGAATCTACAATGGAGTTGGGAGCCTCAGTGCCATTACTTCCTGACTGGAAATGTACTAGCAAGAGAGCACTGTGTTTTATTTTCACAGCATGAGCAGCAAGCACCAAGGTAGGCTTTACATTTGTGTCTGAGCCTGCAGCTCAGAATAAATACATGAATATTACCTCATCACTTAAATGAATTGCAAGCACCAAACAAACCATGCTTTCAAATGTAATATAAAGCTATGAACTCCTGATGTGCTGGATTGCATTATATTTCAGTTGAATTTGGTACTATAACTTAAATTTGTTCACACCACTCCTAGTCCAAAGTAACTGCAGTAGTGAACAATTAATCTTTTCCTATACTTTTTCTATTTGATACCTCACTGCAATACCTCTTCTTAAAGATTTCTTTGAAGTTGCCCATTGAATGATGAAAAGATACCTGGTTTATATTATACCTTATTATCAACTCGTTAGTTGCTTTTCCTCAACATCCAACCCTTATACTCCTGTGGTTTATAAATTACACCAAATTATACTGATTTAATGACACTGCTTACACCACTGTTTACCTTTTCCCCTTTGGATTATGAAAGGACCAGGTGCCTTCGCACAAATAAGTCTTGTTCCTCGGTGCTTCCCAGTGTTTTCAGTCATGAAGTACTACTGTTTGGGAGTATACTATTTATTTAGCTCCAGTATTTAATTAAACAAAGCACCCACTGCAACCAATACAGGGTTAATAAGTTTGTTTTATTAGAGTTTATACTGGGCTCTGTGCTTGTTTAACTACAAATTCAGATACTAACCAAGATTCCATAGTAAGGAGTACAAGGTAGAAATATTTCAGTCATCCATAGTTTGCTGATGTAACCCACATGCTCTATACTGCAATATTTCATTTTGTTTCTCCTCCAGGGAGGGAGAGAAATGCAGGGAGGAGAAGACTTGGAACTTAGTTGCATACTCAATCTCTGCACAAGTGCAGAGAACAGGACAGGGCAACTTAGCTGGAAGGATCTGGAAACATCCAGAACAGGATCTAACCATTACTAGAAATTATCAGTAGCTGTTTGAGGCTGTGTAGAAAGTTTTCAGTTGTCAGCCCATCTGGTAGGTCATACCCAAAGACCCTCTGAGAGCTGAGTCAATCGGAGAGCAAAGGGGGAAAGATTATAAATACAGGAGTTAAAGACAGCCCTGTGGACTCAGCAGCTGATCGACACAGGAACAAGAGATGGGTCTGCTATGAGGGACCCATCCCATTCCATTCACTGTACCACTTTGGATATGGGTCAGTGCAATTTTAACTTTATTTACTTGGGAACCCCTCCATTAGGATAATGTTTGGTCCACTGTGGTGCATTTTATGGATGTAGAGGGAGAGCATTTGTTACTCCCCAAAGACTACATAGGCTGTGGAACTCCCATTTAGCTCTCAGCTAAATGCTTTAAACTGGGATTCTCTCTCAGTGAAGAGAAAGCAAATGGGGCAGCACTTAGTGAAGTGAGGGTTTGTGAATTCTTGCCTGACTTAGCTGGGCTTAGGAAGAGAATATGATGCCCTGTAGAGTGAGAACCTTACGGAAATCCAGGAAATTGATATTTTATATGCTGATCCCAACACCTGTACCACTTTGGATACAGGCTACAGACTTCTGTTTCACCACCAACTGAGAGAAGTAGTCTGGAATGCTGGAATGCTGCTGGCTCTGGAGAACCCCCAGGCTGTTTGCAGACAGGGTTCTCAAGCGTTTGAACAGACTGAGACACTGCCATTTCTAGAACTCTGAAGAGTCCAGGCAACACACACTGCATGCTACACTATAAAGACTGAAATCATCACTGAGAAGAGATCAGAGGGGATTGTTTAGCACACGCATCAAAAGTATGGAAAAATGTTATGCTGAAATCTTATATTTAAGTGTTTGTAACAGACACAAAAGAGAAAACATCTACATAAGGGATACTCAGAAGGTCTCTCTCTCTCTCTCTCTCTCTCTCTCTCACACACACACACACACACACACACACAGGGAATTATTACCATGCATTTATCCGGGTTTTATATATAATAGTTCTGAGGTTTAACTATGTGTTTGGAGAAGTCCCAAAAAAGACAGAAGTCTGACCTGTACTTCAGCCAAGAATTAAGCTGTGGTGCACGAAGAAGGGGAATGTACAGTTATAGAAAATATTCCCTGACCATCCCCTGCCCCCATTACACTGACACAAACCTGAAAACACAGTATACTCATGAAACAGAATGCAAGACATGGTGAATATCTTAAAGGTTGGAAGGTCTTTTGGAAAAACAGAAGTATTTGGAAAAAACTTGCATTTAAGGAAATGGTAAAGTGTTTTAATCAGTAGTGGGCAACCTGCGGCCAGTGGGCTGCCCACAGCCCACCAGGATAATCCATTGGCAGGCCACGAGACAGTTTGTTTACATGTGCACTGCTGCCGGCAGCTCCCAGTGGCCGCGGCTCGTCATTCCCGGCCAATGGCAGCTGCAGAAAGCGGCTCAGGCCACAGGGACATGCTGGCCGCTGCTTTCTGCAGCTCCCATTAGCCAGGAACAGTGAACCGTGGCCACTGGGAGGTATGGGTGGCCATGCACCTGTAAACAAGCTGTCTTGTGGCCTACCAGTGGATTACCCTAGCAGGCCACGTGCAGCCTCCTGATCCCAGGTTGCCCACCACTAGTTTTAATTCTTTAAAATGTATCTGGTTGCATGATATACACTGTTTCATTACAGTATTTTAAACAAGTAAAAGGAATAAAATTATATAGCACTCTAACTTTAACAGTTCTATATCCATGGTCAGTTAGCAAAATAGCTAAAGCCCTTATATGTAGCTACTGTAGCATTACTTAGTAGAGTACTAAAAAATGTGCATATTATTAAAAGAATTAAGGAGGATCCAATATGTCTCAGATATATCAAAGAATGACCCACACAATAGGGACAACTACAGTAAAAACTAATTAAATCTGCAAATGAGACTAATATAGGTCATTTCTTCCTTTGATGTGTGTGTAGTTAATAGGGGAAATGCTTACATATCAAGGGAAAATAGGTACCATAGGTTACAGCTCTGATAGTAATACCAAAAGTAGAGATACATGCATAGGTTCTGGAACTAGGGCTGCAGCTGCACCCCCTGTCTTGAAGTGGTTTCCATCATATACAAGGTTTACAGTTTGGTTCAATGGCTCTCAGCACCCACTGTACAAATTGTTCCAGCACCCATGGATACATTGCACCTTTTGCCTAATGTTGAACTCATCAATTACTAGAAAATTAAGTTGTGTTGAAAGTTAGGAAAAGAACCCAAAACATTTGAGGTTCAAGTTTCATTTAGAGCCGGCAAAATACCAGTTATGGGTTGGGCAACATTTATTCAGAGCAGCATCCCCGAATAGGACAGCATGTTCTTTTAATTCCTTCTTTCAATGAAGCCAAAGTCAAAGTTTTCTGTGAAGCACTTAAAATGTTTAGGAAAGTTCAACAAGCCTATGAACATCTAATTCCTAAGTATTCACCCATCCTTAATTTAGAAGATTAGGATTGCTAGACACTTTAGATGGTAACTAATGAGTACATGTTATGCAACTCCACTTTGGTTTCTAAAATGATGATGATGATTGATGGGCGATCACTCGTTACCAAGTCTGATCATCTTCCATGGGAGTTATGGGTCCTCAGTTGGCTAATAGGGCCAATCCTTGGACCACAAGTTCTATTACAATGGGGGCAGATGTGTTCAGGCTTAGCAGGAGGCTGTTGACCATGAATGGGAGCCAGTCTCTCTTTCCTCCTGTGCTTCTTGTTCTCTTCAGCTTGTCAGTGAGCAAGTTCGAAATGCAGAGGACCATAACGTAGCACTTCACTCCATTTTGAGCAATCCTGGGCAAGTGTCTCCCAAGTGTCAATGTCAATATTACACTTTTTTAGGCTGTCCTTCAGCAAGTCCTTATAACACTTCCATTGTCCACCCACGTTACGGTACCCTTCTTTCAGCAGAGAGAAAAGGACCTGTTTTGGGTGGTGATGGTCTGACATCCAGACAACGTGACCAATACAGTGGAATTGCTGATGGATGATCATTGCCTCGATACTGGTGGTCTTTGCCTCTTCCAGGACACTAATATTGGTATGCCTGTCTTCCCATTTGATCTTCAGAATCTTACAAAGGCAGCATTGAAGGTGCCTCTTAAGGACTTTCAAGTGGTGTCTATAGGTTGTCCAAGTTTGGACCCATACAACAGTGTTGGGAGAATAACGGCTTGATAAATAAGAAGCTTGGTGTCTGTTCGACTGTCATGATCTTCAAAAACCCTGTGTCATAAATAAGAAAAAGCTGCACTGGTACAGCTCAGGCGATGTTGAATTTCTGCATCAATATCTGCCTTGGATATAAGATAACTTCCAAGGTAGAGGAAGTGATTGACATTCTCCAGTGCCACTCCATTTATTTTGATAGATGGGGCATGTAATACCTCATTTAGAGAGGGCTGATAGAGCACTTTAGTCTTCTTGATTTTAAGAGTGAAACCAAGACATGCGTAAGTCTCGGCAAACACATTCAAGATAGTTTGAAGATCTTTCTCAGAGTGGGCAAAGATTGTGTTGTCATCAGCATACTGAAGTTCCACATTAACAAAACAGAGAGATTTGAATCCCAGAAAGAGGTCTGGGAATAGCACCTTAGAGTAATATTGTACTTCCCAGAAATACTTAGGAGGGATAGCTCAGTGGTTTGAGCATTGGCCTGCTAAACCCAGGGTTGTGAGTTCAATCCTAGAGGGATGTGGGGCAAAAATCAGTACTTAGTCCTGCTAGTGAAAGCTTGGGGCTGGACGTGATAACCTTTCGAGGTCCCTTCCAGTTCTAGGCAATTGGTATATCTCAAATTATTAATTAATAGCACAGAGGGAGTTGAAAAGTAATATATCCAGCCAAAGAACAGGACATTCATTGGGTAGCAATTACTAATTCAGTCTCTAAAAATCTAAACATACCTTAGGTCTCTCTCCAGTTAATCTATGATAGTCTTTTTAAAGCAAGTGGAGGGGAGGGAGTAAGAGTCTCTAAATTCTCATTTTAAATTCAATTTTAACTACAATATTAGAAACTATATCACGGTAAGCAATGAGAATTGCCTTTGAAATTATTTTTTACACGCACACACACGTTTCCCTTGGCCATTCACCTCTATTCACACCTTGGCACCAGTGCTGTTCCTTGACTAGAAATATCAGCCATGCTCTTATCTATTAGAAAGAGCTCATCTAAATATTAATGGATTCTTGTATACTTTTCTATCCAAGTTTCACATTTCTTGTGCATGCAATCTGTTTCAAAAGCCTTCTTAAAAAAAAAAGAATTATTGAACATCATAATGCACACAGCTATGCTACCTTTCATCAAAAGATCCCAAACAGCTTCTAAAACCTTCAGACCCTAGTCACATCCTAGTTTCACAATACCTTCGGTAAGCACAACACAGACTGCATGTCCCAGGTCACCAACAGCAATAAGCTGGTAAAGAGGAGGTGCAAAACAATGCAAATTACATTCAATCCTCTATTCCAATACAGCCTATAACATGTTCCAGCCTAACCGGGAGATGCTCAGATTCAGTGCAGTCCCTAGGCAGCCTTGACTAGATGCCTCCTATTAAGCTCTGGAAGGAGTTTAAACCACACAATCGATAGCAGAAACCTTGGAAGACAATGACAACAGTAACGAGAAATGCTCCCCCTTCATAGATGACCTCATGGGTACCCGAGGCATTTTCCATTGTAACTAAATCTGCCAGTATCACCTGTGCAACCACTAAAAGGACATTACTTCTGGTGTGAAAGGCAGGAACTGTTTGGCAGACTAAAGCAATACTACGTAACAGATTAAAGCAGGGAAAGAGCAAAAATTATGTATTCACTATATAGGAAAGTAGTGTACACACTTAATGTCAATTTCACACACGGAACTATGATAAAGGACTGTTAGGCTTGCAAAGCCAAATGCTCAAAAGTTAGGAAAGGCCAGAATTGAAGGTTGCCTGTCATTACTAGACTTGAACTCTTTAGATCCAGAGCACAGATGTTTTACAGTTGGGCGACCTAAGCAACTGATAGCAGTAGTAGGCAGTCACCCTCTATGTGGACCAGCACCAGTTGCGGCTGAGACTCACTCTGTCCAGTGGGTTTCACAGACATTTGCTGGCAGCAGAAGAATGATGATATTTGAGAAACATAGATTTCATTTCTGATTCCCTAGAGGAATACCCTGACTCCTCTGTCACTATCACTTCGAGCATGTCCCAGTCCTATCTTTTCCTCGTCACCTGGCTGCTCATCACAGTTTCACACCACACCATGGGCTCCTCATCCCAGTCCTATTCTCTTTGTTCAGTCAGTCACAGCCTCTCGCACTGGGCTCCTTGTTTAAGTGTGCGTTTTTACCTTCCAGCTTCTTGCGCTGCCAGTTCCAGTTTCCCTTCCCTTTGGCTCCTCATCCAATCTGGATTCCCCTCCCCAATTGACTCCCAGCCCTAGTTTCCAGAATCCCTCTTCCCAAGTCCCATTCATCCCCCTCCACTGCCACCATAATCCAGCTCTCACCCACTCTGCATTCACGTCAGGATCCTTCCTCTACCATGCTACCTGGGTTCCCACAGAGGGAACACTGAAAGCAGAGTCTTCCTGATTTTCAGTTCCAGTGCCTAGTGCCACAGTGCTCAGCCCCTGCAGCCAAACATGCTCACTGCAGATGGAATCTTCAGAGAATTTATCTGCTAAACTCTAACAAATCTGTACTAAGCACATGCAAACAGATTTGCATAGGCTTATAACTGGGTCAAATGTGGGTGTTTTTTTTCCTCAACAACAATAAAAAGGCATATTCCTAACACCAGAGCAACCCCTCAGCCAAATTTCAAGTACCTGCTCCAAACCGTGGAGGCATTAAAAGATTCCGAACAAAATTGGGTCTTTATGTAATATAACAGCCAAACAATCAGGCAGCTTCTTAATATAGGAAAGGCGGTATTTCATCAATGTATTAACATTCCAAAACAATCGTTTTTTGCTAAGTCATTCTCTACATTTTTCCTCATCCAGGCTGAACAATGAGAACAAACAGAATTCAGTTGTCTGTATCCTTATACTTCATTTCAGAACAGGATTCTTTTTTCTTATTTCACCACAGGTATTTTTCTTCTATGTGCCAAGATAGAGGCATTTGTTCCGCAGATCCATCATTTATTGTAAGTGTGTGAGAGAGAAGAAGGAGCATCATAAAATAGACATAGTTATACCTTGAGTAACACACTTACCTCCAAAAAAGTTGCTACAATACTTTCATCCCATTCTATATGGCAAACTGAGTTGTGTAGAGTAGGTCAGACTCTTAATGCTATGTGTGTACAACAAGGTGACGTACAATATCCTAACAAGTTATTAATGAAAATTAAAAAGGAGAGAGTGTGTTGATTCTTAGAGTATTATACTTAACACTTTCAACTTAGCTGTAATGAACAAGCATTATATAGACTGCCTGCCTAGTCAGAGAAGCATGCTATTTCAATTATACTCAAGTTGATTGAGGGCAATTTAGCAATAATTAGTAATTTACCAGGTCAAGAATCTCTCTCAAATAGCTTCACGGTTGTAAAATGGTCATTGGTTTATCTGCGGAAGAGGACCTAATGTAAAATAAACAAAGAAAAAACAATGTCAAAATAGGGTGAAAAGGTTACGTTATTTATGTGCAAAGTAGGACATCTGAAAGAGTAGGATTAAGCTTTAGTCATAAGCATTGCATTTAATCAAGTATGTGTTATTTAGGATGCAGACTCCTCCCCCAGCTAAAGGGTTAACATAGCTAGGGAGAGGGTTCCCCAGTATCTGTGTGGGGAGGAAGAATAGCATTAGCTTTTTATTGAATGAATTACTATGACTGACATATCTGCATCATTTCTATGCACTCTGTTGACAGTTGCGCTAATCACATTTTATTAAAAAGTACAAAAGGTATTGATTTCTGCACAAAGAAAGTAAATTGTATATGCACCTCATATTCAGACAAAAAACCAACAACTCTGGTCTGTTTTTTCCTCACTAAGATAGCTCCACCAAGCAAACACAAAATCCCACAGTATATCATGATATCTTCAGGGCTAGAGTTTAGTGTATTACGCAGAGCAGTAAAGAGTTCACATAATGGACTATATTATAACAAATAAATATTTAGAGCCAGATTGTGAGCTGTTTTCCTCACACTGGTGAGCACTTACTCATGTAAGTATTCCCATTGACTTTAATATGTCTACTTGTCTGACTAACCATTTCAGAGAGAGAGTATGGTCCTTAGTCTGCTGCTTAGATAATAGTTGCTGTTAAGTAGAATATATAGATCTTCTCTGGTCAGTAATTAAACCCCCTTGAAAGTCATTCCACTCATTAGGAGAGCCAATTAGTCATTAGGAAAGTCATCCGAGTTCTAAACTGACAAATAGTGAGTTTTTCTAATAATTAAAAATTAGTTTTAATTGTAGATAATGGATTTTTAAAAAAACTTTTTATTAAAGCAAATTTATAATAAAACAATAGAAAACTACATTGTAAGTTACTTATTCAGGATGAGGTAAATATTCAAAAAACCTGGCTAAATAAAGGAATTTTAATGTCAAAGATTTAGGTCTAATCCTTCACCCTTTAAAATCAATAGCAAAACCCACATTGGCTTTAAGGGAGGCAGAATAAAAGTTTTAAATATTGTTTTCGCCACCTACCAGCCACCCCAGGTAGTTACATCTTCAAAAGTTTGTACATTAAAAGCTAGAGCTCAGATTGATAATTGTTTTCAGTGCCTTGATTTTGTTTGTTTAATGTGACACCATAAAGGGACCTGGTTTTTTTTTTTAAAAGTGGAGGGGGTGTTCATAATTTTCTGAAAATTTGGTCCCTTTAAGGTATCTCAAGTTTGGCACACAGTCATTGAAGCATCCAAAAATCACCAGTTCTTTTTAAAAATCTTGCCCTGCATTTCTTGATATTATATTTATCCAGTGATAAACCAGCAAGTAAACTTTAAATATAGATAACATGGCTCAAAAGATTGGCCTGGAAATACATCATCTCACTCCTATTTTGGAATGTTTTTGCTAAAAACTTCATTTTGACAAAAAATGCTGCTTGAAACCAGAAATACTTAATGGAGATGTATCTGTTTACCACAGAAACTGCAGACTTTTTTTTTTTTAAGGGAGGATTCAAAATTTGTTGTGGTTTACACATGGAGTCATGTAGCTGTGTTAGTCTGTACACCGGTAGTAAGGGCACTGGCCTGAGGACTAGAAGACCTAAGTTCAAGTCTGTATTCTGTCTGATTTGGAGTAGTTTGAGATGGAAAACTCTACTCTGAATCAGATAGATCCCACATTTTGAGCCAGTGCTCCAACCACTTCACTATAGACTGATACAAATACACAGTTCTACCAGTAAACCATAACAAATTCTGAAACTTCAAAAGATGCTGTAAAACAGAGCTATAATCCTCCAGTCAGCTCTACTCTTGGTTCATTAATTTGATCCTTTTACCAGAAATGGAGGAGAGACTAGAGCTAGCTGAGGAAATATTGCAGAAAAAAGGAGACGTTTGCTTGAATAAAAAACCAAATTCACTTCACTAATATTCTTGACCCTCTTTATTTGTTGTCACCAATCATTCATAATACAAGTAATTATTTTTTGTTTGCAAGAATGCTCAGAGGAATAAGACAAGAGTTGGGAATACCCATGGAAATGTATGTTTACACCAGAAGCATTTAGGCAGCCATCTTGGAAGCTCTTTGATTTCCTCCCTCCTGTTTGCACTGTGAAAGTTTCAGTCATGCAACCAGGGAGCAAAAACAATACTGTCTGACCTAGGTGACGAATCCCAACTCTTCCCAGTAGTCTACCTTCCTGGAAGTGTGTCCCGGGTCAAGGAAGCTAAAACTCTCCTAGCCACACCATCTGTGCATCCATCTCCACTATGCTTGTGTCCCTGTTTGGCCGCTTACTCTCAACTAGAAGGATGGACGAGATCACCCCCTGTGCTTCTGACATCTTCATGCTCACTCCCAGAGCCTGGTAATCACTGCTGATCTGCTCAGATAGTATAATTAGTGTCCACATGGATGAGCAGCATGGGGTAGCATTCAGAGGGATGGATGAACCTCAGCAACTTTTCTGTGACATCTCAGATGTGGGCTTCAGGCAGGAAGCACATCTCCTGGGACATCAGGTCAGGACAGCAGATGGATGCCACTACCCCTTCAAAAGGGAGTCCCCGACCACCACCACCACCTACATGAGCTCTTCTTGCGTGGGTAGTCATGACCCTTCAAGACTTGAGGGAAGGTGGCTCCTCTTCCTCAGCCATTGGGGTCTCCTCCTATTCTCCGATTGTCAATACAGCAATGCTTTTTCCTGACCTCAATGGACAGCAGGACCTAAGTGGGCAGTGGAGAACTGTCTACTGCTTAAAGTGTCCAGTATCCAATCTCCTATTGCCAAAGCAGCTGGTTCTCCTTCCTCCTATGGGGCCTTTTCTAATCAGCTAGTATCCTCCATGGATGTCTCCATGTGCTTCTTGTCAATGAAGTCCTCGTGCTCCCAGCTGCTATGCAGATGAGCCACCATCTCCTGCAGCTTTCTTAACTGAGGGATTCCTGAGGGATTCCACCAACAGACACCTCTCACATTGGATGGTTCCACATTCCTGGCTTTCTTGGGTAAAGACATGTACAAAAAGAAGCAGATCCAAGACTCTGCTCCACTCTTATCCAAGCATACTCCTCTGCATTAGCAGCAGAGCCTTAACCACACAGTTGTCCTGTGGAGAGACCTCCTCTAGCTCTGAAAATATGTGGTGGGCACCCCACATCCACTGCTCTGCCCATTCCACAACACCCGCTCCACTTCTGTCATTTCTGGCATCTTCAATGAGTATCTGGAGACAGGCAAGATATGAATGGGCTTGGAAAATGAGTTACCCTCTCCCCACTCATGAAGTCCCTCCAGCAGAGGTTAGAAGCATGTTGACAAGGGGTAGCATGGTTAAGCTTGTACTGCCACTGTCCTTGTTTGTTAATACACTCATTGTGGTCAATCTATGATCATTCAAACATGCAACATATACTTGAAAACAGTGATACTCATACCGAGACTCGGGAGCCACAAGTGGCTCTTTAATGCATTTCCTGCCGCTCTTTGCAGCACATGAGAATAAATCAGTGAGACTTAATTATTAACCAATCTAAGTTATTAACCAATCAGGATGCTTTTATTATGTTATTAACCAATCATAGTTGATAAAATAATATTACCTGGTCAGTTGTTTTGCTGTGAGAATAATATATATATAGATATAGATATATATTTCCCTCTTGTCATATTGTTTAAATATGAGTATATAGTACTATAGTAAATGAAACAATGAATTCATATTACAATGGCTATTTTGGATAATTTTGTTGATGACTAATTTGGCTCCTGAATCACAGGTCTGTGTATCACTGCTCTAAAGGATTTAAAAACATCCTGTTCTTTGAGGCTGATTAATTCTAAGAATTTCCAGATTACCTGGAATGTGACAGTCTGAATCACATATTAATTGCCCACGTGGCAATGGCTTCTATCTTCCTTTCAAACAGCTGTTCTTCCTTTCCAGCCTCTCCCTTTGCTTAATGTCCTCCTGCTCAGCTGCTGTTCTTCTCTGCTGCAACCAGTAACACATAAATGAACACCTGCACGTGTATAGGGCATGTCTAGAGGTGTGGAAGAAAAGGGAGTCAGAGTGTTTGGGACTAAAGGAGATGAATCTGGCCAGGAAACAGTCATCTTAGAGAAAAGGACGGAAACCTCAGGTTGTCATAAAACAGATGAATGATAGGAAGAAAGAACAATCAGGCAGGGGACAGCTGTCCTGGAGAAGTGTCTTTCTATTTGAGGGGCAGTAGGGCTTACTATTTTATGGACAGCAAGAGCAGTCTAATCTCCATGCTTATAGGTATGTGATCCAGTTCTACAAGAAATTTTGCATCACACAATTTTTAAAGATGACTTATCCACTGGATTCAAGCAGTCTTTCGTAACTCACCAGATTTATTATACATGTTAATGGACAAAAAGTGTATTTCTCAATTGCGTGAGTTTAACATGATTCAAAAGCACTGTTAAAATGTAGGCTACCTTGTTTAAAACTGTGTAACAGTCTGTGTTACAATCTAGGCTTCCCTGCTGGCTTCAGCACTTTGCTTGCATCTTAACAGGGCTTTCCATTCATGTTAAGCTACCTCAGTGGAGTTAGCATGACTGAAAGCACAACCATTTAGCTTGTGAAGACAGGGCCTAGAAGAGGAAGGCTGGGGAAGACCCACGACACTCAGCTTCATCCTTATGAAACTGAGTTCCTGAAGAATGCATGTTGTCAGAGTTACGCTGTTGATTAGCCAACAGTGTTTATAGTTTATAATTCATGTGTCCCTTCCTGTAGTCAATGTGCGGCTAGAGATAGCAAGTACTGGAGAGCAGATTTCTGAACAGGTCCATTTGTGAACATTTCCTCCTCCTGCACCACTGTCCTTTCAAGCTGCAGAGTCTATGCAGCTATGACTAAAATTAAACATATAGGTTTGATACATTTGGAGGGTGGGGAGAAGATGAGAAAAGTAAACAAAATGAGGAAATTCTGTAGCATTTTTTACAGTGTGTTTTGTTGTTTCTAAATTTCTTACTTGACCAGGGAGATACACCACCACAAAAACTGGTAAGGTAGATACATTGCATGGTGGAGTCTTAGATAGTTTTCATCAAGCTAATGCTGCTGGTTTATAATGCCTAGGAGGTACCTGTTTACATTCAAGACAAATAAGTAGGGAGGAGGAAAAGAAAGAGATTGAAAATGAGAAAGTTTCCCAAGGGGTGACTGCCAGATTTTAGACATCTCTAAAACATCTCTGAGGGGGGTGCGGGAGGAAATTCCCCCTATGATTATCATATATAGAATGACACCTGTAGTTCATTTGTTTTTGTCTAATTAAAATACCAATTAGTCTTCACAGTATTACCACTCTCCTAGAAGACTTTAATCATACAACAAGCCCTGCTGTGATCCAAATTGCTGTGTTTTATGAATAAGATACATATGCATTTGTTTCTTGTCTTCCTATGGCTGCTTTTTATATCATGGCATTAATTCTCTTCACATACTAGTCCCCAGTGTGCTTTAAGCTCAGAAAGAGAGGAGCTTTGTGTGTTGTCAGAGAACTTTCTTTAAAAGCTAATCAGTGTGCTAGATCACTCACATGACTGTCATCTGGAAACTCCATGAACTAGAGGTGGCAGAGTCATGCCCTGGTCACCATGCTCATTCATCAAAGACAAAGATAACTTGAACAGCCAGAGGACTGGGAATTGGTGTGAATGGAACGATCAGATGGTTGACAATGAAATTAGAAGATAGCTGGGGTTGATATAAAAGGAGGAATAAGTTACATTTCAAATCTGGAAATGGTGACAGCTTTCCATGGGAGTTTTGATGCACTATTCATTTACAATCTCTGCTTTATAAAAACAAAAAAATCTGCACTTTAAGACTTTATAAAAAGGAAATGAATGAGGGGAAAGCACGAGCCATCTGTGATTAATGCTAATATTTCATCTCCTCCCACACCTTCCACCCAGTGATATTAACCTCTCCAAAACACTGACTAAACTAAACTTTACTAGGAGTTATTCCTTCAACCAATCTATTGCCATTTTCTCATTCTTGGTAGGTTCACACTAGCAAATATGTTATTACAAAACCTTCTGCTCAACCAAGTACCACACACATACACACTTACTAATAATCCCAGTAGGCCTGATTCTTTGTGGTCTTTTGCTTTGCGTAATCATTTACACCTATGTCCAACTCATTTTGCATATTACCAAATCAGAATAGTAATGTGACACACTGCGTACAGATGTAAAGGATTACAAAATGAGCAAGACGGTAGATATCCAGGCCCAGGGTACTTGAGGTGGGTGTCCTGCACTGAGAAGTGAGGGAATGAGAGTGGGGTTTGCTTATTTGTTTGTATGTAAGAAAATGGACAAAAATTTGTTCTATATTAATGCAGAAGACAGATAAGACACCACAAATGTAAACTAGGTTGCAATTTTATTAACTTAATTGACAGAACCGGGAAACTATCCTGCAATAAACAAAGCAGTGCAGGTCGAACTTCCTTTAACAATCTGTACCACCTGAGGGAGGGTTGTCCATAGTCCATACAACTTTCCTCCAAACCTTTGGCCTGGTTCCAGAACCACTGCCCGCCCCTCATACCAGGATTGAGCATATGAGGGAATAGGTGGCCTCTGGCTGTACCAATAGGAGTCCCAAACCTCTTTCCCATCTGCTTTAGGAAGCTGCCCTCACCCAGTCCCGTTTCTACTTTAGTTTGTCAGGAAATTGGACCCCCTACTGAGCAAGTACCTGCACTGGACCCCTGCCAACTTGCTAGAAACAAACACCTTAACAACCTACCCTACTCACTGGGTCTCTGAGAAGAAGATGAAAATCATATCATCCAGTCCCAGCTCCAAAAGGCAGCTGGCATCTCTCCTTCAGTGTGCCCAGAAATCCAGTCCTACCCTAATCCCAAAATAGAGGTGAAATCCATTGCTTTCAGGTACAAAATAGCACCCTGCATAGGGGGAAGAGTTTACAAGAGCTGCAGAGCACTGTTATGCCCTTTAATCTAGCCAATTGGCTGCAATGCTAGGAGGCACACAGCCCCTCTGAGCCAAGCCTGCAAAGACACCATGCTTAGACAGGGAAAAGTAAAAGAAACTCTTAAAGGGGGCCTTTCCTTGCAGCCCCTATAGAGCCTTCCCACTGCTGAAGTCACGTGGTGGAGGCAATTAAGATGTGTTCTGCTACAGGGCTATATACTTTACTCCTGAGAATTATATAGCACAGTTTTCAACTTGATACATGTTTTTTTTTTCCAGAGTCCATACAAGAAGAGGTGTCAGGGTATATCTTCCCCCAGTGTATTTTTTTTTATACCTGTCCTTTGGTGCAATCATGCGTGCGAGCAATTTTGTGTTTCAGATGTAATTTTAGGAGAACCAGGAGTAAATCATCCTAGCGGGGATGAAATAACAGTGTCTCCAGAATTCTAACTGAGGTAGGAGGCTCCCAAGAATCCCCTCCATCACACCTTGCTTTTGCTGTTATACTCAAGAAAACTAAATAATATACCTATTATATAACAATAAAACTAAGGACCACCAAACCTCTTCATGCAATACCTCTTTTGCTAGATGGCACAACAAGCAAATGTAGTCAAGAATGAATCTGTGACCCAGCTAGAGCCGAGAGACTTTCCTCCAATCTATGACAAATCACTTCTGTTTTAATGTGCTTTATAATTGAACAGCAGAAGATATTCTGAAAAGACTTGTACAGCTTTAACAGGTAAGTCTTCATTGAAACCATCTTCTTCTCCCCCGGCCCGTTCCCGGGGTGGGGTGGGGGGGACAGCTACAAGATCCAATTTCTAACAAATGGAAATCATGGCCATTATCCAAATGTCATTTTAACTTTTCTTCACAGCAGTCTACATAATGAAATGCAACAAAACTTGTTTAAATGAGCATTTAAAAGAGTGGGCTTGTTAAAAGA
Source organism: Mauremys mutica (assembly GCF_020497125.1). Classification (NCBI taxonomy): domain Eukaryota; kingdom Metazoa; phylum Chordata; order Testudines; family Geoemydidae; genus Mauremys; species Mauremys mutica. The sequence goes on from NC_059072.1 coordinate 174,876,659, forward strand.
CAATACTAAGGTGCTTAATTCTCTGAAAATTCTGTGGAACGTGAACTATTAAGAAATAGTTCATGTTTCCTGAGCAGCCTGCTGTTAATCTGAATTTATTATCAGGGCCAGCATTAGAAGCAGGCTATGTAGGTGGCTGCTTGAGGTGCTTAATTTTTTTAGGAGTGGCTAATTACCCTCACTATAAAATATATATATATATACCTTATTTCCAGTCTGAATTAGTCTAGCTTCAACTTTCAGCCATTGTATCGTGTTATACCTTTCTCTGCTAGATTGGAGAGTCCATTATTAAATATTTGTTCCCCATGTAGATACCGATAGACTAATCATGTCCCTCCTTAACCTTCTCTTTGTTAAGCTAACTATAAGGCTTGTTTTCTAATCCTTTTTTCATTCTTATGGCTCTTCTCTGTACTCTCTCCAATTTATCAACCTTCTTCAACAGTTGTGGGCACCAGACCTGAACACAGTATTCCAGCAGTGGTCTCATCAGTGACAAATATAGAGATAAAATAACCTCCCTACTCCTACTCGAGATTCTCCTCGTTATGCAGTCCAGGATTGCATGAGCTCCTTTGGCCACAGTGTCACACTGGGAGCTCATGTTCAGGGGTTACAAATGTCATAACCAGCTTATTTGATTCATGCATCCTTACACTAAGTATTATAATACATATTTTAAAATGATAAGCTGTTGTTCATAATGTGATATACAACCAAATATCTTTGCTATGCAGATTTTGGTATCTGGGATCCTGGTTCTAAGATATCCCTGCTCAGCTTTTCATAGGATCCAAAAGAAAACACTGTCTATGGGACAAGATGATTCCAGCTCAAGCTTCCAAATTCTATTTGTACAGCCCCTCTGTACTATTAATGAAGCCCTGAAGTATTCATTTAGATGGCATAAATAGGCCAAGGTGTTAACATAACCCAGTCTCTGTCCAATATTAAACAAAGTCCAAGGTTTGGTATACAGAGACCTCATCCTGCTTAGTACTATGGCAAACACCCCATTAAAAATCATTATTACCTTTTATTAAAGATACAGAATAAAGAAAAAAAACATTAAGCATTTGAAATGTAAAGTATTAAATAAGTCTTTCATTAGGAGCCACAACATAATACAGCAGGTCATAGCAGAAGCCCAAGACTTAGAATATTCTTTCTCACACCTATTTTTTCACTTTGTGTGTAGTTTTCTGAATCAAGGACACAGAAGAGGGATCATGGAATGACATGAATAGAATTTAAATGCTCAGTTCAAGGGTGAAATGCACTCTGCTTGGAGACAGACACAAGGCCTATGTACCACTTAAGGATTCTGTGCAAGGGTGAATCTCTACCAGTATCAAAATATTGTTAGTATGGATCTTCTCTGCCAAAAGAGTTTGACCTGCTTAATTTCAGACAGAGATTAGTATTAATGTTATCAGCTGCTGAGGGTCTCCTTCCTGGCCTCCATCAGCTACTGAGTGTTCTAACAGTATGTTTACACTGCAATTTTGCACACACCCAGTTGGCCTATGCCTGATGACTTTGGTTAAGGGTCTGTTTAATTGCAGTGTAGAAATTTGGGCTTGGACTAGAGCCTGAACTCTCACTTCTCAGGGTCCCAGAGCCTGGGGTCCAGCCTGAGCCCAAATATCTGCACTGCAATTAAACAGCCTCTTAACCTGAGCTCCTTAACCTGAGCCAAACTTCAAAAACAGACTCCAAAGAGAGACTGCTGAACTCGAACTAATATGCAAATTAGATACAATTAACTTAGGTTTAAACAGAGATTGGGAATGGTTGGGTCATTACACTAATTGAATCTATTTCCCCATGTTAAGTTCTCCTCACACCTTCTATGGGTCATCTCGATTATCACTTCAAAGGTTTTTTTTCTCCTGCTGATGATAGCTCATCTCAATTGATGGACTCTTACAGTTGGTATGCGTACTTCCAGCTTTTCATGTTCTCTGTATGTATAAATATCTTCTGTCTGTGTGTTCCATTCTGTGCATCCGAAGAAGTGAGCTGTAGCCCATGAAAGCTTATGCTGAAATAAATTTGTTAGTCTCTAAGGTGCCACAAGTACTGTTCTTTTTGCGGATACAGACTAACATGGCTGCTACTCTGAAACCTGTCAAAATTGCAGTGTAGACATACTCTAAGACTCAACAGCCTGTGCATCAGAGGTATCAAACTATCTAGAATATAACTTTTTAATTCTCCAGGAGGGGTTGTTACACTAAAACCAGTATCAGTTATGGAAAAAAAATTGAGATCTTCAAGCCTAAGAGAGGTATGTTGCAATAAATTCACTTAGCAAACAAAGGGCGTATCAGTGTTTTGATGATAGTAGCTCATTGCCTTTATAGTCCATTTTTAATAGGTTATTTGTTTTGTTTTTAAAGTGGAGACTATGCTGAAGATTGACAGATTAAAATATAACTACCTAAAGAAAAAAATGGTGGGGGGGGCTGTAGAAATAAAAATGCACATCAAAATCCATCAATTTTTTCTTTGGATTTTAAATTTAAAGTTGGATTTTTACTATCTGAAAAAATATTGTTTTATGGAATATCTGCAAAGATAAATCCTTCCCAGAAGTAGGTTTTGAAAGTCACTGCCATGAAGGCTTGACTTCAGAGAAGAATTCATTAATTTTACACAACAGTGCATAATTTTTGATACACGTTATCATCAAGCCATGTTGATTCCTGGTGGCGTATGTTAATGACATCACCTTGTCACCTAAAAATTGAATAATAAATGTGTCATCACTCAGTGAGTGATAATTTGGAAACTCCTACCTGACACCCAGCAAAGATAGATTGATGGAGAATATAGAGGGGTTTTGCTTGCTTGTTTGTTTGTTTTCCTAACAGATCTAAAAAAACAAACAAACTTATTGACAATGCACAGAAGGAAAATACATCTATTCACACTGGCGAGGACGGATACCAGATGGGATGTTGCATTGACAGCATTACAGAAAGAAATCTGTAGACAGTTTAGAGTACAAGAAAATATCTATTTAAAAATAGACACATTCACTAGAGAACCTGTAGTACCTTATTCAGATGGTTGTTTAAAAAAATTAATCATGCTTGCTAAATTGCTAGGTGCTGACTTTTTCAACTGATTGCTCTAAACAGCTGCAGACCACAAGTAATAAATTGCTCCGTTAGAAATCTCACTAAAGTTTTCCATTCCTATACAGTAGGCTTCAGCAGCAGCTGTGACAGAGGAATCTCCTGGAAACATCAGCTGCACTAGATTCACTAGTTTTCCCAGGAAGTGGTCTTTGCCTTCCCTAACAAGAAGCTCAAGACTAATGATAATAATGAGGATGGAGAACAGATGTTGCTGGAGATACAGGCAATAATTTCATTGTATTTATCACTGTAGGCATGGTGGCAACTGAAAAAAAATAAAAATCACTAATAATTTTGGGCATCTGCTACAGATCATGTGATTTGAGAATGAAGAATAAGAATTTCCTGGAATGGCTCTAGAGGTACTTGAAACCACAAGATACCACCTTACGTGGGGAATTTTATTCTATTGGTTAACAAAGGCAGCCAAACATGCATCAGAAAGTTTGAACTCAATGCCAGCAGAGAATTTGGCCTAGCTTGTGGCAGGCTTACTCTCTTGATTCACCCAATCCCAAACTAACTCCTACTTCGATAGAAAATATGAAAGACTACAGAATCATAGGTTTCAGAGTAGCTGCAGTGTTAATCTGTATCCGCAAAAAGAACAGGAGTACTTGTGGCACCTTAGAGACTAACAAATGTATTTGAGCATAAGCTTTCGTGGGCTACAGTCCACTTCATCGGATGCATGCAGTGGAAAATACAGTAGGAAGATATATATAGACACAGAGAACATGAAACAATGGGTGTTACCATACACACTATAAGGATAGTGATCAGTGAAGGTGAGCTATTATCAGCAGGAGAGAAAAAGAACTGTTTGTAGTGGTAATGAAAATGGCCCATTTCCAGCAACTGACAAGGAGATGTAAGGAAAGTTTTACACAAAGTAAAACTATTTCCCCATGCCTATTGCCCCCCACCCCCCAGTTCCTTACATCTCCTTGTCAATTGCTGGAAATGGGCCATTTTCATTACCACTACAAACAGTTCTTTTTCTCTCCTGCTGATAATGGTTCACTTTTTTCAGTGATGGAGAATCCACCACAACTCTTGATACATTTTTCCAATGGTTAATTACCCTTACCATGAAATATGTACACCTTATTTCCAGTCTGAATTTGTCTAGCTTCAACTTCCAGCTTTTGGATCATGTTATACCTTTCTGTACTAGACTGAGGAGCCCAATATTAAATGTTTGTTCATCATGTAGGTACTTATAGACTGTAATCAAGTCACCCATTAATCTTTTCTTTGCTAAGATAAATAGATTGAGCTCCTTGAGTCTATCACTATAAGGCATGTTTTCTTATCCTTGAATCATTCTTGTGGCTCTTCTCTGAGCCCTCTCCAAATTAATTGACATCCTCCTTGAATTGTGGCCACCAGAACTGGACACAGTATTCCAGCAGCAGTGACATCAGTGCCAAATACAGAGGTAAAATAACCTCTTCTCCTACTCAAGATTCCCTGTTTATGCATCCCAGGATTGCATTAGCCCTTTTAGCAACAGCATTGCACTGAGAGCTCATGTTCAGCTAATTATACACCCTGACCCCCCAAAATCTTCTTCACATTCATTCCCAGGATAGAGTCCCCTGTCCTGTAAGTATGGTCTACATTTATGAGCAAAGAATGTAATTTTAGCCATATTAAAACACATATTGTTTGCATACACCTGGGTTACAAGGTGATCCAGATCACTCTGTATCAGTGTCATAACCATTCCCTTTATCCTGGTATTTTCTGACTATGCAGGGAGAAAGACTGAACAGGGATTATTCACTCCTCTTCTACAGCTACACAAGGGCTCCCTGCATTACAGCTTCTGAGCACTAAAGAGCATAGGCTATACACTCACTCTGCAGGAGAGAGTGGCTAGAGGGTGCTGAAGTCAAGTGGAGCCTTGGCATGCTCAGGAGAATATGCTGCACCCAGAAAAGTGCCCCTCACCCCCAGTGCAAGAAGGGAGCCTTCCCAGTGCTTCTCCAAGGGTGGCACAACTATGCACGTCTCCAAACTCAAGGCTGTGCTAGCAACTCAGTTTAGCCCTTAGTTGAACTGAAAACAGCTCATTCTCATAGAAAACAATGATATTTTTTGTCAAAATTCCAAAATACAGAAAATAGAAACAGCAAATTTGCAGCTAGGTATGTTAGTTGTGTTATTGTTAAAAAATGAAAGTTATAATTCATTGGTACATGTTAAAAAGGAATGTTTGGTCTTTCTGATACAGTTCTCCCACTGAGATATAACATGCCAAAAGAGCTTTTCTCAGTTCACAGATTATTTACCAGTCAATTATCTTTTCTGCAAACATACTAGTTATTTTTCCGTCTGTTTACTTTTAGTGCACATATCCCCATGGTATCTGAGAGCCTAGGTACCAGTAGTTTCTAAGTAGTTGTAGCAAACAAATTTTGGCACATATATTGTTCAGAAGCTGCTCTTTTCAGGGAAGTTTGGCACAAATAGTAGTTAAGTGTCCAACTAAGTTCTCATTAACTTCCGCTGGAAGTTTGGCATCTAGCTCCCATTTGTGCCTCTGAAAGTCTCCCACTCCAGCTATCTGCTATTGCTATCTGCTATTCATGTTGTATGTTTAGTCCCCTAGGTCACATGATATGTTTTTCTGCTCTGATTGAGTGGCTGGAACTCTAACAGGGCAATGATGAATTAAATATAATAATGAACAAATAATGGATTTCTACCAATTTTCAAACAAAATAATTCATAGTAAAATGCATGAAAATTTCATAATTCAGAATTGATTTCCGTCTTGTACGAACCCTGATAAAGTTTCTATTCTTCATTATAATATAATTTATATTCACTTGGATGTCAGAGAACTTCAGTTGCAAGAAGTTTCCTAATCACTGTCACCTTAGTAATTTAGACAAATGTGTGTGTATGTTGTGTTTTTATGCATATTAGTTGGAACTCTTATTTATCTGTTGTATCCAGCTTCTTTTAATGTGATCTGTTTCAAAGGTATTTGCTAATCCTGATTTGTGTAATTATGAAGGAATCATGATATGATCTGGGTACTTGGGAAGTTACATCTGTTATTTAACATTTTGATCACATAACACCAGCATGCTAAATTAGTAAAACAATTTTCTGTTTCTGTAGCTAACCTCATTTTCTTCAGGTGCTCTAATTGCCACATGCGTGAAATCTATTGCTCCCTGAACTCCTAGAATACCAGCATTGCCATAAAATCCATGCATTTCTTCTTGTTGATACCAGTAATTTCGAAAAGAAACATAATAAGGATTAGTACCCTAAGAAGTGAGTTCACTTATGAAGTGAACTACTACGTGTCGTGTGTGTGGAGAAATCAGATTGTCTAATTCTAGTAATATCACCTGCTGTGGTCTTGAATGAATCTATGGCTACCAAAGAACCATAGTGTAGCAGATGTTACTTTCATTATCACTGGTAGAGCATTAGATCTATGAAATCCACCCTCTACATCTGCTCATCTGCTTTTGGCCCAATTCTCTATTGTCTTGCACCTTGTGTAATCATTTGTACTTGTGTAAAGTGCAGGTAAAATGCTACCAAGTGAGAATGGCAGCATTTTATACACACATAAGTCAGCTTGCACAGATGTAAATGGCCATCATACCCAATGTGCAAAAGCAATGGAGAATAAGGTGTGTTTGATCCTAATTTTGGCCCTGATCCTGCAAACTCTTTTGACATTTATTTAAGTCAGTAGTCCCTCAAGTGCAGTTTTTCACCTGCCTCAGTGTTAGCAGCATAAGTGCCTTGGACACAGTAGTTCCCTTGTCATTTTGAAAGCATAGGGCTATGTCTAGATGTCATAATTATGAAATCTAATTGTTTTCCTTTTTGTCATTATCTAAGAATAACATTTCCACGTTGCTTTAATAATTTCAGGAAATCATAAGGTTTTTTTTCTTTCTGAAGTTGATAGTCTTGATTATGTCTACTCTTGATCATGCTTCCAAGTTCCTTGCATTATCAAAGGTAGGAAAATAATGCCTAAAATAACTAAATTGCATTCTTCATGTATACAGTAGCCTACACATTTATAAGAATAAAAATATGAATTGTCTGCTCAGTCCTTTCTACCTATCTTGTACCTGGAGTGTTCCACATGTGCGGCAGAGCTGAATATTAAATACAAGAGATGCTAGGGACATTTAAGATTGCACAGGCAAAACTAACACACAGAGGTATCCTCTCTGAACCAATTTGAAGCAGCAAGTAAAAAAATCATACTGCGTCTGACTCAAAACACACATCATACAGCCCACCCTGAGGAGCCTTTGCTCTTAAAGAACTGAACTGCTAAACATAAATGTTCAGTTGCATTTACAAGAACTCTATCAAAATTCTGGTCTTACTATGACATGAGGGAACATGATTTAATGGTAATATTAATATTTATTTCACATCTTTTGGACCAATTTTTGGCTTGACCTATGGATCACCTCTATCAATCCTATGAGAAAACCAGGTTGGAGGTCCCCATTCCACATGGGCACAGCAGGAAAGATCCAACCTTACCTGTACAAGCCCTGGGTCAGGCAGAGAATGAAGCTGGCACCAGAACCCTGGTTGCCTAAGGGACTGGGAGGAAATCTCACCCTTTATTTCCTGCTGCCAGCTCAGCTATCTATCAGCTCTGCCCAAGTGATACTAGAATTGGCTGCAGGTCACCCAGTTGGCTCTGGGCAAATCAATTGGATTTGGGGTAAAGTTGGAGAGAGGAACTGCCACAGCTCAGGTGAGAGCACCTGCTGCTGCTGGGAAGAAGGGGTCAACATATAGTCTGAGCCCAGAGCTAGAGCAGTGGTGCTCAGACTTTTGTACTGGTGACCCCTTTCACATAGCAAGCCTCTGAGTGTGAACCCTCCTTATAAATTAAAAACACTTTAAATATATTTAACACCATTATAAATGCTGGAGGCAAAGTGGGATTTGGGGTGGAGGCTGACAGCTCGCGACCCCTCATGTAAGAACCTCACGACCCCCTGAGGGGTCCTGACCCCCAGTTTGAGAACCCCTGAGCTAGAGGGATCACACCAAGAAGCAGACCTGGGCATATTCACAGCCAGAGTGGGAGAGCTGGTATTGTCGGTCAGACTCAGGTTAAAATTTAAAATTACATTGAGAAAAAAATTATATAAGTGCTATGACCTCTTTTACCAAAGCAAGCACATGATTTCACTGGAACTGATCACTTGCTTTAATAGGTAGATACTGTTATAGGATTATATAGGTTAGTTTAAAAATTCTATAGAACAATGATAACTGTTTTATTTCTATATGAACTTTCTAGAAGAATGGTGAAAATCTACAAGATGGGGAATTTTAGAGCTTGCATACTATGCTGTAATACAGGAGTCTTTTCAAATGCATGGGCACTGACAGGAAAATTATACAAGTATATAGTCCATATTTTTATTATAGTATTATTTATTCCTTTACGCTATAATCTTATCCAGTTTATACTCCAGTCTTTGCTAGTCAATTCATTTACATAGTTTAACATTTATACTACTATTTTAGGAGTGTTTGAAGACTGACTAGTCTTGTCTTGAAGACGAAGAGTTTAATACACATTTTTTATATCCATATTGAGTTGTAATTTACTAGCCTTTCTGTTCATTCATTGGATTATATACAATTTATGTGCCACAGTCAAATTCAATTTAGCAATATTCAGTGGAGACTGGTGACATCTGAAAATGGTTAGGTGAAATTGACAGGTAAAGGTACACACAGATACAATGAACAGCAGTAGTTAAAGATCATAATTTGTCCAACACAAAACAGAATTGGCAGTACCTTCCCTGTCTGCCCTCTGGAGTCTCTTCCTGGAGCATAATAATTTTTTCTGGGTTTTTTCCCATGGTAGTGTTTAGAATTGATCTTATGTCTCTTATCTGGGAGAGCTATGACTAACTCCCAGTACTAGCAAGGAAAAGTATTCCTTAGCACTTACTACATTGTGCTCTTGAGCTATTATTCAATTCTGAAATAGTATATGAAGACTGTGTGGTTCAATTTCAGTCTATGCCCATAATTCTAGAATTCTTTACTTTACTAGATTAGGAGGAATGCTAAGGAGATAAAGAACATTTCTCTCAACTTGCCTTTTCAGGGAAAAGCTGTGTAGCTCTTACTTAAATATGGTGAGATGGATACTAGGCTAGTGTAAATAAGGACAGCTCCATTGTTTCATGTGATTCACACCAGCTGAAGATCTGGACCAACCTTATTTAATTTAGCGCATGTTTGCAAGAGCACTTACTGCACAGCTAACTGGAGTGTAAATCTACAGTGCTCCCATGTTCCATGCACTAACTATCCATGTTGACTCTGCTGATGTGCACTAAAAGTTCCCTAGTGCGCACTGACCTACCACTGATCATCTGCTACTCAATTTTTATCATTCTGCCTGAAACATGCATCAAATAGTATGTACTGCAAGTTAGGAGACAAGAACTAACCAATACAAATTAAAGCAAAGCACAGGTAGTTGGAGATTTATTAAAGCTTTGCTTCAAGCAGATCATTTCATTTTCAGTGACCTGGTTTTAATGAGATGAAGGAGAACGACAACTGGGTCACTTTCCTTAATCTGCATTTTCCACAAAATTATACCATGTTTCCCAAGTTCACTGAAAATGACATTTTTGACACTTCCGGAGGATAACTTTCTTCTTTAAAATATTATGGGCTGCATTTATGAAAAGGTAAGTGACCCATTTGACAAGGGATAAAGCTAATACAGTAGCATGGCAACTCCTGAAATATTAGAGCTATTTTCACAAGCAGGGACATTTACAGTACCAACCCTTCAATTTTTGCCCCTCAGTGCTACTTAATGGTGCATTTAAAAATGATTGAAAGAGGACCCTGGGCAGATGATAGAAATCTCATCTAATCTAAAATATATATATATATATATATATATATATATATATATATATATATATATTGTTTTGAACAAAGGGATATTTGCATTTACTCCTTTTGAAGGAAAACTCACGAGTGTTTGCAATGGTTCATTACCAGGTACTTAATGATAAACTGTGCTGTCAAAAACAAATTACAAACAGTAAAAACATTAATAGCATATCCCATATGTTTTTGACAGCACAGGCACAATCCAGTAACATATTGTTGCCTCAAATATCACCAGTGAACACAAAATCCAACCAGGGGACAAAGAAGTAATTTTAAAATGTTTCTTTCTACCTGAGTTTTTTTGATAGATATACTCTTCAGTTTTTAAAGACATTCTATTCAACTTGATAAAACTGTGAAGTAAAACTTCAGCCTAAATGTTCTGAGGTTTTATTGCTAAGAGACGGTGCACAGAGAAAATTTACAAACTTCAGTCATAAAACAGAAGATCTGGGCCCAAATTTTCAACGCTGAAGGCCTAAAGTTAGAGTCCTCAACTCATATTTAGTCAACATATGTAAAATTGGCCCGATTTTCAAAATGTGCTGTCTCCGACTGATTTCAACTCTGAAAACCAGTCTACTTTTGTAAAGTGCCTAAATATGGACTTGAAGCATCCAAGTTTGAGAACTTTTGCCTCTCTATCTTATTGTTTCAGACCAGCTCCGTCAAAAAGTTCTGCCAATCATTTGGAGAGGAACCCATCTGCAATTGCACTCACACCCTCCTAGAACTGAATGGGAATTTCTTGCAGGGGAAGAATCAGACCACAGGAAAAATAGAAATGATATTCACCCTGCTCCTTGCAACTATATGACAGTGCCATTCCAATCTGCATATGGTGTGATAAAGTTTTAAGACAGTTATTGGTGAACTGATAAATGGAAGTTTATTTAGTATACTGTTCTATTAACTCCACTGTTTTGTGCAGCATTGTACCATGGTAATAATATGTACATGCTCTTAAAATGATCAGCTTTAATTAGCTGTGAAACACTAACAAGAGGGAATTAAAAAATGCCTGCAGAGAAGCAGATGGTTTACCTGTGTATGGTGCAGAATGAAAATGCAATGCATTACAACTTGCTTTACCTGAAACAAAAAATGAGATTTGATTTGAAGAGGAGAATGTTATTTGTGCAAATGATTACTGGTTATTATGAGTATTATTATTGCTTATATAAAGGCAGGGATATACCGGTACATAGCATTTATAAAGCATAGAAATACAGAGTCCATGCTTCAAGGAGCTTACAATCTAAGATCTCATCATCCAGACATTTACTCACTGAATACAATGGTATTACTTGTGTGCAAAAGGATTATTAATACAGGGCAGGGTGATGTGATTGGGCCACAAATTAAGTAGTTCAACGTCACAACAATATTCCTGTAATTTTAAACCATTGTGGGCAGTGTATTGTCTGCCTCTCTTGCAGTGCCCAGGTTAGCAGGGCCCAAATTATAGACAACTATTTATATTAAAAAAAGAGATAGGCCAGAACCTTAGCTGGTATAAATTGACATTGGAGCTCGTTGGAGGAACTTTGCATATTCTGATGGAATATGGTTCCATCTAAATCAAAACATTTTGTGAAACTGATTCAATTTAACTAGAATTTTTTTTTTGGGAGAAAACCAGAAAAAAGTTCTTTTGATGTCAGAATGTCCCATTTTGATCTTTTCCAAAATCAGATGTTATAATTTTTAATTTTGAAATGTCTTTCTGCTCTGAATTTTTTAATTTTCTATTGTATATTATACTACAATTCACACTTTGAATTAAATTAAGACCACTTTCATTCTGAAAGTGTCCACACAAAGGTTTAATGCAGTATAACTAATTCACTTTAAATTCACACTTTTGGTTAACTCGGATAAACTTTCCTGAGTGTCCCTGTGTAGACAAGCCCTTCGTTAGATTGCACCTATGAAAAAAACTGGCAGAAATTATAAAATTTATGTTACACAGAGCCAATTGCTCCATTTCTAGCCAACATCATGTTTTGCTAGCTATGGACTATAAATTACATTTATCTATACATTAATAGTAATAAAAGTAAAGAGATGCCAATAGTCATCTTCTTACATTGCAATCAATTATTACCTGCTTATAGACTGCTTATTTTAGACTGCTTATAATAAAATTAGATTAATATCTTGGGGTGGGGGTGGGATGAGGGGGAGAAATGAATATGGAACATTGAGAGAATCTGAAATAATTTGGTCAAGGAAATATATTCATAGAATATCAGAGTTGGAAGGGACCTCAGGAGGTCATCTAGTCCAACACCTGGCTCAAACCAGGACCAATCCCCAGACAGATTTTTGCCCCAGATCCCTCAATGGCCCCCTCAAGGATTGAATTCACAATCCTGTGTTTAGCAGGCCAATGCTCAAACCACTGAGCTATCCCTCCCTAACTTATTAATGAGACACATCACATGTGTTTCTAGGCCTGGAGGTCCTGATATACTGAACTATAAAGTTATGACATTTTTAGCTAATTTTTGTCAATTTTCCAGGAGATTTTTGTAACTATTACCTTTAATTGCTCTCCCTCTGAATCCTGTACAACTGGGATCATAGTATCCAAGGCACCAGACTTTGCCAATGGAGGAATACAAAGAAAATAGTCATTCAAAAACAAAACAATACTTACCAAGGTATTCCAAAACCAAATATAGACACAAAACATGCTTCAAATGAGTATTAAAAAAAAACCCACAACTTTATTGACCAGAAAATTGACTTGAGTTAGCAATTATAGAAAATTGATAAGGGAAGCAAAGGAACACAAACAGACGTCATTGGCCAGCAGAGTTAAAGATGGTAAGAAGGAAGGTTTTTAAAAATATATTAGGAACAAAAAGTATCTTGACAATCATATTGGTCCATTACTAGATGGAGGGAAAAAACTAATGTTATGCCAATTTTTAAAAAGCATAAATGGGATGACCTGAGTAATTATAGACCTGTCATCCTAACATCTGTCTTGGGCAAGATAATGGAGCAGTTGATACAGGGCTTGATTTATAATGAATTAAAGAAGGGTAATGTAATGAATGAAAATCAATGTGGGTTTATGGAAAACAGATCCTGTCAAATTCTTAGATTTTTTTATTCAATAAATGCAATAGTGATGATGCAATATACTTAGATTTCTGTGAGCATTTGATTTGGTAGTGCACAAACTTTTGAATAAAAAAGTGAGAACAATATAAAATTAATACGGCACACATTAAATGGATTAAAAACTGGCTAACTGATAGGTCTCAAAATGTAAATGGGGTATCATCATTGAGTGTGTTTTCAGCAGTGTCCAGCAGGGATCAGTTCTTAGTCCCACACTAATTAACATTTTTATCAATTACCTGAAGGAAAACAATATCATCACTGATAAAGATTGCAGTTGACACAAAAATTGGGGGACTGGTAAATAATGAAGAGTACCGGCTACTGTGTCAGAGCAATCTGGATTGGTTGGTAAACTGGGTCCAAGCAAACACTACACATTTTAATACAGTCAAACATAAAAACATACACGTAGGAACAAAGAATGTAGGCCATACTTACATGATGAGGGACTCTATCCTGGAAGCAGAGACACTCAAAGAGATTTGGGGGTCATGGCAGATAGTCAGCTGAACATGAGCTTCCAGTGTGATGCTGTGGCCAAAAGAACTGATGAAATCCTGGGATGCATAAAGTGAGGAATCTTGAATAAGAGTACAGAGGTTATTTTACCTCTGTATCTGGCGCTGGTGCAACTGCTGCTGCAATATCGTGTCCAGTGCTGGTGCCCACAATTCAAGAAGGATTTTGATAAATTTGAGAGGGATCAGAAAAGACAACAGGAATGATTAAAGGATTAGAAAACTTAACTTATACTGATAGACTCAGGAAGCTCAATCTATTTAGCTTAACAAAGAGAAGGTAAAGCGGTGTCCTGATAACATTCTATAAGTACCTACATGGGGAACAAATATTTAATAATCAGCTCTTACTCTAGCACCGAAAGGTATAACATGAGCCAATGGCAGGAAGTCGAAGCTGGATTCAGACTGGAATAAGGTGTAAATTTTTAATGGTGAGAGTAATTAAGTATTAGAACATTTTATCGAGAGTCATGGTCCATCACTGACAATTTTAAATCAAGATTGGGTTTTTTTTTCCCTAAAAGATCTGCTCTAGGAATTATTTGGGGAAGTTCTATAGCCAGTGTTACACAGAGATCAGACTAGATGATCACAGTGGTACCTTCTGGCCTTGGAATCTATGAAAAGTTTCCAGCTGTTTGGTTATCTGGTTTAGTGACATAGATCACTATTCATTACCAAGCTGTTATAAAAACAGTTTACAAAAGCAGATGCCTTAATGGTTTCCTGAATAGAGATAACATTCTGCACCATTGCTTTGGCCCTGTCAAGGGCTTAGTCCCCCTGCAGCCTCCTTTGGTTTGTGGCAGATTCATAAACTCACTCAGGCTCTGTTCAGCCAGGCTAGGGTATTAGCATCAAATGTGCAGTGACAGAAACTCAGCCTTCTGGCTGAGTTACCCCTTCTGGAGTTACCCGCTCCAGGATACCAAGGATACAAAAAGGAAGAGGACAGGGTGGGAGGAGGGGAAGTCCCAAACAAGCCATCAGCTTCTCTTCCTTCACAGGGCCTTGTGAAAGCTACAGTTCAGTTTCCTCTGGCCAACCGCTATAAAGTGTCTTGAGGTAACTGTTTATACTCGAGCCTGGCTTTGTCCCAATATGCTCAGACAGTCTATAGGCAAGGAGCTGGTGCTGCCCTCCCTCATGCCTATCCTGAGGAACCGAGGGAAATAAAGATCTATCCTTCTCCTAGAGCTGCCTCCTACTCAGCTGGGCTTTTCCTGTTTTTATCTTTTGCTGCAGTCCTGACATGCCTGGCAGGTGTGGTGGAGTGAGGCTACTTGAGCTCATAACAACTCCTGATTGGTGCAGGGTTTGTACACCCCATCACAGACCCTTAGCCAAGATAAATAAATGCACACAATAATACATACAGTGTCTGTACCATTTGGAGTGACCATATAGATACAGAGTGAAATTAACAGTTTATGAGAATTAAATATCATTTCAAGTGCATTATAGATTAGTAAAGTCTCATAAGGTTTTACTTCTTCAAAGAGTTTGATTGAAATGAATGGAACTATGCACCTGGGGGAGGATAGTCAGGTGGCGTACATTGTACAGCCACAGTTGAAGTTAATGGAGCTATGACAGTTTATATCAGCTAAGATTTTGCCACCTGAAGTTAAGCACATAGTGAAGTGCTTTGCTGGATTGGGCTCAGAGTGCTCAGCAGGACTGAGGCAAACGTGACTAATTTAAGTGAAATAAATTTCATATACTAAATAAAACTAGCTTATTAGGTCTCCTTGATCTCAAGAGATATACCTTGATACAGATGATGCTCCACCTGTCTCCAGGCAATTGGTTTTCATGTACTGTAGTCTGTACTTGAACAGAATATTGCTTCTATAAATCAGACCTAAGGGCTTTTTATTATCTGAGCAACATACAAATCTCCCATACAACGGTCTTCTCACTCCTTGCAAACCTTGATAGCAATGTGGAAGTAAAGATCATAAGCACTCTTTTTCAGCTTTATTGTGATTCCTCAGTTTCAAATCATGCCAAGGCAACGTCCTTGTACACATTTACCAATCACTCTCATGGGGCTACTACAAGTATTTTTTGAAAGTCTGGATCCTTTCTTTGAGATTACCTCAGATAACTTACTCTAAGTTTGATGCCATTATAGGAAATCTCATACCCCCTAAGAGGACAAAGATTACAGCATTTTTTTACAGAGATTATCTCAAGATAGTTCACATCAGTTGCTGGAAAAGCCATTTAGCCATCACAGAGGCAGATGCCCTTTGATAGTGTTGACAAGCAGAATGCATATCTCAGGAATACTCTGTAGGCCGGAAAGGTGAATCCGGTTTATAAATGCTTTTCTAGATGAAATCATATTTGTAACCTACTTGAAACAGATTCTTCAGGTCTGCAGAGCCGTCGGCAATACATGTAAAGTCTGAAAAAAGCAGTGATAAGTCAAGTACCTATGTAAGACATTAGAAAAATAAAATGGTGAAACTAAATAAAAGCTGTTAGTTAAGGATGCTGAAATACGTTACTGACAGGCTGGTGTTGCTAAATGTATCAGTTTTGTATCCAAAAGTGGTGCTTCAGGATGTCATTAAAACAATATTTGGACCATATTGAAAATTTAGGCCAACATTTTCAGAAATGGGTGCCTACTGTAAATAGCCTGATTCTCGGGAGTTTCTAGCAGCTTCTAGCAGCTTCTGTGGGGAACCTAGATATGGACTTCGCGAGCGAACTTTAGGTTCAAATTTTTATTAAAACCTTTACTTAATATTTAGATACTCTTTGATTATAGTTTTGATCACTTTATTAAGCTGAAAGAGATAATGGGCTAGATTCTCAGCTGCCATTGGGAAGCTCCTCCACTTCGGCACTCATAATTTGGGGGCTGCCCTGCAGAGGTCGTACCCCTGGGTGAGGTTAGCATAGCCCAAAAGCTGTTCTAACCTGTGCCAGCTGTCAATTGCCCCCAAGAGGTGTTACCGCAGCTGGAGATTGCTGAGGTGCAGGGATGCGTCGGCAACTTGTGTTGTGTTAGCTGCAGGGGCAGGTAGCACAAGAGCTGATACGGTGCCTGAGGATACCCCAATGTACATATAATAGTCCATGGAACAGCTCTGCCAGTTTCAAAGTGAAACTAGCTTAGTTTGCGTGCTTAGTTTGCGTGCTTGCGTGCTTGTCTTCAGGAGGTCCACCGGAGCCGCGGGACCGGCGGCCGCCAGAGTGCCCCCCGCGGTGTGCCGCCCTGCTTGGGGCGGCGCAATTCCTAGAGCCGCCCCTGCATGGGGGGGTCGCGAGTTGCCAGCCTCTACTCCAAACCCCGCTTTGCCTCCAACATTTATAATGGTGTAAAATATATTTAAAAGTGCTTGTAATAACTGGGGGGGGAGGGTCACACTCAGAGGCTTGCTATGTGAAACGGGTCACCAGTACAAAACTTTGAGAACCACCGCCCTACAGATTGTTGCAGGCAGATTACAGAAAATCTTGAAAGGCAGCTGCACTGGTCTCCCTCTTGAGACTTCAGGTATTATTACTCACAAGCTAGACACCTTTCCAGCTTGGGTTCAACCCTTCTCCCCTCAATTCAGTTTTTGCTTCCAGGTGTTGTTTTCAGTGTCTCTTTGGGTGGGGAGGCAGAGGAGAACCATGATGACATCACTCCCCTGCCTTATATAGCTCTTGTCTAAGGTGGGAACCATTTGTCTTCTGGTGGAAAACCAATGGCATTCCAAAAGGGGAGGAGGGATATCCAGTAGCAAGTGACTTTGAATGGCTGTGGCAGCCATTGCTCCTAGGCTGTCCCCAGTGTCCTCAGGAAGACTAAGCTCTTTTACAGTCCATTGTCTCTGCTAATGGACCATTAGTCCTGTCTGGCTTTTCCACTGTTGTACCTGAAGGGCTAGTTGGGGTTGACACCCAAAGTAACACATTTGAACTACAGATACATAGTTAATATTCCTAATTTCAGATACAGAAATGATACAGTCATACAAATTGGATAGTCACATTCAGTAAATCGTAACCTTCCCGCTGATATCTCACATGACCCATCTTGCATAAAGTATATCTCAATTATGTCATATTCATATCATAAGCATATTTTCATAAAGAATATGGAGTGAAATGTCACATCCCCAATAGCATGGTATAAATACTTTATGACCAATACATCAGGGTGGATACTTTTTTTCAACGTGCATGAACATTGCAGTAATATTTAAATAGAATTTGGCTTTGATTGTGTTCACGTGCTTAACTTTTCATCAATATTCATAAGTTTGGTTTTGTTTGTATCAAAGTTCATGGAAGAACTTAGGGCAAATTGTCGGCAGCATGCCAGATAGGGGTATTTCCTATCAGATGGAGGGGCAATACTGTGACAGATTTGGGGTCAGGCCAGTGAGCAATCAGGGCACATGATACACCCACCTCCAAATACCAGCACACTCTCTGGGTTTGTCAGAAGACAAGCAACTAACAAGATATAAGTGGGGAACATGGGTGCCAAAGCTCTGAGACCTTGGGATTCTTTTATTCAAAGGGGTAAAAGAACAAAATACAGAAAAGAGAGTCTGTGGATTTATTCACTCCACTTTTTTTTGTGAGGCTTAGGTAGAGGACATGGATAAAAGTGAAAAGAAAGAAGATGACAAGCCTATGGTAGCCTAGACCTTTGAAAACTAGACTGTGGCATTTTGCATATATACACGTTTAATTTGTGAGAGGAACTCTGAGAGAAGTGTTTCTTTATTCAAGCATGAGAACTTAAAAGTAAGGACTCACACCACATATGGGGAGCAGGGGTGGCTCTAGACATTTCACCGCTCCAAGCACGGTGGCATGCCGTGGGGGGCGCTCTGCTGGTCGCCGGTCTCGCGGCTCCAGCGGACCCTCCGCAGGCATGCCACGGAAGGCTGCCTGCCTGCCACCCTCCTGGCGACCGGCAGAGCGCCCCCCGTGGCATGCCGCCCCAAGCACGCGCTTGGCGTGCTGGGGCCTGGAGCCACCCCGATGGGGAAATGAGGATGGGATGGTTAAGCACCTGGCATTGGCCACTGTCAGGAGACAGGATACTGGGCTAAATGGACCATTTGTGTGACCCAGTATGGTCATTCTTATGTTCTTATGTTAAGGAATTCAGACAGAGGGCAGCAGAGGAGTCAGAATTACAATGGACTAAAAAAAGGCCAGGACCTTTGGCTGGAATGCATAACGCCTTATCATCCTCTCCAGCTGGTTTTCACAAAGAGTGGGTTGCCAGTACCAAAACTGTGGGCAGTATATGTAGCTATCAGGTCCACTGTTTGCTTTGCATTTAATGATGAGGCATTTTTGTTCCCACTGCAAGTACAAATACTACCATAGGTAGCGTGAAGGGGCAGCATTGCACTCTCACTTCAGTGGAGGTAAGTGAAAGGCCGAACACAGTGGTTAAAAAAATAAGTTCAACAAGGGCCCAGTTCTTTGACAGGGTCAGTGGGGGGGATGTAGCACTTATGAAAAAGGCCCCTTATCCAATTAAATGACTTTATTATTGGACAGCCTAGAAGGATGGACACAGCTTATTTATGGAATGGAGTTTCAGCTGGTTTCCGAATCACGTATGAAAGAACAAGGCACCACATTTGAGTAGAGAATTTGAAATTTGTTAAAGGATTCGAGCATATAATAGGGGGCCAAAATTTTGACAGTGGTAGCAGCAAAAGGAGAGTAACTGCCATGTTTGAACCTAACAAAGCCAGACTTACATATAGCTCCACTGGATGTGGTACCAAACAAGGCGAAAAGAGAATGCACAATTATCCATCACTTATCTTACCCCTGGGGCTCCTCTGTAAATTACTATATCGACCCACAATTATGTTCAGTTCAATATTCTTTGATTGATGCTGCTGCAGCAGCCATGGTTAGAGAGTTATGGTCCTGGTGCTATGGTAGAAAAATGCAACATACAGTTTGTGTTCAGGTTACTTTCTGTGCTTGCCAGAGATTTTAATTTATTGGGTTTTCCATTCAACGTCCATTACTATTTCAATAAAACCATGGCAAGAGGTGTGCAATGTCTTGTGGAGCGATTGAGAGGTTCAGCACCATGGAGAACCTGGAAAGCACAATTCTGAGAGAGGCAGGCTTCCATCCTGTAGTGCATACTCGTAATTATGTCCTATTTGCAGGAATATTAAGATCAGGTGATTGTACCTAACTACTGAAGGTGTTCCAAGATTTATCTGAGTTCCTCGGGGTCCCCCTCACCACTGAAAAAACTGGAGGTCCAGAAGGGAATCAAACTGGATGAAGTTCAGGGTATTTCTCAGCTACTTGTAGAAAGGTTGGATACAATGAGGACATTGATAAGGAAAATCCAAGATAGTAAAAGAGTTAAATGAAAATAGCTACAGGTGGGCATGGGGTACTTAAAATTTGTGTGCTGGCTGGTGGCCCCATAGAGGGCTTTGGGGCCCCTCTGGTGGCTGACACCTCTGGAGTGTGAAAAACCTCATTATTTTGTCAGAGTGCCTAGGAAAATGACAGAAGGTTTAGAGGTATGGGAGACTATGGGAGACATTTTTAAATGGTTTAATCGGGTTTCAATTGGGCATTCAGACTGGATACTCTGGACAGAGTTTCAAGTGCAATCCAATGCCTCAGAGAGAATATGTTTTGGGGGTGTCCTAGCACAGCAAGCAGTGTGTTCAGAAGTGGCCAGAGGATGGGGTGGCTCAAGGTATTAGAAAGAATACTACAGTCCTTGAATTTTTTTCTAATGTTGGTGGCAGTCACTGTTTGGGGAGATCCATTCATAAATAAAAGGGTTTGTTTCTGGTCTGACAACCAGACTGTTGTTCACATACAGAACAGACAGTTGGTTAAGTTTGCTCAGGTAATGAGGCTAGCAAGGATTTTCATATTGCACTGCCTCTTGTTTAACTTTCCTGTCTTTGCAGTGCATGGTCCAGGAGTCGACAATGGCATTGCCAATGCTCTGTCTCAATTTCATGACAGAAGATTCTGAGAGCTCACCCCATTTGCCATCAGAGCTCCACTAGTGGCACCTCACCAACTGTGGAACCTTGGCTCCTAACAACCACAGGACTAGTTTTCTGTGTGGTTGTCCTGTGGACATGCAATGATTCTAGGGCCTGCCTTACTGAGTTTACAGAATTTAGAGCTTGGGAAGAGCTCCAGCATCTGTGGCCCATCCCTCCTCATGTGTTAGCTTCCTCCACTATATCAGGTCGACTAGCTAGCCTGTCATTTTGGTGTAAACCAGTAGGTTTCCTGAACCCATGTAGAGATTTCTTAGTGCCGAAGCTCCTGGAGTGATGGTCCAGAGGCAATGAGTGGGAACAGAGGAGATGATAGGTACTCCATAACCATAGAAATTCTTACAGGTTTATTAAACTCTCTACCCAAGATATGCAGTGTGGGATGGAGGCTGTTTTATTTAAGGCAGCCTTCATTTTGGCCTTTTTTGGTGCTTTCAGGGTAAGTGAGCTGGTGCCTCAAGCATCCATAGACAGTTCCAGGTGGGCATTAGAACTATAAGATATATGGCTATCACCTAGAGTAATGTTGCTGCACTTAAGGTACTCAAAAACAGACCAAAATGGGAAAGGACTCTTGCCAATGGTTGGGGAATGTGTAGAAGAATGCCAGTGCCCAGTCAGGGCAGTCACAGTTTTCCTAGCCCTCTGGAACCAGGAGCTGGACCAACATTTTGTACACAAGAATGGCACCAAGATAACAGTTTGCTGCAGTAATGACAAAAGCTTTGGCCTACTGCAGTCTCAAGCCAGCTAACTTTGGTGCATATTCTTTCAAGATTGGGGAAGCAACATCGGCAGTACTGGAAGATGTTAAATCTCAGAACGTTCAGGCTATTCAGGCTATAGGAAAATTGAATTGTTACTGGGTTGTGTCTGCCCCAGGGGAAAAATTACTGGGACAGGCAATAAGTGCAACTAATCCAATCTGTTTCTGATTCTTGGGGATATGCAAAACATGGTCAATGTTTGGATTTGTGGGCAATCAATAGTGCATTTGGGCCACAAGGTGGCGTCCAGATCAGCAGGTGGATCACAGCTGGGCTTCAAGGCCAAAGCTGTACACAGTCAGTTGTTCGACAGAAGAGGCATGCTATGTGCTCATCTCATTTGTCTTCTGCATTCATTGACAAATAATCCCCCTGCACCACCACCACCACCTAACATTCTGGTTATTCACCTTGGAACAAATGATTTTGAGGCCTGCACTGGAATCACTTTGAGGGATAAAATTTGGAGGGATGTTGTGTGAATCAAGCACTTCTGGACAGAAGTTAGATTGGTCTAATCAAAAAGCTCATGAGAAGGGTTTGGTAGGAGCCACATAACTGGCCCATATAGGTAAGGCTCAGAAGAAGATTAACATTGAGGTTAGCAAGATATTCTTGGACACTGGCGGTTCAGTGGTCCAGCATAGGAATCTATTAAAATCAGTCTGAGTTTTTCAGGGATTATGGAATACATTTGTCGGACAGAGGAGCCAACCTCTAGCTCTGAAATGCGGGGGAATGGACGGGCAGGAATTCTGACCTCAGGAGGTGTGGGTAAGGAGTGTGACCAGGCTTGTCACTTGCGCACCCTCATGAGTGATTTCCAGTGCAGTTAAAAGGAACAATACCAAAAAGTAAAAGACCTGGGGTTTTGTTGATGGGCCTTGTGCTCATGAGATGGGGCAACCTTGTGAGTTTCATGGGCTGAGGTTGCCCCCTTTTGGCACCCTGTCCCCCTTGTGGGGCGTTGTGCAGTAGGACTCAAAAAAGTGAGTTGAGTGCAAGGGGTAGTCTATCCAGAGTTATGGGGTATGTGGCAGGAACCCTGGACCCACTTAAAATACCTGGTATGTGAGAGTCTGGGCAATGGCGGGGTAGCACCCCTTCCCTGTGTTAGATTTAATAAAGTTGAGGCCTGCTACTTAAAATCCATCCCTATGTCTAGCCTCATTTGCTGAAGTGTCTACATCAATGCCACAAAGAGATTTCAGAAAAATAGGCTGAAATATTAGATCATGGATGTCTGTATTTGCTGCAGTTCTCCATTTTACCAAATAGATAAGATATTATGGAATACAATGACTGTAGGGATCTGATTTGTTTAGAGCCATAATAGGAAAGGTCTGTTAACAAAGGAATACGTCCCCAGGGACTTGCTCAAATAGCAGGCTTTTATAAAACTCTTAATTTATCATCAGGCAGGTAATTATAGAAATTCAAAACATTTCCTTCATGTTACTTAGATCAAACTACAGTAATTCAGTCAATTCTAGTTGAACATTGCCCTTGGCTTCTTTGGGTTCAGCCAAAAATAAGTCTGTAACTGAGTCAAGCATTTCTCTCCTTTTGAAAGACTCTGAACCTTCATGAAATAAATCTTGAAGCTGCTTGATCTATTCAGAAAAGGAACAACTATCATATGCCTGTTTATTGAACCTTTGTTAATAACTCGGAAAGTGGGAAAGGTCATTCTGCTTAAGTGTCTGTGAAAAAGCCTTGTCTTTGTTTAGAAAGCAAGCAAAATCAGAAACTAGTTGATTTGTTCCCTGAAGGTAGAGGTTCGTGTCTTTCTGATGTGATGTAAAGCTAGCAAGAATTTAAAATGCAAGATGAAACAGTGAATTGAAATCTTTAGTTTAACAGATAGCCTTTCCCAGTTAAAAGTCCTTTAACTTTTACCAGAAGCACAACACATGTTAACAAACTCATCATTCTACTGAGCCAGCAAATCTCAGACCAATACATCTAAGCACTATACAGATTTGATTTTCTTAAGGGGAACTAAATTGGCAGCAATTTAGGCTACGTGATCTAGTGAAGCTCTCTTCCCTGGTAAAAGTCACATAGTGACATTATTGTGGCTATATTTTTCCCCTCACTGCTTTTTCCGGTATAAGATGCAGTGGTACCAAACTGGTTTTTTTATCCATGATCACCCAAATGGTCACAGAGAAGTGATACCGCGCCTCTGTGATTTCCAAAAGCAACATATCAATTACTATGTCTGCAAGTTAAGATCAGTTCACATGCACAGATTTCACCTGTTTCAGAAGATTCTTATAAAGGCTGGGGCACATTGTTTGCATTGAATTGATGCCAAAAATCACAAACTCTTTATATTTGCATTTGAGCTGTGGATGTGCTATCAATAGATTAAACTATTACCAGATGGATCAGATCAATTTCTTTGCTACAACCTTGAGCTAAAATGTGCAATGCCATCAGATGGTTAGGTATCTCTTGGATGGGGAGTCATTCAGCTCAAACTCAAATTCACAAACTTCTCAGCTGAGTCAGGATACAATTTTATTTTATCACAGCCATGTATTAATTCATAATATCCCTAATTAGTATAGGACCTTCCTGTTTCTGCTGTCACTGAAGCAAATGCATAACAGATGGCCATGGTAGATTAGTTTGATTAAGAACAGATTCTGTTAGCCTTAAAACTACTTTGTCTTTTCCCCTCCAGTCTTTACCCAAGTACAACTCAGAGAGATTCAAGAATCTACCCAATAGGCTGTAATGTGTTCACAAACAATTAGCCAAATCTTGCCAATAATGAATACATTCACAGAAATCAGGACTAGTCAAGAAGAAGCAAAACAGAAGCAATTGTTACTGTTCTACAGCACTTAAATGTGTGGTAGGTGCCCAGCATTTGGTCACATTTGAAAAGATTTCTTCATGTCCATATTGAAAGTGGGGACCTCTTGCCCCTGCTCCTTCCTTTCTCCATCCTGGCAGTAGGATTTTGAAAAAGGGGCAGAAAGGATGGTGCCTACTCCAGCTTGTGAAGCTGGGATGACACACTGAGGGAGCAATCCATACCGAATGGATGGCACAGATTGCTCACCCCCCATCCCCAGAGCACACCCAGAAGAGACTTTTATTGCCTCAATCATAGTCTCTCAACATCTTCCTGGGGCTCAGCCTCCCCTCCAGCCCCCAGCCCAATATAGGGCAGTGACATAAATGTCAGCTGTTGTCATGGCATATTCATGTTGGAATCTGAAATTCCAGATATGTTCTTTCTGTCTCTTGCTCCAGCATCAGGATGTAAGGATTCTATAAATAGAGTCCATCTTCTTAAAGATATATGATGAAGAAAAAGAGAGACATTCAATCTTCCAGTAACTATTAACTCAACTGTAATAAGTATAGTTGAGCATAGTAATTCTGTTTCACAAAGGATTTTGCTATTTCAAAATAGTTTAGCCTTAGGCACATGAGATCCCGGTAACAAGAGAGAGCTGAGAAAATGTGGAATCGGTCCACACTACGCTCGGCTGCTGCAGTAACTCATGGTGTCGGACACAATCAAGTGATCAAGGGACATCTACATAGAACACATCACTGGACATTGGCAATACCAAGAGGGATGAGCTGGAGTGCCAAAGAGAAGCTCAGTCAGGGAAGTAGCAAATACTTTCCTCATGGATTGTATTTTCTAAATGGACAACCAACCTAATTCTCAATTACTGAGGGACAATTTCCACTCATTGATATATTTTGCTTTCCACAACAAATCTCTGTACAACTTGTCATTAGTGATGTACCTGAGTATTTGGATTCTAATACCTAAACTGTATTGTTAAATATATTCACCTAAATTTAGGTTATTGCTTATTATGTACTCTATGTATCATATGACTTTAAAAACAAACTTTGTATTTGTGGGTAATCTAAGCACTATACCCAGATGTACAAACACTCTTTTCTCAACCTATGTATTATATAATTTTTTTAACATTAGCTTTAATACAAATTTTAAATCTGAAAACTAAAATTTTCAAAATTCTCCACAAAACCCGTTAGGTTGCCCTGAAGGTCTTAGGAATCCCAGGGCTTCCCAGGAGCTGGGTTTCTGAGCCAGCAGGAAACCAGGTGGACAGGTTCTAACCTGCCTTATTTCTAGGAGATCTTAGTCAAAGCTGAGCTGTGTTCTTGGAACATTTTGATTTTGCTAAATGGTTAAATTCCAGAAAAAAATCAGAATTTTTCAAATGAGCTCTTGAGCTAAGATTATTGATAAAAACAATTATTTACTAATCAGCTACATGATATATATGTATATCCATCCCCTGTTCCTAGGCCAAATTCTCACACCTATACTCACAGTGGCTAGTGCTTTACTCTGCAAGTTGTCCAGTGGTGCCAGCAAGACTACTTGTAAAATAAGGAAATGCTCACTTTATGTATGGTATCAGAATGTGCTCTCTGAACCTAACCACACTTAGAATATTGCCAACATGCCTTTCTCTTTAACCAAAGAACTAACAACATCCTCAGGAACAGAGTCTTGATTGTATACAGCAGAGAGAAGGGGATGGGAAAACAGCCAAATCTGTGGAAGAATAACAAAAAGGTGGCAAATAATAGTTATGCTAGAATAATAATGCCTTTTGTCAAATTCCCTCCTGAAAAAAAAATTAGAAAGAAAAAAAAATGATTTTATTTCCTTTTTTTTTTTTTTTTTAATTCTTGGCAGTTTCCCTGTTATATAGGTTGTTGATCTGGAAAACTAAAAATGTTCCCCTGCAGCAGTGGCATCTTTCTCTAGAGATAAATACATTAAAAACTTCTCTTTTTGCAGATTTGTGACTAATTGTAGGGCTGCTGCATTATGACTTATCAGGGTAATGACTAAGAATTTACTGATGTTCAATAATTCCCTTAAACAAATTCTAAATAATTCTCATTAGAGTCCCCTTCTGCCACTGATTCTGACACACAGGTCACAATGACTTTATTGTCAGGGCCCAGCTGCAGAATTTGATGCAGCATTCACCAGTTGCCTCAGAATAGTTCTCCAGAATGTTAGCTTTTGTTTAAATATATGCATGTGCATGTGCTCATGGGTTTCTAACCCTTTTGGTTATGGAGACACCAGGTTTGTATTTTCAAGGTTACCTGTCAGCGATGCATGCCTGAATCTGCAGACAGCCTGAAACAATAGTTCTGAGAGGTATGATCTGCTCAATTAACATGAGTCTGTGCATCTTAGACCAGTGGTGGGCAACCTGTGGGTCACAGGCTGCACACGGCCCAACAGGGTAATCCGCTGGCGGGCCACGAATCAGTTTGTTTATATTTGCATGGCTGCCCGCAACTCCCAGCAGCCATGGTTCACAGCTCCCATTGGCCAGGAACAGCCAACCACAGCCACTGGGAGCTGCGGGCAGCCATGCAAATATAAACAAACTGTCTCGCGGCCCGCCAGCGGATTACCCTGATGGGCCGCAGGTTGCCCAACACTGCCTTAGACTCTATGAGTCTGTGACTAGTACACTGGACATTTTTTCAAAATGCCACAAAATTCAGCATTTTTGGCATATAATTCACCATGGTGCTGGAACCCAGAAACCCAACATTTCATTTTTGGTCTCCTTTCCTGAGGACACCTGCAGCTGCCAATTGCTCTGCCCTTTTCTCTAAAATGGAGTGTTAATTGGACTACAGGGCATGCTCCTTACACTGTTCCATGGAACTAGACAGCAAGGGTGAGAGATTTGAGGCTAGCTTACAGCCAGGCATTTCCCATTATAATACTCTCTTTGCAATTGCTTATAACTTTACCAAACCTTAACTATTTGGGTTGAAATTTTCCATGCTGGGTGTCTGCCTCAGGCTGCATGGTTTTAGATACTTTATTTCCAAGAACACGGCTGGTAAATATATATATATATTGTTTTGCAATGTGTGGCAAATTGCCGGCACTATTATGATGGGTCTCACACTTTCTCTTCTTTGAGGGAGGGGGTTCAGGGCACCATTTCTTGCCCTTAAATTGGAATATTAATTGCCCCACTAGTGTCCTAGAGGAGGGAAGTGGAGAGAAAGGGACCTGGGCCCACCCTCTACTCCAGGTCCCAGCCCAGGGGCCCTGAGGATAGTGGTGAACCACTTGAACTCACAGTTCCTTCCCCTGGGCTACTTCCCTCTCTTGCCCTTCAGCTTGTGGGGGGCTTCCTGCCCTCCCTCTGCACAAGCCAGGTGCTCCTTACCTAGGGTCTAGGACTTCTTAGCCCACCACAGCACTTCTCCAAACTGTCCTCTGCTTCAACACCAATTCTTTCTGCTCCTACTCCCACACTGTCTGATTGAAGCAGGGGTTTTTATCACGTGACTGACTGCAGGTGCTCTAATTTTTGGCATCAGGTGCTCTAGTTAATCTATAGCAAACTTTATTCCCCTTACAGGAAATAAGGTTCCCTTCTAACCCTCTCCTGCTGCCCTCTGGCCATGCTGTATCACAAATGTTAAAAAACATTCTGGTGACCTTTTCTTTTAAAACCCCTAATCCCCTCCGTGGTTTGGTTCAGGAACTTGATATGTGGCAGGACATGGCAGGGATTTGCCTTTTTGCTCTTTCTATGAAAATCTGCTCAAATTTGGCCAAGTTATAAGCATTTGAAAAATCTCAGTTTGTACATGCTCAGTAAAGACTTTGTAGATTTGGGAAGATAAAATCTGTGAAAAATGTGTGTGCCCTAATCATACTCCAGCCTCTCACAGCTCCTAGCCCTGACTTGACTACTGCCCAGACACCAGCTGACATAGCCACAGGGATACAAGGGCAAAACAGGACTTTCCTTGTAATGGCTGTTCCAGACCAGCCTGGGACCAGGCTCCATAATAAGGGCAAACAGCCTGTGTTTCTTGTGCTCTCAGTGATTCCCCCATAGTGATGCCCAGGCACAGTGGAGGAAGAAGCTGCCTGACTTGGATACAAAGTAGGCAAGAGATGGGCATGGGGGCAGGGAGGGAGTAGACTGGGATTAGGAGCCTGGAGGTGGGGGAAATGGAACTGGAGACTGGCAAGATGTAGGGAGAGGAAAACTGGGAGTTGATAAGACAAGACTTGGATGGGGAGCCTGGGACTGGTTGATCAAGGAGATTAGGACGTGAAGCCAAAGAGAGAAAAGGAGAATGAAGACTCAGTTGTGGAGAGACAGATTGGATGGGGAGCTGGGGGAGGGTGAACCAGTGGGGCAGAGGAAAGTTGATGGGGGAAGGCAGGCCAATCTAATGCAGAACAAGGGTGTGGAGAGAGAATTGGGACTGGCTGGATAAAGAGACTGGGATAGGAAGCTGACTGAAGAGGTGAAGACTCTGAGATTGGATGAGACACTTGGAAGGGAGACTAGGAGCTAAAGGGGATGCAGAATGTGTGGCTGGGGGCAACTGGAGTCCATAAAGATGACAGATCAGTGTCAAGAATTAGCTAGGCAAGGAGACAATGGGCCAAAGGGTGGGGGAACAATGGGATTTGAAGGTCGAGATGACTGGGACTGGAATAATAAGAACGAGGAGCGCAGACTGTGACTGGCTAGGTGAGGAGGATGGGGCTTGTGTAGAGGAGCCCTGGGTGAGGGGAGGGACAGGTTTGCGGGGACAGGACAGAAGCAGCTTGGGAAGAACAGGCAGAAGAGTCTGAGCCTACTAGAGTACACTCTCCTTCAGAGCTTGGCATGGAACCCAAGGTTCCCAAGTCTCATAACTCCTCTGCTGTCAGCAAATATTTGTGACAACCCACTGGCAAAGTGTCCCATCCCTCTTTGGTGCTGGTCCGCATAGAAGATAACCTACTACTGCTATCAGTTACTCCGTTAGCTCAGGTTTCAAGCCTGCTGAACAACCATCTGGGTATCAGTATGATGGCACATGATATATTTGTTTTTTTCAGTTTGCTTTTCTAATAAACTAGGAAATTACACATAAACATGTAAGTTAAAAGAGCATTATGATCGCAAAGTGAAGCCCTGAGAATTTAGACAATGCCAAAATTAAAGTTGCCTAGGCCCTCTGTGTGTATAGACATATTGATACAGTCTTGAATTATATGAGCATGTATTTTCTTACACTGAACCCCAGCTTTATTCAGTGCACAGGATGGACCTGCTCTAGGGGTGAAACAGTTGTGCAGTTCAGGAGATTGCTCTCTAGGAGATATCTGCTTCATTTGTTGCAGAAGTGGCAATCTGTATACTGTTTATAGGGATAGGCAGGTCTAGGTCTGCCCTTAACTAAAGGCCTCCCTCTCTGTTTAGGAGGGAGGAACCACTAAGTCCAGGCTATGGTTCATTGCTGGAGCAACATAACAGAAAACAGGAAGGGGAGTGAAGGAGGCAGACAACTGCAGAAAGAGAAAGGTCTCATGATTATGGAGATGAATGGTACCCTGGAATATTGGTTGCTACCTCTGCCTCTGCCACGGAGTTCCTTTGTGATGCTGGGCAAGTTATTTAAACATGGTTACTAATTGTACTAATAAGACTAATTGAGCCCCTTAGTCTTATTTCTGCAAGTGCTGAGCACTCACAGCTGCAACTGAAGTCAATGGGAGCTGCGCTTTGAACATATAAAGTACTATATAATGTCAAGTACGCTCAAAGTGAGTACCTGATGTTAATGGATACTTTGTGTTATATACTTGGGGGCAGCCGGTTTAGGAAGAAATCACTTGAGGCCAGACAGCAGACAGCTAACAAAACCACCATTTTATTTTCAGACTCAGAGAACTCACCCAGCCGGCTGAAGCTGGCTGAGCTATCCCCTAATAATCTAACTCAGTTACCATAGGAACCAAAAACCATGACAACCAAATACACAACATATTCCTCCCCCCCAATAAGAACATCCCCTAAATAAAACACACACTAGACTAGAGAAGGAGGGTAGACTGCCTCCATTCCCGGCTAAACCCTGGGGATTATTTTGCCCCATAACCATGGGTTCGCCCTAACTAAAGATCCAGCCGATGAGGAGGCCTTCTGTCTCTAGGTGGATTACGGCGAACTTCTGGTGTTGTTGCACCCGAAAGTACCATGGGCTCAGGGTCCGCAGCACGAACGGGTGAGGAGGTGGTATCAGCTCGTGCTGGGCAAAGGGGCATCTCAGCCGCCGGCAGTAATGGAGGAGGACAGTCAGGAATAGGTGATTCGTGATTCGGTGTCTCACCAGAAGAGGTGAAGTCAGACCCCTCAATTGCAGATGTGTCCTGAGGACTGGCATGACCTGGCAACAGCTGATCTACATGTCGCCGCCAGGTAAGATGCTCTGCAGTCCGGACTGTGTAGGAAACAGGTCCTGTTTGAGTGATGACTGTGGCCGGGACCCATTTAGCTCTGGAAGTATAATTCCGAGCCAAAACTGGCTGTCCTGGGCTAAAGGTTCGGTCTTTTGCTCTGGGTGCCCGTCTGATTACTTGATATTGCTGCTGATGTTGCACAGTTTGTCGGGGTTCAGAAGGTTTCAGCAGATCAAAGCAAGTGCGCAGCTGTCGTCCCAACATTAGAAAGGCTGGGGATGCCTGGGTCGTAGCATGCGGTGTGTTTCGGTAGGAAAGTAAGAAGGTATCCAGATGCTTTTGAATGGAGTGTTGTCCCCTTGCTGATTTCAAAGCGTTTTTCATTGTCTGCACAAATCTTTCAGCTAATCCATTGGTGGATGGATGATATGGTGCTGACGTGATGTGGTGTATCCCATTTGCCTTCATAAAATTTTGAAACTCCTGAGAGACAAACTGCGGTCCGTTGTCGCTCACAAGTTGTACTGGCAGACCAAAACGACTAAAGAGTCCTCGTAGTTTTTGGATAGTACTCTCTGCAGTAGTGGACTGCATTATAGAGACTTCTGGCCATTTAGAATGGGCATCTATTGCCACCAAGAACATGCTTCCTTCAAGGGGGCCAGCAAAGTCAACATGAATACGTTGCCACGGGTTTTCAGGCCAGTCCCATGGGTGTAGGGGTGCCCACTGGGGTGCATTCCTCACACCCTGACATGACATACAAGCTTTTGCCTTTTCTTCAATAGCACTGTCCAATCCAGGCCACCAAAAATAGCTTCGTGCAATTTCCTTCATGCGCACTATTCCACAGTGACCAGAATGTAGCTGTTCTAACAGCTGTGATCTCAGTGGTGTTGGAATAATGACACGTTTCCCCCACAACAAACAACCAGATTGGACCGATAACTCCGTCCTTCTGGACATGTAGGGAACAAGGTCAGATGAGACCGGAGAGGTTTGTCGAGATTTTCCATGCATCACCAGGTCCATAACTTGGGACAATACTGGGTCAACGCGGGTTACCTTCTTTATCTGAGTAGCAGTGTATTCTCTACCTGTTCAAAGTAGAAGATTTCCTTTTGGGCACTATCTTGATGTTTGACCGGCAAAGGCAACCTTGAGAGGCCATCTGCATTGCCGTGCAGAGTGGATTTCCGATATTTGATTTCATATGTGTGTGCTGAAAGTAACAATGCCCAACGTTGCATACGACTAGCAGCTAATGGGGGAATGCCTGTGTAGGGACCAAAAATTGATGTCAGAGGTCGATGGTCTGTGAGAAGAGTAAACTTTCGCCCAAACAGGTACTGATGAAACTTCCGAATTCCAAAAACAATTCCTAATGCCTCACGTTCGATTTGGGCGTAGTTAGTTTCTGCTATGCTTAGAGTGCGTGAAGCAAAAGCAATAGGTCTCTCTTCTCCCGAAGGCATAATGTGTGACACAACTGCTCCCACTCCATAAGGGGAGGCATCGCAGGCCAATTGTAGGGGTAAGGATGGATCAAAGTGCGTTAGAACTTCAGAATTTAGCAATGCATCCTTAGATTTGTTAAATGCAACATCACAGGCTTCAGTCCACTTCCAGGCCTTGTTCTGCCCAAGGAGCTCATGAAGTGGTTTTAGTAGTGTGGCTAACTGTGAGATGAACTTTCCATAGTAGTTCAGTAGTCCTAGAAACGAGCGCAGCTGGCTTACATTTTGAGGTGGGGGAGCCTCCACAATAGCTTTAACTTTTGCAGGGGCCTTATGAAGACCTGCAGAATCAATGATGTGTCCCAAATATTCAACAGAGGGCTTGAAGAATTCACACTTGTCTTTGCGAACTCGTAGGCCATACTCTTCCAGTCTTTGTAGGGTAGCCTCTACATTCTTTAAGTGATCCTCTTCATTTCTTCCAGTGACCAGGATATCATCCAGATAGCACTGAACTCCTGACAAGCCACACAAGATCTGGTCCATAGCCCTCTGGAACAGGGCGGGAGCAGATGTTATTCCGAAGGGTAGGCGGCAGTATCGATAATGCCCCTTATGAGTCACAATAGTCAACAGCTCTTGGGACTTTTCATCGACGTGCATCTGTAAATATGCTTGACTCAGATCAATCTTACTGAACTTTTGTCCCCCAGCCAGGCCTGCGAAGAGGTCATCGATGCGGGGAAGCGGGTATTGCTCTGCACACAACACTGGGTTGACAGTGACTTTAAAATCACCGCAAATCCGGAGAGAGCCATCTTTCTTCACTATTGGAACGATAGGAGTGGCCCATGAGCTATGAGTAACTGGTATTAGGACTCCATTGGTGACCAGGCGCTCCAGGTCTGCTTCAACTTTTGGCCTGATGGCATATGGCACAGTTCGGGCTTTCAGATATTTTGGTGGACTGTCAGGTTTAATGTTCAATGTCACAGTGATTCCTTTCATACTTCCCAAATCATCTCCAAAAACAGCAGCATGTTTCCTTAGTATAGGGGTTGGACTGGTTTCTTCTTTAGTCATCCGGTGCACTTCTGCCCAGTTCAGTTGAATCTTCCCAAGCTAAGACCTACCCATTAAGGCTGGGTAGTTACCTCTCACCACAAACAGTGGCAATTTAGCCACCTGTCCATTGAACTCCACCTTAACATCAATAGTGCCCAGCATAGGCACAGCTTCTCCCGTATACGTCTTCAGAACAGTTTTTGTTGCCTTAAGCGGAAGATGCTGTAGCTTTTCTTTATACACAGTCTCGGAGATCAGTGAGACGGCTGCACCGGTGTCCAGTTCCATGCGTATACGTTTGCCATCCAATAACGGGGTTACCCAGTATTCATGTGAGCCCACTGCCAAAGACAAAACATGCAGTGGCACTTTCTCTTGTGCTGAGGTGTCACCTTGATCATCCTGGGTCTGCTCTAGGGTATGCAAGGTTCCTCTTTTTGTCGGCCAGACCACAGGCCTCCTTTTCTTTTGTTTACAGGCACACTCAATGTGTCCCTTTTTGCCACAGTGTCGACACACCAGGTCCTTACACCAGCAT
Source organism: Mauremys mutica (assembly GCF_020497125.1). NCBI lineage: Eukaryota > Metazoa > Chordata > Testudines > Geoemydidae > Mauremys > Mauremys mutica. The sequence goes on from NC_059072.1 coordinate 174,910,535, forward strand.
TCTGATGCCTGGTGACCCGGCTTACCACAGCGGTAACATTCTTGACTCTGCACCGTTTTGTGGGTCAGTTCTTGTGACACTTTTTTCACCCTAGGGGATGCACCGATGTATTGCGCCTCCCTTGTAGCCAGTTCCATGGAGACAGCAATATCAACAGCCTTCTGTAAGGTAAGCTGAGCCTCTGTCAGTAGGCGCTTCCATATAGCTTCACTGTACAGGCCACACACTAACCTGTCACGCAGGGCATCATTTAACATCTCTTTAAATTCACAGTGTTCTGCTAGCTTTTTTAAAATGGCTACAAATTGTACAACTGTTTCATCTTCCGTTTGGTCTCTTTTGTGGAACCTATATCTTTCAGCAATTACCAGTGGTTTTGGGGAGAAATGGGACCCCAGGATTTCCACAATGTCACTGTAAGATTTAGTCTCAGGCTTAACAGGGTGTAGTAAGCTGCGTAGCAGGGAGTAGGTTTTAGCCCCTACAACACTTAAGAATATTGGCACCTTCTTTGTTTCTGTAATGTCATTTGCAATACCAAAAAGCTCAAAACGCTCAGTATACACATGCCACTGCTCTATATTCTCATCAAAAGGTTCCAGTGGCCTGGTCAGAGTAGCCATGATTTTAGTTTCACTTTCACAGTCAGTGCAAACAAGCAGTATTTTTATTTGTTTGTTTTGTACCTTGACTTCTACTTCCTTCTGTAACTGGAGCAGCACCAGGATCCCATCCATCGTCGCCACTTGTTATATCCTTGGGGGCAGCCGGTTTAGGAAGAAATCACTTGAGGCCAGACAGCAGACAGCTAACAAAACCACCATTTTATTTACAGACTCAGAGAACTCACCCAGCCGTCTGAAGCTGGCTGAGTTATCCCCTAATAATCTAACTCAGTTACCAGAGGAACCAAAAACCATGACAACCAAATACACAACACTTTGGACCTTAATCTCTCTGTGTCTTAGTTCCTCATCTGTAAAATGGGGGCAATAATACCCCCTAATTACCCAGGAGTATTGTGAAAATTGATTGTGAAGCACTGAGGTAGCACAGTGAAAAGCACCACAAAAAAACTAATGAGGAAATTAAAAATTCTGTCTTGAGAGCAGGGTCTGAATAATGTGCACATGTAACAATGAGGGGAAAACAAAATATTGAATAGCTGCTTGTTCACCGAGCATTGTCCCACCTGTGTGCTGAATGAGGTCTTGTGGAAAAAAAATCATATGTGATTATCACATTGCCATATGTGAAAATCTTATGTGATAACATATGGCAACATACGTAATTAACATATGGCAACATTTATTCTGGCATTTCCAAAATTTCAGCTTTTCAACCTTGATAATGTTCTTTTAACATAGTGATTGTGTGTGTAATATAGAATATATGATGGTCAATAGTAAAAAGTCGACACTGATTCATTGGTATGTGAGTTTCAAGTTATATCCTTTTCTAATGATAGAGATAGGGTCCAAATCAACAACCACTTACGCACATACTTTCCCTCGTTCCCCCACCTGCCACAAGTGTTATTTGTCCTCCTTTTTTTCTTACTGTTGGCATAATATCAATTAATATAATTAAATGCTAAGTATTTCATATTTATCTCAGAGTTGTAAATGGCACATCATGTTTTCATTCTTGTCTTAGACAATGACTGCATCCTCAATGGAACAAAAAGCCTATTTGATAAAGACCAAGAAGTACAATTAGAAGAATTCTTTTGACCTTTTCATCTATTCAAGAAAAAAATAATCTAGTACTATAATGCTAATTTGTTTCACTGTGAGTACCACAAATATTTGCAAAATATGTTTGCTTTTTATACAATTAAAAACATAAGAGTAAAGCACTGACAACATAACAATTTATCTCCCAGCCTCAAACAGTTTGTTGTTTTAACTATAAAATAAGAATTAATTCTCTTTTCAGCTAAAATCCCACAGGTCTACAGAATTCAGCAAACACATATAGAGCTGTAAGAACACAGCCCTTAAGTGTCATTGTCTTGAAAATTAATAAAGCAAAGTAAGGGGGAAAAGTTTAGGTTGCTGAAGTGTGAAGTAATAAGAAAAGCCTCTTCTGATCCAAAGTATCATTTATCTTTGTTAAATATTACTGCAGTGTCAGTGGCTCACTTGCAAAATATCAGTTTTTTGCTTTGGTAAATCAAAAGCATGACGACTCCATAAAGGTTATTGTTTTTAGCAATAACTTTTTAATAGCAGAATCAGTCTTTTTTTCCTTCAGCTTTTCTGTAGTAAAGTGTTTCTGTCCTACTTTTTTTCCCATCTCAAATCACAACTTGTTTCATCTGTACTGTACTTTCTGCCAAGATAGCAAATTGTTACAGCTCTTCATTGCAAAAGATGGAATAAAATGCAAAATAAAACACAATCAATTGGAGAGGTTTTTTTAATACTTGACTTTTAAATTCCCAGAGCGCTGTGAATTTGGAAGCATTCTAGTTCCATTTAATCTGAACTCATATAACTCTACAATAAATCTTCTAATGTGAGAAAAATAAATTGTTTTAAAACATGTGGGGCAATAGCCTATTTTTACGTACTCCCTATTTTGGCCATCTTACTCACATTATGTGCTCATTTTATAGTCACATATGTAGTGGTGGGTGCAGGGGCAGGGCTTCTTTCCCACCTTGTCCTGTTACTGCTGTAGAGCCAAGAAAGCTGCCTAACAATAGGGTGCATATTATGTGTAAAGGCATGTTTATCCACCCTTAGAGCAAATGGGAATTTTGTCATTGATTTAAACAGAAGTAGGTCCTGAGTGTTACATACAATCAACACAATTGTCAAATAATTCTTGATTGCAGGTTCTTTCTTATTGGTGATTATGATTAGAAATAGCAAGTCTGACATTCAGATCCAAGCCCAGGCTTGCAGCGCTAGCACTTTGAAAAAACATATTAACTGGTACATCTAGAACAGGGATGGCCAACCTGAGCTTTAGAAGGAGCCAGAATTTACCAATGTACATTGCCAAAGAGCCACAGTAATATGTCAGCAGCCCCCCAACAGCTTCCCACACCCGCTCACAGAGTCTCCCACCCATGAGCAGCCTCGCCAATCAGCGCCTCCCCCACCCTCCCCACACCTCCCGATCAGCTGTTTCATGGCATGCAGGAGGCTCTGGGGGGTAAGGGGTGAGGAGCGAGGGCACTGCAGGCTCAGGGGAAGGGGGCGGGAAGGGGTGGAGTGGGGGCAGGGCCTGTGGCAGAGCCAGGGGTTGAGCAGTGAGCACCCCCCCAGCACATTGGAAAGTTGGGGCCTGTAGCTCCAGCTCCAGAGTCAGTTCCTATACAAGGAGCCACATATTAACGTCTGAAGAGCTGCATGTGGCTCCAGAGCAGGTTGGCCACCCCGACCTAGAACATTAATTGTGTCTACACTTTAATATAAAATCAGTAGTTCACCACTAATGTGATTCTGGGTTAATTAATAAATTGTTGGTTTGTTAAGAATAAGCAAATGCCCTGATCTGAGAAATCCTGTTCAAGTCAGAGCTCATCTACACTTATACCAGTGCAGTGTTGTGCCTAGTGAAGATGCTACTTACACCACAGGAGAGCTTCTCCTGCCAGCATAGGTATTCCACCTCCCTGTGAGGCAATAGCTACATTGACGGGAGAAGTCCTCATGTTGATATAGTGCTGTCAACACCAGGAGTTAGGTTGGTACAACTGTGTCACTCCGGGATGTGGATTTTCCATACCCCTGAACGACGTAGTTATATGGACATAAGTTTGTAGGGTAGACCAGCGCTTAAAAGGTTGATGTGAAGAGAAGCCAGTGTTAAAATTAAGAACTTAATGCTCCCTGGACTCATTAAAAAGCGATTATTCTGTTAGGTTCCATTCTATATTGGCTTTAATGCTTATCCAATTGGCAAAGCTAGTTTGTTAGATATCATCTTTAAAATCTAACCGGTGTGTCGGCAGCTTCATAAGAATTGGTTCCCTTTTGTGCTTACACTGGTAAACTGAGCCAACTGAATATGGAAATATGGAAATCAAATAAATCCAAATGACATTGTCATTGTACCTGCTTATTTATCAGAATATAACTGAACTTCAAGACATTGTTTCTTTGTCATATTTCTTGTGGACACTACAGTTGTAATACTATAAAACTGCAATAAAACAAAGGGACACAATGACCTAAAAATGAACTATTGCTTTCCCTTCCAGATTCCACCCAATCATCAGTTACTGTGTGCTGCAAAATGTGCTCTGATCAAATTGTGCAGCTACAAGCATAAGGACACAGCCCAAGATTTTCAAAAGTGATTTTTGGCTGCCCAGCCTTGAAAAACCTTAAAGAGGCCCAAATGACAGAAACCACCAAGCACTAACCTCTGAAAATCAGACCCCTTAAGATGTCTGAAGTTGGACAGCCAAAAACTGAAGCACTGAAAATCACTAGTTTCAGAGTAGCAGCCGTGTTAGTCTGTATCCGCAAAAAAAAACAGGAGTACTTGTGGCACCTTAAAGACTAACAAATTTATTTTAGCATGAGCTTTCGTGAGCTAAAGCTCACTTCTTCGGATGCATAGAATGGAACACACAGACAGGAGATATTTATACATACAGAGAACATGAAAAGGTGGAAGTATGCATACCAACAGGCAGAGCTCATCTCAATTGATTAGACTCTGCCTGTTGGTATGCATACTTCCACCTTTTCATGTTCTCTGTATGTATAAATATCTCCTGTCTGTGTGTTCCATTCTATGCATCCGAAGAAGTGAGCTTTAGCTCACGAAAGCTCATGCTAAAATAAATTTGTTAGTCTTTAAGGTGCCACAAGTACTCCTGTTTTTTTTTTTTGAAAATCACTAGTCATTTCTGAAAATCTTGGCCACAGTACCATACTAAATGAGTGGATACATTCAATAATTGTCCAAAGTTAACCCAAGTGGTGTTCTATTGAGAATAGGTTGGTAACCTGCTAATCATGTCCTTATTAGAGGCCACATAATGCCATTGCGCTTGAGAAGGAAATAAGATAGCAATGAGTCCTGAAGGGTGTCAGTGGCTGACCAGCACAGGAAGCACAGGGACTATTCCCTATTCTAACCAGGGAAGGATTAACAAACAGGTGGAAAACACATGAAGCCAGTTAGCCTGTTCACTCCTCATTCAAGGAAGATGAAGTTACGTGGTAGGTTACTGGCAATGGAGAGGTTGTCCTGCATGCCCAGAGTTGAGTAAAGCTTATTTTGCCCAATACACAGGATGCCTGAAAGTAGAACTGATCAAGAAGTTTGATGGAAAATTATTCTATTACAAAATGCAGTTTCATCAAACTTGACATGTTTCATGGGTACATGTCAATTCTGACAAGAAAAAAAGTTTAATTTCAATAGTGGTTTTGAATGATTTTGCTTCAACTTATATTATGCTGAAATATTTTATATTATAGATAAACATCTTAAGATATAGGTATAACACATGCATATTAATATAATATTAATGTAAAAACAATCAGAATTGAAACATCTCTATCAAAACAAAACATTTCTGAATTTGTGCTTCAGAGAAAAAATTGAAATTTCGGCTTTTCATCCTGATTTGGTATGAAAAAATGTAAATGTCACAATTTCTTGCTGTAGAGAAATTCTGGTTTCCAACCAGCTCTACATGAAAGGCTGTAACTTTTTTTAGTATGGTTATTTCTGGGTTGGTTTTTTTTTTTGTTACTCTGAGCTTTAGATTTTGAAAAAGAGAAAAGAAATAGAAGTTTTCCTTTTGCAAAGAGTTCTGACCTTTCCATTGACAGGTTGCTACTGTGCCTTGATTTTCCCTTAGTTCTGCAGTCTCCCCCTTGTAGAATAGTTAATGTGACCTTAGTGCTTTGGCCCTCAAGTCAAAACAAATCTCCTCCCCTTCTGGGGTATGGAAATCCAAACATGAACACAATACATTCTTTGCTCTCCCCAAACCATAGCTTTCACACCCATTATTGCAGGGTTCCAATCAGGGCCGGCTCCAGACCCCAGCGTGCCAAGCGCGCGCATGGGGTGGCATTTTGCCGGCAGGGCAGCAGGCGGCTCCGGCGGACCTCCCGCAGGCATGACTGCGGAGGGTCCACTGGTCCCGCAGCCCCCGTGGACCTCCCCCAGAAATTCCAGTGGATGGTCCACCGGAGCCGCGGGACCAGCAGACCCTCCACAGGCACGTCTGCAAGAGGTCCCCCGGAGCTGCGGGACCGGCGACCGGCAGCGCGCGCCCCGTGGCGCGCCGCTCTGCTTGGGGCGGCGGAATTCCTAGAGCCGCCCCTGGTTCTAATAGTCACTTTACCTGGGCTAAACAGTTTTTTCAACTTCCCCAGGCCAAACAGTTAATCAGTCTCTTGTCCCTCATTGTAGAGCTCATGAAAGTGCTCAATCCACGGTTCAGAGAGGCTTCCATAGCTCTTCTGTAGGTGGCCCATTCAACCTGACATCCTTCTTCTAGGAAGAGGAAAGAATTAAGGCTCTTGTGTTGAAATCCTGGCCCTGATTTAAGTAAATGGCAAAATTCCACTTGACATCTATAGGATCAGGATTTGATCTTTGCTATCTGCTGGCAAGGAGTGTGGGCCTTCTGTTATTCCTATGTGAAAAGGAGGAAACTAAAGGCAACTTTGTTCTTGTTTTATTTAGCTTCTAAAAAAAAGATCCCAGAAATGCTGACTGTCTACTTAGTTCAAGCTTTTCTTAAAGTGTCAGAGACCTGAAGGCCTCAGGGAGAGGAAGCATCCTAGAAGAGACAGTAGAGGAGTCTGAGAGTTGAGTCTATTTTCTTTATTTAGCAGCAAGGTCAGAACTTTCAGGAGCAGAATGGACAGCAGCTCCCCTCCTCACCGAGAAATCACCAAGGTGTATCTTGATAAATTGCATATTATAGGATGAAATAGCAATTGAAAAATCTTGTTTATAAGTATAAAAATAGTTGAAAAATAGAAAAAAAAACAATTTTGCAATATTATCCAACTGTTTCTGTTTCATAGGGTTTGGAACAGAATATTTTAAATTTAAAAAATGGTGAAAATTTTGGAATTTATTTTGAACTTTTCCATTTTTTCCCCTTTTACCCCCTGAGTGCACTAAAATGAACATTGTTCATGATTATTTTTTTCCACATTTTTCTTTTTCCTTTTGCGATATTGTAATTTTTCAAAACTTGTAGAAATATTGAAAAGTTGAGTGGCACGGTTAGTTATATTTTTTTCTTTTGCAGCTTTGTAACTTTTCCAAAGTTGAGGAAGTTTTGAAAAGCTACAGAGTTGCAAAATGAAGGGGGAACAGGAGATTCATACATCTCATCCATTCAATTGCATTCAGTGCCAAAAAAGAATAAGGGAAAATTGGAAAATGGGGAAAAAACTGGAAAAAATAAAATTTGTTTCATAAAAATAAGATTGAAATAATTTAAAATTATTGAAAATATTTAATGTTTGTAAAAGAGTAACAAAAAATCCAACCAGCTGTACTTAACCTTGAAACCCAGGGGCATCTCCCAAAATAGCATCCTTTGGCTATGCTTATTATATCATCAGGGAGGTAAGTTGTTCATTCAGATAATCTTTTCCTTGCCTGGGTTTTGAGTTCATTACAAATCCAAAAGTCACTGAGTTCTGAAAAAGCTTTGAGGCAAATAGGGGTAGAGTTTCACAAAATCTCCCTCCTCCCTCTCAGGTTCCAGGGAAGGACTTCATATTTTCTGTGAAACCTTGAGAAAAAGCAGATTTTTTGTAGCTTCAATCCAGAATATTTCTTCTTTTAGAGTTGTTGGTTCATTTAAGCTCAAAGTGAAAAAAAAAAAGACAAAAAATGTAAAACCAGGGAAGACAAAAGAAAAATGTGTCAACTGCCTTGCCAATAGGAACCAATGAATTCCACAAGGCTTTACTCTCTCTTTGATTTCAGGGCCATGCACTCTTTGCTTCCAATTCGAATGCCAGTTTCTCACACTCGTCTCATCTCTTTTCTGCTATCAGGTAATGCCTTCTCATTCTTTTTGCTGCCAGGCTCTTGGACATCACTGTAAGTGAATAAGGGTCATTCTCTGGTTCCCACCAGGTCCTCTCTGTCAGATACAAAGTACCCTTCGTGCTTGTTCATTCCTCGCTCATTTTCCATCAGTTAACCACCACCTCTCTGCAGTAGCTCCTGCATGCTGCAAAAATATTCTCTCATTTAACACCACCCTTATCCTTCAGATCTGCTAGCTTATCAGGATGTCAAATCCCCACCTTTGCTCTGCACCTCTGATGGCTCACTTGATTGGGATTTGAAGGTGCTACTGCAATGGAAATAATAAATCAATCATAATAGTCATTCTCTCCTTTCCTGACCCTTTCTTCTCTGTATCCTTTTTGGTCTCTTTCACTCCCCCAAAGTCTCCCCTGTAACCACACTTCACTAATACTGTCATTTATAATGGAATACATTCAAAAGATTAAATCTTACCCGGACAACTGTGAAACCTTAATGTCAAGTGTGTTAATTTTCAGCACTGTGTATTCAATCTTCTTCACATGATACTCTGTTGTGATGGGGTATGTTATGCAATCTAATATAATAACCAGAATTTGAGAGAAGTATTACAAAATATTTTCCTGGCTGGACTATGCAAACAAAGACCTTAATTTACATAGGATCACAGAAATATAAACTTAATGTATGTGGTTATGTGGCAGTTCATCAAAATTAACTGTAAGAAAACAGGGTTTATTCCTGCTATAATAGCATGGTATATAACATGATAGGTACTGCAAATAACATTGCCACCAATTTCCACATGTGTATTTAAATACTGAAGTTGAAGTGATTTTTTTTGTATTTAATGTTAGCAAGCTTTTTAATTGCATTACACTACTTTTGTATTATTCCCATATTTATATCAGATGGCCATGTTTTCCCCCTTCCTTTTCAGGGAAAATCAGCTTTGTTTCCAAACAGAAGGCTATATTATAGAGTTACACCAGCACTCAGAAAGGCAGAAGTGTGCAGCTGTACTACCCCAGAGTCAGACCATAGACTGAGTTGTGACTAAGAGTTCCAGGATCCCCTGGAGTGGAAAATAATCTAGGCCAGCTCCTCACCTGGCATAAATTACTTTTTTGCCTCAGGAACTCAGTTGCATAGGCCAGCAAATTTGCGTGAAAGAGCTCCAGAAGCTGGAAGGCAGGAGAGTGTGTGGCTAGGAAGGATGAAAAGGCCAAAGGCATTGGTAAGAGTGGCTGGCAACAGAAGAATCTGAAGATAGTTTCAGGAAGCATTGTGTCAGAGGTAAGAAGGGATTGGTGCTATATCACACAGGAATGTCACCAAAGGTCCTGAAAATAACATGGAAACCTACTAAAGCTAAGTGAGTAGCCACAAGAGCTATTAAATGCAAACTTATGTCAAAGAATTGAACTTGTCCTGCAGAACTTCATTGAAAAAGACAATTCCTCAGCACAGGAAGGTTATGTCAGAACAGAACATCCAGATGTGGCAGGACAAATTCTTACAAACTCTGGGCTACACTGTGGCAGAACCTGTGCGCATAAGCAGCCCCTTGTTAGCCTGTACAGACTACCTGCTTTCTAGGTTTATATTGTGGGGGTTGAGCACAGTCTGCACAGGTTCACAAATGCCCCTCCCATAACCGAGGAGTGGGAAAGGCAGCTTTAATCCATTTATTAAGTTCCATACTTTCATGGGAGTAGCACATTCCAAAATGAATGCCAGTATCACTTCCTTGCTCCCTCATCACTGACTCTAGGGTCTGTGTTGCTATTGAAAAACTCAAATAGGAATGCTCCTCCCAGACCACAGTTAATTGCACAGCAACTTGTCACTAAAGACCACTCTGGCTTAGGCCTGGTCTTCACTGCTTTTAAAAACAAAAAAAACGTGTATTTTTTTTTAAATTCTGGATAACTAATGTGCATGAGCTATCCCACACTAACACCAAAGTGCATTGTCTGCACTGTAGTTTTACCGTGAGTAAACTAGGTGAGGTCAGCACTATATCTCCACCTCAAGTTGATCTTGTCTAGTTTACCTCACGGTAAAACTAAAGTGCCTTGTCTGCAGGGTAGTTTTACTTCAGGATAGCTCATGCATGTCAGTTACCATGGGATAAAAATAAAGTACACCTTTTTAAAGGATGAAGACATGGCCTTAGGATGCCCCTCTGGCCTTGCCCAATATTATTTGATTCAATATATTCAGTGCAGCCAGCACGTTTCACTTGGGAACTAAACAGGACATCTCAGTATGTATAAGGTTAGTCATCATTTGGGTTGTCTCATGTGGCCCGTTTACAATCTCAGGAGCACAGTATCTATGCAACATGTCTTGAAAATGTATGTCATGCCTCAAAGCTTGCCACTGTTTCATGACTCTGCCAGCTGTATTTAAAATAGTTCTTATTTGAGCCAATAATACCTTAGAAGAAATGCTTATACTGGGGTGTGCGGGGGGGGCGGGGAACTTCCAACCAATATCAAGATGAGCTATAAATGGCAGAAATTATCATTAAGCAGTTTATCTTTATGACAATAGTCTTTATTTTTTTTTCGACTTAACTGTGACATCTTAATGCCTTGATAAAAGAATAGTGAATCTTTATAAATATATTCATTTTGGGAGACTTAATTATACTGAGTAAATGAACAAAGTGGCAAATGAATTATATTATTGGGTAAATGAATTATATTGAGTGATTTAGAATGAATAAATTATTAAAGTGGTTAAATGAATTGCAATGTGTAACCACAAACAGTGGTTAAAATTAAGTGCTTTCGTTTCTGCCAACTTAATTATTTTGCTTTCCATCATGTACTGAATCTTTATTTCAGATCTGATTGAAAAATAAGTTTTACCATTTCATCTACTTTATTTGATGTTACATTTTCTGAGAATTTAATGTGATTTTTATATAGTTTTGCTGAGGGTTTCTGTAGGTCAGCCGTTACCTGGGAGCAGACAAAAATGTGGCTTGGAAATTGCAGTGTCCTTAGCAAATATTTTTGACTAAATTCTCAGGTGAGATCCACACCTCTGGACAAAAAGTGAAACATTTTAGAAGTTCAGATAACAGCAACTCCAGCCTTCATTCTAAAAAGGTAACTGGATCTGGATAGGCTTGAGCACCCAAAGGTACCATATATGTCAGATGTGACAAATAATGGTCTTTTAGTAAATCTTCAAAATGTAACTCATTAAAATTATGCATGTAAGTTATACATGGCTGTCATTTCATCTCACAAACAGGATGCTGGGTAGTGTACCTGGAACATGGGGCAAAAACAGACCCCCAGCAATACCCCATGTACTAGATACTCCCCCTTTTATGTTCTACTACCTGACTAGAGGCAGAAGAGAATGGCATGAAAGGTTTGTTTTCATTGTATCATGTATAATGAAATAAAAGGGAATAAACCCATTTAGAAAATGGTGAGGCAGAGTCTCCTTGAACTTGTATTTTTATCCTTTTGGGTTGTTTTGTAAATGCACATAAGTCGTGTCTTGAGCCGTTTGCTGTAAATTTACTCACCAAAGTTAGAGTTGAGTTTGTGATGCCAAACAGAGTCTTCACTGGTGTAATTAAAAGCCTATTCTGATCCCCACACTACTTGCCCCTCCCCCATCTTGAACTTCCACTTAGATTATCATCCACTTACTTAAAGTGAACTGAACATGGCTCACTGAGTCTATCCGTAAGAGTGTTTAAGAGAGCATAATCTGGTGTAGTTCTCATTCCAAGGGGCCAGAGGAGAGAAATGTAGCAGGAAAAACAGCAAACAGGAGTGAGTAAGAATAAACAATGTAAAGTCGGCTGTTACTTCAACTTGTACTTTCTTCTAGTTGTTCAACATATAAGAAGGTAAAGGTCAAACAAATGTACATACCCTTAGCCTTCTCTAAACCCTCTTAATGCAAATGTGTAAGAATGTTGGAATACAAGACATTTTAATCTCAGGAGATGCCTATCCTGATCTGTGCAGGCAAAGTTAGCCACATAGTGGACAAAAACATGTACATAAAGACCCTGCTATGAGAACATTATACATACTAGCAATTTGAAGTAACATACAGCACATCATTTTCCATATAAATGCTTTTGCTATTCCTATGCTATATTGGCTTTCCAGATTGAAAAGATGTAGCAAACTGATTCTGCATAAGAGCAGATGACTACTCATGAAGTTGGTGCACAGGAGAGATGGTCATTATTTTGGACTCTAGTTCTCAAATGGGTTCACTGATCCTGCATAAGTTTACCAAACTGAAAGAAAAGATGTGAAATTAAGTGTCTGGCAAACTTGAAGTCACAAGAAATGATTCAGGCTCCAAAAAAACTCTTAAGAAGAGTCTTTCTAGTTCGCTAACATGAATACATTATAAAGTTAAAGTCTAGTCAATTTATAAAAAAAAATGTTAAAGGTGCTATACCTGATATACCTTTGCATCTTAGCAATCACTTTTTTTGCACTGTATGGCACTTTAAGAACTCAAATGATTATAGAAATCCATTATATTCCCTCACCTGTAGTAATATGTCTAGTACTGGTTATCCCATCTCAAAAAGGATATAAAAATAGAGGGGGTTCAGAGACAGGCAACAAGAATGACCAGCGGGAGCAGCCCGTAGCAGCGATCTGCAGCCAGTGGGAACCGCGATCAGCCGGACCTGCGGACAGGGCAGGTAAACAAACCGTCCCGGCCCACCAGGGGCTTTCCCTACACAAGTGGTGACCCCTGTTTGAGAAACCCTGCCCTAGACAAAGACTTTAAGAACATATTTTCAGTATAAATTCATAACTCCTTACATAGTATCTGTGCAAACATTTCACAATGATATTGATGACCAAAGTGACACAGGCTTGTCTTGAAGACCTCACATGAGATTCTTTTGGTGAGCTAGAATATAAATACCAAATCAGGAGATTCCTGTTATCCATATACACCCCCTCTGTTCTCCTTGCCAGTTGGCATTAAGAGGTTCCCAAGCCACAGAAGTTTATAATCATCCATTGGCACATTCCTGGTGATTGGTACTATTGTATGTGTATTTAGAAATTTTGGGCTCAAGGATAATGCATAACAGAGTCTTGCTAGATCTGTGTTCCATTAGTTCAATAGTTTACTACTTGTGCACAGACTGTTTTTGATCCCAGAAGTAATTTATCCCAATACAAATGTACTAATAATGTGTCTGACAGGCTCCCGGGGGAGTGAGTAGTTTCTGGATGACACTTACTGATCTTTAAGACCTGAAAACTTCTACAGTCTCCTGAAAAGAAACAAAAATTGAGGTTTCCCCCCAATGTGTATTACTATATATATATATATATAAATCAGAACAAATAAAGAACCCAGGTATAAGGCCAGATTCTCACTTTCTGTAAATTGGTGTCATGCCATTAAAATCATGGAGCTAATGATTTATACCAGCTGAAAATCTGACCCAAGATTTCTTAAGACGACTGAAAGCAAAGGATACAATTGTTTTTTTCTGATACGTGTGGATTAAATTTACAGACAAGAATGGAATTTTCCTTTTGCAGACTATATGACATCAGGAGTCCTTCATCATGATAAAAGTAATTATTCTGGTGATTAGGGAGGCCAATTAAGGTACATTCAGCCTAATTGAAACTTAAAGGGAAAGTTTTTACCCTCACAAATTTTATTGTTGTTTTTAAAGCTTTAAGAGATGGAACTTAAATGAAAGTTTCACCAATTAATTAAATCTCAAGCAAACTATTTTGTACCACTAAAGGCTTGAATCAGAAGAATATGTATATCTGATTCCATACTAAAGAAGCCCTTTGAAAGGTAGCTGAAGTCTTGATTGGAGGAGAGGAGAAATGGTCCCATAGGTGTGCACAGAACTTGCATGTACAGCAGGGAGATAAATAGCCCTTTGAGTTGAAAAAGAGGAATTTCTGATAGAGTGACTGTGTTCCCCAGAGCATGGGTCCTTTCACATATTTAGCCACTCAGCTCAGAGGTAAACAAATTAGCTGTTATGGATTGAAGCTGAAAATGTACAATGCACAGAAATCCACCCCAACATCATCAGGCTTATCCTTTTCATACTCACCCATAACAACTTAACATTTAACAAACATTTTGTCCAACCGTGAGAACAGCCGTGGTTACTAGGTTTGCTCCCCCATGTGTCAACATCTTCACGACCCACCTCATGGAAGAATTTCCTGATTACACCATGAAACCAGCACTATATATGAGATACATTGATGATATTTTCATCCTGTGAACAGAGGACCTAAACTCCCTCATATATTTCCACCACAACTTCAACGACCATCTCCCATACGTCAAATTCCAGATCATTCCCTGCACCAGCATCAATTTCCTGGACACCTTAATCAGCTTCAGCAATGGAAACCTACAAACAACTATATACAAGAAACTCATGGATCACCAAATTTGCCTTCACAGATCCAGCAACCATACCAGACACACACAAAAAAACCTGTCATCTACAACCAGGCGCTCAGATACCACAGTAGTTGCTCCAAAGAGCAAGTCTGGGATACTCACATAAAAAAACTTAAAACTTCCTTCACCAAATGAGGACACTATCAGAGAAGTAGAGTGCATCACAAAATATCTCAAGAGAACCTATTTCAGTACTGAAAGAAAAAAAAAGAAAACATGCAGTGATCACACATACCCCAGTTGTCTCCAAATACCCCTACACTAGAACTCATGGGGTGTCAAACAATTACAAGTCACTCTATGGTTGTTCTTTCAAAAGTTTACAACTGAACATTGACTTAAGACAGCTTTGAAACTTTACTATGCAGAAGAAAAATGCTGCTTTCCTTTTTTATGTTTAACTCAGAACTGTACTGTATTTGCTTTTTTGTTGTTGTTGTCTCTGCTGCTTCCTGACTGTGCACTTCCAGTTCCAAATGAGGCGTTCGGTTGACTGGTCAGTTCATAACTCTGGTACTCGTAATTCTCAGGTTCTACCATATCTCTACTACTACAGTGATCAATTCTCCCCCTCCCCAACAAGCCTTTCAAGATCCATGGATCCTATACATGCTGATCACAACATCTGTTATACTTCATCTAATGCATCAGAAGTTCCAACAACTAACTGGGTGAAACCAATCATTCACTACACTCTCAAATGAACTCACACAGAAAATAAGAGGAAAAAATCACCTGTGGGTAAACACTTTTTAACAAAACAATCCCTTCATATCTGACTTCTCAACTGATGGCTGTGAACTCATCCTTAAGTTTGTATAACTAAGTTTAAGACAAAGGAGTTTTTGTACCTGAGTGGCTGGAGTTGGCTATTTTTAAATCACCCATATGATTCTCTCTCTTTAAGAGGGAGAAGAAAAACACTGTCCGTGCCACCTTCCCTCTACCCTCTGTAAGGAATGCATTGGCACAGAGCCACACTGGCCTTTGGCACTATAAGATGATAGAAGTTCCAGATCCTGGCATACACTCAAACTTAGCCAACTCCCCAGAAGGACTACCACATGTATACAATGTAAGAGCCACTCCACAGCCTTTTGCAACTCCCTTGCACTTATTCACAGGATACCATCTCTACCTACACTTTTACTTAACCATCATTAAAGCATTTGAATCCTCTCATATTGCACTTCACTGCTCACAACATCCTTGAGAATAGAAGCCTGCTACTGCTACTGACATAACCTACACAATTCTGTGTAGAAATGATGCACACTACATCCTGAAGATACACATCCCGCTTTTCCTCTGCCTCACATGAGAGGGTAGAAAACAGCTCTGTCACACCCCTAAAACTAATTCACACAGGTCCTCATATCAAATACATCTTTACCAAGCAGGCACAACCACTGTCTCCACCTTTTCGTGTCAGTACATCTAACACAGTGACTGCACCTGGAGCTTATGCAAATAATTCCTGTTGTCTGCCAGTTCCAGAGGAACAGAATGAAGTGGCATCAGCCACTCTTCCCCCTACCTTCCCCCTTTAATAGTGTTAGATGGAATCCTGAATGTGACAGGGCATTCTGCCATCCCAGTCAGAAGGCAGCTAATGAGCTCCACTGGGCTCAACCAGTACTAACTAGACACAGCTGCAGAGCTTATGCCCCATGAAGGAAGCATGCTTAAGAGGGAGAAATTGTCACAGGCAGAGGTGCAATGAGGAGGAAAGCTGCTGTGTGTCAGAGTTAGCTGACTCTTGCAACAGAGCTGCTAAGAGGAAGACTGCTTGTAAACATCCACTGCCAAGAAGGACTCACCAGACCAGGTACAAGCCAATCACTGCAGGGAGGGATAGAAGATTAAATACAGCTAAACCCAAGGTCAGAGTTAATCACCAAAAACAAGCCAGACCTCTAGACATACTCTTAAAGGAAAACTCGACTGATTGTCCCCTTAATTGGAAGTCCCTAGACCTATGAATCTGGAAAGATTGGAATAAGGATTCCAAAGGGGGAGATGGACTTTGGAAGGGAAAGGGACTCTGAAAATGCCCAAGGGGGACCCGGTAAAAGCCCAGCCTGTCTCATTGTAGGTGAAAGTGAAGGGGTAGTAAAAGAAGCTGAAGAGCTTGTCCATCTCAGCAACCGTGGGGCAGGCAGAGTAAAGGTACGTGTGGGCATAATGGACATTGCTGAAGGAAGGCAGAATTAAGACTGCATAGTAGGCTAGCTTAACTATGTATTGCCTGGTTTACAGCAGTTTCTTGGGGGGGGGGGCTTGCTCAACTCAGCGTTCTGCAAGGGGATTGCATGCCACTCACAACCTCAACTCTGCATAAACACAGTTTTTGCCATTGAATAGTCTACTTTGGTTGCTTTCATCCCAGAAATGTTCCAACATGCTTTACTTTTGACAGGAGTCAATAAAACTATCATTGATATGCACCCACATCTGATGTGAAATGTCAGCTATGTACAAATACTGTATATTGTACAAGTACACAACAACATTACACAAAAGTTAGATAGGAATACATTATTCAATTGGAAAACAAAACATTGGACAGAATGTAATTGATGATTTGGAAATTTAACCAGGAAATCAAAGTTAATAATGCCTCTACTCTTACAAAGGTTTCATTGAATCTTTAACAGCCAAAGAGACCTTGATTTTTATATCCTATCCAAAAGACAGCATTTCCAGCAGCCCATTGCCACATTAACAGCATATTAAACCATTTGTTCAATATTGACTTGGAAGAAAGCATGTCCCTTATTGAATTGCCAACACCACTTCGGGCAACAACCTAGATTCTGAGTTAAGCTTGGAAGTCTCATATCACTGGGAGTTTTACTACTGAGTTCAATGGAAGCAGAATCAGGGTTTACTCAGCAGGTCGTATCCTTCTTAGGGCTTGTCTACACTACCCACCGGAACAGCAAGCAGCGATCAATCTAGCAGGGGTCTATTTATCGTGTCTAGTATAGACACGATAAATCAACTGCTGAATGCTCTCCCGACAATTCTGGTACTCCACCACAACGAGGAGCACAAACAGAGTCGACAGGAGAGCATCAGCTGTCAACTTACTGCAGTGAAGACACTGCAGTAAGTAGATTTAAGTACGTCAACTTCAGCTACACTATTCACGTAGCTGAAGTTGTGTATCTTAGATCGACCCCACGTGGTAGTGTAGACAAGCCCTTAGTATGGTGGGGAAAAAAACCACAGCTTATTGTGGTAGAGCTTCAGTCCAAACTGTCTTTTTATGTTAAATTGACTATGGTCAGAAGAAATTTGCAAAAGGAGGATAATGGCTTTAAAAAAAAAAGTAGAAAGAAGCAAAAGTGAATAAAAACCATGTAGAAAGCTACTGACAGCTAAATTTCTCTCTACCTCCCTACACAGGCCCACTCAATGCCTTTACTTCTGTCCATGTATTGCCACCATGGAGTTAGAGACTAGACCATGTAAACCATGAAATTTGGAGAATCCATTGTGGACTACTATGCTATTTTCAATTTGCACAGTTACCAGGTTGAATATAAACAACAAAATCCTTTCATTTTGGGCAGTAAGACGGTATTCCTCTATAATGGCTAGTCTGGATGTACAAAGATGGCAGTGAATGGAATGGCTACAAAGTGATTAATAGCTACCTAACAGCTATTTGCTCAGCTAACATTGGTTATGATTCAATATTTCTGAATATACATTACATACCCAAATTTGAACCTCTTAGCTATTATGTTACCAATGTATCAAACTCACAAATGGCTATAAGAATTTCTAAGTTTACTGCCAACAGAAATAAGAAAATATCCAGGTTTAGAGGTAGGACATTCTATATATATCCTCCATCAATATGTTCCAATCCTGACCTGGAAAAAATGATATTTCCATTTCTTTGGCATCTTACACAGATAGCAAGGGTGTCAATTAGTGCCAGTTTTCATTGTATTTGTATAATAGACTTGTATTTACTGGGAAATGGGTTGAGATTATCAAATTAATTTTATACAGAGCACTTAACCATGAGATGGTAAAAACTTTTATTCACTAATGAATTGGCTGGCATTGAATCAGAGAGCTAGAGATAGAAGGCTTTAGATTCCATTTACAGTAGACTGAAATATCAAGACCCTCATACTAACACTTGATGATGGGGTAGAGAAGCTGTGCAGAATTTAGGGTTTAAATGAAGTGCGGAAAAGCACTTGTTCTTTTCTATCCCAAATCTTTTCAAGCGAAAGTAGGGAAAACTGGTATTTTAAGGTGACTACTGTGAATGTTCTGTCTACCTTCTAGGAAGTGAAAGTGAAAGTGAAATCTTCAATTCACAGGGAAAAAAAAGTCAATCATTGACAACTTGCTAAGCATTAACATATATCATGCACATAGTATTTTGCACTGTTCAGTTATTAGGAAGAGCTGTGTGGCTAATGCTTTCCAGCCAAAGCCAAGTAAGTGCCATTTAGATTTTACTAAACAAATACTTTGCACAAATTTATGAGAAGTGTGCAACAGCACAAAGACCTATGTAGAAGAAAATATTTACCCATTTTACAGTGTTTCTTATTTTGGGAGCAAGGTCTCCAGAACATTCTATAATTGTTTTCTTTTATGGCAGGACTAAACAGCTGCAACTTTTTTTTTAAGTGTTTTGAAAACTCAAGCATCATAAATAATCCAGTCATATGGATTAAAATAAAACCAAATCTTTCAATATCCACTTAATTTAGAAGACTCTTGTTTATTTCCAGTGTATGATCAGACTTCTGATAAATAACTTTCTCCAGCAATGTCATACCTTGTAAATCTTGAGTAGAAAGCTGTCACAACACATTTGCCACTACAAAATTACCTGATACCATACTTAATGACATCTTTCCTGATTAGGTGCTTCTTCAGAGTTGGCCTTCTTATGGGTTGTTGAAGTTTTTGTTCTGACAAGAATGTTCAAATTGCTTTTAATATGATTAGGAACCAAGGTGAAGTACTATAACTCACTTTTAGAAGAGGGATTAGTATAGCAATTTGTTCAGCTGAAGCATAATGAACTGCATTTTTGGCAGCTGAAGCTTATAAAACTACTGTTCCTTAAAAATGTCTTGTGAAGCAAGAGAGGCAGACAGTTTCCTCTGTTTTATTAGGGATGAGTGAACACCTACATGGCTGAGTGAATCAGTTCAGATAAGCACCGAAATGTTCAGATGGAGGTTCAAACCTTGTCTGAACCACGTGTCTGCAAAAACCAGGCTGAAACCACATGACAGAAACCTTCTCTCAGAAGGTTTATGGCATCTTGCTGCTTAGGGTCAGGTCAGATATACAGCAGGAATACCTTTCTTGATAGATTTTTAGCTTTAGAGTCGTATTCTTCTTCTAGGAAAATAAAGTTATTCAGACATTTTCTAACCTCTTTAAAAGGTTCAGTTTAGATTCAGTTTGAGTCCTGGACAAAAGTTCAGGGTTTTGTTTTGTTTTGGTTTTTTTGGTAGCTTTCTGAACAGGTTCACCCATATTTAATCTTCATCTGTAACCTTTTAAGAGGTCACATACCATGGCCTGCTGCAAATCAAACAAAGATATAAAAAATTGGGAGGAGACTGAAATGAAACTTCCAAAAGGCATTTACTAGATAGATCTAGTTTATGGAATATTGTAAAACTAACCTTTGACAATAAACAGGAGATTTGTGATTAATATAAAAATTTAAGCAATCTTGAGAATGAGTGAGCTATTTTGTCCATTTGAGATTAGTCCATTTTAAACATGTAGTTCCATTTTTTTCCAGAGCCAGAAAATCCTTTTTGAGTGACCCTCTTGCTTTCTTTTTATATACCTACCCATAAACCTCCTTTCAGAAAGCTGTTTGCTAAGGAAAATGAAGTGCTTCATTTTATGGGCTCAGAGAGTATTGGGGAATGATGGAGGGTGTGTATGTAGGTTCCTTTTTCTGAATGCCCTCTGTTCCTACTTTCCATGTCTAACAAAAAAAATTAACTAAGGCTTCATTATCCATTTTAGTTGATATTTTGTGTACAAGATAGTACACTTCAATTATAGCTTAAATGTCATTTTTCTTAACTTGTATGGATTAAAGTTCTTTAGTCCATCATTATAACATCTTTGCTTTAATGCCAAGATCAATGAAGCTGACCTTCTCTGCACTGTTGTTTTTATAAATGCCAAAATCCTTTTTGGGGGGGGAAGAAGGGGGGCTAAAAGAATTATACTTGAAACTAGATGGGCAGACAAAGCAACATTTTAAATATTTAGGTTCCAGAATCCAGAGAAATGGGGAAATGGAAGACAATATTAGAACGAAGCTAATGAATGCGTGGCTCAAAAGGAGAGAGATAAATGTTGTGGTATGTGACAGAAAGATACTAGTAAGATTAAAATGGAAAGTCTATAAAACTGTGGTCCGTCCAGTTTTAATGTGTGGTGCTGAATGTTGGGCAACAAAGAAGAAACACAAGCAAATGAATTGATCCACAGAAATAAGATTTTGTGGGTGAATACCCACTTCGTCATGAATCCGACGAAGTGGGTATTCACCCACAAAAGCTCATGCTCCAAAACGTCTGTTAGTCTATAAGGTGCCACAAGACTCTTTGCTGCTTTTACAGAAATGAGAATGTTGAGATGGATGTTGGAGTAAGCAAGAAATACCAGGTGAGGATTGTATATGTTAGAGACATGCTCAAAGTAACACTCATAAATGAAAAAGTGAGGGAGTGCAGGCTCAGCTGGCATGGGCATGTAAAGCATAGTCCTGACATCCATATGGGTAAGAGTCTAACAAATCAAGGAAGAAGAGAGTCCAACCCAAGAAGAAGTGATGGGATGTCATATAGGAAGACATATTAGTATGTGAGGTGATAGATGATATGACATTGAACAAAGAACTTTGGAGGAAGAGTACTTGACACAGCAGATCTAATTTGATGGGATTAATACAAGGAAGAAGAATATCCCTCCCCCAGTGCACTGACTAGAAGCAAGAGCCCTTTAAATGGGATCAGACTGACACATTGTCTAATGTCAGCACGACTTCCTTCGATTTATATTAGTCTGCTCTTGCAGTGTGTCTGAATATTGTCCTTGTTTTTCATACAATTTGTTTGTTCGCTTTGTAGACATTTGAGGTGTTTGAAAACAGCCCAACCTAAAAAAAATACAGCCACAGTATTGCAATTATGGTCTTTTCCATCTTGCGTTTCCCATTTTTTAAAATTAGAGTTTTAAACTTGCTATTAACTATACATTTTCCAATACTGTGTGTGAGATAAATGCACAAATCCTAGTCATTATTTTTGCAACTCCTTTAAGAAATATAGAATGTCCTCCCTGAAAGTGATAAACAGGACTTTGCCTGTTTATCTACTTTGTAATCCAGTAGAATTTACATTGCCAGGTACCCTTTATCTAATCCATTTAGTCCATTAGCAAGCAACCTTTAACATAGTGTCATCTCCATATATTCTCTGCTAAAACACTAATGAACAGAGCACAGATGATCCAGAGCTATTGTGGCAGGACTATGTCAGATGATTTTATTTGTAGGTATTACGAGCCACATAGGTACATGTGCCAGAAACATTCTCAATGCACCTTGTGCGCAGAGGCATGGGTGGCTTGATGTTTGTGGGCTACCAGGACTGCTCTTACTTGTGCCAATGAATAGTGTCTTCCATGGATCCACGCCATAGGTCGGGTTTGCTAAAGCGGATTGTACTCCAGCCCTGATCTCAGCATGCCCCTATGCCTACAATAGGGGGGGAATCCTCAGTTGCTGTCTTGGGGCTGCTTTTAGTTCCCTTTGTGCCACTACAGAGTGGCAGAGTTAATAGGCCTGTAGGTATATGTATGGTGCCTTTTCAAGCGAATAGGTAAAATTGAAAGGGATCCCACCAATGACCCATTGCTGCTCCAGCCACTCCCAGCTCTACCACGGCTCAAAGCCTAGCTTATTAGGGGCGGAAGATCTGGCCCTACATTATGAGTGACGTGAATTTTCATAACATTTTTAATACATAAGATACTATGCATCAAATACAAGCTATTTTTCTAAGGCAACATCAAGAGAATTTTTTTTCCTGATTCTTTGACCACATTTGTCCCCTTCTTAAGTATCTGTACCAGCTTCCCACATAAAGTTACAAACTTCTCCCTCTGCCATTCTCAGAGGCCAAATCTCTGATCTCCCCACCTACCTCGTATGCTCAGAAAAGTTCCTTGCTTAACTTACTATATATGACAAGGCTTCTTCAAAGAAGCCACCTGTTCTATGAAGTATTCCTATTGGAAAGATCACGTGTTGTTCTCTTGTTTGTTCTGCATGTAATAATTTAAATTTTATAATTTAACTGTAGAAAGTAATTTTTAAATAGTTAAGATTAGTAAAGACAGATCAATTCAAAGCAATACTAGGACATTAAAATCCCTCCAAAATTGCATGTGAAAAGTGAGGAAATTCATAGTTAAAATTGTTTACAACTTTAACTCTCTCCCTCGCCCCCCCCCCCATATCCCTGTCCCTCAACTCTAACTTTACCCCAAAGAGCCATATGAGTATACATACTATATAAAAGATGCCTACCTTGAGCCGTAGGTGGGATTTTCTAAGGCGGGGTTCTCAACCTTTTTCTTTCTGATGCCCCCCCCCAACACGCTATATAAACTCCAAACTTACCAGTGCCACACCAACTGTGTTTCTGCGTACAAAAGCCAGGGCCAGCATTAGGTGGTAGCAAGCAGGGCAGTCGGGGTCCCCATAAAGCTAAGCTGCTCAAGCTTTGGCTTCTGCCCAAACGACAGGGCTGGGAGCCCCACGCTTCAGCCCCACACACAGGGGCTTCAGCTTTCTGCACTGGCCCTAGCCAGTCTAACACTGGCCCTGCTTGGCAGCCCCCCTGAAACCTGCTCGCAGCCCACCATGAGGCCCCAAGACCCTGGTTGAGAACCGCTGTTCTAAGGCACCTGAGTAATTTAGGAACTCAAGTCCCGCTAATGTAATTGTATTACAGTGGCATAAGTGAGAACAATCAGACCTGAGGTGGGGTATACATGTACCACACAAAGACAGCCAGAGAAGGAATTGATTAACTTCTCATGAAACCAGACAGAAGACCTGACCCAGGTTGGAGAAGCAGCTTAGCTTGTCACCTGGATTCACACAGGCTGAGATGTAAAGGGGGAATCTGTGAGGGAGATGTTAGATGGAAGTATTTTGTTTACCAATGTACAGAGACAACAGAGTTAGGGACTTTCAGTATTACCACTCCCAAGAATTTAAAAATCATAAGGCCACCTCCCCCCGCCTCCCCGCTCCATGAGATTTTTTTTTCTTTAATGTTTTGGGTTTTTTTATTTTCCTGCTGGTTTTTAAGCAGTAGAGTTCCCATTTTAAGGCACCTGAGATTCTCATAATCATCTGACTTCAGGAACTGGGGCTCTAAGAAAAACATTAAATATCATGAGACTTGTGATTAAGTCACAAAAACTGGTAGCGCTATAGCTTCAGTGTCTGATCCTGAAAGATACTGATTTATTTGTAACTGAGAGTGCTTACTCCTCTTAGTTGAAAAAGATAGCAACAAGGAGGCTTCCCTCGTCAGGCTTAATTTGGGACCTGGAGACTCTGGGAATTGGACTGCTTTGTGTCTGCTACAAAGTAGAACTTCATGTTAGAAATTTGCAGGTAAGACTGTTCATTTTCCTTTCATTCTCATTTCCTCTCTTTAAACTGAGCCTGCTTAGATTTGGCAGTGGGATCAGTGGAAAAAGGGTTGAACAAAGCTTTGGTTTCCATCATTGTGCATTAGCCAGAATAGCTGAGTTCTGTCCTGGAAGACTGTTGCACTGAAGAGGTACTCTTTGACACATCCTTTATTTTTGGATGAGACATCCCAGCCCAGGCCACCTTCGTACAAGGCCCAAGAGGTGTAATACATAACTGGGCCTAAAACTCCACACAGTCTCACCTTGGTATCTCAGAATTTCTATAGTTAAGTCAGAAAATATAATATTTGGACTAGGGCTGCCGATTAATCTCAGTTAACTCATGCAATTAGCTAAAAAAATAATTGCAATTAATCTCACTGTTAAACAATACCAAATGAAATTTATTTAATATTTTTGGACATTTTTCTACATTTTCAAATTTATCAATTTCAATTACAACACAGAATACAAAGTGTACAGTGCTCACTTTATATTACTATTTTTGATTACAAATACTTGAACTGTAAAAATGAAAATAGTATTTTTAAATTCACCTCATACAAGTAAAGTAGTGCAATCTCTTTATCATGAAATGTAGGGGGTGGGGTTGTTACATAACTGAACTCAAAACCAAAACAATATAAAACTTTAGAGGCTGCAAGTCCACTTAGTCCTACTTCTTGTGCATCCAGTCGCTAAGAGAAACAAGTTTATTTACATTTACGGGAGATAATGCTGCCCACTTCGTAATTACAATGTCACCACAGGAGTGCCTGTGGGAGGTCCGCTGAAGCCGCGGGTCCAGTGGACCCTCTGCAGGCAAGCCGCTGAAGGCAGCCTGCCTGCCGCCCTCGCGGCAACCAGCAGAGCGCCCCCAATGGCTTGCCGCCCCAAGTACGCGCTTGGCATGCTGATGCCTGAAGCCGCCCCTGCACCTACCTAACTCTCTCATACATTCCAAAGGGAGCTGTAGCAGTCCCTTCTCCCAGCCCCTCAAAAAACACAGTCAGAGACTAACTGAAGTGCCTGTATCCTTTTATTGTTTGTGTCCATTCCCACCACCTATTATTTACAGCTATTTACAGAGACCAGCACTCTGGGAGACTGCTAACTTCCCAGCCAGCAAGGCTCTAGAGCCCTCGCTCCTCCCTTTCCTGTCTCCCGCTGCTTCCTGTCTCTTAGCCAGCATTATAGGGCAGGCTGGCTACCCTGGCCTGCAGGTGGACCCACTCTGGTAATTAGGGCGTGGCCCCCCAGCCAGCCCAACTATTACCCTTCTTCCCCTGAAACAGGGCTAACAGGGGCCTGGCTTGTTTCTCCTAGCCAGCACCCTGTTACAGGAGCACAACAGACAAGCAAAACACTGGAAGCATCTATGCTGCTTGCTGAAATATTGAAAAAAAACCCAACATGCTGTGTCACACTGTACAATCTTAATTCAAGTTGGTGAGCACTTAGTCACATGGGTAATCACACTGACACTAATTGAGTCCTCAGGTGACTAAGTGCTCACCAGTTTGGGCAAGGTTGTGCAATCTAGCCTGTAAGTTAAGAATCACTAATACCTTGATTCTGTCCTCCTACTACTCAATGTGAGCTGGGGTAATCTACTATATGAGTAGTTCCATTGATGAGTATTCCGTAATCACATTGATTACTCAGCATGAGTAAGGCTGGCAGAACTGGGTTCCAAATAGGGTGACCAGATATCCCGATTTTATAGGGATAGTCCTGATATTTGAGGCTTTTTCTTATATAGGCTCCTATTACCCCCCACCCTGTCCCGATTTTTCACACTTGCTGTCTGGTCACCCTAGTTCAAAATAATAAAAACAATACAAAAGAACAGTGCTGGAGACCAAGTCCTATGTAAGACACATCCTCTGATAATTGCTGAAGAAACATGCAGCCTTGAAAGAACTATAGAAGACCTACCTTGGAATTGTCCCACTTTTCAGCTGCTGGTCTGAAGTACTTTCCAGAAATGGAATGTGATGTGAAGTGCCCCATCTGTAGCCATTAAACTTTATTTTTCTTAACCTTCCTAATGTTTTGTGTTCTATTTGACCCCAACTCACAGAAAAATGTAAATACAAATCTTCAAGCCAAACCTGTCTCTTTCATACCAGGATGAGACCAATCTTTCCACTTTGGTTTTATCATCCTACCTGTTGTGGATTTTGTGAAGCAAAACAAGCCATTAAAAAGATAATCAAGTCAATAAGACCCCAAATTAACTATGCTGCCCCAAAATGAAAATAGTTATGATATGAATTTTTCAACATTGTTTTTTATCATTATAATTTCAAGTGGTTTTTGTTTTTCAAAAAAATGCACTGAAAGGGGCTTGGAGCCTGACACACCCCAGATAACATTTGGTTCATGTATCATCACAACAGTCCAAAAGATTGAGTTACTGCAAAGATAATGTTGTCAACTCTTTTTTTTTTTCTTCTCTGGAAAGCCTACAATTTGGTAGGAAGAGTTTCTGGGGAAGCCACAGTTGTCAGATACAGTTTCTGGCCTGTCAACAATTGACAGTTGCTGTTGCTCAGAGAAAGAATTGCTGGGGAAAAGACTCACTGTTGCATTGCACATGGCATGGTGTCTGAATGCATCTATTTGGATTTTGTTGAATCTCACATAGCATTATAAAGCTTTGAGTAAAATTGATGTTCCTCGGTGATCTGGGTACAGAAATGGTGAAACTACTGGTGCAAGAAAGGAACATTTCAACTTTGACTCCTGCTTCTAGGGAAGCACCAACTGCTGTGCTGGGTACTGATCCAGAGCCTAAGAAATGTGGAAGATGTTACATCTGTGCCAGAGAATGAAACAAAAAACCCCATCACCAATGTGTGAAGTGTAAAAACTTATGTTCAGAACATGTCACCTATTTGCACCATTTGTTCCAAGTACAGTACAACCTCAGTTATGAACACCTAGGTAAGGGAGACTGTTTGTAACTCTGAAATGTTCATAACTCTGAACAAAACATTATGGTTGTTCTTTCAAAACTTTACAACTGAACATTGACTTAATACAGCTTTGAAACTTTACTATACAAAGAAAAATGCTGCTTTTAACCATATTTTTTAAAACAAAACAAGCACAGAAACAGTTTATTTACCCTGTCAATTTTTTAAAACTTTCCCATTATTTTTTAATAGTTTACGTTTAACACAGTACTGTGCTGTACTTGCTTGTGTGTGTATGTGCCTGCTTGTGTACTTCTGATTCCAAATGAGGTGTGTGGTTGACAGGTCAGTTCGTAACTCTGAGCTTCTACTGTAATAGGCCATTTAGTGCAACTTTGCTGTGTTTGTGCATTTTATATTGTTTCTGGTGCAACTTACTTTCATTGTCTAAAGATGTGTTCAGCTAGACTCCCCACCTGTATAGAATCATAAAAATCTAGGTATGGACAGGACCTTGAGAAGTCAGAGTTCAGCCCACTGCACTGTGGCAGGACCAAGTAAACCTAGACCATCCTTGATAGCTATTTGTTCAGCTTGTTTTTAAAAGCTGCCAAGGATGAGGACTCCATAACCTCCCTTGGAAGCCTGTTCCAGACCTTAACAACCCTCATAGTTGTAAAGTTTTCTCTAATATCTAACCTAGATCTGGTCTATAGTTCCCTGGGTCTTCCTTGTTCCTCCTTTTTTAAAGACAAGTACTATGTTTGCCTTACTCAAATTTTCTCAGATTTCTCCTGTGCTCCAGGAGTTCTCAAAGATAATTGTTAATGACTCTAAGATTGCTTCAGCTAGTTCCGTATGTACCCTAGGATGAATTACATCAGTCCCTGCTGACTTGAATACATCTAATGTATCTAAATATTCTTTAACCTCTTCTTTCCCTGTTCTGGTTTGCATTCCTTCCCTCTGGTTGTCAATATTAATTGTGCTGAGTATCTTATCATTAATCTTGTTAGTGAAGACTGAAGCAAAATATGCATGAAGCATCTCAGCTTTATTGATGTCTTTAGTTATTTTCTCTCCGTGCCTGCTAAGTAACGGACCTACACTTTCCTTTGTCTTTCTCTTGCTCCTAATGTATGTAAAAAACCTTTTCTTATTACTTTTATGTTCCTTGCCAGATGTAACTCATTTAGTGTATAGCTTTTTGAAAAAATGTGTTTGATCAGGAGGACAGTTAGCTGCCCACACAGGTACTATACTTTCAAGTCCAGGGAATTTTAACTTGTTCATGGTTTTATAGTTAACTGGTTATGATAAAGTCAGTTTTAAAATGCATCTTTTCCCCCAATTTGACATACTAAGGTTCTCCAAGATCCCCATAAGGAAATAAATTGGGTGATTTTTGGTCCAGTATGAGTGTTAACTATTTGTATATAGCATCAGTTCTAGGTGAAATAAAGAGTCATAGTTCTGCAAAAAGCCAACTAAACACACAATCAAAATTCACTTATCTACAAGCCTGAGAATTTACCTTTAGGCTACAATCTGGAGTACTGGCCAGAAACAAGATGACTTCATTAGAAAGAGCCACTTATATAAAGACTGATCTGTTGGTGTGAGTGTTGTATGATAGGAAGGCAATGCCAGACAAATGGTTGATTTCCTAATCCTCAAATCAAGACTCCTAAGTGAATAAAAAACACATAATATAGAAACAGTGATAAGGGGTCATCACAATTGGAATGTGCTTCCCAGTGATCAAAATATCATAATTTCTCTCCCACTGTTGGGTAAACTGAGACAGGCAGGTTAAAAGACTCAGTGTCATACAACTAAGCAGTGGCAGAGTGGGAATAGATTTCCTGATTCCCAGGCTCCTGTGTGGATAAATTGCATAGTCAAATGCTTGACCACACTTTGGTTAGTTATGAAATATACTCAAGATCAAATAACCAATGTCAGTCAGGTTTATTAATATGTTACAGGAAAAAGGTTCTATACTATACCAGTCTCAGGCAGCAATGTTATGTTTACCTTACACAGAATGTGTGCTCTATTATTTGATTCTACAAGTTACACATTTCTTTACACATCACTAAAATCCAACCCATGAGTTTGTTCCAGTTCCCTAACAGTTCTGTTTCTTCCTTTTCTGTTTTGCTGCTAACATTTCAGGTGCAGATCCGTGAAGGTACTTCCCTAGCTTGGACTAAGACACAGGATGCATGTATTGCGATTCTGACAAGTTTTCTATCTGCTTGTGCCAAATGCTTACTTCAGCAAATGCAAATGAGTTATGGGATACATAAGTGAATAGGATTATGGTATAAATCAGATTAGGCTACATCACCGTTACAATATTTGTTCTTAATATTGTGGGTACTTAATACGTATAATATATGCTGGCTAGCATATGAATATATTAGTCAACCCCTGCTCTAACCACTAGGAAATGCTACATCTATTTTAATTTGTTTTATAGTGTATTCAATTTTCCTGGTTCTGTTTCTAGTTACATGATATATTCAGGATATTCATATACATGATTATTGTATATCTCCTCCATAGCACACTATAATTGAAATTAGACATACACTGCTTGGAAAATATTTCTCCATTTTGTCTGCTTTTAAAGCATTTTTATGCAATTTCTATGAAATTAAATACCAGTTTTCACTAATAATGACCAAGGAAAAAATATGGTAAATGAATATGGAATGGGTAGGGGGGGAGGAGAATTACTCAAATCTGGAATATTCCATCTAACTCTTGGTCTGCTTTATAGAAAATGTTATTGTCTCTAGTGTCCATTTCAAGAAACCATTCTGCAGTGTGCTGGTACAGGATATATTATCCTGCAAGTTAGACAGTCTGTTTAGTAAATTATTAAGGCAGCAAAGGTAGGCACAGAACAGAATGAAATTTATGACTTAAATAATCAAAACTGTAATGAGTTTTTCACAGTGATTCATTCTAAGAGCCCCCTTCTAGCACTGATGCCCTAAATGGTCTATCAGCATTTCAGTTATACAAAGGCATCAGATAGCCCCAGCCTACTCTTGTGTAGTTTGATCTTGTTGCTGGGAACTCCTTTTCTAAACATCTTGAAAGAAGATATGACCTCCTGGGACTTAGAACAGCCACTCTGTTAGTGAATAAAGTGAAAAATACATGGGAGATATTGGGTCTAATTAATCCCTTCTGCAGCAAACCTATAAGAGGAGTACAGTAGAAGAAATCAATAATAAAATTAGCCTTACATGGATTTAGTCTGTATCATTCTGTTTGAGGGAGAAGTTCTCAGTCCCTTAGGAACAGGCCCTGGGGCTAGCTTCCCTATTCTGCAGATCTCCACTGATCTATTCAAATCCCTGTAGCACAGAGCCACTTGTTCAAAGATTCTGTGCCCTGCAGCAGCTCTGATCCCATTGCTGGACAGCACTGTTCTGCTGCATTGCTGTGGATTCACCTGGCCATGCTTATCCCCCTTAAAAAAGGTTCATCGCTCAATATGGGAATAAAGAAATGTAATATGGGTTTTGGCTATATTAGATTTCCTGGTGAGTTTCTGTGGAACCATTTTGGGGAGGGGGTGAGAGATGAGTCACAGTCCTGTCCCCAGCCTGGGCACTCTACCTATCCATTCTCCATCCCCTCCTTTGAAGGAGTTCTGGGTAAAGGAAGTGTGTGTGTGTGTGTGTGTGTGTGTGTGTGTGTGTGTGTGTGTGTGTGTGTGTGTGTGTGTGTGTGTGAGAGAGAGAGAGAGAGAGAGAGAGAGGATGGAATGGAACACCACTACCGAGGTGCTATGCAGGATGAGGAGATGCATACGGAGAGCTCAGGGACACAATCATACTCTCCAAGGTGGTTTCAGTCTCCCAGATACAGGTAAAAGAAGAGAGTCCCTCACCCTTATTAAAATAAATCCATCTCACCCCAGTGCCCATATTAAAATGATAGCCCACCCCTACCAAAAGGCCAGTAACCTCTTGTGTTTTCTTGCTCTTCCTAAGAAACCGGAATGTAAGTTCAAAAAGTGAGAATGTAAAGTTTCATAATAGAATAGACTATGAGGAAAACTGCTTTTTTTAAAAATAGAACTTTAACTACTATTGTAGCTATTTTTCTCCAATGGACAAGGTGAAGTGAGACGCTAGTGTGGCAGGGATAGTTCTGAATTTAGAGCCTGATTTTAATAAAATGCATTAGTCACATTAATGAGAATGTCCATTTAAGACAGTCATTTAAATTCAAGAACAGTAATTTAACAGGAGATGTTAACATAGTCCTATTGTTCAGTTGAATTTATGTTAAACAGAGATGAGATGTGCAAAAGAGTTCAACAGAAAAGCAAAGTAGACACCTCTGACCTACCCTGTGGGGCTAAGCTGAGAATCCAAAAACTTCAGACGTATAAAGGTACCATGAATGCCTGGACAAAAATCTGTTTACTGGTACTGACAGAGGAATTTCTGAGGAAAATGTCTGCTGTGCCATAGGCAGCTGTTGGAGGTAAATAATTTAAGATTCACAATATAGTAGATATTTATATATACATCAGGAATATCCAGAGTTATCATGATTAGTGAAAACAAATATTTTGGAAGGTATGTTAACCTCATGCTTCAGGGCATAAGACATATCTATAACTATTAAGCCTTGTCTTTACTACAAAAAAAGGTATGTTTTTAACTTGAATTAACATCCTAGTGAAGATTAAGGCTATGGGTGTCAAACAGAGAAGAGGATGGTCATGCCTAGTGGTCGGCCTGGGGACCACAGTCAAGAGTCTGCAGAATCAAAAACAAGGTTGGAACAAGGCTGGAGGAGGAATAGGCTGGGGCTGGAACAGAAGCAGTCTCTCAGAACCACCAAGTGGCAGGGCATACTCGAGGTGTGGTAGCGATGTTGAGCACACTGGAGTGGCTGCTCTTATTGGGAACGTATGTCTCGTCTTGGCATCACCTGGTTAGACCTGCACCTGTGCATTGGTTGAGCCCTGGTTGATTAACATGGAGCCCTCTAATCAGGCTCAGGCTGAGGGATGACTCATCAGCTCAGCTAGCAGCACTCATCAGGCTCAAAGATGAGTCATTACCCCCTCCTGCCCACCACCTCCAGTTAAAAGACATCTACCAGAGGTCTTCAGACTAGGTTATTCATGATGTGACTGATGGAATTCTCAAAGCAGGTCAGGGGCATGTAGGATTTCAGTTGGTTCCCATGAATGATCAGCTGCAACATGACCCTCTCAATCAACAAGGTACATGATCTTTCCAAGGACAATTTTGGAATCCAATTTCATCTTCACCAGGTATTCTTCATTCCACTGGACCATGACAGGTGGCGGTGATGGTTGTACTTGTCTCAGGAAGGAGTCGATGTGCTTTTTCAGCTAGAAAATGTGGAATACTGGATGCATTCTCATTGCCCTGGGCATTTGAAGGCCTCAGGATTGAACTGTTGGATGACCCAAAATGGGCCAATATATTGGTAATCCAACTTCCTTGAAGGCCAGGTGTTGTGTTGAGAGCAATACATTATCTCCAACTGTGATTTGATTATCAATGAAGGTCAGCGTAACCCTTACAATCTCTTTTGGGTGACTAGGTGGGTTTCCAATTCTTTCTGGATACACTGAAAATGTTTGACTAGGTCAGAGCCTTCAGGTATGTAAGAGGCTTGTCGAGTGGAAAGGTGAAACAGAGTGAAAGCAATAGTTGGCATAAAAAAGTCTTTGGTAGGTTGATCATTGGTCTGTGTAGCAGGGTTGTCATCCTACTCCTTCTCTGAGGGGGTTAAAGCAGCCATGGAGAGGGCTGTGGCAGAGAAATGCTAGGCTGATTGGGGGAAGCAGCCACAGGTGGGAAGCTGAGGAGGGTACCTAGGGCGGAGCAGTGCTGGGGAAGGGCAGAGGCAACTGGAGAGCTCCAGCCTAGCAAAGCCCCAGGTTGCAGGCTGAGTTAAGGGCCCATAAAAGGGTACTAGGGCTACAAAGGGGCCGCTCAGGAATAGGCAGAGGCTGCTGGTCCAACCCCCCTTGCCGATGATGAGTGGTTTACAGACGGCCGTCTGCCCCAGTAAGCGGGATCTAAATGAAGACTGGCTGTAGCCGCTGACGCAAGGGGAAGATAAGGGGTTGGGGGATCCCCTGGGAGGGGAGACCCAGAGTGAGGGGGTACAATGGTGGGCAGAACCACTGGGAAAAGGGCACTGGGGTCTGGGAGGGACACGGGGCCAGCAGCAGGCGAGACACTGGCCTGCAGAGGGCACTCCAGGCTGGAAAGAGTTAATTCCCAAGACGACTAGCAGGAGGCGCCACGCTGGTGAGTCATCATCCTGCCACAAGAGGTGGAGAATGCGGGCACATGTGGTTCCCGCCTGATATAAGGGGCAGAACAAGGACTCTGGGACTGTTGCCCAGCTCCAAGAGACCAAAGATGGACTGGTATTGGAGGGCCTGGGTGGCCCAGCTTGCCGAGCAGCAGAGGGGGTTGTTCCAACTGCTGCGGGGGTGGACACCCAGACCATATGGGAGACCAGGCACCAAGGGCTGGAGGCCGGTGCTGGGACCTAAAAACTCTTTCGCCTGTGGACGACCAAGACATTACGAGAGGGAGTGCCCCTATTGGGATGGAGGAAGGAGGCCCCACCCAGAAAATGCACCCCCTGTGAGGTCAACAGTGGAGCCACAAACATGTTGGGCCTGCAAGGAGCCAGGGCACCTAAGGAGGAAGTGCCCTTATGGGACTCGCAGGATCCCGGCTAACCCTGAGGGAAGGATTAAGCCTGAAACAAGCTGTGGCAGGGCCATGGCAAAGGTCAGGCACAGGAAGTGCTTCTTCTGCTACAACAAGGGCCATATAAGATGGCACTGCCCCTTGAAGCAGAAAAGGAGGGGGTGTCGGAGACATGCGCCTGGTCTGAGATTGGCCAAAGGGAAGTGGCAGTGAGGACCGAGGCCCCCAACAAGAATGGGGCTGGGACAGAAAGGCCCCAGCTGAACCAGGGAACCCACACAGGAGCCAGGAGGGCTACAGTGGGATCTCATACAGAGAGAGAAACCCACGCAGGAACTGGGAGGGCTACGGTGCGGACCCAGACTGTAATAGAGGGAAGCAGGTGCCTCCAAATAGTGGAGAGCATGCAGCAGGAGAGGGATTCCCTGCGGGCTCATCTGTGAGGGACACTGGGGCAATAGGGATTCCTCCCCCATGCAGTCTTAAGGGAGAGGGTCTGTAGCGGGGTGGTCAGGGTGGCAAAGGGCAGTGGAGTCTGGGAGGGACAGAGGGCCAGCGGCAGGCGAGACACCAGCCTGCAGAGGGTGCTCTGGGCTGGAAAGAGGTCATTTTAAACATGAGAATCCAGTTCATTACAGAAAATGTTGAGGGAGGACCTAAGAGGGAGGGGCAAAGACAGCAAAAGCAAAGGAGGATTGCTGAAAGTTATTGATAGGATAAGTAAATAAAACATATCAGCAAGAGTCAGCTTTCTAACAGGTCCAAAGAAATGGAAGTGGGAGCTAAGGTCAAAAATGCTTGCTCTGAATGTTGCAAGAGCAGGAATTTTATGGGTATGGAGAGCACATCTGCCCTAATTTCCCATGCAAGGTAAAAGGGTAGACCTGTCTAGCACACTGACATGCAATTTTTCCTCTGTAAAGAAGGACCATAGAGTAGGTCTTCCTCTTTGTTATTCTGCCATTAATAAAGTTTAAAGCAATATTTGGTATTGTAGAATATGTGCTAACTCATATCCCATGCAATTGTATATGTGGGCATGTACAACTCTGACTTGAAAAGCAAAGAGAGAATGTAAAAAACTCCACAGTTAACTATACAATCTAGAGTTATTCAGTAAAATTTCAGTGACCTGGCCAGCCAGAAATGAATAATCAATATAACCCCATGTCTCCAAACTGCTGAAATATGTGGTGGCTTCCATATACTGTAATGCACACAACTCAGCCCCTTTATGTAGAACTTTCCCTTTCTCCCCTCCCTCCCTCCCCTGTAGTTCCTCCAACCCCACAAGTTTTAACATTATTTGCTGGTTTTAGTTTTAATTAATAACTGAGCTTTATAAATTTGATTGTTGTACAACACCCCTAGTGCTTTGAGATAACTTTAAGTACAGTTACTATTGGGGTTCATCTAGTCTAACCTATATTAATGCAAACAAATAAAGAACAAGATCAGGGATCCCTCAACTGCTGCAAAGCAAATGACACATTTATTGTTCCTATGCCTGGGCCACAAACAGATGGGGTTAGCACTGCAGCTTTCTGCCAATTAGTGCATCAGGAACAAAACTTCCTATTTTTAATTCCTGCTTTATATCTCTGTTAAGAGTACAGCTGGAAATCATTTTTGGAAAAGGAATACTATTAGATTAATGAACAAACTAACACCAATCTTATTCATTCAGTTTCATCATATCTGGTTTCATACTAGACTCTGCACAGTTTTTCCACTTTTACTTTGAACAGTAAAATAGACCACTGATGAAAAAGGATTTATCCAATTATTATGAGCAAAGTAGCTTTAACTTCCTTTAGATGTCCACTAGCAAGATATAAAATGACACTTCCCGGACACATCACTAGCACAATAGGGCCTTTATTGATTTTCATATCATGTTCTTCAGTCTGAAATGACTCTCTCGAGGACTTCACTTCCCAGCAGGAAAAAAAAATTGCCTTTTCTATGTTTGAATTCAGGTCTATTAATGCATCCCTAGCTGGAGACAGTGTCATTTTAGTTCTATTCCTTTGTAGTTGATGTGTCTACACCTTGCTGGTTCAGTGTCCTAATGGATCCTAGGGTTACAGGTCAGAGTATGAAAACAAAAAAATGAAATTGCTTAGTCTGAGAATCAATAAGAAAGGACTCTTAACACTCTTTCTAAGGGTAAAATGTGCAAGCAATGAGGTGTGATGAGTGCATTCAACCTTGTGCTAAAACTATAAATAGAGTATCAACCCCAAAGACGTTACAAATGGAAAATAAAGAAGAAAAATAGTTAATATTGTTCAGCTTGTACTACCACCATCAGGAAAATCACAGTGGAAGAAATGTTACTTTTTTCATTTGTCATTATGAAGGTTTCTGAGGTGCAACATTCATGTCTTCTCTTCACCATGTAATTTAAATACGAAAAGACAATTTGAGTAGTTAAATTACTGCTTTCAGTGAGATAAATTTCACAAACTAGGATGATTTAACAGTGGCCATACACCTGCATTCACACAGGATTACAAGTTAAATCGGGGGAAAAGGCATAGTGATATAGTATTTTAGAATTGGAGGAACGTGGCAGGAAGAGAAGAAACTGGTTCTTAGAGCCTTTACCAGGTCTTAAAATAAACATACATAAAATTAGCTATTATCCACAATCTTACTTTTATGAATACATTAATTTGGACTTTTTTATTTGTTATGGAAATATATATATAACCTCTTTTTATACTGCCTGGCAGTATTGGCTATAGCACTTACTGGATAAAAAATGTATGAAGCTTAAATGAGTAGATGATGAAAAAGTTAAAAGGAAGAAAGTGTTTATATATAACTGAATTTTTACCAGTATATTTATCATTTCCATAGACATAATACTACTGTGTTGGTAGTTCTCATAGGCATTGGCACCAGTGGCAAAATAAGGCATTCACTTGCGGGATAAAGAACTGAGTTTTATTTACAGATATTAAGCATCATAAAACAAAGCTCTCAAGCCTGATTCTGACCTTATTCACACATGTAATTCATAAATTTGTTGGGGAAGGGTGAAACAGACAAGAACCTACCCCCACATGTTTACATCTTAGGTCTTTAAAGTAGGAGTGTGCACATGAATAAATTCTCAAGTCTAGTTTAATCTTGGTCTCAAGTCCCTTTTGGGACATTAAGGCAGTGGACCACAGAAATGTTCCTTTCCGGCAAGAGGGAAAAAATTCTCCTGCAGTACCCATGTTTGTCTGCTATTTAAGAACTGTTCTGGCCCTGCCTCCAGGAGTTCATAAAAGTTATGAGTTGAGTACTAGAAACTTCATTTTAGTGGATTAAATGGAAGATCACATCCACATGGATAGCCGATGACCTTTTTACATCTATTCACAGAAAAGATTTACCACGCTTATTCAGCGGTCTCGATACAGAAACTACTAGTGAAATGCATACATATGCCATGTTCTATTCCACAGTAAATTAAAACCAGTGTATAACTAATTAAATGACAGTACTACATTTAATTTTCAATACTGTGGTAGCTCTGATAATGCAAACCTGTCAGAGCCAGGGTTCATTTTGGAGAGGCAAAAAAACCCAGTTCAAGTATTTTTTCCTGCTTTCTTGCAAGTGATTAACAAGGAGAAGGCCTCTGCCAGTTTGTGTAACTGTCAATTCTCTCTTCTTTTAAAGCTTCCACTGAGCTTTTGAAGAATTAGCCATATGTGTCTTAACTCCATAATGAGCTTTTACAGGAACTGGACTAGTCAAATGTACTGCTCTTTTGCTCTCCTGATATATTGGTTATCAGGTTGGCTAAAGAGCTCCGGGTGAAATCCGTTGCTGTGCAGAGGGACCACACTGTGCTTATACACTTCTTAAGGCTCACTTAAGCCCTATGTAACGGGATGCTACTCACCGCTAGTGCACCTCCTCATATCTAAATCAGAGAAAGCAGTTGTCACTGCTTCGGGTGCCCCTTTGCTGCTCGTTGCTCACTATGCAATAATCTTTCTTCTGGGTTCTTAGCTTTCCAACCAGGTCACCATTTAGTCCATTCCTTCTGCAGTCACAAAGTCCAACAGGACTGCAGTCCTCTCCAGACAGTGTTCAGCCATGGCCCAGGGCTCTGTGCCACCCTAGCAGTGCCTGGAAGGGGAACCCAGGCCCACCCACTACACTAGGTTCTAGCCCAGGAAGTCTACAACCAGCAATCCAGGTCTGCTCAGTCCTAGTTGCTGTTTACCTGGCCTCCTTCCTACCCATCTTATCTTCTCTTGCCTGCTTATGGTTTACCACAAGAGCCTACTCTACTCCCTGTTACTACTTTACCCATTCCTAGCCTCTTATTAGACTCCATACTCCAGGGCAGCATCCCAACACTTACTTTCCCTCTGGCCTTCATTCTTGCTCCTGACAACCTCCCAGCTTCCAGGAAGTGACTGCAGCCTCCTTCCCCTGAAACCCTTTTCTGCCTCCAGCATCTTGGCTTTGTAGTGCTGTCCCAGCCTTTCCCCATCTGGGCTTCACACTCAATTAACCCTGGTCCTCCTCCTCTGAGATGATGTCTGATAATCTAACTGGCTTCTCAGGCCCTAGTTAACCATATGAGGGTTAGCATGGGGCACACACCCTACCATATGTGAAATGAAAGCAGGGGTGTATGTAATCCTAAGAGAAAGAGTTTGCAGTATGAATCCCTAGCAAAAAAGGTAGACTATACAACTGGTCTTCAGTACAAGCTGAGGAAATTATCCCCATCCCAAACTATAGCAATGTATTAATGAAATTTATAGCTTATGACGATTTCATGTTCTCGTCTTTCTGCAACTTTGTCTATGAAACAGCACTGACAACGTACCCCTCAAAAGTGTATAGTTGTGGAGCTGACTGATCTCACTTTGGAAAACAGAGAGGTTTTCTATGGTTATCAGGGGAAGGAATTTTATCCAAAAATCAGAGTTACTTTTTACAGCTTCATGCCAGTAGCAGGGCCAGTGCAAGGAAGTTTCGCGCCCTAGGCGAAACTTCCACCTTGTCCCCCCCGCTCCCTCCAGCCCTGCGGTAGCTCCCTGCCTCCCCCACCCTGAGGCACTCCCACCCCTGTGGCTGCTCCCCGCCCCCGGGAGCCATGCAGCACCTCCCCACTTCAGCTCACCTCTCCTCCGCGTCCTCCCCGAGCACGCTGCCCCGCTCTAATTCTCCCAGGCTTGAGGTGCCAAACAGCTGATTGGTGCTGCAAGCCTGGGAGGCAAGAGAAGTGGAGCACCAACCGCATGCTTGGGGAGGAACTGCTGTAAAAAAAAAAATTGGGGGCACTGCTTTTTTGGCACCCCCAAATCTTGGTGCCCTAGGCAACCACCTAGTTCACCTTAATGGTAGCACCGGCCTTGGCCAGTAGCACTGCAGCGCAGCCATAGAATTCACTGCTCCCCTGCCCCCAGCACCTTCTACATCACCAGCAACATTAACAACATCAAGAACCAGCCACCCCATGGTCCCTAGCTTCCTACCCAGACATCCTCAAACACCCACCCGTTTAACTATCTCACCAGAGTAGCCAAGATCTGTGCTGCTCCACATTCTATCTCCCCTTACCC
Source organism: Mauremys mutica (assembly GCF_020497125.1). Lineage (NCBI taxonomy): Eukaryota > Metazoa > Chordata > Testudines > Geoemydidae > Mauremys > Mauremys mutica. Next base: position 174,949,991 of record NC_059072.1, read on the forward strand.
ACTGTTTGGGGCAGGGCATGTTGACAATAAGATTAAACTATGTACAATTTGACAAATACTAAAAGGAAATACTTTTAAACACACTGTGTAGTTAGACTGTGAAACTCATTGCCACAGGAAGTCATTGAGGTCCAGAACTTATGATTCAAAAGGGATTGGACACATATGGATAACCAGAATAGCCAGAGTTATCACAATTAATGATAACACATGTTGTGGAAGGAGTATTAAACCTCATACTTCAGAGTTTAAGCCAAATCTCTAACTAACAGAGACCAGAATGAGACAGATTATCCCACATCTGTCTGTGGTAGGGTTCTCAGACATTCCTCTGAAGCATTTTGTATTGGCCACAGTTAGAGACAGGATACAATTCTGATCAAGAATGCCAATTTCTATGCTCCTCAATTAATGGGTATATGAAAATTGCTTGAAAATATACTAATTAGAACATTAAACATTTGCATAAACTATCACATGGTTGTTGTGTATTTGGTTGTCATGGGTTTTGTTACTATGGCAACTGAGTTAGACTATTAAGGGATAGCTCAGCCGGTTTCAACCGGCTGAGTGAGCTCTCTGTGTCTGTAAATAAAATGGAGGTTTTGGTTAGCTGTCTGCTCTCTGGCCTCAAGTGATTGCTTCCTACACCGGCTGCCCCTAGGACATAACACTGGCGACGAGGGTGGGATCCTGGTGCTGCTCCAGTAACAGAAGGAAGTAGAAGTCAAGGTAAAGACCAAACAAAGAAAAAAAGCTGCTTGTTTGCACTGACTGTGAAAGTGTGGTGAGAGTTAACTACCGAGCCTTAATGGGTAGGTCTTGGCTTGGGAAGATTCAGCTGAACTGGGCAGAAGTGCACCGGATGACTAAAGAAGAAACCAGTCTAACCCCTATACTAAGGAAACATGCTGCTGTTTTTGGAGATGATTTGGGAAGTATGAAGGGAATCACTGTGACATTGAACATTAAACCTGGCAGTCCACCAAAATATCTGAAAGCCCGAACTGTGCCATATGCCATCAGGCCAAAAGTTGAAGCAGACCTGGAGCGCCTGGTCACCAATGGAGTCCTAATACCAGTTACCCATAGCTCATGGGCCACTCCTATCGTTCCAATAGTGAAGAAAGATGGCTCTCTCCGGATTTGCGGTGATTTTAAAGTCACTGTCAACCCAGTGTTGTGTGCAGAGCAATACCCGCTTCCCCGCATCGATGACCTCTTCGCAGGCCTGGCTGGGGGACAAAAGTTCAGTAAGATTGATCTGAGTCAAGCATATTTACAGATGCACATCGATGAAAAGTCCCAAGAGCTGTTGACTATTGTGACTCATAAGGGGCTTTATCGATACTGTCGCCTACCCTTCGGAATCACATCGGCTCCCGCCCTGTTCCAGAGGGCTATGGACCAGATCTTGTGTGGCTTGTCAGGAGTTCAGTGCTATCTGGATGATATCCTGGTCACTGGAAGAAATGAAGAGGATCACTTAAAGAATGTAGAGGCTACCCTACAAAGACTGGAAGAGTATGGCCTACGAGTTCGCAAAGACAAGTGTGAATTCTTCAAGCCCTCTGTTGAATATTTGGGACACATCATCGATTCTGCAGGTCTTCATAAGGCCCCTGCAAAAGTTAAAGCTATTGTGGAGGCTCCCCCACCTCGAAATGTAAGCCAGCTGCGCTCATTTCTAGGACTACTGAACTATTATGGAAAGTTCATCTCACAGTTAGCCACACTGCTAAAACCACTTCATGAGCTCCTTGGGCAGAACAAGGCCTGGAAGTGGACTGAAGCCTGTGATGTTGCATTTAACAAAGCTAAGGATGCATTGTTAAATTCTGAAGTTCTAACGCACTTTGATCCATCCTTACCCCTGCAATTGGCCTGCGATGCTTCCCCTTATGGAGTGGGAGCGGTCGTGTCACACATTATGCCTTCGGGAGAAGAAAGACCTATTGCTTTTGCTTCATGCACTCTAATCAAAGCAGAAACTAACTACGCCCAAATCGAACGTGAGGCATTAGGAATTGTTTTTGGAATTAGGAAGTTTCATCAGTACCTGTTTGGGCGAAAGTTTACTCTTCTTACAGACCATCGACCTCTGACATCAATTTTTGGACCCTACACAGGCATTCCCCCATTAGCTGCTAGTCGTATGCAACGTTGGGCATTGATACTTTCTGCACACACATATGAAATCAAATATCGGAAATCCACTCTGTATGGCAATGCAGATGGCCTCTCAAGGTTGCCTTTACCGGTCAAACATCAAGATAGTGCCCAAAAGGAAATCTTCTACTTTGAACAGGTAGAGAATATACCCATCACTGCTACTCAGATAAAGAAGGCAACTCGCGTTGACCCAGTATTGTCCCAAGTTATGGACCTGGTGATGCATGGAAAATCTCGACAAACCTCTCCGGTCTCACCCGACCTTGTTCCCTACATGTCCAGGCGGACGGAGTTATCGGTCCAATCTGGTTGTTTGTTGTGGGGGAGGCGTGTCATTATTCCACCACCCCTGAGATCACAGATGTTAGAACAGCTAAATTCCGGTCACTGTGGAATAGTGCGCATGAAGGAAATTGCACGAAGCTATTTTTGGTGGCCTAGATGGGACAGTGCTATTGAAGAGAAGGCAAAAGCTTGTATGTCATGTCAGGGTGTAAGAAATGCACCCCAGTTGGCACCCCTACACCCATGGGACTGGCCTGAAAACCCGTGGCAACGTATTCACGTTGACTTTGCTGGCCCCCTTGAAGGAAGCATGTTCTTGGTGGCAGTAGATGTCCATTCTAAATGGCCAGAAGTCTCTATAATGCAGTCCACTACTGCAGAGAGTACTATTCAAAAACTACGAGGACTCTTTAGTCGTTTTGGTCTGCCAGAACAACTTGTGAGCGACAACGGACCGCAGTTCGTCTCTCAGGAGTTTCAAAATTTTATGAAGGCAAATGGGATACACCACATCACGTCAGCACCATATCATCCGTCCACCAACGGATTAGCTGAAAGATTTGTGCAGACAATGAAAAACGCTTTGAAATCAGCAAAGGGACAACACTCCATTCAAAAGCGTCTGGATACCTTCTTACTTTCCTATAGAAACACACCTCATGCTACGACCCAGGCTTCCCCAGCCTTTCTAATGATGGGACGACAGCTGCGCACTTGCTTTGATCTGCTGAAACCTTCTGAACCCAGACAAACTGTGCAACATCAGCAGCAATATCAAGTCATCAGACGGGCACCCAGAGCAAAAGACCGAACCTTTAGCCCAGGACAGCCAGTTTTGGCTCGGAATTATACTTCCAGAGCTAAATGGGTCCCGGCCACAGTCATCACTCAAACAGGACCTGTTTCCTATACAGTCCGGACTGCAGAGAATCTTACCTGGCGGCGACATGTAGATCAGCTGTTGACAGGTCATGCCAGTCTTCAGGACCCATCTGCAGTTGAGGGGTCTGACTTCACCCCTCCTGGTGAGACAGCAAATCATGAGTCACCTGTTCCTGACTGTTCTCCTCCACTACTGCCGGCAGCTGAGATACCTCTTTGCCCAGCACGAGCTGATACCACCTCCTCACCTATTCGTGCTGCGGACCCTGAGCCCCTAGTACTTTCGGGTGCAACAACACCAGAAGTTCGCCGTAATCCACCTAGAGACAGAAGGCCTCCTCATCGGCTGGATCTTTAGTTAGGGCGAACCCACAGTTATGGGGCAAAATAATCCCCAGGGTTTAGCCGGGAATGGAGGCAGTCTACCCTCCTTCTCGAGTTTAGTGTGTGTTTTATTTTGGGGATGTTCTTATTAGGGGGGGAGGAATATGTTGTGTATTTGGTTGTCATGGGTTTTGTTACTATGGCAACTGAGTTAGACTATTAAGGGATAGCTCAGCCGGTTTCAACCGGCTGAGTGAGCTCTCTGTGTCTGTAAATAAAATGGAGGTTTTGGTTAGCTGTCTGCTCTCTGGCCTCAAGTGATTGCTTCCTACACCGGCTGCCCCTAGGACATAACAATGGTGTCAAACAAAACTGGCAGCTCTGTAAGCGGTGCTGGCCCACTATGCAGAGAGGTGAATTTTACCTTTTGTGAGCTGTTGGTTTTTCAGCATCTAGGTCCTACCTACATAAGAGAAATTACAACAATGCAAACCACAAATGAAGACACATTGTGATTTAGTCTTGCAGTCAACTGGGGTAAGCTTTCTTTATAGATGTGCTGCACCAGTACAATAGGGGTTTGTATTTGTATAACTACAACAATGTAGTGACACCAGGCAAATATCTCTAATATAGGCAAGGCATTAGACTGTGGGATTAATAAACTGTTACTCTCCCTCCTTTTAAACAACAATGGGAGGTGTTACTGCTTCCTTACATCCTGGTCTCAAATGGGGATTAGTGTTGCCTTTGTGTTCCATATCTAAATTTTCTGTTGCTCTTTAGTTTCTTACAAATGATATCTTTATCAAGTAGCATGTTTGCTAAAAGCTTCACCTTGACAGGAGTGTCAAGGACTTGTATACTTACAACTAATCATTATTGTTTTCTTTTCCAACCAACAAGCACAGGCAGCAATTGAACCACAATGTCTCAAAGGTACAAGCTTAAACTGGTTGAGTGCTTTCACCCTCTGTTTCCATTCTCTGATGTATTTGTCAGTTCTGTATCTGGCACTCAGGTTTTTTTCAACTAAAATCTGGGTGGTGTCACACCTCATTCAACATATGTAGCCTCCTTGACACAAACTATAATCTATATGTGCTCTAAAGCACCATCTGGAATATCATAACAACTAAACCTACTATTTCCAACGATACAAAAGGTTGCAAAGATCCTTGAGGTTGCAATTTCTGTAACTAATTGAATCACATCTGTGGTCTTATTTATAAACAGGGACAGGATTTAGAAATTCTTGACCTTCAGGAGTCAATGAAAAATGCTGCTGTCCTTGTTATCATTTTAAACTTGACTGCCACTTGCTAAGGCTGATTTAATGTATCATCCCAGCTTATCAACAGAAATGGTAAATAGTCCACATTAAATCCGAATGTACCTATCTCATTTCAGCCTTCTGGGGATGAAGGCTCATTGCAGAAGGGGGAAAAAAATGCCTTGATAGAGCCAAACTTAAATATGTCTTTATATGCCTGAGTTCTTTATAAAGTGAGTACTAATAGAAAATGATTTATCTCAGATTTTCTCATTAAAACAAAGAAGAGCAGGATAATGTATTCATATTTCTTTATCCAGTTTTTAAAGCACATAAAAGCAGGCAGATCCACTCAGGACTGACAAACGGCTAAGGGCTTCCTGGATTTTCAATCAGAACATACCACTCTTTGCTGCATACTAAAGATCAGAATGGGTGAAGGTATAGAGAGGCAAGTTAACTGAGCAAGCGCAATGCTGGGAGTCAGGATTTCAAGTCTGTATTCCAAATTCTGCCACAGAGTCACTGTGTGAACTTGACAAAATATTTAGTTTTCAGTTTTCAAAATTAGGTATCTAAAGCTAGGCACTGAAATCCATCTTGGGTACTGTAAATAAGTGGCCTGAGCACCAGCCATGCCTACAGATTTAAATATAAATTGTGAGGGCTTGGTTCTTTTGAAAATCAGGGCACTTATTTACAATGTACACTTGAAAAGTTCTACTGGTTTGGAAGATGTAATATTTTGGAACGATATTTCCAACAATAGGACATTCTACTAGAAACCGTAACAATTTTTCAAAATGGAACACAATATAAAAGGGCTGTAAGTGCCTAAATATAGTTTAGGCACCTGACAAACATTGGAAAACTCTGGCTTTAATCTCCACAGGCCTTGATGTATGTTCCTGTAATTCACCAATGCAGCAGAGACTTTCTCCATCCTAGAACTATTTTCTCTAAAGTCCAAAACATTTTTAAATGAATATTTTGAGTTTGGCTTCTCTCCTCTCATACGAACACAATCTGCAACCCTCATTCATAGTGAGTAGTTCCTTTCATTGAGAAACATTCACCTAGGTTCAGAGGAACGTTCTTAGAGCAAAGTACTACTCAGTGGGAATAAACTTAGCAGAATGTGGCCCATAATGAAGTGGCAAACAAAAAAGAAACAGAATAAAAATTCAAATATATGCAATACTCTTTATAGAACCATATTTTTGCTTAATTTAAAAGCCACTGCTTCCCAAATTTCCAAGCAATTGGCAAAAAGCCCGATTTTAATCTTATTTAGTGACTATGCATAGCCACTTAGTATTCTTGGTAGTGAAATTTTAATTTCTTAAATATCATGAGATGCTGCAAATGCCTGCGATCAATATTATAAGCCATTTAACCTCTCCCCAAATCTGAAATACTAAAGCTCATTGCTAGGGAAACTTGTCCTGACATGTGCCATACCACATGCAAAAATCTCTTGATAGAAAAAAAATGAACTTGTGTCATTCCACAACAGTACAGATAAAAAGGAGAGAATCCCTAGGCAAGAGTACTGACAGGAGAAATTCTCCAAAAAGCCTAATTGCTCCTCAGATTTCTTATCTGCAGATAAGTTCACATATTGACTCAAATGAAGAATAAAACTTATAATATCAAAAATGTTTCTTGTAAATGTCAATCAAATGGAAGCTAAGAGAATGGGCAGAATGTCAGCTGTTTTCAGTGACAGTACAATGTACAATCACCTCTGCAGAATAAACTATATTTTGAATAGGGTGGCATATGTGTGTACAGAGGAATAGCTAGTATTTTAATTAAATCAAATAACTCCCTAATCTAGTGGTAAAATATTGGACCTCAATATAAATTTAAGGTTTGCAGCCAGAATGACAACTTAGCCAAAGACACTCTGCTGCACACAAACTGGGATTTATTTTACAGTTTCCTAAAAGACTATTTGGAAACCTCTTCAGCCTCATATTGAATTAAGACTTTGGCATTCAGGAAAGAAATGTAACAGGCTTGAATTTAAAACTCTTATTAATGTTAATGGCGGGTATTAGTTTTGATATTTGCCTTGATTAAAATAGTTAAATAAAAGACCACTTGTAAAATGAAAAACTCCAGGAACAGTAAAGCTTGAGGAAAAACATATCTGACACTATGCTAGTTCCACTCACTTGAAAGGGTTCTGATGACCACTATTAACATGGTAAACCTGCTATATAAATCTCTTTGATTTATTATTAATCTGGGACCAGATTATGTCTGGCTATTACACAGGGGGAAAGGAGGAGCAGCAAGTATGAAAGCATTTCTCGCCCCAATCCCCCTTCCGCCCCCACATAACCTGCAAGGACCAGACACAGCTGCAGTTCCACTATTCAAAGGAGAACATAGGTCCCTACAGTAAGCAGGAGGGGATGGGTCTATCCAAATACTGTACATGCAACAGCAGAGCTGGCCACCCACTGCGGAGGGAGCAAACTCCACCTATAAAACAGATGTAGGAGCAGGTTCAGTATCTCTACTTGCCTGTGAGTTCTGGGAGGAATTCTGCCTTCCTTGTGCTAGACAGCTTCACAGTGTAATTCCTGGGATGGCATTACTGTGCCCCTAACGAAGGACTGTGGTGTATAGGTATCATTGTGCCCTATGATTGTGGACTAGAGCTGGACAAATTATTCACTGAAATCAAGCTATCTGACCAATATTGATATTTTCTTCAACATTTGACGAGCTCCATAGTTTGCCAAATTCAGTCAGCACATTCTTTCCACCACTTCTGTTTATTCCACAATAATACTTTTCATTATTTGACTAGCTCTACTATTGACCAAGTATGTTGTAGCAACCCTAGCTTTACTGATTATATTGTCAGCTTTTGGGGGGAGAGACCATTTCTGTGTGTTTGTACAGCACCTAGCACAATGGGACCCGTGACTGGGACCCCTTGGTGCTACTTAAATCCAAATAATTAATAATTATTTTCTTATTACCCTTAAATGCATTTTCCACTGAACATTGATTCTGATATTTCTTATATAAAACCAACTCCTTTAAAGTTAATCCAGTAAGAGAAAACAATGGTAATAATAATACAAAACTTAATCTTTAAACCTGTTATTTTTCCATGCTGAGTAATTTCATAGTATCATAGGACTGGAAGGGACCTCAAGAGGTGATCTAGTCCAGTCCCCTGCACTCATTAGACTATTATTGTTGTTGCATTACTGTAGCATCTAGGAGCCCCAGTCATGCATCAGGACCGCATTGTGCTGGGCACTGTACCATATGCCAACTCCTGCAGCCCATTCTCAGTTGTTGCTCAGGAAAAACTCCCTGTCGATACAGTGATTACAACAGGATCAAGCCCAGCACATAGGACCAAGGTAAGGTTGTCTGCTCCATCAAGCACCTGCAGTACCTCTGCACAGGAGGAGATGGGGGTGTTGAATGACTCTGCCGGGGCCCTCTGAACTTCTTGTATCTAGCAAACGTGGGCTCTGAGCCACCAGGCAGACCTAGTGCAGAGGTGGCCGGGGTACAGCAAATACCCCAGACTCAGATCTAGTGTCCCCAAAATCATCAACTTGGGGCAAGAAGGGGCAGAGGTTGCTATTCTGCCCAGAATAATAACTGTGTTGCAGCCTATATCCTGCCTGGAGGTTGGGAGTGGAGTACATCTATGGGCCTACTTGGGTAGTAAGGTGCTACCCAATGGGAGTAAAGGTGGCAGAAAATCTGGCCCTAAATATCTTGAGTCTGATTCTCCATTGCCCTACCCCACCCATTATACCTATGCAAAATATGGGCAAAACAGTGTCATTCTGGTTTGGTAATATTTTACAGGTACATTTGCACAGAGCTAAATGGGTATGCCAGGGGCGGGTCTGTGGAGGATCAGGCCCATTCCTTTCATAAGGGAATGCCATTGATGTCACAAACCTTAAGCATTAATCATGCAATTACAAATGCACTCCATATGTTTAAGATCTGATATTGCATACTTTATAAAAAAAAAGGTAAAACATAAAAACACTGGAGGCAGATTCATTGTTTTACTCTTCTGCCAGTCATATGCTACAACCCTAATCTAAAGATTAACTGGAAAGGAAGAGACACAGGTTTTTTTTCCCCTTGCAACAACTCAGCAGAAATGAATTGGTGTAGCAGCTTAAGAAGAACTAAAGCACTCTTTTCTTCTGCTTTCAAGTTCAACCCTTTCGCCTGAGGAATTCTCCTGGCTCACGGGTTTGATGTCAGCTCTTGATTGTGTTTTGATGTTTCTGCAGATCTACGATTGAGTTCAATTCTCAGCAGCCAAAACAGACATTTGTCATCTCATATGCATCAAATTTCCTGTGGCACACTGCCCACTTAATCATGCAGGCAAGGGGAGCGCTGACAGAGCAAGGGGGCTGACTGCAAGCCACTGTGACCTAGCAAGTGTGGTGTCACATGTAATTACCATTATTTATAAGAATCACTCAAGGCTTATTGGTGTTCCTGCACACCAGTTTGACCGCACTAGAGTGTTTAAGTAAATATTTGCACGCAACAAGGAGCTGTTGAAAGTGTTTTGTCTGTGGCCACATCCCCATCCCATGAAATATTCAGCACATGAAATGTCTCCAGTGATGCAGAGTGGTGGGTTTTCACTCTGATTTGATTAGCAGTGATGATTCTTTCATGAGGTGTGACTGTCCTTCTAGATTAGCATCAGCCCAGATACCTTGCAGTAGTCACGGAAGAAGGGAGCTGGGAAAAGAGCAGCCTAGGAGCACATTAAAAGCTTCCTATTTTGGAGGCTTTATCTACTGATTCATGGGTTTTTTTTTTAATTTAAAACCTGGATTTTAATTTTTAAAAAAATCACCTTAATATCTAGACCTTCAAAATAAATTGGGAATCTAAAAGTCAAATCAAAACACTAATAAAGCTTAGCTAGACATACTAGTCTGGAAATTTCTTAACTAGTAACAAGGGGACATTAAATCTTAGACCATGAATAAGTTACAAATGTCATACGGGGATAGCATGTTAAGGTGCATTTCTCAGATATGGATAATCATATTTTGGTATATTAGTTACAGTTTACATGTTAGCTATATTGCCTCAATATTAAATTATACCAGTTCTTAAACTTTGTCCCATTTTAAGTTCAGTATAACTATCCTAAGATTATTAAGGTACTTTAAATGTTGGTTTACACTTCCACCATAACACATACACACATTAGTTAAAATAAAGTACGTATCTGTGCCTCCATGATCAGCCTTCTCTCTTGGATAATCTGAATTATGGTTGAGGTATGTAACTCTGCAATAAATCCTTTCCCCCCTTAAATATAAACTCTGAAATGAAGTCAAGAAGGTGTTAAAGCTCCCATTATAATGCCCATAAGCCCACTAGACAAGAGAGGACAGAATTGAATTTGGTCCAGTGCTTAAAGCAGGCGATAAAGAGTCAGGACGTTGTAGCTTATTCCCAACCATAACTGACCTGCTAAGTGATTATGAACTTTAGATGAACCTTCATGGACCAAATTCAGACCTAGTTTAAGTGAGTGCAATTCCAGTGAATTCAAATTAGTTGATCCCGCTTATACCACTCACAACATAATTGGTTGAGTTTTTTGGTTGGTTGGTTGTTTTGCTCTGTATCCCAACTCACTTTTTTTCTTTTTCTTTTTTTTTTAATATATGGTGAAAGCTACCACACAATGTGTGTGTGTGGTCTTTTCAGTTTGAAAAGCAACCTAAAACAAACACACACAAACATACAAGACTACCCCACCTCGCTGCTCAGTGGCAGACTCCAGTCCTCTTTCTCCTAACTCTTCCCCTGTTGTCATACTGCCCACCTCCCCAACTCTTACCTGTGCCTCCCTATCTGATTTTTCCCAGCATTCTCTTGCCTCATCCTAGTGGAAGCTGTCCTCTCTGGCCTCCTACTCTCATCTATTGTTCAGTTCCCCTCTTGCCTTCACATTGTCCTCTCTTTACACTGTTACCTGCACCCCACACTCCCCTTCTCTGCCTTCCTCACAGTTTCCCTTTCTTCGCCTTCCCCCCATTCCCCAATTGCTCTCCCTGCTCTCCACTTTCTCTTTTCCTGCTCCCCACACATTCCCGTTGACCAGCTCCCTTCAGCAGGGCCGGCTCCAGGCACCAGCGGAGGAAGCACATGCCTGGGGTGGCACATGCTAAGAGGCAGCATTCTGTCCATTTTTGTGATGGCAGTTCGGATGGTAGTCCGAGCGTTTTGTTTGTTTTGGTTTGTTTTTTTTTACTTGGGGCAGCAAAAATGGTAGAGCCAGTCCTGCCCTTCAGTCCCTCACAAGAAGATTGGAGAGGTGGCCATATTAGTTCAGAGCAGCCTGGCTTCTCTTCCATTAATGAGAGAACCAGCAGTCCTGTAACAGAGAACATAGTTGTAGAACCTTGAAAGAATGAGATTACAGCTTGAAAATGGGGACAACCCTATCTTCTTGTCAGACAGTCAAATTTTAAGTCACTGCTGCCTGTGGACAAGTGATCCAAATTATTATTTCCCCCAGCCCATGTTTACGTGTCAGTCAGAGGAAGAGTACACACCACCATCACATTGTTACCATGATCTTGGGTGCCCAATTTGAAAAACCAAGTACTGAACACCTATCCTCTGAAATCAGACCCCCTTAAGGCTTTTCAAGTTGGGCACCCAAAAATTGCAGTTGAATGTCCAGAGAAATTGACATCCTGGTGTGCATATGAGAGGCTATATTAGTAGCACTGAAGGGTTTACTTCCTTGGCAAATGGAGCTTTCTTCTGAATAGTCAGCCTGGAGAGTGAGCACTGCAACTCTCCTGAGGCTTGTGTGTCTTGGAAAGCTTCAGATGTCAGCTTCAGTGGCTAGGTATCCTTAACATGTTATGGAACACTTCCAATTTGGCCATTGCATCAAATAATGCATTAATACTCAGTCACTTATATTCTATAGCCCCAATCCTGGAACACCCGGGAAAGAATTCACTGTAGTAATTCAGGGTCTTGCCCCTCTAGTGTCCCATCACTGGCCTTTGGGGATATTTGCTACTAACTGTTGCAGATGAGCCACATACCGTTGTGCGCAATCTCATCATACCATAAGAACATAAGAATGGCCGTACCGGGTCAGACCAAAGATCCATCTAGCCCAGTATCTGTCTACCGACAGTGGCCAATGCCAGGTGCCCCAGAGGGAGTGAACCTAACAGGCAATGATCAAGTGATCTCTCTCCTGCCATCCATCTCCATCCTCTGACGAACAGAGGCTAGGGACACCATTCCTTACCCATCGTGGCTAATAGCCATTTATGGACTTAGCCACCATGAATTTATCCAATTCTCTTTTAAACACTGTTATAGTCCTAGCCTTCACAACCTCCTCAGGTAAGGAGTTCCACAAGTTGACTGTGTGCTGCATGAAGAAGAACTTCCTTTTATTTGTTTTAAACCTGCTGCCCATTGATTTCATTTGGTGACCCCTAGTTCTTGTGTTATGGGAATAAGTAAATAACTTTTCCTTATCCACTTTCTCAACATCACTCATGATTTTATATACCTCTATCATATCCCCCCTTAGTCTTCTCTTTTCCAAGCTGAAGAGTCCTAGCCTCTTTAATCTTTCCTCGTATGGGACCCTCTCCAAACCCCTAATCATTTTAGTTGCCCTTTTCTGAACCTTTTCTAGTGCTAGAATATCTTTTTTGAGGTGAGGAGACCACATCTGTACACAGTATTCGAGATGTGGGCATACCATGGATTTATATAAGGGCAATAATATATTCTCAGTCTTATTCTCTATCCCCTTTTTAATGATTCCTAACATCCTGTTTGCTTTTTTGACCGCCTCTGCACACTGCGTGGACATCTTCAGAGAACTATCCACGATGACTCCAAGATCTTTTTCCTGACTCGTTGTAGCTAAATTAGCCCCCATCATATTGTATGTATAGATGGGGTTATTTTTTCCAATGTGCATTACTTTACATTTATCCACATTAAATTTCATTTGCCATTTTGTTGCCCAATCACTTAGTTTTGTGAGATCTTTTTGAAGTTCTTCACAATCTGCTTTGGTCTTAACTATCTTGAGTAGTTTAGTATCATCTGCAAACTTTGCCACCTCACTGTTTACCCCTTTCTCCAGATCATTTATGAATAAATTGAATAGGATTGGTCCTAGGACTGACCCTTGGGAAACACCACTAATTACCCCTCTCCATTCTGAGAATTTACCATTAATTCCTACCCTTTGTTCCCTGTCTTTTAACCAGTTCTCAATCCATGAAAGGACCTTCCCTTTTATTCCATGACAGCTTAATTTACGTAAGAGCCTTTGGTGAGGGACCTTGTCAAAGGCTTTCTGGAAATCTAAGTACACTATGTCCACTGGATCCCCCTTTTCCACATGTTTGTTAACCCCTTCAAAGAACTCTAATAGATTAGTAAGACACGATTTCCCTTTACAGAAACCATGTTGACTATTGCTCAACAGTTTATGATTTTCTATGTGTCTGACAATTTTATTCTTAACTATTGTTTCAACTAATTTGCCCAGTACCGACATTAGACTTACTGGTCTGTAATTGCCGGGATCACCTCTAGAGCCCTTTTTAAATATTGGCATTACATTAGCTAACTTCCAGTCATTGGGTACTGAAGCCGATTTAAAGGACAGGTTACAAACCTTAGTTAATAGTTCCGCAACTTCATATTTGAGTTCTTTCAGAACTCTTGGGTGAATGCCATCTGGTCCTGGTGACTTGTTACCATCCCGTCCATGAATTTATCAAGCCATCACTTTGGAGGACAGTGCAGGGACAGTACCTAGTCTCTGGCACAAAAGAAGTTAACTCTGGCTTCACTTTCCCTTCCGTTTGTAGAGGTGCTCAAGAGAAGAGCTGTTGGAATAGCTGTAAGAGACAATAAGGAGCACAATGTTTGCAGGAAGACAAAGTTTTGTACCTAGGTGCTGAAGGCTAAGTGAAGCTAAGGTTGGGAATGCTTTGTTTTATGTATGTTTTTAATTTATTGTGATAGAGTTTCTCCTGCTCATTATTGCTGGTTCATTTCTGCTGAATCACAAACCCAAACCAAGGGAAGGAAGCAAATTCAGAATCAACTGGTAATGAATTTCTCTTACCTTTGGTATAGGAGGCCTTTTTCCAACATCTAGAGATGAAACACATACAACATTTGAAATCTGGATTTGAATCCAGATGCAAACACCGCAAAGGTAAGATGTGTTTAAATCTAGGGTTTGCACCATTATAAGTATTGGAGACATTTGCAAAATCTAGATTGGAATTTGTATTTTGAAATACCTCCTGCCTAGAGAGTGCAGTCGTGTCCTAGTGCATATCCAGGTATAATATTACAGTCATCACAGACTTTGAGAAACTGGTAGTAATACTTTACCTCTCTGTAGAACATTAAAATCACTTTACAAATATTAGTTAGTTCAGCTTCTCCAAAGCCTTATTGAGAAGTATTATTCATTCCATTTCACAGCTGGGGAAAATGATCAGAGGAAGTGGGTCCCACAGTGAGCAACTTGCATGGTTTAGAATATAACTGAGCATTCCTCGCTTGTAGTTTGTGCTCTAACCACTAAACAAATTGGTACTTATACAAAAAGGAGATGGGGAAAATTAGGGTTTGATCCTGCACCACTGATAGCAATTTAAGTTTTGACATTGATTTCAGTAGGGTGCTGAAAGGCCCTAGATGCTCACAGACCGATAACTTCATATTTTGCTTTTTCAGGATACGCACAATTCCTCTTGGTAGTGCATTCAATAAAGGCACTACCCATCTGGTTCTAACAAGAAGTGATGGGTATCACACCACTTATTCTGAAAGACTATTCCACAGTTTATTCACATGCACTCTCATTAGTTTCTAACAAACATTTACAGGTCACCTTTCTAAATACACCCTTTTTAAACATGTACTAAAAACAAAACAGGGCTTGAAATTCAGAAAGAGGAAAAACGGTCTAATTAATACAGAATTTTTGGAAGATGTCTTTGTTATATGCTTCACAGCTACTCCAGATTTTTTCTGTTAGGCAGTGACTCTGACACAGACTAGTCAGGCTGCCTGTGGACTAGCTCACAGATATGTAGCTGCTTAGTAAGTGAAAAGTATAGACTATAAAGAAAATGGAGAATTTATTTATAATAGACATGAAATAACTGCAGATAACAGACTATACACAGACTCCATGACCTAGCCTGGCTTGTCTGCCTTTAAAATGTTGGTATAATACCTTAAATATGTTTTAAAAAAAACCAGTGAGTTAACACTTTCTCATTTTAAAAGAACACCATTGTGAGTTCAAAGGTTCAGCTTTCAAAATTTATTCCTTTGCAATTAGGATACTGTTCTTAAAAACTATGGTGGGGGGAATCCAGTCAAAATTTGGAGCAGAAAATGGAGCACGTTCCTATGGGCGTTTACAGTAACTTTTCCCTGATCAGTATTCAGCACCAGTCCGGTAGCATGAAGGAGAAAAACAAAACCATAGAAACATGAGAAGAAGGGGAGATAAAAGGAAAATAATGAGGAGGAAAAACCATGTCTTGTCTTAATTGAGCTGGGGATAAGGCAGAAAATGATTATATGGCCTGGAGCTACAGTAATGTATTTCTGATGAACTAGCTTGCGTGAGGGGTAAGTATGGTGCCTCCACAATATGTATTACATTTTAGAGTTGCTACAGAAGAAGTAATTGAAAAGCAGGTTTACCAGTGTACAAAACACAGTTTCTGTTGTATGCTAGTTAGAAGTGAGAGAATAATTTGCAACAAATTATATTTTTAAAAATCCCTTTTTGTATCCTGTTTGTAGAATATCTGCAAACAGAACATCATTATTCAAAACATATTTAAACGGCTCTTCAGATTTCTTAGTCTGTGGCTTAATAATACATATTAAAAATTCCAGATGTGTGGTGATTGGTCATATAGATCGTAGGATATTTTTACCATTATTTGATAGGATGAATGCACAATCATTGCCTCTGATAAAATTTAAAATTGGGTTTTTGTGAGTACCTATCCAAAACACAAATTTGTATTTACAGAGAAAATGAACCATGTGACATGTGTACATCACATTGATTAATGCACGTGGATGTGATCTATAATGATGAGGGCAGTACAATAATCTATATAGAATACAATATTTTGGGAACACTTTTGCCAGTAAAACTCCACTTCTCAATTATTGGTGGAAAGCAAAAAGCAAAAAGCAAGCAAGAATGGTTGAAGAAAAATTGTTGAACTGAATACTTGAGAGTTTATTATTCCAATAGATTGGGTTGTTATTCAGCATTATTTCAGTGATTTATTAACCAAACCCCCACCGCTTTCTCACAGTAATTCTTTCTTATGTAATGATGACATCATTGATAAGATCCACTTTTAATGAAAGATGTTAGCAACTATTCAGCTATCCATAAGCAAAAAAATCTGTGCTATTCACAAGTTTCTAGTCTGCATTTCTAGAATCTGATCCTGTAGTGATTAAAAAAAATCACTGCTACCTATTTAGTTTGATGCCAAACTTTAAAATAAAATGTTCAAATGGGTAGCTATCATCCTTTTAAAAAAAAAAAAATTTTGCAGCACAGATAATCTGATCAGAAATCATTGATATTATTCCTTTGAACACTTGTATTATGTAATGGGAAAATTACTTTACAAGGCCAGACCATGTTTTAAAAAAAATCAGTTTCTAATTCAACAGTAAGCACACAAGTAAATTTGCCCCAGCATCTATCCAGTTGTTGCAACCAAATACATTTTTAGTTACCTTCTAAAATAATAATAATAAAAAAAATCAACCTGAAGCTATCATCCACCTAAAGGGAAACTAAGCTTTCACAATGGTTAATGTGGAACCTGCAAAATTGGCACATGCTAGTGTAAGCCTTACAGTATGTCAGTTTTAATAAATTGGCAATGAAGAGGCTAGATTGTGGTGATTCCTTTTCCTCTGACATTTTGAGTTTGATTTACACTTGAGGTTTGCATGTTTTCATTAAATATGTCAGATACAAATAAAATATACATGAGGGGTTGCTATAGCTAAGAGTATGTCATATTAAAGATAGTTCAGTAAGATTTCCAAGCGCTCTGGCAAGAAACGCTCTATAGTTAATGTTTCTTTATCCTCTTTAGATTGTGTGATGCTCTTTTTAGGGGGCCAAAATCCTAAGCCGCTGTCACTCTTCAACTTCACCGAGAGAAGCTTTGTTGGTGCTTAAACTGGGTGTCAGCTCTTTGCCACCCCCGTTTATCCACCTCACCAGCAAATCCCTTGAGACTCTGCCAATCTAAACCCTTGCCTTGCAGGTAACACTCAGTGAACACAGTTCCCAAGTTCCCCAGAGGCATGTCTCTGCAGTGTCCACTCCCTCTTACCGGCCACTAGTGGAAATTAATGAAGTTCACTATCTCCAAAAAGAGACAGAATACCAACCAGCCTCTTGGCTCACCGAGGACACAAGCTTTATCTTAGCACTGAGATATTTTACTGTAAATCTAAGCATAAGTCTATGCTCTTTAGTAACAAGCTTAACTGATACTAAGCAAGAGTAACAGACAAATGGTTTCAAGTAAAAAGTACTTTCTAGAGTTTTAAATTGAACAGATTACCATCCTCATCACAGGGAATTTCTCATCTGTAGTCAGTTCTCGGCATCTTCAACACATAGAGCTGAAGGATCCACTTTTCACACATTTCAGGAGTGTTGGCCTCTTTTTTGTGAATTAAGTGTTGGATAACTAAGGGGTTCTCTTCTTTTATAGTCCACTAAATCTGTGAAAGATATTATTTTGAAATATAGACTCAAATAAAGTTTTTCACCCCTGCTTCTTCAGGAAGCTGATGCCATGCTGTCTTTGAAGCCTTTTCTCAATTTGCTTTTACCTTTCATTTAGAGCAGGGGTGGGCAAACTTTTTGGGCCGAGGGCCACATCTGGGTGGGGAAATTGTATGCAGGGCCGAGGCGGGGGTTGGGGTGCAAGAGGGAGTATGGGATGTGGGAGGGGGTGTGGTGTGCAGGAAGGGGCTCAGGGCAAGGGATTGGGGCAGAGGAGGGGTGCAGGGCATATGAGGGAGCTCGGAAGGGGGTTGGCGTGCAGGAGGGGTGCCGAGTGCGAGAGGGGGCTCAGGGCAGGGGGTAGGGGTGCAGGAGGGGTGGGAGGTGCAGGCAGAGGGCTTAGGACAGGGAGTTGGGGGGCGGGGTGCAGGAGGGGTTCGGGCTCCGGCCCGTGCCACTTACCTAAAGCGGCTCTGGGGTGGCAGCGGTGCGAACCGGGGCCAGGGCAGGCTCCCTGCACGCCTGCCCTGGCCCCACGCTGCGCCGTTCCAGAAAGCGCTGTGGCCCCTGGGGGAAGGGGGGGTGGAGGGCTCCTCATGCGCTGCCCTTGCCGCGCCTCCAGGTACCTCCCCCAAAGCTCCCATTGGCCATGGTTCCCCGTTCCCAACCAATGGGAGCTGCGGGAGGCAGTGCCTGGCGGCAAGAGCAACACATGGAGCCCTCTGCCCCCCCGCCCCTGGGGGGCTGCAGAGAAGTGGTGCTGGCCGCTTCTGAGACCGGTGTGGGGCCTGCAGCACCACGGGGGACATTCCCACGGGCCGGATCCAAAGCCCTGAGGGGCCGGATCCGGCCCGTGGGCCGTGGTTTGCCCACCCCTGATTTAGAGGCAAAGGTATCTTCCCTAATCTCTGGCATCACCTTGCTCAATTTGCATTGGAAACACAAGCAAAACATTCCTTTGCCTAGGACAAACTTGTTTATCAGCTGTACTTTGATTGCTTGGTTTATACATATCTGAGTATCATTTGACATACATGTAACTGTTTATACACAACCCAGACGTACATCACAAAGATATTCATTACCAGTATGTCAACAGTTTTCATGGCACCTTAAAAGATACTCTTAGGATGAATATTATGACTGCAGGGTGTTTTGTGTAGGAAGCCTGTCAGGACTGGTAACAATTGCTACAGTCAGACAACTCTCTGCCTGTGGGCACTGAGGGACTCAAAGGGTCACAGCTTGCAAAGCTGCTTCTTTAAAAAAAATAAAAAAATAGCTGCTTAGGAAACTTTCAGCTGCTGATCAGAAGGCGAAAAGGAAGCAACAGCCTGAGAATTTAGGTAAAGCTATCCAGAGTGACACACAGGAGCCTAAATTTCATTGAAATCAATGGGACTTACTTAGGCTCCTACATGTCTTAGTGACTTTTGAAAATGTGACAAGTTACTTGACTTAGGTGCTTTTGTAAGTGTTACCCTTGCTTATATCACAACTTCTAATAGCAACTAAAGTGCAGTCAAACTAATGTGACTGTTCCTTGTCTACACTGCAGTTTACAATCATATTGCTTAACATTTTCGCTAACACAAATTAAAAACAGATTGTAGTGTAGACAAAATCTAACAGACACAACAGGTTACTGATCTTCTTTACAGCAGTGTAAATCCAGAGAAATTGCATTGCCTTCTGTGGAGTTACTGTTAATTGACATCAGGGTTTCTCAGATTGGTATCAGGTCAAACTGTTTTTAAAGGTTATCTCCAGCGGAATACTGATGTGTAGGCTTTGTGGCAGTAAGTCTCATGTAAGAAGGGGCATCATCTCAGAAAAATTCAGGAGAAGGGGAGAAGCAGGCAAAGTTCTGTCAGTACAGAACACATATGTGATTATATTACATGCTGCAAATTCTTGGGGGTGGGGGCAAAAATGGAATACATAGTGGAATGTATGGAAAGTCAATGAGGAAGTACTGCCCCTCCTCCTGATAATAAATGATGCCCCTAACTATAAGCACTCAAAACTAGGATTTAGTGATCCACAGGCTTGGTGCTAACCCTCAGAAGACCAGGATAAATTTCAGACAGAAAGCATCAGTGCACTGAGCAAATGGAGCTGCTGAGACAGAAAGATGCCATTCAGAAGAGAATCATTGTATTCATAATCTCTCCCATCCTTTCTGAATGTAGGCTTCTTTCTTTAGTGCCCACATGCAGGGTTTAAAAGAGGTAGCGAAGAAGAAAAAGAGGGGAAGAAGATACTGACCCCACTTGAAGAATCTCTTTTTGACACAGAAAGGGGCAGCCTCAGAGGATAGTGGTATGCACTTTTTTTGGCGTGTCTGAGAGATACAATGACTTTGGATAAGCTCCTCTTCTGCCTGTGTCTTGATAACTGTCTCTTATTTTTAAAGTGATTGTTTGCACCATTTATTTTTTGGAAATGTTCTCATAGCTCTACACAATATTTCCCAGCACTCAAACTCAGCCTAGCCCTTCTCTCCAAACAAGAGAGGCACTCTTCACAGCCCTAGTCAGTTAGTGCTTCTCACTCAGTAATTACTCCAGAACCATTTCTTCTGCATGTCACCACACTGCTAGTGGATGTCAAACAAACATAGCCTATGTATTTAGTGCCATTGATGTGCATTACACTATACAGACAAATGAGACACTGTGCCTGCCCTCCAGAGTTTACAATCTTTGGCCCTGATCCTGCATGCTGATCCACATGGACAGACTTTTGTCACAAAAAAACCCCACTGAAATGATTAGGGCTCACCCAGGTGTAAGGGTCCGTGCATGTGGATCAGTTCACAAAATCAGGTTACAAGTTATGGCATGGCTCAGACCCAGGGGGAAGTGTCCATGGCAATATTTTTAGTTGGGAAAATTTGTGGAAATCTGACATGGGCTCATTGTCTGCCATTTCTTGATTACCAAGATAATTGAGTGAGTCATTAACATAAACTCCTCAAACATGAGCTTGTTGATCCTACGCAGAATGTAGACATAATGGACAGACTTTTCATAAATGTGTGCTGTATGTGCAAGACATGCAATTGCATTTGCAGTTGCAAACAAATAATGAAAAAGCAAGAAGTGTGCACAATAAACTTGCAACTACAATTCTGCCAAAAAGCATTTGCAAAAAAATTAAGAAAATAGAACCCAATAGGATAAAACCCATCTGTATTACAGTTACTTCAGATTCTACAATACAGCTGAATTTATGGGAGAAAAATTGAGGCTTTACTTTTTAAATTATGAAGGAAAGTGCTATACTAAAGGGTACTAAATCAAAAAAGCGTAAAACATGACATTCAAATGAGATTAATAGTTTGGATAGCCCAGGCTTGTGACTCGGTTACAGGGCCGGCTCTAGACCCCAGCGCGGCAAGCACGCGCGTGGGGCGGCCCTATCCCGGGGGGGCGGCAGGCTGGGCCGGTGGACCTGCCGCAGTCATGCCTGTGGGAGGTCCACCGGAGCCCCGGGACGACCGGACCTGCCGCAGGCATGACTGCGGAGGGGGCGCTCGTCCCGCGGCTCGGCTGGACCTCCCGCAGCTGCGGACGGTTCGCAGGTCCGGCGGCTGCGGGAGGTCCAGCCGAGCCGCGCGACCAGCGGACCCTCCGCAGTCATGCCCGCGGGAGGTCCGCTGCTCCCGCGGCTCCGGGGCGCCTCCCGGGCATGACTGCTTGGGGTGGCCAAAAACATAGAGCCGCCCCTGCTCGGTTAGTGTGCTCAACTCCCAGTGGCCCAAGTCAGATGGTGTTAAAGATACGCAACATCTCATAGGATCAGTAGACTAACTCTGATTTACTAACTTCAGATTTCTTGGTTTGACAACTGAAGTGACACTTAATACAGCTGTTGTTGGTAAGTGTGTGAGGGAAACAGCCCTCTGATGCAATACTCCCGATGTAATGGTGGGAGACATTTATGGATTGATTAATGTAAGTGTTCAAAATCTCTGAAGCAAATTGAGCAGAACAGATTTACTGTATTGCATGTGTCATTAAGTTTGCAAACTTTTCTTAAAATAAAGTGTTTCACTAAAGAGGAGACTCTTTAAAAATATATTCCTGGCTTACAACTATCCTATATTTTAAACTGAAAAACATAAGTTTTAAAGTGCACATTGGTTAAACCAAATTTATAACTTCTCTTTATCCCTAAAGAAGAAAGAAGCAAGATATAGCCTCCCACTTCATCAGACAAAAATAAAAATGGCATAATTGGAGATTGGAAGGTCTCCAAACTAGCATTCAGGACAACATAAAAGTCCAAGAAAACCAAGTATTAAAGGAAAGTTAAATTGAACTAAGCCAATAAAAGTGTTTTGAATGTTTCTATTAATCAAGCAGTGGTGGAAAGAGGATAAACGTACATTGTGAGTAATTTGTCCCTCCACCCACATTACGTTACCTTTTTGTGGAGTTTTCACACATCCTAGTTTACTAAAATTCACTTCTTTGCACAGAACTGCACAAGATATATGCACCACTCTGGGCTCATTTGAATTTCACCTGGAATAAACTACTTCTCCCATGAGTGCCTTACAAAACAAGCCAAATATAAATAAGGTTAAGTTAAAACAGGTTGGTTAATGGGGATGCTTCACTCTTTACTAGATTTTTACTTTAGCTTTACAGAACACCTTTAAATAAGTTAAGGGTTAGTGTTGAATTAATTTAATGCACCTACTGTAACACAGGCTCGCTCTTCGTAACTAAAATAGAATCATCTCATTTAAACAACTTAAAAATGAAAATTTGGTCTTCAAACCCATTATGTTGTGATTTTTCTTAACACTAGGAAATTCAGAGAGCATTCCTGCAATATAGCACACCAGTCAAATATAAATTATCTGCCATGCTAGTAAAATCCCAGTGGGAATAATAACAGAAGAGTTGTAACCATAATCTAAGCATGAACTGACAATGGTTCAGTAAGAGCTTATTCACAGCTAGACTCTTCATCTTTAATCATCATATGTCTAACAGTGGTTGACTGTGTTTCCATATTCATCACATTAAAAAGTCTGAACTCCATTCTCTGGGATAAAAGGTTAATGTCTAGCCACTGAGCCTTCCAGTCACCATATGGCGATACAAAAGGGTGGCTTTGCATCCTGAAGTTTCTAATTTGACTATAGAAGGGTAGCTCATTTTACAGTTTACTGCTGAAGCAGCCAGATAGTTCAATATAATTAAAAATCCCTCTTATGTTTGAGGAGTCTCAAAGTTGTCTAAACCCTTACAGCTTTTCTTCACCGTCTCCCTCAAAATGGCAAAAATGTGTGTTGTATTAAGACCTGGCCTACACTTCAAAGTTTTACTGGTATAACAATTTTGGTTAGGAGGTGAGGGGGGAGGGGTTATTTCATTTTTAACCAAAAGTTATACCACTACAAGCCCTATAGTGGGCACAGATGCCTTGTGCTGGTGTAGCTTATTCCCTTTCCAGTACATGAGTAAGGTATACCAGTGTACAACACATCTATAGCAGTGTAACTGTGTCCACATTAGGAAGTTGTATCATATTAACTATATTGGTATGATTAATGTGGTACAACTTTATGTTTACGCAAACCCTGAGAAAGATTTCCTCATTCACAGCAAGTAAAGATAATGAGCCCAATTTATTCTTGCCCTGCATCTTGTGTAGTCACTGATACGGTGCAAAATGTCACCAAATCAGTTATAGCATCTTGCTCCCACTTCACACTGTAATAAATGACTAGGCAAGTTATAGGCCAATGGTGAACTGGGCTCAAATTGATATAAATCTGAGTAATTCCAAAGCAACTGTCCTATCTTTCCACATTTCTAGATCTTAGTGGAGGATGAACGTTTCTCAGTGTTTCTCAGAGAACTCAGTGAACAAGAAGTAAGGGAAAATCCAGTAAACGCCTGTTTGCTTGGGTTCAAAACTATAGCACCGTCAAAGAGGAAGAACCAAGCAAAGGACAGAAATCCTTTTAAGTTACTCACATTACCAATTCTCATATGGAATCTTCTCTAACTCGGGGCCAAATTTAG
Source organism: Mauremys mutica (assembly GCF_020497125.1). Taxonomy (NCBI): domain Eukaryota; kingdom Metazoa; phylum Chordata; order Testudines; family Geoemydidae; genus Mauremys; species Mauremys mutica. The sequence continues at coordinate 174,973,833 of NC_059072.1, forward strand.
GGAAAGTTCTTTCAAGTGCTTGTGCACAACTGCACATTTTCAGACATTTAATTTTCTATCTGGGTAAATTTTCATTCAGTGAATTGGGACTCTTCAAATTTGTAATTAGTATTTGGCTCTCTTCAAAATTATTTGACATTTTGAAGCATTAAAATCAGAAACGGCACATCATTTATATTGCTGTATGGCATGGCTGACAGCTATTACCGCAAATTTAAAACAGTAAAAAGCTGTTGCAAGTTGTTTTCTTCTCAGAGAGTCTAGGAAATTAAAGCAGAAGCAATCTATAGAATTACAACTGGTCAAAAAATGTTTGTTTGGTTCCACCTTTCCCTCCTGTCCCCCTCATAACATTTCAACAACAAAAAAAGTCTTTGAAGTTTTCCATGGCAAATTTCAATACTTTTTTGGCGCGGGAGGAGGGGGAATGAAATCTGATATTTCCATTTGGAAATGCTGATGCAGTGCATAGGAACTGTAGTTCAGGTGCCTCATAGTCACATCCACCCAAATGGCTGGGCTCCCTGGTCATGGTGCACCATAGTCTCCCTTCTTGGTGAAAAGAGGTAGTGCATCAGGGCAGTCACATCGCCAGGATGAATCAAGGGAGGTAAAATCTAATTGGGAGATCCCAGAGAATGAGAGCACGGGCTGCCCAAAATACAACTCCCATGAAGCCTTATGGCAGCATTTCAGAATCAAAAATATTTTTTTTTGTCTAAAAGCTTTTGGCCAGTTTCAATTTCACCCCTCCCCCCATTCAAAAAAAACCTAATTTTCCATGGAAAGCAATTACAAATTGATTCCTTCCCCACAAAACTAGGGGATTTTTTTTTGTCAAAGAACAGTTCTGAAAGAAATCTTTCTGCAAGTTCTACATAGAATACATTCCCACTGTCCTTACTGACCAGAAAGCTGACTCAAGAAAAGTTACTAAAATTATTAGCTAGGGAAAGTATTTATATAATTCTAGCATTACTCTCTAATAGAAACCAATCATACTTCATATGACAGTGATTAGAATGAGTGTCACTATACACAGTGCAAAAGGGGAGGTTTCTGCCCCTCTTCCACTAACTACCCCAATCAGTGACAGAACTTTATCTGCAAAATAGGGCTCATGTGGGCTGCTCTGATGCCTTAATAATCTAAACTGAAAATGGAATTATATTCTATTATTGCATCTGCAAACAGCTTCTTATAGTTGTGCACTGATGATGAATTATTTCACCAAACTCATCCTGTGTAGGTTTGAAACCCTAATTCAAAACCAAAATAATTGACACATATGGCTTAAGTCAAAGGTTACATATATAAATGGGCCTTTTTACATACGGAGGAGGAGGAGGATGGGATTGGATTCTAGCAGGAAAGTGAAAAGGAGGGTATAAAAATGTGTATGAAAACAGGAGTGTCTGCCTGCCCTTCCTCCTCCAACCAATCTCTATATAACTCCACTGAAATCAATGGTGTTACACCGGGGATGAATACAGCTATACATTGATATCCTCTGCAAATGATGTTACCCTTACGTGTCCTTGTCTGTTTTTCTCATGGGTCTCTTAGCACCTTCCTTCACCCTACGCTTTACACACGGAGAGCCCTTCCCTTTCATTTGTTGCTTGTATTATTAGGCGGGAAGATCTTTGGGATGTGGCTGTATCTTCCCCTGTGTTTTGGCAGAGCCTCGCACATTCTGGGCATGACCAGAACACAATATTGCACACTAATGCTAATACTGGCTCTGCTGCGGCAACTGCAGCTTTTGGGCATTGCACATGGGAGTGTAGGAGATGCAGGACAGAGGAAGGGGCAGGAGTCCAGGAAGGTGGTTTGAGGGGGGGAAGAAGAGGAGAAGTGAGGTGTGAAGCGTGTATCAGGAGGAATAAGTATGGGGTGATATGGAAATGTCCTGTCCAGTCTTGGAATGGGATCTCTGGGTGGAAGTGGCTGGGGCAGGAGAGTGACAAGGTATTGGGGATGAAGAGAAGGTGCAGAGGATTGTATGAGGTAAGTGCAGAAAATGATGCAGGGAGGTACAGAAAACTGGGTAGGCTTGGAGGAGAATAGGGAAAGGCAGAGGTTTTCCCGTCCCCTGTTAGCCTTTAAACAGATATTTAAGATTGGAACTCAAAGCATTTTAAAAGTTTCAGTGTGCATAAGAGTCTCTCCATTTTCTTGCACTACCTCTATATCGCAACATTCCTGTACTCACAACTCTCAGGTATTGCTAAAGTCTTCTGGCAGACCACCACGATAGGGTCACATAAGATCAGTCAAAGCAAGACTGCCCTCCTGGAAGCCCTACATGTCAACTCAAAAGGAGCAGATATTAGTGCTTTCTTAACACATTAATTTAAAAACAAAAACAAAATACACACACACACACACACTTAAAGCTGAGAGTTCAGTTATCTGGAAATGAATCGTTAAGGACTTCGGCAAGTTCCCCACTGCCATAGAACACTTAACTGTGGACTTATACAGCCTACCCAAGTGTCTGAGTCTGTTCAGTGTATTAGTTCCTTAAGTTAGCAATATCTGTTGATGGCTTATCTAAGACAAATTAAGCAGAGTACTATTTTTTGTGATATGCTACATCACATTTGGTTAATAGTTTTTCTTGAACATGACATTAATCAGTATAGTTCCAGTAATTTTCTTGATTATGGCAGTGATCAGATAGCTGAGACATTGTTTCCTTTCTCTCTGATTTAGAGAAGTGTGATTCTAATCTTAATTTTTTTAGTGCTTGATTGGTATTTAAAAATATACCAGTCTGCAGCGGATTCCCTGGAGTGATAGTGTACTTCATCATATTAGTGAGTTTTGCCTTCTCCCCTTGTAAAACTGATGCTGTATCCCCATCTACTTTCTTAGGCTTCTTGCTTATATAGAGACTTTGATTGAAGCTTGAGAAACCCTGCTGTTTTAGGTTAGATGCCTTAAAATGTGGAGTACCTGTTACTAGATTATAGAAAAAGTTGATTATGCCAGTGTTTTAAAGTTAAAAAAAGAATGTACAGACACTTGTGAGGAGTGTGGATAGAATCTTTGTGGGTTGTTTGGGTTTTGTTTTTTGTTTTTTTGGGGGGGGGGGTTGGTATTTGGCTTAAAGTTTTAAGCAAAAATATGACTGGAATGATCTGTGAGCATTGATATTTTTAAGATGTAATATACTGACTTCACAATGCATGCAAATCCACTCTAAAAGCATTTACTCTGTTCATATTTGTGGGGGATTTGTATGTGTTCTTCCTCTCCTTCCAATATTTTTTTTAATAACGATCCCAAACTTGTTAACACAGAGACACACACAGCAATTGCTACGCCAGGTCACATCAATCATAGATGTAGTTAAAAACCATGTCTCCAATAGTGGGCCATTTTAGATGCTTTAGGGTGAAAAACTTCCATAACTGATCATTTATACAGTAATACGGCATTTGGGATAGGATAAGTCTTTTCCCATCCTCACACAGTGTGTAGTTGGTCTATCCCACAAAATATCTCCTGTCTGAATGAAACAGTTGAAGTCCATCTTTGCCTGTGATCATTTTCATTGCCCTTCCCTGGTCCAATATTTATTTTTGCTAGATCCTCTCTGAGATAGGTTACTAAAAATGAACATATTATATGAAGTAAAGACTTACTCTTGATAATATACGGCATTATAGTATTTTTTTAATCAAAGCACAACCACCTGTTTGTATTTGATGACCATGCACATCAAGAAGTTGTTTTAACCAAGTTGTCCAAAAGGACATACAAGTTATTTTCCTTCAGTGGTTACAGTGAACATAGAACACATTGTGCAGCAATACTTCAAGTGCTTCCTTCCAACATGCTTTAACATAGCCTCGTGTCAAAAAAAAATACAAATTATTTCTGATGAAAGATTGCATGGAACTAAGCTATTTCTCTGCCATTTCATGCAGTTCTCATGGGGTCAAATGGAGCATTCCAAGTTGTTCACCTAGATATTTTCTATAAAAGATTCAGAGACTGATTTTTAAAAATTCCTTTGAAAAGACTGTACAGGGGTGCAAAAATGACCCCCTCGCAGGACTACACTTTGCATAAGGAGACAAGTCATGGCGGATAGGGGGTAGTTGGTATTCGTGCCCTTTGGTTGCTCTTAGCTGCCCAAGACTCTTGGGGAAAATGCTGCTGCTTACCTAATTCTATCAGTTATTTGTTGAATGCTGATCGCTCTACTTGGCATTCAGCTGAGTATCAAAAACTGCTGGTTGTACTCTTTGTATTTATTCTGTGCAGTGTGACACTCCCCTCTTCACTAATTATTCATTTTAGCACATGGGAAGGAGTAGTCAGATTCTAGACTCTCTGGTAAAGGTAATAATTGGAGATATACCAATCGCCCAGAACTGGAAGGGACCTTGAAAGGTCATCAAGTCCAGCCCCCTGCCTTCACTAGCAGGACCAATTTTTGCCCCAGAACCTTAAGTGGCCCCCTCAATGATTGAACTCACAACCCTGGGTTTAGCAGGCCAATGCTCAAACCACTGGGTAATTAACAAGTGGGAACAATCACCTGGATTTGGCCATACATCAGTCTTTAGGCTCATAAAGTAATATACTAAATAACTGTTCAATAAATGAAGCATTTTGTTTGCCAGTTCTCTTAATCCGCCTTCCGCGACCATTTTAGTGATACTGTAACAGCTGTAATCCAGTGTGCTATCTTGTTTTGGATGATGCAGTTACCTGTCAGTATCTGTCACAAGACATGGCTTCTCCCTAGCTTTCAAACATGCCCTGCCCCCACCCAGTATTCTTTACATAGGCTTATTGGCTAAATATAAGTTAAACAAACACAAACAGTTCTTCAGCTCACCCTTCTCAGCCAGTCCTGCTCCCCACTGGCTCTGCTACTCTTCCTGGGCACCTTGTTCCAGGGCCTCCCCCCAGCAGTTAGCTCAACTCCTCTCTCCAGGCACAGCCTACCTCCATCATTTTTCCCCTTCCTGCCCCTTGACGTGTCTTTAGAGCCTCAGGTACAGCTTTGCCCCCTTTAATTAGCTAAATTGGGCCCACCCACACAATACCATTTCCTTTTATCAAGATCTGAGATGTCTTTCCCGTGCTTCTGTCTTCCTATCAGTGTGGCCCCTTCACAAGGAGTAAGTGCCCTATCCCTGTGGGAACCAATAAGGGATTAAATCCTTTTTTTTCTGGGCAGGCAGGCGGATGGGTGGCAGATCCTCAGACAGTGTCCATTTTCATACTCCATCAACCTGACTTGAGTTAATACCATATACACAAGTCGAGGATCGGACCCATCATCTTTTCCAGTGCTGCCAGATTAGAAAGGAAGAGATGGCAGCTCTTCCTCATTCAGCTGCAGGGTGGAGGAACTAAGAGCTGTGCCTCCTAACTGGGAAATGAAGGAGGTCACCAATCAAAGGGAAACAGAGGCTCCCAATACAGACTTCAAACTAAGAGGAAGACATAGCTGGGGGGGAACTGACTGCCAGCCCTGAATGAAGGAGGTCTATGCCACTGCTACAGACTCAGGGGTGAAAGTAACTTAAGGAACTTACCGGTACACAGGGCTGGGGTCCTGAGTGGGGGGGAGCACTTGGGTGGAAGGGGCGGGGCCTCAGGCAGAAGGGGCAGGGCCTTTAAATCCCCAGGACCTTTACATCGCCACCACTATCCTGGGGCTCTGGCAGTGATTTAAAGGGCCTGGGGCTCTGGCTGCAGTAGCAGCAGCCAGGAGCCCTGGGCCCTTTAAAACACCGCTGGAGCTCCATGGTAGCTGTAGCTGCTGTGGCGGCCAGGAGCCCTAGGGCTCTGGTGGTGATTTAAAGGGCTCGGGGCTCTGACCGCTGCCAGGAGCCCAAGGCCCTTTTAAATTGCCTGCCTGATGAAGCTGACCCTGCCGGTATGGTCGGCTGTGTACCGGCTCTTGCCGGTACGCCGGAGCGGACTGGACTGGCTTACTTTCACCTCTGCACAGACTACGGGCTTGTCTACACTACCCGCCAAATCAGCGGGCAGCAATCGATCCAGCGGGGGTCGATTTATTGCATCTAGTATAGACACGATAAATCGACTGCTGAGTGCTCTCCCGTTGACTCTGGTACTCCACCAGAACGAGGAGTTCAAGCGGAGTCAATGGGAGAGCTTCACTGCAGCAAGTAGATCTAAGTACGTTGACTTCAGCTAAGCTATTCATGTAGCTGAAGTTGTGTATCTTAGATCGACCTCGCACGGTAGTGTAGATGAGCCCTACAACCACGATTCTTGCCATTCTTTGCCTGATTCTTTCAGGATGTGCAGATGAAACAAAAGGAAACTACCCTGCACTTGTTTTCTCATATGAGTGTTTAACACTAACGGAGCCACCTCAAGATTGTATTGTTTCCCAAGGCTGAGACCAGAATGTATTTTACAACCTTTCTGTACCATAGTTAAAAGACCAGGGACCCTAAGTCCCCCTGTGTGGCTAACATTCCTGGATATCTGTGTAAAAGGTAAGATTTATTAATCAATCATGTTTATTATGACAGTGCCCAAGAACCAACCAAGAATGGGGCTTCATTGTGCTAGGCACTATACAAACACAGAGTAATTCACAGCACTTGCCCTGAAGAGCTTACAGGTTCTATAGACAAAACAGACACTGGGTGGGAGTGAATGTGAAGGTGGCAAATGTCATGTTAGTCCTATAATTTGGGCAGAGGGGGTAGGGTTGAGGGTTAGTTAGGGTTTAAGCCATATGGCAAGAAGAGAGGGGGCACTGAAGGGAAGGACAGGGCAGGGGTAAAGAGATGTGTAAAAGGCCCAGCTGTGGAGTGAGGCTAAGGTGAAGAGACTGTGGGGAGGGCAGTGGAGTATACAGTCAGTCTGCACAAGGCAGAGAAAGTCCACTTAACACCATAGAAAATTCTGACACCCCAGAAGTCCAAAGGTGCCAGTTTTAGTTTGCACTCCACAAACTAACTCTATTCTTCTCCTGAAGTAGAAACTTCCCACTCATTGCAACTGTCCCTAACAACTGAGCTATTTGATGGTTCTTATGAAGAGCAGGTGACCTCCATGTTATCACCTGATCCCTAGCCTCACAGCACCAGCTAGGCAGCAGCTCCATCACAGGTGGGGACTGAGCCCAATTCCCTTCAGAGGGTCACTTCACCCTGCGGCACATCTCCTCATCTAGGACTTAGTCCACCATTTTATTTAAAAAAATCAGCCTTCAGAAGGCAACAGCTTCTGATCCTTAATGACCTACTTGTTCAATGGATTCAATAGTTTGCATTCCTTTCTTAGCCCTACACTTTTATTTGTAAATACAAGAACAATAAATGGAATTAACCTACATTCACTTAACAAACTCATACCTACTGAAGCATGAAAACATTAGAGTTCAAGCTGTAAGTTTATCCTGAGCTCACCCTGTCATGTGAGGAACTGAAAGGTCTCCAAATAGCAAGTGACTTCACTTATCATACAGCATACACTGCAGTACAGGGTGAGGTAAGGACAGACTTGCAGACTTAAGTTTGTTTTTCCTGGCTTTGGCTCTTGTAAAATGCAGTGTGTTAGCCTAATGCATTGCCATAGGCAGCCTAATGTCACAGCTCTTATAATTTTCTATGTTCACTGAAGCTATTTAACGAAAGTTTGGAATGAGATGGGTTTTTTCCCCTCTCAACCCCACATCTTGAAGGAACCATGCTAAATTTATGAAACACAAAAGAAAAGGAGGGTGCTGCTTAGCTGCATGGGCTGCTGAGTGGAGGGTGCTCCTAGATTCTTGCTGACTCAAAGACTTTAACGTCAGAAGGGACCATCATGATCATCTAGTCTAGCCTCCTGCACATTTCTGGCCACAGAACTTCACCTATCCACTCCTGTTATAGACCCCTAACATTTGGCTGAGCTACTGAAGTCCTCAAATCATGGCTTAAAGACTTCAAGTTACAGAGAATCCACCATTTACACTGATTTACCCCTGCAAGTGACCTGTGCCCATGCTGCAGAGGAAGGTGAAAAACCCCTCAACCTTTTGAAGAATGTCGATCAGTTCTACTTAACATATTAGAAAAAAAGAGGAATTTGCTGAGCAAGAGAGTTGCCTGAATTTTTGGAAAGCTCCTCCCTTTTTCTGGCTATTTCAGACAGGAGCTTTCTTTGTACAGGTAAGTTAAAATGGTATTAAGAGGATGTACACAAATGTTAACAAATTGTTAAGCTCAAACAAAGAAAGATATCAGAATTCATATGAAAAAATCTTAATTACTGTATTCCTTGAAGAGATTTTTTTTTAATCAGAGTGCCAGAGTGGATATTTATAGAGTCAATTATCATTAGGTTTAGTTACCAAATAAATGGCTAACAAAACTATTAGTGACAAATTTGGACTCTTTTTGGAGTTGGAAGAACAGTTGGATTACAATCCAAGCTTGCCTGCATAGGTCACATTCAGGTCTGTTGAACTGAAACCAAATTCAACTTGTTTCAACAAATATACTGCATGTTGACTACCTCACAGAATCATCAGGTGACATGGTACATACAAAGTGGTTACTATCCAAAAGAGAAAATTTCCCATTGTATACTTTACAGTTCCTGTACTAAGTGCAAGGGAAAACTAGGGCTTCTCCTATAACACTTTGTGGTAACTGTTGGCAATGCAGTGAAAGTACATGTGATGTATGGGTACCATATGTGATACTGAATCGCTCACATATGGCTTCAACAGTCCAACTCTCATTGATGTCAATAGGAGTCTTCCTGGCAATGGGCCTGATCCTGCAGGATCCTGAAGCACCTTCAACTCTTATTTACTTCAGTAGGAACTGGGCCAGAAGAATCTCACAGCTTTTGAAGTATTTCCCATCTCTTTTTAACTGTCTCTGCATATCCATCCATAGGAAACATCACAATCATGAAGGATAATCTCAGCCAATCAGTGACAGGGAAGACTTACTATGTAACTTACACCATATGATCCGCTTTACCTACAGCCCCAGAAATACATAGATGAAAATTTGGCAGTAATGCATATAGGGTCTTCAGGCCTCAAAGACAGTTTAACCAGGCTATTTTTCCTCTGTGGAAAAAAGGGAAAACAACTGAGCTCTGTACAGCTCCAGGACTCAAATCCCTCCCACAAACACATTTTTACAGCTCTAGTATTCGGTTTTACTTTTAAGTAAAAAGAAAGAAAACATATCACTGCCAAAAGAAAAAACATATCACTGGAACTGGTTGCTGAAAGTTAGAATAACTATGGAGGTACTTTGTACGATTCGGAAAAAATGTAAAATATATGCCAGTTCCCTGCTCCAATGAATTCATTCTATTTAGTTTTGTGTATAGCTAAATGAAGGACACTGTATTGTGTGCATGCAGCAGAAATTAATCTTTATAATCTTCGAATAACTCAACTATAACAATATTAAGAAGACTTCCTTCTGAAATACCCTAATATTATGTTCCTGAGTGCTTCTTATGACAATGGATCATATCCTCTGTCTTTCCAGTCATGCTCCAGTGCTACTACAGTTCTTTATATTACAATTGTTTTAGATCCTCCAGATGGTTTTTTAATGTTTCATTACATTAGGGTCCCTAATGTAGTTTCCTATAAGGATTTTTAAAAAGGGCTAGGTGAAAAATTAATATTAACTCTGTCTCCTTTATTACAGTAATACATTTAGGGCTACACCACATAAGTTCTAAAAAAACAGCATGAGCCAAAACCAGTTAGTGCTCAACTGTAGCATTATGTTGCTACTCCAGGCACGGGGAGGCAGCTGCCACAAATGGAGTTCAGGAGTCCTAGGAGAAGGTGTAGTGTCTCCTTGTCCCCTTCCCCTCACATCCTCCCCACCTTATCAAAGAAAGCTCTGCAGGCTTTTGCAGTTGTCAGAGGAGACAATCATACCTGCCGACAACGAAAATTAAAAAGCCTGATATAGTCCTCCTCCCTGACCTACTACTGAACATGTGTACACGACTTACTCAAGGTTGTCTGAGGGAAAAATAAAGTTGTTAAACAAAATTTATTCCCCCACACCCCAGCATGGAAAATAATATCCCTGATTATTTTAAAAGAATGTTGAGGTTCGAGGACTGTCATTAACATGGCCTGTTATGACAAGACCCTTATTTCCATTAATTACCTATTCTGTTCAAGGTCATGTTCATAACTAACGGTGATGACTGCAGTCATGGTGCCTGCTGCACTGCACCGACTGCTGAGACCTCACCTAAAGCCCAGACAGTCTACAGTCTGACCCTTTGCGAGATTGAGGCTCACCTGAGGGGGGTCCCAAAACCCAACCCTCTATTAGGCCTTTGGTGGCTTCTCAGAACTCCCCCTGTCTTAGCAGGATTGTCAGCCTCCAGCAAGAGGAAACAAGCTTATTGGGGACCAACAGACTTGCTAAGGTATATAACTCTGATATAATTACAGGAAATGAAAATGACAACTGAGCATTTCTTCTTGGTAAAGTTCCAGCTAAAGATGGACTCCCTACAGAATTTTATGGATGCTGTGCAATATCCAACAAACTCCACTTTACTTTGTATTTTCAATTATCCAGCGTCTACAATTGAACTGGGCATCAGTTTTTGATGTACTATCAAAAAAGGATAGCTGACTATTTTCTCCATAGTATACAACATTTGTATGGATTGTGTGGGGTTGAAGGATTAATACATACTGGTTTCTTGTTTGCTTAATTAGTATAAAAATACATGCCAACTAGAAGTCATACTCTCTGTACTTTAACTTCCTAATAGAAAACAGAAGCAAAACCAAATCTATTAGGAGTCCTTTTCCCATCACAAATAATATGGATAAGGTCATTAACTGGCTTAAAATCACAATGTGAAGAGAAACACAGTCAGTGTAAGTCCATACATGTAGGAAATACATCCATGGGAGTGTATTGGTTTGAATAAATCTGTGTTCTATTTTAATTAATTGGCGAAAGGTGAAGTTTAAAAAGATAGCAACTTTCAGCGTGGGAATTTCCAAAATGAATAGTTTTGCTATGAATGTTAACAAAATCATACATTGTTTATATCAGCGTTTTATTAATTTAATTATACCCTGTGGCCAGCATTTTTTAATGTATTGATTTATTTCAAAGGTTGGAAGCTTCCATAAAATTAAATGGAATTTGTGGAGTGCTAGGCATTTCTGTAAGCCATTTTTATTTAGGTCCTTACATATGGATTAAGGAGCTAAACTTCATGTACCTAGCTATGGAAATATTAGCCTGTATGTACATGCCCTTTGAAATACTAAGGACAGGCACAAAATGCTATTATAAATAACCATAATAAATAAAAACAATGAGGAGTCCTTGTGGCACTTTAGAGACTACCAAATTTTTTGGGCATAAGCTTTCATGGGCTAAAACCCACTTCATTAGATGCATGGAGTGGAACATACAGTAGGGAGGTATGAATACACAGCATATGAAAAGATGGGAGTTGCCTTACCAAGAAAGGTCAGTGCTAAGGAGCCAGTTCAATTTAAGTTGGAAGTAGGCAATTCTCAACAGTTGACAAGAAGGAGTAGAAATCACTACAGAAACTAAACCAATTTGTTAGTCTCTAAGATACCACAAGTACTCCTCATTGTTTTTACAAAAACTAATTTCCCATTGCTAAATACTCACACCTTCTTGTCAACTGTTTGAAATGGGCCACCTTGTTTACATTAGCCTCATTAACACCTCAAAAGTGATTTCCACTCCTTCTTGTCAACTGTTGAGACTTGGCTTTAAAAAAGTCCCAATATCATTGGAAATAAATACTGGGACTCACTGTTTGTAAAGAAACTCAAATGTGAACTGTGAAGTCATGCATTGATGTCATAGCCTACTAATCTACTCTCTCTTCCTCCATGAAGAGGATTTTGAACACGATACTTTAGAACACATGCTATGTAGCTGTACTCTTCTCTGGAGTCTTGTATAGCTTATCAGACATGAGAGGAATTAGAGTTTGTATCACGTAATGCATCCTACCCACTCCTCTTCTGACTTATGCCAGAAGAATGAACATTGAAACCTAGTATACCTTGCATTATCCATCAATACATAAATGCTCATTTAACTGGAGATAACTAACACTTATCTAGGACTCTGGGGTAGGTTTTATCCTTTGAGGAACGAAACATTTTGCAAGCAGAGCCTCTAGCGTTTTATTTTGCATAAGCCAAATTAACCACAACATGCAGAAACTGTTAGATGGTGTTCTATTTGCAATTCAATGTACTTCCATGTTATGATAGAGAATTATGTTCTAATACTAACTGGAAAGAGGGGAAAGAGAGAAACAAGCCATGTCATAAATTTCAGATCTGATCATCCACAGAATTCAGGAGACTGAGTGGTGTCATATACTGTGTTCCATTTAGGCAGTTTGAGTCCATCTCTATGGCACATAAATTACAGTTTTGGGTCTGATTCCTTCAAGGGCTGGAAACTTGTTCAGACCTCCAACACTACAGAGCAGAAAATTCTAATACCTTCCTCAGAAAGAAAGTTGATGCTGCTTATGATTGTGGAAGTAGAGTGTCCCTGTTACTCTTCTTTATGTGAGGCATTTTACAGCCAGTACACACAGAACCCTATTCCACTTGCCTAAAGGCCAAGGCAACTTCATTTCCAGGCAGGGAAAATCCCTTCTTAACCAGCAGGAACTTCTGAGGAGGATTCTAGAAGGGCCTTCAAGAAGGGTCAACTCATTGTCTCAACCTGATGATGTACTGGATCTAAGAAATAAAACCAATCTTCCCAACCTCTTTATTATTTATATTCCTTTATTGTTAATTAGTATTCTCATAGCACCCACAATGGTAATAAATATAGAGAAACAGGGCCTGTCCTGAAGAACTGACAATCTAAGAAAATAATTGACTCCAATTTTTGTTAAATAGACATATATTGATCATATCTAACTAACAGTTATAGCAATAAAAGTCTTCCTAACAAACGGAATTTGACTCAAAACTGCCTCTCCAACCTATATTGTGAATGCTGAGCAGTACTTCATTTTTCACAAATTATGGCCTTGACCTTACAAACACCTATGTCCATGTTTAACTTTACTCATGTGAACAGTCCCATTGACTTCAATGTGAATTGAGATCAGACCCTAAATTAAGAGATGGAAAGAAATTCCCAATCTTATCATTCCAGGCTAGGGGATTTCTTCTGTTTCAGAACGCTAGAAGGGAGGAGTAGATATGTCAATCTAGTAAAAATAAATAATAATAGTTAATAATAATTAAGCAACTTAAACTTTTTTCTTTCTCTAAAAGATGAAGCGATAACATTTTAGAAACAAATTCTAGTGTGCAGCAAATGGCCTTGCACATCAGTTAGCCCCATTCTGCAATGTAATGTGTCCCCTCAGCTCCCATTGAAGGAGTTGAGGTTACTTTGTTTTTTTTTTATGTGATCAAACACCTTAGCCTTTCCCATTTATAAATTAAGATCCTGAATACAGCCCTGGCAGTACTGTTGAAAGCAGAGAATGATTTGATTGTGATAATGTATAATTGTGAATGTGTAGCCTTCGCATCCTTCATGCCATGTGGAAAATAAGCAGGAAAATATATGTGATGTTTTGGGGTTCAACCCAGACCAGTAAGGGGCTGTGTCACTGCCTGCCTTGCAACTCTCGGTGCCTTAAATGCTATGCTACTGTGGCTTATAGCTCTGACACCAATAGCCAGCCTACAAGTATGCAGGTGACACCCTGGCTTCCACTACCCAGTTACTTTTTACATGATGACTCCAACATCCCCCAGCTCTGAATTTCTCCAAGACCATCTGCCTTGTAGTGTTCTGCCTTCTCCCTGAACACATACAGAAGTAATTAAGTTCGCTGCTCCCTTAAGCTGGCAGCACCCCGCAGCTTATTACCTTCACTGGGGTTAATTTTAATCAAAGCACTGAACTGGTTTATAATAAAAATAAAACCAATTTATTAAAAAGTGATAGGTTTAAGTGATATCAAGTATAAGGAATAAAGATCGAAAGGGTTACAAGCAAACACAAGTAAAAATATGCTTCTGAGACTACAATCTGACTTAACAAACTAGAATCTCTTGTTCAAAGAAGTGTTTCTCACCAAGTCTCTTTTCCAGCATGGCTGACCAGACTCTCTGGTCAGGACCCTTCACAGAGTATAAAGTGCTTGGTTCCTTCGTCTGCTCAGAAGAATGACAAAATGGCCTTTTCTGTCTCTCTCTCTCTTGTCTCAAAGTTCATTGACCCTGTTTCAAGAGGCAGGAAGGCTTCCTGTGGGTGCAGTCTCCATCCGCCACAGATTAAGTATTCATCTGTCCCCACTTGCTCTCCTGATGGCTTTGGTTACCTTGACATAAATGTGCTTTTCTTTGTCTTTGGCCACATCTTGTTTAATGTGCATCAAAGACACTTTCAGGCAGACAGACCCACATTTCTTTTTCTGGAACGGGCATGGCTTAGGCATTCCCAGCACATATCTATACATTCCTTTGTGGGTTTACTGGACATACATCACTCAAGAATATAAACGTTCAGTGAGTTATTCGTTTTCCAATTATATATTACATGCCATCTTTTGGGTATATGTACCAATAACAGTGTGCCAACTGGCATGGGGGTCACAATATAATATGAATGTTATGTGCACATATCAGAAACCTATGCAGTAAGAAAGCAAATATTAATTAAAACTGCACCAAAAGATCAGCTATTTTAAAATTACATTGTTTTATTCATAATTCATTTATTTACAGAGAATTTTAAACAAATTTAAGCTTGGAGAACAGTGGATGAAAATAACGTACAAGAAAGGTGAATTGATATTATTCTTCTACCCGAGAGGAATCTTATTGTGTGTCCATCTGTGACAGTTTCTTCTGCAGACAACAGCATAATTCTTCTGCCTAAAGGACATCACCTGTTTGTTTGGTTCCTTTTCACTGAGGCTCATTTTAGAGGATGAGACAACTAAAGTTCCTTCTCAGAACAAGTTTCTGACTTGACAATGAACTAAAGAGCAATTCTGATTCACATCCTTGCCTGTCTGCTAAACATTTCCCAACATCCACATTATAGGAAAACAATGAAAAAATAATCACAGAAAAAAACGATTTCATCCGAAAAGCGCAGAAGAGGATAAGGAAGTAAAGATGTCACACTGGAGAGGGAGGGGATCAATATTTCAAGAATGATTGCCAATTAAAATATGCGTGCAAACACACTAAAAAGATCAATTCACAGTGACACTTCATCTCTTTGCTTTGTTTACATTTGAGCTGAAAGCAGCTACGCCAAAAATACAGATGTGTTTAACTGAAATTGATCCTCTTGAATTCTAGACACTGTCACTATTTGAACATGTCCCCTTTTTCTATTTACAAAGACCCAGCCATTCAGATAATAAAAAGAACTATCACGTGGGCCCATCTTTCTTTAAAATAAAGACAAAATAAGGAATTAAACAACATATATGACACATCAGTGGATACAAGTTGCAAAATAAATACATAATTTTCAAACATCTTAAGGATTTTACCCTAAGCTTGAATTTTTTAGAATGGCAGTAACCTGATGAGGAAAACACACCCTATCCAAAATGTTTAGCTGCTTTTTACTTCTATTACTAGGGCTGAGAGATAAAAAGAGCATCTTTTTGTGGGTCCACACTCTGTTCTCTTTGCTGATTCTATAGCAACTGTTAAATATGATTCTGTGCTGACATCAGTTAGTGATGCTGCTACACATTAGCAAACAGACGTTTTGGCATGATAGACTGTAGAAACTGAAGCTGTTGACAGTCAAAAACTGCCATGTTAATTTCAATCTCATTCAAAACTCAGATACACAATCAATATTTGCCAAATGGAAATGGTATTAGTGCTCTTAAACAAATGAATGATTTTTTTTGGTCTTTTTGAACCCAAGAATATATAGCAGAGCAGCTGTAGAGCTTCAGCAGATACTGTTTAAAAAGAAAAACAAAAAAAAACCCTCTAAATAATCTAACTAAAAATAACCATCAACACCAGAGCCAAAACCTATGTGTAACACCACAAAATTAACCCACAGGGACCTAGTGTTAATGTTCACATACCTGTTCCTTTCTTTTTACTTTGACTTTGCTGTCCTCAGTCTTTCAATTAAAAGCCTTCATTGTAAACTTCACTGAGCAGTATGATAACAGAACCGAACAATTTAATCTGTAAGACCTATTAGCTTTTCCTGTGCACTGGCGCTTAGTATACTATCTTGCAATGTCCCCCTTTTTACTGGATAAAAGTGTGTTCCAATACATATAACAAAAAAATAACCAGCTTTGTTTGGCAACTGATTATTAATGCAGTTTCTCTAGCAAAAATGTCCATTTTATAAATCTCTAGTAGCCACTGATCTCTGGTCCAAATTCATCCCTGGTATAACTCCACTGTGCATGACTTCACCCTTAAATTCACGTCTATCTGCAGCTCAGGTGGTTTTCCTTGTTCCTTTGGCAGTAGCATTCCTTTGATTATGAGAGCAATTGATTAATTGGTATGACTCCTGCCAGCATTAGCTTACCAGCTTGGAGTTGCTTTGCAATTAGCTTCAGTACAATTTATTATTATTTATTTGCATTATTGCACCTAGGAGCCCTGTCACAGACAAGGACCTCATTGTGCTAGGCACTGTACAAAACACAGAACAAAAATATGGTATTGCTGTTCCTGAATTTGCGTGGGGTATTCTCCAAGTTCCATATACCTTTGCTTGGACTGCCAATTTGACCTTAATATTAGACTGACCTATGACCATACTAAAATGAGTTGATATGCTGGGAAAAACTCCAGAATGATTAAACTCATCACATGTGGGTTGTGGACTGTTACCAGTCCACGCTATATTGGGTGACTAAATTATTTTTGTAAAAAATTGTAATTATAGCAGTGGCTGTTAAATGGATTGGCCTCCTAGAAATCAGTGCTAATAATCTCCTGTTAAGTGGTTTTGGCTTTGCTTTAGAAATAGGTGCATACCAGAGTGGGGGACTACAGGGGTCATAAGCAGCTCCTTTACATGGTTGCAAAAACATTCAATCAATTGGCTAGCATGTCTAAAGCACCTCCTTGTATGTGGTAGAGCTGGTGAAATTTCTCAACCAAAACTTTTGGGGAGAAGGCGGATGGGAGGAAATGCATATTCTGTCCCTCTAAAACACTTTGTAAATTTGAGTTGATATGCTGAAATTATTAGAAATTAGAAATTCTATTATTAGAAAAAGTGTTAAATGTCATCAAAATATTTCTTTTGAGGTCAAACAAAATGTTTTGTTTGCCCTGAAATTATTGGGGCTTTTTTACTTTCTGATTTGCTGAAAAATTGAACAAATTTTGGTTTTGGATCAAGCTGAAAGAGTATCACCCAGAAGAATGAAACAAGTATTTTAATACAAAATTCTGTAGAAAATCTGTCATTAGTTTCACATATCTCTAGTAGATGGCTAGATTACATGCAAAACCATTGCTCATTTGGCATAGTGCTTGTCACTTTCAGATGCAGTATTAAGCAGCATTGTTTTATCATGATTTTCACTGCCGCTACATGATGCATAATACTGAATGAATGTAGATTCACTGGATATACTTAGCTGTGTGACTTCAGATTTAAAATAACTCATTTTGCTGTTTTTTCTTCCTCTAGGCTTATGCAAGAAAAAAAATGTAAAAACATCTTCATTTTCTACAAACTATTCCTAGACACTCTGTCTGTAGCATGCCTAACACCATGCTAACGGTCCACTTTAGTCTGTGCTGGACTGCCTTTGTGCCACATATTCTCTCTCTTCTATTCTTTACTCCAAATAACTTCCTGTTACTTCCTCTGAATTACCAACACTTACCCTTCACAGTTGCATTTCTGCAATTTCACCGTCTCTGACATGACTTTAACAAAGCAAATCTGCTTCGGGTTTTCTCAGCATCCTCATCTGGAACCTGCATCTCGGTGCATAACTTTGCCAACAAAGTTGGGGGAGAGGGTTACCCCCATAATACCACCACTACCAGGCATAAGTTGCCTCCTACTCTGCCAATAAAACTCTAAACAACTGCCAGCCGCAAATATTCTCCCTTTCCAGATTTTTAGTTTGTCCTCCCTCTCCCATCAACCACACGTCATTTCCCCCTCACCAAGGCTCCCACAAGCATATATCCCTCCCAAGGCACTCTCTCTCTCTCTCTCTCTCTCTCTGACCTTGTTTCCCAACACCACACATGGATCTACTTGCTGTGGAGCAGAGAGGTGATTTCTCCCCTGGAACCTGCTCAGCAGCCTCTGTCTACTCCCTTGCATTCCACCTATTCTCCAAAGACTGCAGTGAGGTACCTGAGCAAACTCCGGAGAGCTGCCTCCTGCCTGTGCAGTAGTGAGACAGTGATCCCTAGTGGCAGGAAATTGCAATGCAGCCGCCTCCTCCTTGCCCAACCAATCAACCCAACTGCTGATCAGCATTGGAAGGGGCTTAGAGCTATTGCCCTAAAGAGCTTTATATTGCTCCCTATGTCCTTCACTTTGCTTTACGTGTGGGGAGAGGAGAACATTGTCTCATGGGCTGAAAGTTAGGGGTAAATGTCTACCTTAAAATTATACCTATGCCCATGTGCTTCTTGTGCCCTGAATTTTTCAGGCACTTATTTAATCCTTCAGAGTCCCAAATTCACAGGTGGTATTGAATGCTTTCATTTAATGCAAAAGTGATCTATGGGCTCTGACTGTCCTTGGTCTAGAGTGATAAACGCATATAGAAATAAATTGTTCCTACAACACTCGGGGATGGCTGGAAGTGTTTAGCAGTGCAGTCAGTGTGTCCTCCTGTTTTTCTGCATCTGATGGTATGAGATGCTGATTTATACATGAGCTGGCTTTTTCCAGTATGAACATGCAGAAACAATAGTCACATCAGGATATTTCTGTTTCACTTTGTAGTCTTCCAGTGAGACCATAGGTAAGAGTTTTATCAGTAGTGAATTACCCATGTCTTTATGCAGGGAATGGGATAGAAAGTTGGTAGCAAGATTTTTTTTTTTTTTTAAACAATCAAGCTTTCCTCCTTTTGTACAAGTGTCATTTGCATTACTCATTGATGTTTCTCTGAAAATTCTACCTTGAAATTGATTAATTTTATAATTGTTAGATTTGTTCTCTTAAAAGTACTTTGCATTTTTACAGTTCTAAGAGGATCTTCAAGCACTTTCCAAATAATGAATGAAGGCTGACAAACTTTATGAAATGGATATTGTTCTCATCTTTCATGATGGGGAACATTGAGGCACAGGTAGGTTGTCATTTGCCCAAAGTTGAGCAGTGAGTCACTGATGGAGTCAAATGCAGAACCCACAGATCTTTCAACATCAAGTTTTGTGCTTTAACTGCTATGGTGCTTGTCCCTTAAAAAAGAAATACAAAATTCACTGAGTAGTTCTGAAACCATGGTTCAACAGTCTATGGAATAAAAGATGTCTTGAATCATGCAATAACAACACTAATTTCACGTATCACTGCAATAGAGATACAATGCTGAAGCCTAAATCAAAATCTTGCACCAAAACACCCCTCAGTTCAGACTTAGATCAAATTTTGCAGTTTGGGATTCATCTCTAATTTTAAAGGGAATGATGTTCAGTTCTGTTCAATTAATAAATGTAAGGCAGCAATACAGGGCCTTCTTAGGGACATCGCTAGCTGTTTGAAATGTATGTACACCAGCTGATCATTGTTCTTTCCCTTCCTCATTCTGTAGTCTATTCCTAATCTCCCAAGGCAGACCAGCCATTACACACAAGATAATTGCCAACATAAAGGTTGCTGATAGAGATATCTAGTAAAATGTTAACACAAGAGTTGGTGAGGAGGGGAGGAAGCTGATATATCCTGAATACAAAATATTGCCTCCATTGCATTAAAAATAACAAACGAAAGTCAGGCTGGTGTAAACAGATGCCAGTCTGATTGAAGTCAGTGGGAATTGGGCTGCATGTTGATGAGAGGGCCTAATGTGCCACTATCACTGCAGCTCTTTTCTCAGATGATTCAGACAGTATAAAAGGCACAGAGTTTGGGTGACCCATGAGTATTTCCTGTAGGTCACTTTCTAGTGGTACGGCAGTTTAAAAAAAAAGGAAGTTTCGATTTGAGCCCTCATCTAGAGAACCTGATTTACTGAGCTCAGACCCTAACTGGTACTTTCCAGCTCAGTTAGGACAGAGTCAAATGTGGCTTTGTAGTTTTACGAAGAAAAAAATCAGAGGAGTTCACTTTTCTTCAAAACGGTAATGAAAATGTTACTAAAACCAGTAAGGAAGAGTGCACCCAAATATCCAGAATAAAAAAGCAGGAGAACTTACATTTAACAGTGCCCTTGTGGTGAAGAAGAGAGACAGCCCACCAGCACAGAAGGGGTTAAAGAGAGCTTTTTGGCCTAGCTTGTCCCGCCCTGTTAAACCTGCAAACAATGCCAGGCCTGGAAGGGAGAGAAAAGGAGGGAGACTAGTTCAGTTCGGGCCTGACTACCGAAGAGGCAGGAGTTAGCTGCTTCCCTACCTGAGGGGAAGGATCAGTAGTCTGCCAGCTGAGACAGCCAGCAGGAATCAAGCATTGTCTCCCTGGCTAAAGGAAATTGAGAAAAAGGCCGGGGAGCACCCAGCTCAGGATGACCCTGGGGGCCTAAAGCACAGGGACCTTGTGGAGTACCAACCCCACCAAACTCATGGCTGGTCTGCCTAGAGGAACCTGGGGCTGCAACAGGATGTTGCCCAGAGTCCTCAAGGGGGCACTATTCAAGACAAGATGCCACAGCAACTTGGACTATAGGGGCCACACTCCAAACTGAAGGAAGAGCAGTAGATAATAGCATGGGGCAGTAGATGTAGACTCATTGCTAGGAGGTGACCTACATAGGAGGTGACTTACACAGGCACCTGGACTGGGGCACAATGAAGTGGGAGGGCCTGGGTCCCCCTACTGCCCCCTCTATCTTAAAGACTGAGGCACCTCAATCAGAGAAGAAGGGGGCCGGAAGTCAAATACTCCAATCACTAGGCTGCATGGCCCTCAAAGCCCCCATTACAGTTTTGGTGGAGAATGCTGACAGATGCCATACTCCCTGCCTAAGGGAATTAAAAAAAAAAATCCCACAAGCAACCACCACACCCAACCCTCCCCTCTCACCGAATTGAAATAGAACAGCGGCTAACATAGATGGACGAACTAAACCCTCATCAACAGCAGCAGCAACTACTTCAGCAGATGACCAATCAGCAGCAGCAGTTGATCTGCTAGCTAGCAGCCTAGCAGAAGCAGGTCCGGCAAGTGACCACAATACTACAGCCACGTGCTCCAGCAGAGCCAGCAAACCCACCCCAGCTGTAATAAAAGGGCTCGCCCATGGGAGCTCCAGCCCAGTAGTTTCTCTTCTTATTACCATCTCTTAGTCGAAGCTCCTAGACCACTGGCAGAGGCCATATGAAATGATCCCATGGGTGTGGCACGTGAATTACAAAATCTGACAATCGGACAAGTGAAAGTGTGACAAATCTACCACGTGGTTCTTTTAAAACCATGGAAAAGCCAGTTTCCTACCCTTTGGCACCTGAACTGGACCCACAGACTGCAAAGGCCTCAAATCAGGGGATGGTCAGGATTGGGAACAACCTTTCCCCAAAACAGAAAGACAAGGCTCAGCAACTGATCATCACCTTCTCCTCAGTATTTTCTATCCAAGCTGAGTGGACCCATCTAATGACTCATAACATTTAGATGGAACCAGGAGTTAAGGTCAAAGAAAACCCTCTACCCCTTCTCAGAATTTGAGGGGAAACTATGACGCAAGAACTACATCAATCAATGCTAGAGCTGGGAGTGATTGAAGAATCATTTAATGACTGCAAAAGCCACTCTAGTGACTGGGACCACTCGATTTTGCCTCAGTTTCCAAAAGGTCACTGTGATATTAAAATGTGATGTGTACCCAATGCCTTGTGTTGATGAACTATTCAGCCAGCTACAGGAGGTTGAGTACATTTGCATGCTGGATCTAACAAAGGGATATTGGCAGATCCACACACACCAGAAATCCAGACAAAAGACAGCTTTGTGCTCTTCCAGTTCCTAACAATGCCCTTCAGATTGCATGGAGCCCCGCCCACATTCCAGTGACTAATGGACATGGCTCTTCAACCCCATAGACAGCATACCACGCATAGACAAAGTTGTGGTCTACAGTCAAGATTGGCAGGACCACCCAAAACATGTGATGGCTGTGTTACAATCCCTCAAGGAGGCTGGACTAACAGTGAATCCTGCTAAGTGTCACCTAGGCAAGGATGACAACCCACCTTGAATCCACTTTAGGAAAAGGCACAGTGCGACCATTGGTCAATAAGGTCCAGGCCCTCCAGTCATGCCACACACTTTCCTACAGAAAACATGTACGCCAGTGTTTAAGACTGGCTGGGTACTATTGTCGATTTATTCCAGGATTCTCAAACATTGTGGCCCCTCTTACTGATCTTCCACAGAATGGTAGCCCAAAGAGGATCCAGTGGACCAAATCCTGTGAGGAGGTTTTTCAAATCTTGAAATCCCAGCCCTGCCTTATACAGCCTCAACTTCACGAAAGAGTTCTGCTACAGACCAATACTTTGGATGCGGGCTTAGGAAATATTTTATCCCAGGTAGTGGGAAGTGATGAGTACTCCATCCTGAGAGAGGGCTTACTCTTTGATTGAAAAAGAAACGTTGTCAGTAAAATTGGCTATGGACTCGCTACACTACTACCTTCAGGGCCCTCACTTTGTATTAGTCACCGATGATGCCCCACTCCAATGGCTACATGCCATGCCTAAACCCCAAATATGAGGTGGTACCTCTTCCTCCAGTCCTTCTCTTTCTGCATCCAATACTGGGTTGGAAGACTCCAACCGAATGCTGACTTCTTTTTATAGGATGGAGGAGAGAAGATGTGGGGTGGGGGGAAGGGTATGAATAATGATGGGGGGGATGTGTAACAAAGCAAAGAAATCACCCACCAGTACTGAAGGGGTTAAAGAGCCTTTGGACCCAGCTAGCCCCCATCCCCACCCCCTTTATGCCCACTGCCAAGGCCAATCTATATCAACTGCAATATTAAGGCATTTCACTCAATAATATTTCCCTTATGGAAAAAGCTACAAATGGGTAAACCAGTTTGAAATAAGACTATCCTACAATTCTCAAAGCATATCTGAACCTTTTTAAGGTTTAAAAAGAAGAATCCATACAGATCATCCAACTTGCAACAGATTTTCATCCTGAAATGTCTCTGCAGGTCTAGTTGTCTTTCACTGGACTCAGCTTCCATCTAATCTTGCAAATCCAAGGGATTTTTTGAGAGCAGTGGAGAGAACTGAGTAAAAAATAATGCATTCTGGGTCCATCTTAACTTTTGAGCAGGTGATTTTTGATTACAGCAGCCAGCCAAGCCTGTACTTTGAGAAGACCAAACATTACCTTGCCTGCACTTGCACCGCTCAAGCCTCAAACGCTTAAACTATTCCAGAAGGGAGTGGAAGTCCCACAGAGCAGAAGTGTATCCAGGACTGACACAGAGTTAGGGGAATGGTGCAGGGAGGTTAAATATTTGAAGGGGTAAACTGCTCTGTGCTAGAGCACAATGCGGACACAAAACAAATGCAAATAACCAGACTAAAGAAAGTGAGCCATTTCCCCAGTTTAGTTAACCCTGAAGAGCTCTCAGACAACAAGAAGCAGTTTGTACTTCACAACACACATCACTACAGTATAAGCATTAAACTCCTGCAGGCACTGGTGGGACCTGCAGCGTTGTCTTAACCAGCCATGCCCATAATCCTATTACTATTCCATTCTTTAACAAGATTTATGTAACTCTGAAAATGCACTCTTTAATGATAACAAAATATACTGCTTCATTATCTCATATGATTTGCCATAAACTGTTTTAATTTTTAATTGTGTTTATTAGCTATCAAGTTTCAAGCAAAATTGTGTTTGGCCAAGAGAGTGCAGTGTAAATATACGAGAAAAAACCCCAGGACACAAACAGATTTAAGTGATAGAAATCAATCAACAACAGTTAAGTGACAGTGCTTTCTGGAAGAACACAGCTGCATGAGTTGTGAAGGAACTGTATGAAATACAAGTATTTTTATTCTGTAAGAATCAAAGGGTTTCTGTTGTCATAATTAAATAAAGGTCTACCTCTGAAACATAACCATTAATAATAAAGCAGAATAGATAGCTGTTTTGTGAAAACTGTTGCAACCCACTAGAGTTCTTTGTTGAATGTCAATGTGGTTAGCACTTAGTAGGAGATTATTGACTGGGGATTTTTTTTTCTTTCAATAGCCAGTGCAAAAGGTGCATCTAAATAAATAAGTAGGTGGAACAATATATTCTTGACATGGAGCAACTTTTTTTTTAATGGTTTATTTCAAAAAGGTGAAATTATAATTGTGAATTATAATTATACTAGTATGGTGAAGTTCCTGCTAGTTTATTGGTAAAATTGCATATAAAGTCCAGGGCAAACACCAACATTCTACAAAAAGCTTGCCCTACATAAACTGAAGTAAAGGCAACTTAGAAATATATTACAAAACAAATACAATCAACCAGACCAAAAAAAAAAAGAAAGAAAGTGAGTTCAGAGCCCAGTTTTGTCTCTATACTATATTTTACAGTGTCTACAGTCTATGGTGATTTAGTACTGTGTATATATAAATGCTATGGATGGTCTGATTGGAGCAATTATTTCTAATCAGCCTGGAGTGTTCCAGGAGACGTTTATTGCTAGACCCTGAAAAATCTTGTTGAACAAGGGTTTTCAGTCTTTTCCATACCAGAACTAGAGCTCAGAATTTTTTTTGTCAAAAATGTATTTTTTCAGCAGAAAAATGCTGTTTTCATCAATGTCTAAACATTTGAAAAAAAAAAAAACCTTTCCATGAACATTCCAAAGGAAAGAAAATATTTTGATTTAAAATTAAAAAAAAAAAAAGCTTTGGGAATTTTGTTTTGGGGAATTCCAGAACTTTGTTTTGGGAACTCAAACACTAAAACTTTACAAAACTGATTTTAAAAAAATCCAATTTGTGGGAAATTTTAAAAATACTTGTTTTGATTCAGACCAAAAACAAATTTTGAAATGTCAAAATTTCCCATGAACTAGAAATTCTGAGTTTCTACCAGCTCTAACCAGGACTAACACGATTGGGTCCCCCACTCAATTATCAGTCTGAGAATGACAAAGTGGTTACAATCCCCATAATAATTGTTCATAATCTCACCCTCCCATCACCCATTACGTAAGAACACAAGAAGTAATTCTTCTGCTCTATTCCAGGCGTATTAGGTCTCAACTGGAGTATTGTGTCCAGTTCTGGGCACCACATTTCAGGAAAGATGTGGACAAATTAGAGAAAGTCCAGAGAAGAGCAACAAAAATGATTAAAGGTCTAGAAAACATGACCTATGAGGGAAGATTGAAAAAAATGGGTTTGTTTATTCTGGAGAAGAGAAGACTGAGAGGGGACATGATCACAGTTTTCAAGTACATAAAAGGTTGTTATAAGGGGGAGGGCAAAAATTGTTCTTTTTAACCTCTGAGGATAGGACAAGAAGCAATGGGCTTAAATTGCAGCAAGGGTGGTTTAGGTTGGACATTAGGAAAAACTTCCTAACTGTCAGGGTGGTTAAGCACTGGAATAAATTGCCTAGGGAGGTTGTGGAATCTCCATCATTGGGGATTTTTAAGAGCAGGTTAGACAAACACCTGTCAGGGATGGTCTAGATCAGGGGTGGGCAAACTATCCGACCCTTCAAATGTTTTAATCCAGCCCTCGAGCTCCCGCCAGGAAGTGGGGTTGGGGGCTTACCCCATTCCGGCACTCCATCTTGGGAGCAGGGATGGAGGGGTTGTGCCGCTCCAACCATGCCATGGCTCCGCATGGCTCCCGGAAGTGGCAGCATGTCCCCGCTCTGGCTCCTATGTGTAGGGGCACCCAGAGGCCCCACACGCTGCCCCCACCCCAATCATGGCCCCACAGATTCCATTGGCTGGTAACCACAGCCAATGGGAGCTGCAGGGGCGGCGCCTGTGGACAGGGTGGTGCACAGAGCCACCTGGCCGCACCTCCGCATAGGAGCTGGAGTGGGGGACATGCCACTCCTTCAGGGAGCTGCTTGAGGTAAATGCTGCCCGGAGCCTGGACCCCTGACCCTCCCACACACCCCAACCCCCTGTCCCAGCCCTGATCCCCCTCCTGCCCTCTGAACATCTGGCCCCAACCCAGAGTGCCCTCTGAGGCTCCCAACCCCTCATCCCCAGCCCAACCCCAGAGCCCACAACCCAAGCCAGAGCCCTCACCCCCACACACCGCAACCGCAAGCCTCCTCCCACACCCTGAACTCCTCACTTCTGGCTCCACCCCAGAGCCTGCATCCCCAGCCAGAGCCCACACCCCCTCCTTCATGACCATTCATGGCCCGCCATACAATTTCCATCGCCAAATATGTCCCTCGGGCCAAAAAGTTTTCCTGCCCCTGATCTAGACAATACTTAGTCCTGCCTTAAGTGCAGGGGACTGGACTAGATGACCTCTTGTGATTCCTTCCAGTTCTCCCATTCCATAAGACTGTCCATACTGGGTCTTATAGAACCCAGTATCATGTCTTCTGACAGTGACCGATGCCAAGTGCTTCAGAACAGAACAGAGCAATTATTGAGTGATCAACCACTGCTATTGGTAATTAAGATAGCTAAATTAAAGCCACCCTAGCCTATCATCAGAGGTTATGGGACACACAGAAAGTGGGGCTGTGCCTCTAACCATTTTGGTTAATAACCACTGATGGACCTATTCTCCATGAATGTATCTATTTTTAACCCATTTTTGGCTTTCACAACATCCCCTGGTAACAAGTTCCACAGGTTGACAGCACATTGTGTGAAGTAGTTCCTTTTGGTTGTTTTAAACCTATTGACTATTAATTTAAATAGGTGACTCCTAGTTTTTGTGTCATGTTATTCAGTTTCTCCACACCATTCATGATTTTCATAGAATATCAGGAGATCATCTAGTCCAAACACCTGCTTAAAGCAGGACCAACCAATCCCCAGACAGATTTTTGCCCCAAATGGCCCCCTCAAGGAATGAACCCATAACCCTGGGTTTAGCAGACCAATGCTCAAACCACTGAGCTCCCCCTCCCTCTATCATAGCCTCTCTTTGTCATCTCTTTTCTAAGCTGAATGGTTCCAGTCTTTTGACTAGCTCCTCATACAGAAACTGTTCCCTATCCCCAAATCATTTTTGTTGCCCTTCTCTGTACTTTTTCCAATTCTAGTATCTCTTTTATGAGATGATGTGACCAGAACTGCACATAGTATTCCAGGTGTGGGTGTACCATGGATTTATATAGCGGTATTATGGTAGTTATACTATCTAGCCCTTTCCTAATTGTTTCTAGCATTCTGGATAGCTTTCTTGATTTCTGATGCACATTGAGCAGATGTTTTCAGAGAACTAGTCACAATGACTCCAACATCTTTTCTTTCTAACAGCTAATTTAGACCCCATCACTTGGTATGTATAGCTGGTGTTATGTTTTCTATTGAACCACCAAATCTCCTCTGTGATGCTGGTAGACCAAGTGCCAGCTCTTGTCAAGGCTGTAGGTGTGAGCTGAGCCTTGACAAGTTCATAGCCAGAAACCAAACCAGCTCACCTGTATGTTAGTATTGTTCAAGATAGGTGTTAGACTTGTATGGATGTGTTTAGACTCTATAAAATGCTTGTAAATTGCTGCATGCATTAATCTTACTTGTAATGTCTATATCCCATGCTATAAGGTAATGTGTAAGTTTTGTTTTATAACTGTAAGAATGCCAGCTCTGAACTTGTGAACCCAGGCAGAAGGAGTGGTTCCTCTGCCCATCAAAAAGGACTATCACAATTAAATGGACCATTGTGAAATATCATGGTACAAAGACTGGGTTAATGGTCCTCTTACACCCATACATGCAAGAAAGCTTATCCCATCAGCCTGAATTCTGGAAGAAAGAAATGAAGATACCTGCCATGAAAATTTTTCATCTCTTTGCTACTGGGGCTTGGGCTAGGAAACAACAGCAGAGCTCCTGAAGGTCAACCTTGGTTAGCCCTACTCTTACCTTTTGTAACCATAGACGATAATTTGTTTGTGTATATATTTTGCCTGCTTTAACCTGTAAATAATTCTCTCATTTTTTCCCCTAATTAAATAATCCTTAGTTGGCTACACGCATTGTCTTTGGTGTGAAATCTGAGATACAAACTGATCTGGGGTAAGTGACTTGTCTCTTGGGAATATTTTGTGATCTTTGGTGTTAGTGACCATTTATCATTAAGTCCAGCTTGCCTGAGTGGCAAGATACATTAGAATGCCCAAGGGGACTGTCTGTGACTCCAGGTAAGACTGTTTCAGTGCTTTGTGAGTTTACATTTGTTACTGGGTTGGTGAAATCTAATTATAGAACATACCCTTAGTTTGTGGTATCTGCCCAATTTTTGACAGTCTGGCCTGAGATTAGCACTCAGGGTTGTGAAGCCACTCCAGACAACATGACACTCTTCTCCATCTTTGTACGTACAATACAAATAGGTCCATGGGAAGGTAGTTAGCAATGGTCCAGTGATTAGGTGATAGCCTAGGATTAAGGAAATCCATGTGCAATTTCATTCTTTGACACAGAATTATGTGTGACCTTCAGCAAGTCACTTAGTTTCTCTTTGTACCTCAATTCCCCATCTGTAAAATGAAGTATTAGTATTTACCTGTCTCACAGGGAGAATCAATACATGAAAGACTGTGAGGCGCTCAGATATTATGGCGATGGGGCCTATGTAAGTATCTAATGTTAAAGCAAGGAGCTCTCCTTTCTCCTTATATTTAGGATGTAAAATTGTTCCTCACTCCTTTCTGCTACACTCCACACTTGCTTAAGGTAACCACTTTGGATTTGACAAGGTCCTGTGCCTCACTTCAGTGAAACAAGTTACACCCCTCATAGGCTACTCTATATATTGTCTGTCTGATACATATTAGAGGCATTGATTACATGCAGCACCACCACAGTAAGGTCTCCCCCCCCCCCAGCACTGATTTTGAATGAGTGATTGTAAGGGAGTAATGTATAGCAATCCTGACTTGTCTGAATGACTCGAATGTCAAAAAAATGTATAGAATGCACATGGGTCTAGTTGAGAGAATATAGGATTCAGGGACAGCAGACCTGGGTTCTATTCCCAGCTTT
Organism: Mauremys mutica; assembly: GCF_020497125.1. Lineage (NCBI taxonomy): Eukaryota > Metazoa > Chordata > Testudines > Geoemydidae > Mauremys > Mauremys mutica. Next base: position 175,003,206 of record NC_059072.1, read on the forward strand.
GCCACTGATCTGATACGTAGCCTGGGACAAGTCATAGATTATTAGGGTTGGAAGGGACCTCAGGAGATCATCTAGTCCAAACCCCTGCTCAAAGCAGGATTGGTCATTTCATTACTTCATACCTTTGTGCCCTCTCCCACCTTTTCTCTTTCTTGTTGATTTACATTACCTCTTTGGAGCAGGGATTGTCTCTCAATGTGTTTGTGCAGCGCTAGGGAGAATGGGGGCCCGGTCTGGATTGGGGCCTCTACATGCTACTGTAATAAAAATAATAGGAAAACCTTTACTGACCGCTTCCATCCATCTCTCTGCTGACAAGAAAACTATCTCTGCTTCTCTTCTTGTTCTCCAGATCCCTTCCTCAGCTCACTCAGATACCTAAAATAGAATATTGGCTTCTCTGCGGCAGCTGGAGGATAGGACTGGGGGTTACTGAAGGACAGCAACTCAGTTGGAGCTTCACTACTGAGAAATGTTTGTGTATATTTGTTTTGTATTGGAAAAATGAGGCACCTGTAAGCCATAGGCACTACTGGAAATATGAGTCAAGGGATAAAATCCCCTCAGGCTTGTAAATGTGGGAACATTAAGCAGTATTGCACCCAGTCAAAAGCCTGTGGCATCAGAGAGGCAGCATGAGAGTGTGTATATGTTGGTATACGTACAGTGTTTATTTAAAAAATCTCATAAAAAAGTAATATATATTGAATAATAAAAAAACAACATGGAGTTGGCTTGTACGTGCCAGACAAGGCCTCTACCTGCAGAAGCAATCCAGGCCAAATAGATTATGCCAAAGCAATTCAAAATTCTATGGTGGAAAGATGAAAAAAATCAAAGGTCTTTTAGCAGTAAAAATACTACCACCTTGTTGCTTAAAAATAAATGACTGACTACTAAAACCTTCTATCTGAACCCCTTTGACTTTCCAGGGAAGGAGAGTTTGGGTTTGAATCCACAGATATGAATCTAGTTCTAGGTGTTTTGTTTGTCAGAACTGGTCCTAATTTCTAGACCAAATGCAGGCAGGATGGCAGAGAATTGTTACATTGATTGAAATCTTGTGAGAGCAAATTGAAGTTTTCAGTGCTGTTGAACCCAAAACCTAGGCCCAATTATACTCAAACCAAATCATCAATCCTCCCTGAGGCCTAATCCAAGTCTGAGCACAGCCTTCTTGGCCCATTTCTAATTAAAACTAGGTGAAATATTAGAAATAGGGGTTCATACATTTTGGGGGAAGTTGATCTTGTTGAGGAATCTCTCTCTTTTATTAGAGTCCACTCACTCACCATGTATGACATATTCCCTCTCTCCTTGGTTCTCTGAGTGAAAGCCAGGCTCAGACCCCACAGTCATGGCTCTAATCTGAACCTAAGACCCTACCTGATAGGTATAAAACAGATAAAGGTAGATGGTATTTCAGCAATTTTCATGACACAGTGTAAAACTCATATCTTCATTCCAGTTTTGAGTTCATTAACCAAGCATCACTACAGCAAGAAGTTTGTGTTGAATTCAAATAGAGGAGTCAGAAAAATTAGTCATTCGTTTGAATGTGCTACATTTCCTTCCAAAGGCTATGGCAATGAATGCTGTTCTGGACCTAGAAAAAACAAAAACAGGCTTTGAACTAGCAATCTACTGGTTTAAAAAGAGGCTGAGGTTTAGCTCTCTCTCCATGCTATTGTTTCAGATAATATGGCAGCAGAGTAGTAGTGCTTTGATATGCAGTCAGATACCAGAAGAACTTGAAACATAAGGACAAATTCTGCTCTGTTATACCACTGTAAATTGTTTCAATTGAATTAGTCTAGATTTACACTGGAATAACTGGAAACAGAAGTTGGCTCAATTATTTTCAGTGAAAAGTTATGATCATGTCTGAAGTATTCAGCAAATTCCACAGGATTGTTATAAAGATCAATCCAGCTAATCAATGCTTTGTCTAGAAATTTAGGTATGTCAATAGAAATTTAAATATGTCATATGTTCATGGGTCAATAGACAGCTGTTTATTTAAAGTCTGAAATCAATGGGAGTCCTCTCATCAGTTTCAGTGGGCTTTGTATCAGGCCTTTAATGTAAAATAAGGTCATTATATCCACCCCTTGGGCAGGTACCATGATAGCAAACTCCTCCACCGTTGGCACCTTTCTTGTCAGTTTCAATGACATGGCAGAATCTTGGCGAGGCACAGAGACCACACTAGTCTGACCCTTTACCAAAGGTGAATTTAAAAAAAAAATACTGAATTTGGATCAATCAACTTCTAAACATTCAAACCACTCCTGCTTTTCCTATTGAATTCAGTGGGAGCAGGATTGGATCCTAACCCTGTGAAAGTCACATTTTTCTGCACTGTGGATCTGGTCTGAGCTGATGTTTGAAGGCTGCTCAGCATACTGTTCTGCAAAGGAATGACCAATAAAACAGAGTCAAAATAAAGTAGCAACTCTCTGAATGCAGAGCATTCAACAGTGCTTTTATCACATATGACAACAATTTAGATGGAGAGCAGGCAGAGAGGAAGAAATAAATACCCATCCATTAAATGTAACTGATAAGGGTTTTTTTTAGAACTTTCTCCAGATAAGCATCATGGTATTGGAGTTATGGATAAATGAAAATATTTCTTAGATTTTAAGACTGATACATCTCTATCTCCCTACCAGATGGAAAAGCACCCGAATCCCCATTTATTTATTTTCTTCAAGCATTACTAATGTGGTTTCACCCAACAATGCTCAAGTCCCCAAGACATAAATAATTAACTGAAGACTGGTAACACTGAAAAGTCTTTTCCCAACTGTAGGCTCAATCCTGCACCCACTGAAGTCAATGACAAAACTCCTTTTGACCTCAATAGAAACAGGTCCAGACCCACTATCTTCCTTACAATGAAAGCTACTAGTGTCCAAACAAATTCTTTTCACTTATGTCTTGAACCAAATGCCACTGAAGTCAATGGAAAAACTCCCAATTGATTTCAGTGGGCTGTGCATCTGGTGTTTTGTTCTTGGGATAGAAAAAGAGGCAACAGTCTGTACCCCCATGTTCACCCTTTTTACAAAAGTATGATAAATCTTGTACAAAGTATCCCTTGTGAGATATCATTTGAAAACTCAATTTGCTGATCATTATTGTCTTGGTAAAAGGTGTGTGCCAACTGTATGTAAAGTTATAATATTCTATTGTATGACATTGCTGAGATATGCTCCAAGTTTAGAAAAGTAGGTACAGACCAGTTCCTCAGGGAGAAAAGGAAAAGTGACACCTCAGCCAGGTGTCAACAAAATCAAATGGACTATCACCTGGTTAACTGACCATTCTTTGGCCAAGAAGAAGGGTATGAGTGAGAAGTTTACATCTTGGCAAAGAGACACACTGTGACCTGAACCCCAGCTGGAGATGATTCTTAAATAAGAGAAATGATATAAGAAGGGAGAACAGAGGACACAAATCACCTCCACACATTTATACTCTGGCATCAAGAAGGTCTGAAAGACAAAGGAAACTGGGGGACAGGTCCTCGCTGAAGGAATCCAGCATGACTGCTGTAAGCATGTTGTAAGAGAAATCTTTTTGCTTTAAATTCACTTAGCATGATATGTTAGGTATTAGTTTGCATGTTACTTATTTCTTCGTAACCAATTCTGACTTATGACTCATTACTTCTTATCACTTAAAATCTATATTTCTGTAGTTAATAAACTTGTTTTATTGATTTATCTAAACCAGTGTTTGTTTGGACTGAAGTGTTTGGGAAACTCCATTTGAGATAACAGGGTTTGTGCATACCATTTTCTATTAGTGAAATGACAGACTTTCCATGAGCTTGTATTGTCCAGGAGGGTGCTGGGCAGTACAAGACACACATTTCTGCGGACAAGTTTAGGACTGAGAATTTGTTGGTGACATTCTGCAATATAATTCAGAAGTGACTGGCTAAAGCACTCATATCATTCAGTGATTTTGCATACTAGAAGCGGTGTGTGAACAGGCCAGGAGTGGTTGTTCTCACAGCAAAGCTGTGTGAAAGGCACCCCAGATTGGAGGTTTGAGAGGACACAGCTGTTCAGCCATCCAGATTATACCCTGTGGAATGTCATGGAGAGGAAGAAGAAATCTGCATCTGAAGGTTGGAAGAGGTAAGGATTGAGCTCCATTCAACTTAAAATGATTAATACAAGAAACAGCATAAAAATGACACTGACCTCTGTGATGGGGTGTCTGCCCCACACTGACCTATAAGGGGTTAATAGAGCCCTAGGGAGGCCCATATAAGAAGATCTGCAGGGCACAGCAGGTTGAGTTGCTCCCTGGAGCTCAAGGAGGGCTGCCTTGAAAGTGGAAGAAAGCTAACACCCTGGACAGAGCAGTGCTGGGCAGGAGCAGGGGAGTGAGAGAGAGCTCCTGGATGGCTGCTAAGTTGGGCATGCTGAGGCCCTGAGCTAAGGGGAAGTGGCCCAGGGAAATGTACTGAGAGGTTGGAAGGGATGCAGCACATGGCTGACATCTACAGGGTCCCTGGGCCAGGACCCAGAGTAATAGGCAGTCATGGGTTCCCCCACTTGCCACTGAGGCTGGACAGTTGGACTGCTGTACTGGCCCCCAGAAAGGGAGGAGCACAGATTGTGGCACGGCCAGAGTGACGTGGGTCCACGAGTAGAAATGATAATGGACGAGATACCACCAGAAGTGAGCATACCAACCTGCAGAGCTGATCCCCAAGACGACCAGTGGGAGGCGCTAGCGTGTGAGTGGAGCCCTGTCACGACCTCACTGAAGGCTATTATTAAATATAAAAGCATAAACTTGAAATTATGGGAAATAGTTTGTTGTTGTTTTGTTTAGTTTATTTCATAATATCACTGTTATAATCGGCTTCTACAAAAAATTGTTACCTTTTGATCCCCCTGATTGTTTGCTAAATTATTTTCAGAAATAGTTTCTCCTCACTACCTCCTATGACAAAACAAGTTACATGAATTAATAAGACCACTGCAGGTTGAAGATAAGACTCTGAAATACCTTTTAAATATAGGAAGTCAGAAAACGTAATAGACTGCATCAGCAACTGCTGTGAAGTGAAAAAATACATTCTCTTGGGAGTTGATTTTCAGATGTTTGCTAGCGCTAGTTATAGGTTCAGTTTAAGTCACAGGTGAATTCTTGAAAGCACTAGGTCAGTTTAAAGAGATTGGGTTGACTGACATAGTTCACAAGTGCACATTTTTAGCCAACTATAAATATGTTTGATATTTGCTGTGGTCACTGACTTCAAAGCTAGGCTGCTTTGTTAGCATCTGAAGTTTACTGTAGCTCAAAAGGGAGTCTGATTTTAAAGGGCATATTATCATTCCTTTCAGAAATGCATGCATTGACTGATTGTAATATCATTTTCATTAACATAATAAGACCTTCAATAACCGCACTTAAAGAAGAAAAACATTCACTGTATTTGGAAGGTTACCCTGTTTCTGTTACTTAAACATTTTACCTTCTTTTGTTTTATATTCTTCCAGAAGCCTGTGCGGAATTGTGAAATAAAGGGTTACATTTGACTCAGAAAAACATGAATTTTTAAAAGAACAGCTGCTTTAAGGCAAATGTCAACACTATTGTATTCAGACTAAAATGTGGTAATTCTGTTTAAAAAACATGAAATAAGAGCTGGAAAATTGGTAAATGAAAAATCAGTATAGTAATACCACATGAAAAATTAAGTCTCCATGGGTGAAGTAGTGGTAATATGATCTAGTTTCCAAGTTTACACATCTTTAATGTATAATATTTTCCAAATAAGGCCTATTCTTTAATATATCGTCTTCTACTCACATATCTTCACTGACCTCCACTTACTTTTCCATGTTAAGTTCAAGCCCTGCTGTCCTGACCTTAAAGTGTCACTTTGGGACATTAATTAGCACTTTTTACTACTACTACTACAACATTAAACGGTTTATCCTTGGGCTTATTTGTTATGCAAAGTGGTTCTTCACTAATCTAAGCAAGTGAACAAGAAAACTATATTCAGGTTTATTAAACTAAAGAAAATGTAATTGAAGAAAGTAAAACCATTCAAAAAACACTCACATTCCTTTTCCCCCCCCCCCCCAGAGTCCTTCCTACCATTTACAAGGGCTTGCTGTAAAGTCCCACTGAGGAAAAGATGAATTAAAATGAAAACATTAGCTTCAAAGTCCAGTTAAATAAAAATCTTGCTTTAAGGACAGGTAATAGACATATATAATAATGAAAAGAAAAACTAAACATCTCTCTAATCTAGTATCAGAGGGGTAGCCATGTTAGTCTGGATCTATAAAAAGCGACAGAGTCCTGTGGCACCTTATAGACTAACAGACATTTTGGAGCATAAGCTTTCGTGGGTGAATACTCATCTGACGAAGTGGGTATTCACCCACAAAAGCTTATGCTCCAAAATGTCTGTTAGTTTATAAGGTGCCACAGGACTCTTTGTCGCTCTCTAATCTAGTTTCGTTCATTGGAGCACTATAGAGTAGGACAGGATACCCCACAGGCTGCTCTTTGGTTTTCCATTTCTAGGTTGGCAAAAGCATCTGACTTTGGTTTACCTTGATTTTTACCACCAGATCAGAAACAAAGCTGGTTGCACGCCTTCAATTTACAGCTCTTGTTATAGTAGCAGTATAATAACTATGAATCAGTTCTAGTTTGTCCAAATTTGAGATCAAACAGATAGAACCTAAGAAGAGGATGACAAATACGTAAAGAAATAATAACCCAAGCCTATGAGGTAGGATGGAAGCTCCAGCCTAAACCGCAATGTCCACACTGCTATTTATGTGTATTATTATCATCATTTTATTGTAATTTTTCCAATAAATAATAACGCACTACATCAAATACATTATTTATTGAGGATCAGGTTAATATTCAAAGAACCTGGCTAAAGATTCTGGCTTGCTGGCTAGGGAGCCCTCCTGCTCTGGGTTCGCTAAAAAGAATCACCAAATTTCCCAATAGCTATCCTCTTTTTGGCACTTCTTTTGCATATGAACTTGGTGTGGAAGCTTTTCCATTACAAGGACATTCCATATTTTACTATACCACAATTCCATAGAAAGAGAAGTCACATTTTTCCAATAATGTGCAATACAATGTCTTGCTGCTAACGATAAATACATTAATGTGTTGTTCTGTGTAAAATGTAGGCCCTTTACTGGAGCATTAAGTAAGCAGGTCAGGGGACCTCTAGGAAGCCAGCATTTTGTCATAAAATGAATCTCTTCAATAATCTCCTCCCCAAACCTAATTCCCGGGCACAACTGTCACATGTGCAAGTATGTTTTTCTTTCCCTACAACCCCTCCAATAGAGCACCTTCTTAGTAGTCCAATACCATCTATAAAGTAACATACTTTTTTTTCCTTTATGAGCTACACAAATTGAAGATGTATATCTCCTTTTCCATATAGAGACCCACTCATCCAGATCAATTTCTTTGTCCAAATCCCTCTCCCATCTTTTCATCTGGGTTGTTTTCTTAACATCTTTTTCAGTCAAAATTGTATACATCTTAGAAATTAAATCTTTTGTTCAGCTATTTTTAGTACACTAGATTCAGCTTCACTAGTGCAAATCTGTCTACCGGAGCTGGGAAGCTAGCTCCCAGCTACAGTGTGGGCATACCCTAAAAAGGCCTTGTGAATTTGTTTACCATTCTAGCTGTTGTGTTTTCTGCCAAAACAATGGAATTACAACAATTTCTGACTCCATTTTGTGCTTATTTAAATTTAACATAATATGTTGACAGATCACTGTAAACTCATTTCCCTTCACCTGCTTAGCTGTAATTATCCCTGGAAACAGTTGAATTTTAACACTACAGTTCTCTGCTCCCTCACCATCAAAACTCAGTAAAACTCTGTTTTACAACTCTGCCTTCTAAATCTGATCACCTTCCCTCCTAATCTTGATGCCTATGCTTCCTTTAGTCCTCTTTTTGAATCTTCACACTCCCTTCTTTGTGCATTCTTCTCTATCAGCCCCAATGATTGAAAGATCCTTGGAGGTTTGAGCTTATTGAATTCTGCCCCAAACAAACAAGCACATTGGGACTGGTTTGTTTCAGTTCCTGCAAATCACACTTCTGGGTTCAGCTCATAACCAGAACCTGCAGGGTTCGCACAGTTCTGCTGATTCATTACACAGTGACAAAATCAGGCACACAACATTAGCAAGGTACAAACTATTACCAACCTCCCCTCTGAAAGAACTGAAGAGAATTCCTTTTGGGCTTTTCAACATATCTAGCTTCTTCGACTTCCATCACACAGATGCTTTTCTTGTTTCATTGCTTTAATGATGATAGATTGGATATAAATTTAAGATAAAGAGATTTTTCCACTTTCTCTGTCATTCTGAGCTACCATTTGTGTGATCTTTTAGTCTTTGTCTCCATGCCCCTCAGTGTTCAGATGATGAATTCATTAACCCTCTGGCTAGAAAAATAAAGAAAAAATTACATATGATCATATATATTGGGTATGCTAAGAGGATCTGAACCTCCCCTAATAAAGGGTCATCACTTTCAGTGGGCTCCAAGCACTTGTCAGAGGAGCAAAAATTCCAGCTGCAGAGCTGTATGTCCTGAAACTGAGGGAAGGGTGCTCTTGTGGTCAAAGCACTGGACTAGGACTCTGGAAGATCCAGGAAATGAACCCAAATCTTCTGGGTGATCTTCAGCAAGTGACTTAATTCTTGCTGCCTCACTTCCCCATCTGTAAATAGGGATAATAATATTGCCTTTCCCTCCACTCTTTATCTTGTTTATTTAGAGAGTAAGGTCTTTGTGGGTGGGGCTGATCTATTGCGTGTAAGTCCTGAGAAGTGGGAGACCTCTCTTCAAATGCTTTCTCCCCCTTTGCCAGAGTGGGGACTTGAACGTGGGTCTCTCAGAACAAATGGTCTAACCACTGCTACTTTTAAGTCAACAAGACTAGATAACTTGTACCAAAGAGTATCAAAAGATAGCCGTTGATTTAAAAAAAACAACCCTCAGATCTTGGAACACTGGAGAAGCTCCAGATAACTAGGAAAAAAGTTAAAGTCAATATAATATACTTAGACTCCTCTGTGGTGTCAATGTAGCACATATTGCATAAATAAAAAACTTAACTGATGGATTACAAAATGGAAATCAAAATCATCATCCCATGATGGTGCTTCTGGTGGGAGCCTGAAAGGATTATTTTCTTGGCCTAATGTTATTCAATATCTATCAATGATCTCAAAGAAAATCAATCCGCATCGCTTGTTAGATGAGTCCATATGAACAATACCTGTTTTAATGCAGCCAAATATAAGGTCACACTTTTAGAAACAAAGAATACAGGTCACACTTACAGGATGGGACACAGTCTCCCAGGGGTGCTAGAACAATTTGTATAGTGGTGGTGCTGAGAGCCATTGAACTGTAAACCCTGCATATAATGGAAACTATTTCAAAGCAGTGGGGTGCAGCAACACCCCCAGAACCCATAGTTCCAACACCTGTGCAGTCTCCTGGAATGCGGTGACACTGAAAAGGATTTAGGAGTAAGATAGATAACGAACTGAACATGAGCTCTCAGAACATCTGTGTACAGTGGATATGTATACAGCATTAGCAAGACCATTACTGGAATACTATTCCCAGTTCTGATGGGAACACTTCTAAAAAGGATGTTGAAAAATTGGAAAGGGTTGAGAAAAGAGCTACAGGAAATATTCAAGGGCAAGAAAATATGATGAATAATGAAAGATTTCAAAACCTCAATCTAGTTAGTCTATCCAAAAACAGTTAAGAGATGACTTCATTATGGTCTATAAGGACTTACATGGGGAAGATTTCTAACAAAAGATGGATCTTAAATCTAGCAGAAAAAGGTAACATGAGCCACTGGTTGGAAGCTGAAGCTGGGCAAATTCAGACCAAAAATAAGGTGCAAATGTTTAACATCAAGGGTAGTTATTCATTGGAACAGCTTGCCTAGGGATGTGGTGGATCCTCCATCACTTGTAGTATTTAAATCAAGACTAGATGTCTTTCTCAAAGACAAACTACAGCTCAAGCAGAAACTTGGGCTTCACACAAAATTCACTGAGTGAAGTTCTATGGCCTATGTTATGCAGGAGGTCAGACTAATGGCCCCTTCTGGCCTTAAAATCTATGGATCTATGAAACACTGAGAAATCCATGACAATAATGAAACTGGCTGTTATACATGACATTGGACATTACTTTGAGAACGTGAGGACTTCATCTTTCTGAGTCCCCTATTATAAGTATTTCATTGTGACTGTCGGCTTTTCTTTAAACATTCTGCTAGGACCAACTTATCCTCTAGTAATCAGCCAACATCCTCCTGTCCAGAACAAAATTAGCATTATTTTGCACAGTCCCATGTTATCTGTGCCCATCTGGATCTAGAAATGTATAATGGGGCTAATGAATTATTTGCTGCTCAGCTAAAGAGCAGTGTTTCTGGATAAAAACTAAAGCTGTATGTACAATGGACTTCTGGTTTGCTGGCAATCCCAAGAAAAAAAATGAAGAAAACTGAGGAAAAAAATAAAAATTTTCAAAATTTTCAGCAAATTGAAAAGTAATAAAAATTATTGTTTTGGGTCAAACAAAAAGATTTACTTGACTTGAAATGAAAAATTTCATTTCAATCAATCATTTTAAAATCTGTTGATTTTAAAATCTTAAAGGAAAGTTGGAAACAAAGTCATTTTAAATCAGAAAAATGCAATATTTGTTTTAAAAAATGTCAGAGGAAAATTTTTTATTTCTTTGGTTTCGTTTTGTTTTGGGGTTGTTTTTTTTAGTTATTTTTTTAACCAATACAATTTGCCAAATTCAACAGCTGATTAAAAGGCATGCTCACTAGATTGTTACCAAGTGTGCTTTTTTCCCTCTTTGACCAGTGATCTTTTATATAATAATTGTTGCTAAAAATTAGGTACATATTGGAAAATGTAATCAGATCACGTACCAAGCAACACAATCAAATGTAAAATGTGTCAGATCACAAAATTAATCATACAGATTATTGTATTGTTCCCTTGGTGGTAAATAAGTGCAAAGAGTGAGCAATTTCATAAGAAAAATATTTTTATAAAAGCAATATGTACTGTGAGGGAAGAAAATTAATAAAGTCTCTTATTTATATAGTACCCTTTATCATGAAGGATCTGCTAAAACTTCAATAGGGAGTACTGCTGAAGATTGCAGTGAGTGAACCCCTTCACAATTGGTAGAGAACATGGGCATCTCATCCCAACTCTGCTAAAAGGGTGTGACTGAAAAAAAAGAGGTGAAGTCCATTCTTGCTGCCTCCCCCCAACCAGGTGGCCAGCCTTTGGGCAGACAATGGCTATCCAGAAAGATGGACAAGGAGAAGTTGTTAGAATGGATGATGGGTAAGCAACAGCATCAAGCCAAGAACACCACCAATAGCTGCTGCAACAAATGGCTGCCCAACAGCAGCAACAAGCAGCCCTCCCACTACAACACTTGAAGCAGCTCATGAAAGAACTGGCTGCATAGCAACAGGAGCAACAGAAGGGCCTTCTCCAACAGATGTTGATACTCATACAGTCATCGGGGGCTGCAACAAACCCTCCCACGGGAACCCTGAGCTCATCTTCTGTCCCCATGGTCCCACTAGAATTCACAAAGATGGGAGCAGAGCATGACCCCATGGCCTTTCTAGCTATGTTTGAAAAAATGGCAAAACCTGGACAGTGCCCTCTCCCCCCACACACTGAGCCATACTGCTGGACCCATATTTGATGGGACTGGCTCAGGCTGCCTACAGGGGACTAGACCCTAAGGCCACACAGGACTATTTCTGAGTCAAGACCACCATTTTGGATTACTTGGATATTACAGAAGAAACCTACCATTGTTGCTTTTGGAAAGAAAAGTTCCACGTGGGGCCCAGCCTTGGGTGGTGGCCCAGAAGCTAAGGGACCAGAGTTGGTGCTGGCTGCAGCCCAAAACATGTTCCAAGACATAGGTAGCAGAGCTGATCGTAGTAGAACAATTCACCCAGATATTCCCCACCAGGGGACAAGACTCAATATTGAAGCATTGGCCTGAGACTCTGGTAAAAGCTGTACTCTTGACTGAAAATTACACCTATGACCTGGGATGCCAGGAGACATTTGTTTCAGAGTTAGAGAACCAGTCTGCCCCAAAATGAGGGCCAACCAGCAAAATCGGCCTACATGGAGCCACAACCCAAACTCAACCCCATCAGCCACCAGGGATCGCAGTGAGAGCCTGGGACCCTGGCCTGACCTGGATCAGAGGCCCAGGGAATGCTCAAGTCCACCGAAGAAGCCATTCTAAAGGCTTGGAAGGACAACAAAGACGCAGGTGCCATGCATCTTGTATTTGGCAGGGTATTATAGGCAATTTGCTCCAAATTTACCATAATTGCAGCATCCCTCAGACCTTGTGAAGGACAGTAGTCCCAAAAAGTTATCTGGTCTGAAACCTGTGATGCAATGTTCAGAAAGTTAAAGACTCATCTGTGCCAAAAGCCAGTACTCTTTCACCCTGAATGTTCAAAACCCCTTATTTCTGCAGACAGACACTTCAGATGTAGGACTCAGAGCAGCAGGACCGTCCCACAGGGGATTCTGGGGCGGAAGTGATGGATTCATCTCTTCCGGGACTGACCACACTGGCCCATCACACCAGCTCATGGGGCTCCCCAAAGCATGGGGCCCAGAGTGGTCACCCCAATTCATCCTACCCAAGAGATGGGTCTGCAGCGCAGTCCTTTCCCAGGGAGTTGACGGAGAGGAACACTCAATCCTCTACATAAGTTGAACGATGTTCCCTTGGAAAAAAGTGTACTTGGTCATTGAGAAGAAGTCTTTGACTGTGAAGCAGGCCATGGACGCTCATAGATATTATTTACTGGGGAACCATTTCTCACTAGTGACTGACCATGACTGTCTTTGCTGGTTGAACTCCATGAAAGAAACCAAATACTGCAGCAGTACTTATCTTTACAACCATACAACTTTGAGGTACTCCACTGAGCTGCAGCAGCCCACCAAAACACAGACTTTTTTTTTCCCCACTGAGAGGGCAGGGTACCATTTCTTGATGACAACTCCCCGCACCAGTAAGGGAAGGGCTTACGCAGCTGCTCTGGGCCCAGGCAGCCCCATCCCACCACACCTGCAAAGCATGCACAACTTGGAGGAGGAGCTCAAAATGGGAGCAGGCAGCAGACTGTGAAGGTGAGCTAACCTAAATTCTGAGCTCCTGGGAAGGAGCTCCTGTGGCCTGACACCTGACTATAGTGTGGCCCAAAACCCAAAGATAAAAAAAGATTTGGAATTTATAGAAGATCTGAGACTTTATCTTTGATTTTTCACTTATTGGATGTCTTTATCCAAGGGAAAAAAAGGAGATGTGTAGGAAGGAGTCCACAAAGGCAGCAGTATAGCACTTCAATAATGCAGGACATAGCTGCCTACACTGGGTTCTGGATTGGTAGCTGATGAAGAGGGTGTCCTCTTACCCTTAAGGAGTGCCACATGCAGAAGTGGACCCCTGATATGGAGAGTCTAGGGAAGAGAAGGCCCTAAAGCCTGAAGGACAAACCTGAAACCTGACCCTACAGTGAGATCTATAGACCTGGCCAGGGGACTGAAGGCCAGATCACTTCAGGACCAGAGTGGCTCTCAACAGGGGCACCAGGAGAAAAGAGGGTCTACCATGCCCTGTCTGACCACTGGGAGGCGCTAGTGCTAAATAACTCCCATCCTTAGCACCCTTAACATTATATTTTTAAACTTAATGCAGCATTATGACTAGGGTGACCAGATGTCCCGATTTTATAGGGACAGTCCTGATTTTTGGGTCTTTTTCTTATATAGGCTCCTATTACCCCCCACCCCCGTACCAATTTTTCACATTTGCTATCTGGTCACCCTAATTATGACATCACTGAAAAAGATCTATTCTGGGGTAATGTGCAAAAGCACAAAAAAAGATAGCTCCCTGCTAAGTACTGTAGGGAGAGTAAGTTATTTTGGCCACTTACAACAGCCCAAATTCCTATTCTTACAGGAAATGCCATAGGTAAATCACTGTACAAAAAGTGGACAGGACCTCAGGTTTTTATGACCTCATTCTAAACATCATGGAACTCAATTTATTTCCCTTAAAAGGAGGAAGAGCTTGAGTTGACTATGCCAGGATTTGAACATATAGATTCTTATTCAATAAAGGACGTGGGCACATGCTTAAGGATTTTGCTAAAAAGCAGGATGGACTTAAAGTGTGGCCATAAGTGCTTTGCTGAATCAAAGCCATAGTTCCATGAAAGCTTGGTACTACAAACTTCATTCAGAACATTGAACTATGCCATTGACCGAAAAAGGTGGTGGTGTTTTTTTCTCAAAGAAGGTGGGAGAGAAGTCTTAAATTTCTTCTTGATCCCACCAGTCTCATGAGGCAGGTCATTCTAAATGGCACACTTAGTTTAGACTTTGTAAATGCTCTTATAAATGAAATTTTACATTCTACAGGCTTATTAGAATGCTAAATTAAATCTCTACTAAAAATTCAATCATCTGACAACTCTGAAGTGGCCAAGGGAATACTTAATAATGTAACAGGTGAAGTTGATTCAGTTTATCAGCATAATGGAGTGTGGAAAAGAAGCATCCTCATAAATGTAGCAAGCTAGCACTATTGAAAGTTGATATGTATATTATGTGAACTATTTTTTGTAAAAACAAAATAAATAAAGAGTGACAGTTTGCTTAACCTGCACAAGTCACGTGCATGTAACTTCTGGCATACAAAAAACACTCCCTCTAGTTTCTAAAACAATACTTGGAAAGGAGTTTTGAGGATCTTACTGTTTGTAAGATGTGCATCAAAGGATGTATGTGGGGGTGGTAGGATTCCCCAAACGCAATCTGGCTCTTTCACCCAGTAACTAGATTGCTGGCCTATTGGATAGAGGGGAAGCAGTGGATGTGATTTATCTTGATTTTTAGTAATGCGTTTGACAGTCCCACACGACATTCTAAAACTAGGGAAATGCAGTTTAGATGAAATTACTATAAGGTATGTGCACAACTGGTTGAAAGACTGTACTCAAAGAGTAGTTATCAATGGTTTGCTGTTAAATTCAGGGGCGTATCTGGTGGGGTCCCACAGAAGTCAGCCTTGAGTCCGGTACTATTCAATATTTTCATTAATGACTTGGATAATGGAGTGGAGAGTATGCTTATAAATGTTTCAGATGACAGCAAGCTTGGAGAGGTTTGAAGCCCTTTGGAGGACAGGATTAGAATTCAAAATGACCTTGACAAATGGAATACGAGTCAACAATATGATGCAGTTGCAAAAAAAAAGGCTAATATAATTCTAGGATACATTAACCAGAGTGTCACATATAAGATGTGGGAGGTAATCGTCCCACTCTACTCACCACTGGTGAGGACTCATCTACAGTACTGTGTTCAATTCTGGAGTCACACTTTTAGAAAAGATGTGGACAAATTGGAGAGAATCCAGAAGGAAGCAACAAAAAATGATAAAAGGTTTAGAAAACCTGACGTACAGAGGAAAGTTTTAAAAAAACTGGGTATGTTTAGTTCTGAGAAAAGGAGAGTAAGGGGGCACCTGATAGTCTTCAAATATGTTATAAAGGGGATGGTGATCAATTGTTCTCCATGCCACTGAAGTGAGGACAAGAAGGAATGGGCTTAATCTGCAGCAAGGGAAATTTAGGTTAGATATTAGGAAAATCTTTCCAACTATAAAAGTAGTATTTAAGCTCTGGAATAGGCTTCCAAGGAAGGTGGTGGAATCCTGGTCATTGGAGGTTTTTAAGAACAGGTTGGACAAATACCTGTCGGGGTGGTTTAAGTTTACTTGACATTGCCTCAGCACCCCTGGACTTGATAATCTCTGAAGGTCCTTTCCACCCCTACATTTCTATGATTCTATGATCTAGAATTGCTCCAAGGGTACTAGGCAGTCCATGGTATAAGGGGCATGTGACACCCTTTTGCAATATGTACTCACCGCCTACACACACACACACTCAGTTTTTTCTTCCTGGTGTAGCAAGGGGTGAGGCCAAGAATACTCTGGGATGTCTGGTGCCACTAGGAGCACAAGGCTCTCCAGGTCTATTCAATGTGCACAAGGATTGGGTTTGCAACCAGCCCATCTACACTTCCTTCTGCCATCTACACCACTTTGTATACATGTGCTGAGTGAGGTGCAGCCCTTGAAAAATGGGTGCCATGTGGGCAAGATTATGACTGCATTATTTACGTTTGGCTTCTGATATGGAAATCATTAGCCCACATAAATGCTCCCTTCAGCAGTGTTTTATGGCAAGTTCTCAAAACAGTGGCTGCCATTAAAATATTTACAATAGTCTCTTACAAATAATTTAACATTCTCACAGTACTGTTTGATACTGATTGCAGCTGCTCTGTGCTACTTGTAATACAACTAGTAAATAATAATTGCTCTTATAAAACAAAGGCCACTTGGAGACCTCATTTTAGGTATTTGGCTCCTGGTATCTACTACTACTAGAATTTCTTCTCCCTCCTCTACAATTAAGGTTTATTGTTTTTTTTTTCCCTTTTCCCTCAGTCTCTCTTAAGCAAAAACTCAAGGTTCAAATGGAAATTTTAAACCTTCAGTATTCAAGTAGTTCAAAATTAGTTTGAAATCAGTTTGCGGATTTCTAGTTAAAAAAACGTTCTCAGCCAATGCAAGGAAGCAATGTAGCCTTGCGGCCTAGTGTTGAATGAGATGCTATTTGATTATTAACAACTGGGAAACCAAGGGGCACAAAATAATCATAATGCAATCTACTCTGTGTGAAAGAGAGGCACAAAGGCATGTCAACTCTGAGCATCAGCATGAAAACATCTGTAAAGCTTAGAGGACCTATTGGATCCTGCTTATTCTAAGCTTAATTTTTTTCAGTTGCAGATACTGTATCGATAGACCAGAGTTAAATATATTATGAGATTCTAAACTGTAGACATTAGTGGAAATAGACACTAAAATCCAGGAGGGGGTATCATTTCCTAAATGAGGATAAGAGCTAATCAATCCATGTCTTTCTAAAATCTAATTATAATGTCTAAGTGCTTTATGGATAAGAGATTCAGATAATGCCCAAGCTGTTTAGCAATTGGAAACATACCTCAGGTGATAGTTTTACTAATGGGTTTTTGGCTGCACACAGTCCAATTGTGGCTATAAAGTTCTAGAACAACTTAATAACTGCTTATTCAAGGATGGCAGTGCTGGCTTTCATCTACAGGCTTTAATCCTTTAAAACCTTCTGATAATAAAGGGCCAGAATTTTCCCAACATCTGCATGTTTGTGCAAGGAGGACCTCCCCACCTTTGCCACTTACTGTCTACTAATTTCTGGGGTGGGGAGTGACCATTCCTTTTCCATCCACCTCCTGCCTCCAAACCCATCCCCACCCTTTCCCTTAGTTGCCTCCACTCACTTCCCTTCAATATGGTGCTACTCATATATTCTCGTTTCTCTTCCCTCTCCCTCCACCTGCCCCTCAGTCTCTCTCCCTTCCTTCCAGATTCTCCTGTTCTGACCCCACCCCATTCATTTGACTGCAACAGTAACCTCCCTCTGTCTCCTTACAGAACAGAGGATGCTTCACCCAAAGCAGCCTGACTTCAATCCCATTGGAATAATAAAACATGGTGGGTAACCTCACTCCCAGCTGCAAAGACAGTAGGGAAGTGGTGGATATCTTGCCATTTACCTTAAACATTCACAAGAGAAGTCTTGCTGTTCTAGAAATCATGACCAGCTTTTTAAAAAAAACAAGCTAATGATATAAAACTTGGCAACTCCAACTCTAGAAGGATTATCCTTATGCACTCCTCCCACTCTTGTAAACTTATTTTCACAGTGAGTGTCATGCCAGGGTTCAGCACTAGGGGCCTCCTCAAACACTCCTGGTACTAAGAAAAGAGAAATTTGGCACCAAATGACATGGATTTTCAGAATTCTTATAATCAGTTCTCAGAGCATGCCTATTGAATAGGGACCAGCAGGTGAGATGGGTTAAAACATCTGGTTTGAGGATGCAATTGGGGCTACATATGAGCTGGATGCCATGTGGCAGGACTGATGTGGCTTTCCACATGCCCACAAGCACAAAATTAGAAGCCAAGGGGACTTTACCAGTGGCAACTTAGGTACCTACAGGGTGAGACAGCAGCTGAGCAGGGGTTTTAAGGATCTATATTTTGAATTTAGGCGGCTAGAGTGGCAGTTAGGCACCTAAATCCCTTCATGAACCTAGCCCTAAGTTTTGAGAGGAAAAACCTTACAAGACAAAGTAAATGTTGAGGTAATTGCCAGGTATCACTTGAACTAGAATGCACTTCTCATGCTCATTGTTCTGTCTATCTGAGGAGTTCAAAAAAAGTTAAATCAGTTTTTCATTATTTTCATGAAAAAAAGAGAAAAGTATGGACTGAGTGGGAGGGAGGTGGAGGTGTTTTTCTTGGCTTGTACAGAGAAATGAATACATCTGAACCTTGAACAATAAGGAAATAATAAAGGCAGGAGTGTGTGACTGAAAGGTAGCACTTAATTAATAAATATTGTAGAGTTAGGTAAACAAAAGGGTGTTAACAGTATACCAAAACCAAGAGCAACTTTACCATTAGAAAAAGGTGGGTTGGATCAATGATGGGTCTAGATTATAATTAACTTTTCTTTACCTTGAGGAATACTTGCTTTAAAAATGAATTAGAACAGCCATCAGAAATATCTCTACTGAGAAACGAAAAGTAATACTCATACAAGATGATTGTATTAAATGATGACATTAAGGCATGAAGAAATAATGTTTATTATAAGACAAAGTTTTTAAAGCCACATATTTTTTAAAAAATATATAATTTAACTCATCTTTGGAAGATGCTAGATGGATGGCCATCCTCACTTTGGGTTTGATTCAAAGCCCACTGAAGTGACTGTCAAGTTTTCCATGATCTTCAACGGGATTTGAATCAGGTTCTTTATTCACAGGTCAGTAGCTGTACAAGGTTCTCCACATGGCCTTGAAATATGCCTTGGAGCTGTTTTTGGAGGGATATCCTCTAAGGTTGAGAAGGTAGTTCTGGATCCAGACCCAGTACTCATTCAACCCCTGGCCTCTCAGCTGAGACTGACATTTTTATTTCGTTAGTGTCCTGGCATCTGTCCACCAGGAATTGGACTGAGAAACTTTTTCACACAGGTCACTGAACAACCATCAATCATAAGGTAATAACCAAGCTGGACAGGATTTAAAAGTGAGATGGAACCATCTGTTCTCATCTCATGTGAAAAGCCTTTATTGATCACGGAGGAAAATGGCCATTTTAATATTTAAGATAACAAAGGCCTAGTCCAAACCTCAAGACAGTGGAAATATTTCCATAGATATAATTAAGCTACCTTTGACCCCTGACCAATTGGGATCAGTGTTGAAAGTAAGGTGGGGAAGATCTTGCTCAAGGGGGACTGCATTTTTGTGCACCACATAATTCTTCTACTTGAAGGCTCCATGAAGATTTGGAAAACCTTGAAAACAGGAGTGATAAAAATGGGATGAAATTTAATGGTGTAAAGTGCAAGGTTGTTGACTAACAACAAGAATTTTTGTTTTAAGACTGGGATTTATCAACTAGAAATTATAAAGGAGGAGAAAAACCTGGGTGTATTGGTAAATCACAAGATTACTATGGGCCGCCAATGTGATGCAGCCATGAAAAGGGCTAATGAAATCCTAGGATGCATCAAACGAGGTATTTCCAGCAGATATAGGGAAGTATTATTGTATGAGGCCCTGGTGAGACCTCATCTAGAATACTGTGTGCAGTTCTGGTCTCCCATGTTTAAAAAAGATGTTCAACCTGGAACAGCTGCAGAGAAAGGGGACTAAGATGATCAGAAGGATGAAGAACCTACCTTATGAGAGGAGACTTAAGCTAAAAAAGCCAACCTCCTTATCAAAACAAAGGATGAGGAGGGATATGATGGCTCTTTATAAGTACATCAGAAGGATAAACATTAGGGAAGGAGATGAGTTATTTAAGTTGGGGGCCAATGTATGCACAAGAACAAATGGATATAAACTGACCATCAACAAATTTAAGCTTGAAATTAGATGACGGTTTCTAACCATCAGAGGAGTCAATGGAGTGAAGGAGCAGCCTTCCAAGGGGAGCAGTGGGGGCAAAAAACCTAACTTGTTTCTAGACTGAGCTTAATAAATTTATGGAGGGGATGATGTGATCAGATTGCCTACAATAGGATATGGCCCATGACTACTAGTAGCAAATATCCCCAATAGCCAGAGATGGGTTATTTAATGGGGAGAGCTTTGAGTTATTATAGAAAATTCTCTCATGTCTGGCTGGTGAGTCTCAGCCACATGCTTAGGGTGTAACTGCCATATTTGGGGTTGGGAAGGAATTTTCCCCCGCATCAGATTGGCAGAGACCCTGGGGCTTTCTTGCCCCCATCTGCAGCCTGTGGAACAAGTCAGTGGTGCACTTGGTTTGGCTGAAGCAAATGGTAGATTCTCTGTAATGAAGTCTTTAAATCAAGGTTTGACGACTTCATTACAGACAGAGGTTATGAACCTATTTACAGGAGTGGGTGGATGAGGTTCTGTGCAATGAGCAGGAAGTCAGACGAGATGATCACGATGGTCCCTTCTGGCATTAAAATCTACGAGTACCCATGGAGGTTGCCTGTACCCATTTTGCATGGGGATTAAGGAGGTAGTGGCCCAGGGCTATTCTTCTCTGTGATAGAAGAGTGCAACAACCTGAGGCTGCAGTGATGCTACATAGTGACCACTGCTCAGCATATAGTCCTGCCATTCAGGCTGCTTGCTGCTTCTAGGATTTGAACTTTCAATAAAAACAGTTGTTTGACAGATTTTTTCCCACTTAACCCTTTCTAGTGAAATCTGGCAAGATAAGAAAGATACTTCAAATATTCATGTTGTATCTAGGGATTACTGTCTCTCAGGTCAGTGCATGGGACTTTGTTTGGAAAAGCTCTTATATTTTCAGTTGTATTTGCTCTTTCACATGTTAAAATATAAAACTTACATAGGTTTCATCAATAAAGGTTTGCACAATTCTAGATGGGCTTTATTAATCATGATCAAATATTGTGATTAACTCCACTACAGGTATAATCTCTTCCTCAAAGTCTGATAACAGATATGATCAATTGTCTAGTAAACTACCCACTGTAATATTTTTCTTCACAGCCACATCCTCCGGTTCTATAAAGTGTATGTGCTGAGTGAGACCAAGACTACATGCTTAAATGAGACTTTCTAGCAGTCCAGTATTTGCTTGACAGAAATGATTTCAAGAATATACATTAGGGTTTTTTCACCCTCAACTTTTCATAAAATTTAGGCACGTCTGTAACTTAATGTGTTGCTAACAGGCTTCTTCAGCTCAGAGAATCTCGACTGTGACTACCTTCTGGCCTGGGAAAGAGGAAGACAGAGCTCCGGCTGGCAGCCACATGTCACACATTCTGTACCATTTCAAGATGCTATTGTTATCCTGTCCATATTAGCCAACACACCTTTCAGTTGGAAGTTCTGAGGTCCTTCCTCAGCAACCCTAAGATTGGGGTGGGGAGGAAAGGACTCCTCAGATATTCATCCCCTGACTACTCCCTCCTCCCCATTTCTTTCCACTGGAGTCCTTTCTCATCACTTGTTCTTCTCTAATCTCTCTTGTCCTATGCTGGCTATGGTCAATTCTACTCCGACTCATTAAACATACTGGTAGCAGCACCATCATGGAAATATCCTATACCTGATAATTATTTTCTATGGTGTGTAAGTAACACCAGTATGTATCCCTTAGAGTATATCCACTGGGTAAATGCCATCAGGAAAAGTAACTAGACAGGGAGAATGGGGCAAGCTATTTTTTTTCTCCAGCACTGCAAGCTTGCTGCTGAAGGAAAGACTGCTTGCTTCCTGGATACGAGACACTGTGCAAAAATACTAGTGCTAGATTGGTTGTCACCTGTTTGAGAAATGAGGAGACATATTCATCATTAGGGTGCCCAGACAGCAAATGTGAAAAATCAAGACGGGGGTGGAGGGTAATAGGAGCCTATATAAGAAAGAGACCCCAAAATCGGGAGTATCCTTATAAAAATCAGGACATCTGGTCACCCTCTTCACCATACACATTGCTACATCACAGTAAGCAATTAGCAGGTACAAATAATTTGTGGGGGAGTTGTTTCATGTACAGTGTTATCTATTTACTAGACAAAATCTCAAACAGTCAACAATTTACCCGTAATGTGGATTTATACATTTGATGGATTTCATACTTTTCAAATGAGAAAATAAATCAATTTATAGAAGATTCTTGTTGCCTCCTGCCCAGCTTTTGTGTGCGGATTTATGCAGCCTAAGGGGTCACAGCCATATTGGTTCTAAATTAGACTTATTTAGTTTCTCTTTTCAATGGTTAACCCTTTTCTAATAATGCTGTTTTTTGCAGAGATCATGGTTTGAGTTTTCAAATTGTCTAAGGATTTGGGGCTGGGGAGCTCTGCCCACTTTAGTGTCTAAAATTAGGCACAGAAAATCACTAGTCACTTTTGAAAAAAGAGCTCTCTCTCTCTACATGGGTGAATACCCCTTTCCATTACTTTTGTTGTTTCTAAATGGGAAATTGGTTTTGATGTACAATTTTCAACACTTCTTTTCATCTAAATAGTTGAAGGTTACAGCCAGATTGTTGCTCTTTCCACGTGTTCCACAGACTTTAGCAAACTCAGGTTGTTGGCAGGTAAGATCCCAGGGGAAGCAAGTCTAAGGGGAAAAACAATTGAAGACAGTTGGCAGTTTTTCAAAGAGACATTATTAAGGGCACAAGAGCAAACTATCCCACTCCATAGGAAAGATAGGAAGTATGTCAAGAGACCACCTTGGTTTAACCAGGAGATCTTCAATGATCTAAAATAAAAAAAGACTCCTACAAAAAGTGGAAACTTGGTCAAATTACTGAGGATGAATATAAACAAACAACACAAGTATGTAGGGACAAAATTAGAAAGACCAAGGCACAAAACAAGATCAAAGTAGCTAGAGACATAAAGGGTAACAAGAAAACATTCTACAAATACATTAGAAGCAAGAGGAAGACCAAGGAGTGGGTAGGCCCATTACTCAATGCGGGCAGGGAACAGTAACAGAAAAGATTATGAGGTGCTCAGATACAATGATGAAGGGGACCATATAAGTACCTTAGATAGATTTAAATTGTGTAGGATTAATTTATATCAGATGTGCACTTTAATGACTAATGGCTTCTGCTGTAACTAATATAAAGTAAGCAAAATTTACAATCTCCTTAATCCTTATTGGCTTAGGTTAATTTAAAGCATCCTTTCTTCCAATAGCATTCCCAATACAGAATAACATAACACTGCACAACAACTCCCAGCCTCCACTGTTAAAGCCTGCATTTGCTTTACACTTTAAAAACACACACGCACACACATGTGCGCGCACACGCTTATTCTATTAAAATCATAAATAAATAAAATGATAACACTTTTCACCTCTGGATGTCAGAGAAATACTGCAGGTGAAAAGGGAAAAATGACAGTCATTGAAATAGGCAAAAGTTTATTAAAGTAGAAAATTAATCTTTACAGAGCAAACTTGTAGACATTATATGGGGGAAAAGAGAGGTACAATACATATAGAATAAAAGTTACATCCTTCTGCTTAGAATCAATAGTAACATCTTTATTAACATTCAGGCTGTAATAATTAAGGACTAGACCATAGCATTACAATCTAACAGCTCATTGTAAAGGGCAGCATTCTGTTGCACTAGTCCTGGAGCAGTCTGTAAGGAAGAGTTTACTGGAGTTAGCCTCTGCTGGTCTAAAGCACACCACAAAGGCATATACTTGGGGCGACTTGTCTTGTCTAATGTGCCTGTAGATGAAATCTGGGTTTTGAAGTTAAGGCTCTACTTCTTCCCACCCCTTACTGCTCTGCACCAATATAGAATCATAGAGCCATAGGACTGGAAGGGGCCTCAAAAGGTCATCTAATCCAGTCCCCAGAGTTCATGGCAGGACTAAGTATTATCTAGACCATTCCTTTTGTCTAATCTGCTCTTAAAAATCTCCAATTATGTAGATTCCACAGCCTCTCTAAGCAATTTATTCCAGTGGTGCCCTTATCTGAGCACAATACCAGATACAAGTCTTCCTTGCCTTTGGAAATTGTTTCTCTCTATTGATCTATCAGAGCCTGTATTAGGTGTTCTTTAGGACATGCTGTAAGATTCATCTGTTTTCCCTGGAGTTTTGCAGAGCTAAGAAAGACACCTGTTAGAGGTTTGATTTTCTATTGGGAAAGTCATCTTTGGTAGTAGAGCTGATCAGCCTTTTCCAGCTTTCAAATCCCATGAATTTTTGTATCAAACTCACTTTTGGATGGGGGGCCAGGAATATAAAAATGTGATATTTCTGACTATATGCAGATAAATTGACACTCTTGAAGCTTAAAGTATAATTTAAAAAAATAATGATTTTATGTGTCTACAAAACAGCCGATAGAAGCTATGTATGAATATTAAATAATATAAAGCAGGATACAAAACAGCTGTCAAAATTCCTCCTCTCTAGAGAGTTGTCCATTGAGATAAGACCTAACCAACAGAGGAGCAGAGAATATCATCAATATTCTGACATCAATCTCACTATTTTTAAATCTTCCATAGTGATGAGCACTACAACTCTGTAGGTAGATTAGATGTGGCACAAAAATGCTGCAGATATGAATTAATTAAAAATTCCGACGTTTTAAACAAAGATTGTTGTTTATTTTGGCAAAACAAATCCAATAATATAAGCTCTGATCCATAATACTTCTCACAACCACCTAGTTTGCTTTATACATGTTTTAGGCTTTAAATGCAGTATGCTGCAACTGGCCACACCCTGTCTAAAATTATGACTATATAGCTCTGAGGTTCCAGCACAAATATTTACCAGAAAGGTAGACTGGTAACTGCAGTTATTGTCTCTGATCTTTTGCTACTTGTAAATTCTGTTGGGGTTTTTCCTATGCTATTTAAGCAGCTAACTATGAAATACTAAAACAAATTCATTCATTTTTATCTATAGAACAGGATGTGTTTCAAATATTAAGTCTCTGCACAAGAAACCTCACTGAATTTGTAGAGAATTACAAAGAAAGCTAAATGTAGTAAGACTTTCATAAGACCTCAAAACCAGCACTTCCCATCTTATTCAACACCAAGGTCCAGTCCTCAACCATCAGTTCCAGAAGAGAGAGAAAATATGCAGATTATAATCAACTGCACTTTCAATAAAGTGGTGGCTGTTTGGATTACAATACTATCTAGGGGCCTCAACTGAGATCTTTATGTTGATGGCATTCATACATATAATCAGAGACAGTCTCTGCTTTGCAATGTTTACAATCTAAGTAGGCAAGAGAGGCAAAGTAGTATCCCATTTTACACCTGAGGAGCGGAGGAAGAGAGGGGTTAAGTGATATGCCCAAGAAGCTTTGGCAAAAAAAGGAATTGAATTTATATCTCCCAAGTTTTAGTTCAGTGCCTAATCGTAAAACAATCCTTCCTAGGAGGTGACTGCCTCTCTGCTTCAGCTACCATACCAACATAATGAGCCAATTCTTTATTTTATTTACCTATTAATTTAGATTTTTCAGTTGCCTACCTCATTTTTTCATCCTGTCCTATCTAAGTTCTTACACCATACCTAACACTATGCTGTGTGATATTTGAGCACTGGCCAATCTTATTAAAAAGAATGAAAGACCTAACATGCTGTAGGTAATTTAAGATTACAATCTCAAATTTATTCAATCCAATCAAATAAATATTGCAAAAGCAGATCTTCTAAACACCTTCCTAACCCCTATCTTGTTTGTAACACGAGCACCACCACTCAGAGTGAAACACCTTGGAACTCAGGTAAGCCTTTCAGAGAACATTGAAGGTGAACAAATGGGTTCTTTTGGACCAGGAAGGAAAGCCAAGAATCCGTTTAAATATGGAGATTGTTAGCTTGAGCACTGTAATACATCACAGCTACCATGCTAATATGTGGCTCCTCAAGTAGTCAGCACCCAAACCATTTCAGGAGTTATATCTCAAAACTAGTACCTCAGACTTCAAAAGATGCACTGCTTCCCTGTTGATTTCTGAGTGAAGATTGAATATGCTCTGTGAAATAAATAACGCTTACAACACAGCCTTCTGTGCTCTGAACTTGCTGCAATTTTCAGATGGCTTATTGAGATAGCTCTTAGTAATCCAGCCTCAGAGTGTCCAATGCATGGATAACTGACATGTTCCTTCCATTGTGACATTTTTTACTGGTTCTGTGGAATTTTCTATTATAGGTACAGGGGATCTTTTGGAAATGACTAGAGTCTGTGGGAGGAGGACTTACAATGTAGCCATTGTACTCACTACAGTCAGAAGTAGCTCGTGAGCCAATAAGATCACCAGGTTGTGAACCTTAGAATGAAAGGTAGGCTAAACCCAGTCAGTCAGGTGGCACTGACATAATTTCACCTATCCTAAATTTTAAGCAGCCTATCTTGTTTCTACTACTACTATCAGATTCAGATAGGCTTCCACCACAGGTGCTGCACCCGTAGGTCTTCCTACTCCATCGATCACAGGATAGTTGTATTTTATACTGACGTGGGAGGATGAAGGTGTTTAGAAGCTGCTATGCTGTTAGGTGAGGATAACCAATAATTATGTCCCACCGACCCATGGTTGGAGTGTTCTGTCAAAAAGAAGCATTGTTGAAGTATTCTTCCTTAAAGTCCTGGATTTAAGAAAGCCCTATGATTGCAAATCTGGGGTTACAAACAGACAAACACCCTCAACCCAGGAGTACAGAGATAATCAGCATCAATTCTTTTAATTGCTTCTTTTTGCCCACCAACTTTAGTTTGGTCTTATCTTGATTTAGTTCCATTACAAAGAAATTAAATGGTACCACTTCAGAACAAACCTACCCATCCCCATTAGCAACTGCAGATATCCTGAAAAAGCCTCAAGGATCAGAGGTATTACAGGCAAGTTCTTTTTTTCAAGAATATGCATTTTTACAAAAGAAATGTAAAATATTATTGTAACGTTATTGATATAATTTGGGACCATATAGAACATGGTTGCAACCAAGGTCCTATAGTGGCACCAAATCTTATGTAAAGGGGGTCATATAAGGTGTCTAAGATCAGGTTATGGGTTGCTGGTTATGATTATGCTGTCTATATGTATGTATCATTTGTAGTTGAAGTTATGAGTATTGGCTCTATCCTGTCTGTATTTCAAATTTGTGCTGTGTTTCTGGGAGACACCCCAGACAAGTTGGTGTTAGCTCTGCCTAGCCTGCTTGATGGCCCATTAAGGACCATCAGCTACACAATTGACCCATTGAGAGGAGGCAGATACGCCTTGTAACTCAGCAGGGTGTGCAGGAACTTGCCCATGTGACTCCAGACTCCATTTTGCTGTAATTTTCCACAGTAAGAACAAAGAAGTGTTCTTACACCTGGGAAAAGCCTATAAAAGGCTGATGCCTCATCTCCATCTTGTCTTCAATCCTGCTTCTTACTTCTGGATGGACTTTGCTACAAACTGAAGCTCTGCACAAAGGACTGATGACCCATCCCAGTGGGGGATGTTCTCCAGAGACTTGATTTAAACCTGCAGTTTACTCTGTCACTGCTACAAGCCTGAACTAAGAACTTTGCCATTACTGTATGTAATTGATTCCATTTAAGCAATTCCAGCTCTCATTTCTACCTTTTTCCCTTTATGAATAAACTTTAGATTTTAGATTCTAAAGAATTGGCAACAGCGTGATTTATGGGTAAGATCTGGTGTGTATGTTGACCTGGGTATGGGGCTTGGTCCTTTGGGATCGAGAGAACCATTTTCTTTTATTGGGGTGTTGGTTTTCATAACCATTCATCCCCAGGACGAGTGGGGCTGGTGGTTATACTGGGAGACTAGAATGTCTAAGGACACTGCTTGTGTGACTTGTCGTTAGCCAGTGGGGTGAAACTAAATTCCTCTTTGCCTGGCTGGTTTGGTTTGCCTTAGAGGTGGAAAAACCCCAGCCGAGGTCTGTAACTGCCCTGTTTAAGCAATTGGTCCTGAATTGGCACTCTCAGTTGGGTCCCACCAGAACAGCATCATCACAATTATTGATCCAGTAATCTGTCAGGTTTGAGGTTTCAGGAAGACACGGAAGGGACAGATCCAGTGACAAGTATCTAGAAGTTATTAGAAATAATATTATGCTACATTTTGTGTTCCTCTGTTAGTGTATAAGATGAATTTCATATTCCTTAGTAGGCTCTGCTCCTGGAAGAGTGGGAACTCCTGATTTAATACTGATCCTAGACTTGGAGCAGAACTTGGATCATCCACAGCATCTGTTCATACTTTTATTATTTCATGACAAAAAGTGTGAAATGGCCATTAAGAAGGAGAAAGAGAAAGTTGCACGTAGAAGAAAACACACAGTTCCTTACTGATATCTGTTAAGACCTTTTATGGGATGCATTTTACTACCTCTGTGCAATCAGCCAGCACCCACTGGCCAATGCATGGGCTGATGGTGCAGTAGCCCTGCTGCCCCTGTTATAGCATCTTCTGCCCCAAATGGTGCATGCAGCAGTAGAAGCCCCTGCATTCCTTTGAGCACAGGCACTGCAACTCTGCTTAGCCACTGTGCTGGCCCCAAAAGGGTTGGAGGTTTCTTGCCTGCATACGGGCCAGGAAAAATCTGGACTTATGTGTTTGCAAAACTGGGCCCCAGCTTTTTAAAGGCTAAGGACTTGACCTTGTGATTACTCCCACACTCTAATAGTTTTACTCAAACTCATAGCCCTTTGTCTATGCAAATGAGTAAAGTTACATGAGCAAACATTTGCAAGATGAAGCCTTTATGTGCCAGTCCAACTCCAATTAAAGGCCCTAGTTCAGAAAAGCAACCCAATTCAGGACAGCACTTAAGCAGATATCACTGTGCATGTCTTGAAATGTTGTCCTGAACCAGGAAGGACTTAAGCATGTGCTTAAGTGATTTCTTGTATCGAGGCCAAGTCAATGATAATACTCCCAGTGGTTTCAGTGGGAAATGGATCAGGCCATTAGTTTGTAACTAATGGAGCATCAGAGGCAGCTATGTGAGGCAGTCTTTGCTGTGAGCTATTTATTGTCAGCGATTTGTTTTATGATTGTGATGATTCAAATATAGTTTATATCAAAAGATGACAGCTACTCATTTCTCTGAAATCCAAGAGGATCTTTCTATGAAAAATGATGAGGCAGATTTTTCTGAGAACACCTACCTTCCTGAGTACTAAACTTATAAGTAGTTAAGTATGGCCATCTCTGCATCTTAATGGGTTGTTTAAAAATACTTCTTAAACTGGCCTGTTGAGGTTCTTGCAAAACAATTGTTAGGTTATTCTATTTAATATTAGATTAGCTGAATAATACTGATTGCCACTATAATAATTACGAATTGCATCTAATTGTGATTTCTTTTTTAAAATATAGCTATTGCTGAGATTATTCCTTTTCTCTTTCTCCTCTTAAGTTGTTTTCCATCATTTATGCTTGGAATAGATGTGAGATCACTATACTTGATTAAAAAAATCAAGAAAATATTATTTATGTTAACATGACCTTTAATTTTATGAACAAAATTAGTCTGAAATAATTCCTTAAGAAAAAACTTAAGTAGAAATTATTTCCTTGATTTTAACCAGTCTATACATATCACCTTTAATTAATATTGCACACTTGCGGTGCTGGAAAAAATTCATTCTTCCAATGGAAGGTTTTAGCTATATCTCTACTATGGGTCTGATCTAAAGCTCATTGACGTTGATTGTTTTTTTGGACCACGTTAGCAACTATGTGATGACGCTCAGGTAAGTCTGTCATCTTTGCTGCTGTGTTAAACCTAGATAAACTTGTTCTAAGATTCCTTTTGTGAGACCTGTTATTGTATTCCCTAGCTACAAAATAGTCTCATAAAATTATAAAACATTTGAAGAAAAGGAAGAGGACAGCTGGTCCAACATGCTCACTCATTCTCTTACTTTTAAAGCAGTAACTTTTAATCTCATTAATTACTGCCTTGGTTATTTTCCCACATAAGAAGTATAACATTAAGTTATCAGAAAGAATAAGCACATCCATTACCACTGTGTGTAATTTACAACAGACCAAATAATCTCCAAACTAGGATTTTTTTCCACTTTTTCCATGTTGTATATCTTCCTATAGAAGCTACTACATATGCTGAGAAAGCTAGTCAGTTTCAAAAAGTAACACAGCATGCAAGTACAATCTGAAATATCTGCCCAGCAGGCTCTATTTTAACATATTTGTTAAACTTTGCTCAATACACAGTTGTTACGTTAGCTGAATAACTCAGAGACCTCCTCTCCCCTCTAACGAGGAGGCAGCAGGTGCAAAGATCACGTTCCTTGCCTCATATGAAAACTTGGCAGTTGCCACAAGTTCCTCAAATCAAACAATAACTGTCAAGAACAGCAGGTTCTGCATAGCAGCCTCGCAGTAGATCAAGCCTGCATGCTCACTCTGATCATTTCAAATGATGACTGGTAAATTGTGGGGCCAGTTTAAAAAGGCCACAGGTCCATTTTGGAAATTCTCAGTCCAACAAGTTTTGCAGTGAGCAGACTCAAACGGGAAAAAGAAAGGGTTAATGGTCTCACTACATTATGTGGCAGCTGGTTTAAATCTGATGTATTGTGTTCATGCCAGTCTCAGTCCTAGGTAATTTATAATAGCATAAAGTTCCAATATAAAAAGCACATAGCTGCAGGGAGACATGTCAGCTTCCCTTACACAGGCTGTCATTTCCTTGGAAACATAATAATTAAGATGTCTGGTTTAACTGCTTCTGCCAGAAATATATTTAGATTTCAGCCCATTTCAAAAAACTCTAAATTCAAGGGGAAAATTATTAAATACTGCATGACAAACTAAGGAAAGTATTCTGACTAGTTTATTCTGTCAGGAGGAACAGATATTCAACCCTAAATCTCTTGACAGTAACCAGAAAATAGTCTTGTGTTGGAATAAAAAAGGAATGTGCATTAATTTGATAAAAAACAAGGACAATTGAAACTGAGTTAAAATATGCAGTATTAATATCAAGTGTTCTGTATGCTTCAG
This sequence comes from Mauremys mutica, assembly GCF_020497125.1. Lineage (NCBI taxonomy): Eukaryota > Metazoa > Chordata > Testudines > Geoemydidae > Mauremys > Mauremys mutica. The sequence continues at coordinate 175,034,598 of NC_059072.1, forward strand.
TATACCCATAGCATTACTACTGGCAGGACCACTTACATGGCTTTACAATTATCTACCCACTGTCCAAAACACATCATTTATCTGAATAAAAAGGCATCTAAACAACATGCACTTTTTTTTAAAATACTAGAGGAGCCGAGGGCCTTCAACTCTAAGAAGTGCAGATAATAGCACTTGCCTTATTATGATCATACAAAAGAAGAAAACAAATGCATTTGAAAAAAAATTAGTCTCTAAGGTGCCACAAGTACTCCTGTTCTTTTTACAGTAATTAGTATATTGCTTGGCTGCAGAAATTCTGAATATGTGTTTTTTCATCCTTTTTCCATTTCTGTTCTCCACTAAGTACCATAAAATGAATAATATCCAGTTTCCCTCTCCCCATTTTTTTTTTCTTTTTCCACTCAAACTTCTCCAACTTCAGAAGCTAGAGTGGCAGAAGGAAAAAATGAAACTAACGTTTCTAAAACTGAAAAAGCTTTGAAACAGAGTAAATAAAGGAAAGAAGGGGAAAAAATGTGGGGGGGGGACTTCAACAACTTCCTCTCCTCTCCAGTTGTCTTTCATTTTATTGCATCCAGTGGCAAAAATGGAGACTCATGCGAAAACCAATAATTCAAAATAGAAACACTTTTGTTTTTAGGTTCCTGAATCTAAAGGAAATTTCATTCTGAAATTAAAACAAAAAATATGCATTTGAAAATGCACATTTTTTTTCCAAACTGCTCTTCTCTGTTTTCCTACCTCTACTCAGGGAAAATTCCCTGGCTTCTGATTAGTTCAGAAAAGTCTCTGGCGAGCTCTCAGCCTCAATAGGCTAGTTTTCTAAAGAGATGAGCTCTCATTGCTATAGCAACTGGAGCTGGACCCAGAGCTCCAGTCAGAAAACTTAGGGGACAGTTTCTGTCTGGAGTCACTGTAGTATATAGAATTGTCTTTACACAGCCCCCCATTTTTGGAATCAGTTGCAAGCAGAAATACTATTTATATGAACCCTCCCCTCTATTGGCTCTTCACAGGCAAACCCATCAGGGTTATCATTTACAAAACAACTATATAGACAGCACTGGAAGCAGCAGCACAGGCTTTCCTATACTACCCCATCAATTTGCTTCAACCCTAACATGGAGGCAGCACCTCTAGGTGTGAGCAGTTCTTTAGACAATGTTGATAAGCACCAGTTGTGCTGTGATGTTGGGACATGGATTAGTCAACATGGAGGACTGGACTGATGACACCATGAGCTCGTTTCTTCTAAGTCATCAAACAGCAATCTAAGACAAAGCATTTTCATGTCTGAAAAACTTTTCCCTGCTATTGAAGATTAATACTGTTATGTCCTAGGGGCAGCCGGTGTAGGAAGCAATCACTTGAGGCCAGAGAGCAGACAGCTAACCAAAACCTCCATTTTATTTACAGACACAGAGAGCTCACTCAGCCGGTTGAAACCGGCTGAGCTATCCCTTATTAGTCTAACTCAGTTGCCATAGTAACAAAACCCATGACAACCAAATACACAACATATTCCTCCCCCCCTAATAAGAACATCCCCAAAATAAAACACACACTAAACTAGAGAAGGAGGGTAGACTGCCTCCATTCCCGGCTAAACCCTGGGGATTATTTTGCCCCATAACTGTGGGTTCGCCCTAACTAAAGATCCAGCCGATGAGGAGGCCTTCTGTCTCTAGGTGGATTACGGCGAACGTCTGGTGTTGTTGCACCCGAAAGTACTAGGGGCTCAGGGTCCGCAGCACGAATAGGTGAGGAGGTGGTATCAGCTCGTGCTGGGCAAAGGGGTATCTCAGCTGCCGGCGGTAATGGAGGAGAAGAGTCAGGAACAGGTGACTCATGATTCAGTGTCTCACCAGGAGGGGTGAAGTCAGACCCCTCAACTGCAGATGGGTCCTGAAGACTGGCATGACCTGGCAACAGCTGATCTACATGTCGCCGCCAGGTAAGATTCTCTGCAGTCCGGACTGTATAGGAAACAGGTCCTGTTTGAGTGATGACTGTGGCCGGGACCCATTTAGCTCTGGAAGTATAATTCCGAGCCAAAACTGGCTGTCCTGGGCTAAAGGTTCGGTCTTTTGCTCTGGGTGCCCGTCTGATGACTTGATATTGCTGCTGATGTTGCACAGTTTGTCTGGGTTCAGAAGGTTTCAGCAGATCAAAGCAAGTGCGCAGCTGTCGTCCCATCATTAGAAAGGCTGGGGAAGCCTGGGTCGTAGCATGAGGTGTGTTTCTATAGGAAAGTAAGAAGGTATCCAGATGCTTTTGAATGGAGTGTTGTCCCTTTGCTGATTTCAAAGCGTTTTTCATTGTCTGCACAAATCTTTCAGCTAATCCGTTAGTGGACGGATGATATGGTGCTGACGTGATGTGGTGTATCCCATTTGCCTTCATAAAATTTTGAAACTCCTGAGAGACGAACTGCGGTCCGTTGTCGCTCACAAGTTGTTCTGGCAGACCAAAACGACTAAAGAGTCCTCGTAGCTTTTGAATAGTACTCTCTGCAGTAGTGGACTGCATTATAGAGACTTCTGGCCATTTAGAATGGGCATCTACTGCCACCAAGAACATGCTTCCTTCAAGGGGGCCAGCAAAGTCAACGTGAATACGTTGCCACGGGTTTTCAGGCCAGTCCCATGGGTGTAGGGGTGCCAACTGGGGTGCATTTCTTACACCCTGACATGACATACAAGCTTTTGCCTTCTTTTCAATAGCACTGTCCAATCTAGGCCACCAAAAATAGCTTCGTGCAATTTCCTTCATGCGCACTATTCCACAGTGACCGGAATGTAGCTGTTCTAACATCTGTGATCTCAGGGGTGGTGGAATAATGACACGCCTCCCCTACAACAAACAACCAGATTGGACCGATAACTCCATCCGCCTGGACATGTAGGGAACAAGGTCGGGTGAGACCGGAGAGGTTTGTCGAGATTTTCCATGCATCACCAGGTCCATAACTTGGGATAATACTGGGTCAACGCGGGTTGCCTTCTTTATCTGAGTAGCAGTGATGGGTGTATTCTCTACCTGTTCAAAGTAGAAGATTTCCTTTTGGGCACTATCTTGATGTTTGACCGGTAAAGGCAACCTTGAGAGGCCATCTGCATTGCCGTGCAGAGTGGATTTCCGATATTTGATTTCATATGTGTGTGCAGAAAGTATCAATGCCCAACGTTGCATACGACTAGCAGCTAATGGGGGAATGCCTGTGTAGGGTCCAAAAATTGATGTCAGAGGTCGATGGTCTGTAAGAAGAGTAAACTTTCGCCCAAACAGGTACTGATGAAACTTCCTAATTCCAAAAACAATTCCTAATGCCTCACGTTCGATTTGGGCGTAGTTAGTTTCTGCTTTTCTTAGAGTGCGTGAAGCAAAAGCAATAGGTCTTTCTTCTCCCAAAGGCATAATGTGTGTCACGACCGCTCCCACTCCATAAGGGGAAGCATCGCAGGCCAATTGCAGGGGTAAGGATGGATCAAAGTGCGTTAGAACTTCAGAATTTAACAATGCATCCTTAGCTTTGTTAAATGCAACATCACAGGCTTCAGTCCACTTCCAGGCCTTGTTCTGCCCAAGGAGCTCATGAAGTGGTTTTAGCAGTGTGGCTAACTGTGAGATGAACTTTCCATAATAGTTCAGGAGTCCTAGAAATGAGCGCAGCTGGCTTACATTTCGAGGTGGGGGAGCCTCCACAATAGCTTTAACTTTTGCAGGGGCCTTATGAAGACCTGCAGAATCGATGATGTGTCCCAAATATTCAACAGAGGGCTTGAAGAATTCACACTTGTCTTTGCGAACTCGTAGGCCATACTCTTCCAGTCTTTGTAGGGTAGCCTCTAAATTCTTTAAGTGATCCTCTTCATTTCTTCCAGTGACCAGGATATCATCCAGATAGCACTGAACTCCTGACAAGCCACACAAGATCTGGTCCATAGCCCTCTGGAACAGGGTGGGAGCCGATGTGATTCCGAAGGGTAGGCGACAGTATCGATAAAGCCCCTTATGAGTCACAATAGTCAACAGCTCTTGGGACTTTTCATCGACGTGCATCTGTAAATATGCTTGACTCAGATCAATCTTACTGAACTTTTGTCCCCCAGCTAGGCCTGCGAAGAGGTCATCGATGCGGGGAAGCGGGTATTGCTCTGCACACAACACTGGGTTGACAGTGACTTTAAAATACCGCAAATCCGGAGAGAGCCATCTTTCTTCACTATTGGAATGATAAGAGTGGCCCATGAGCTATGGGTAACTGGTATTAGGACTCCATTGGTGACCAGGCGCTCCAGGTCTGCTTCAACTTTTGGCCTGATGGCATATGGCACAGTTCGGGCTTTCAGATATTTTGGTGGACTGCCAGGTTTAATGTTCAATGTCACAGTGATTCCCTTCATACTTCCCAAATCATCTCCAAAAACAGCAGCATGTTTTCTTAGTATAGGGGTTAGACTGGTTTCTTCTTTAGTCATCCGGTGCACTTCTGCCCAGTTCAGCTGAATCTTCCCAAGCCAAGACCTACCCATTAAGGCTGGGTAGTTACCTCTCACCACAAACAGTGGCAATTTAGCCTCCCATCCATTGAGCTCCACCTTAACATCAATAGTGCCCAACATGGGCACAGCTTCACCTGTATACGTCTTCAGAACAGTTTTTGTTGCCTTAAGCGGAAGATGCTGTAGCTTTTCCTTATACACAGTCTCAGGAACCAGCGAGACAGCTGCACCAGTGTCTAGTTCCATGCGTATAGGTTTGCCCTCCAATAAGGGGGTTACCCAGTATTCATGTGAGCCCGCTGCCAAAGACAAAACATGCAGTGGCACTTCCTCTTGTGAGGCGGTGTCACCTTGATCATCCTGGGTCTGCTCTAGGGTATGCAAGGTTCCTCTTTTTGTCGGCCAGACCACAGGCCTCTTTTTCTTTTGTTTACAGGCACACTCAGTGTGTCCCTTTTTGCCACAGTGTCGACACACCAGGTCCTTACACCAGCATTCTGATGCCTGGTGTCCTGGCTTACCACAGCGGTAACATTCTTGACTCTGCACAGTTTTGTGGGTCGGTTCTTGTGACACTTTTTGCACCCTAGGGGGTGCACCGATGTATTGTGCCTCCCTTGTAGCCAGTTCCATGGAGACAGCAATATCAACAGCCTTCTGTAATGTAAGCTGAGCCTCTGTCAGTAGGCGCTTCCGTATAGCTTCACTGCAGAGGCCACACACTAACCTGTCACGCAGGGCATCATTTAACATCTCTTTAAATTCACAGTGTTCTGCTAGCTTTTTTAAAATGGCTACAAATTGTACAACTGTTTCATCTTCCTTTTGGTCTCTTTTGTGGAACCTATATCTTTCAGCAATTACCAGTGGTTTTGGGGAGAAATGAGACCCCAGGATTTCCACAATGTCACTGTAAGATTTAGTCTCAGGCTTAACAGGGTGTAGTAAACTGCGTAGCAGAGAGTAGGTTTTAGCCCCTACAACAGTTAAGAATATTGGCACCTTCTTCGCTTCTGTAATGTCATTCGCAATACCAAAAAGCTCAAAACGCTCAGTATACACATGCCACTGCTCTGTATTCTCATCAAAAGGCTCCAGGGGCCTGGTCAGAGTAGCCATGATTTTTAGTTTCACTTTCACAGTCAGTGCAAACAAGCAGCTTTTTTTCTTTGTTTGGTCTTTACCTTGACTTCTACTTCCTTCTGTTACTGGAGCAGCACCAGGATCCCACCCTTGTCGCCAGTGTTATGTCCTAGGGGCAGCCGGTGTAGGAAGCAATCACTTGAGGCCAGAGAGCAGACAGCTAACCAAAACCTCCATTTTATTTACAGACACAGAGAGCTCACTCAGCCGGTTGAAACCGGCTGAGCTATCCCTTAATAGTCTAACTCAGTTGCCATAGTAACAAAACCCATGACAACCAAATACACAACAAATACTTCAGAGAGAATGACCCCATTAAGAAGGAAATGCTGGCTTTGAAAATTGATGGCTCCTTTTCTTTTACTATTTTGTGTCTTTATTCTCAGCACTAAGCTTTAAAAAAAACACACACACAATTTAGGGGAGGTTTATAACTAATGTTAAAACTGAGGCTTATACAAGAATATTCTGTTAAAAGTTAATATTTTCCTTTCAGGAAGATCTATTAGATTTTGGAATTGTCTCCCAAGGGAAGTGCTGACAACTCTGAGATATTCATTTAAAACTTGACTGGAGAAAACTCCGGAGAACAGACTGTATGCCAGGTGTAGTCAATATGCGGACCACCAGACACTTTTGAATAGACCCAAACATTTTATTTATTTACTTATTATTATTATTGGGGTTTTTTTACATTATTTTCTCTGGAGTCTGTACCTTGACTATACCTTGTCAAAGAAATTTGGGCCTTGACAAAATTGACTACCTCTGCATAGTACAGTCCTACATTGAAAGGGTGTGAATTAGATCCTGGGTAAGGTATTTTCTAAACCAAATTTCTATAACACGAGGCGTAGCCAGAGATGATGGGGAAACTTATTTTATGGATGTGTGGAGAATGAATTAGAGGGAACTACAGAGATCTTGTATCACAGGATGTTGCAGACCAGTAGGCTACTGAGGACTGTGTTAGCTTTTAAGACAGGCAAACCCTTGAACTGCTATGGAGCCACATATATTTCAATGGTATTCCATGAAAGCATAGATGTCTGCCTAGATAGATCAGTTCAGAGGACTGGGGCCCAAAACACTGCAATCATTTTTACAGAAAACCTGAGATACTTCTTCCCAAAATGTAAGTCTGGAAGCCATTTGGCCTGGTATAGATAAGAATAAGAACTTTCAGATGCCTGCTGGGATACACAGAGTTTTCACCATCACTTTAAAAACAAGTTTCAGCAAGAAGCCACCCAAAGTACATAGGTTTAGTGTACTTCTACCAACCCTTATGAGTCAAAGATATCTCTTACTTACGATGATCCTGCTGGATGAGATAAATACACTCAATTTCCCTTTTCTCTGACAAAGTCCTCCATCACTACAGTCCTCAAGGCTGGTGTTCTTACTAACCTCTTTTACACCCATCCACCGTTAAAGGATTCTTCAAAAATCTTTCCTCCTTTGAGCCATCCATAAATGTGTTCTGTTGGACATGGACTACAACTGCTGTGAAGCAGTGAGCAACAATTAAACGGCCCAAAAAGCCAAGCATGTAGCTACTGAAACTCCATCTTCAGCTGTCTTGCACTAAGGTCATGCATTTTTAACTGTTGTGGCATGGCCACGAAGCAATGCAACACATTTAGCTTAAAAATACTTTGTAAATTCAATCCAGCTGGACTACTAAGGATCATGTTGGTTGAAATTTGACCTTAGCTCATATATCCTGTGAGTCTGTTTTCTTAAAATTCTTTACCTATTTGGGAAGGTGATCTGACCTTAGCAAACGCATGCCCATGCCCCAAAATGTAATAATTTCACCAGGAGTCTGTCTTATTTCTACAAATTCCTTAGCCACTTGGAGAGCCACTCACCGATTCCCAGTGCTACAAATAAACAAATGGATAATAATGACTCAATCCTGCAAATTGTTGAGCACCCTCACTGAATTCAGTGGGAGTTGAAGGCACACAGCATCTTGTAGAAATGATCATTTGATCTCCAATTTCTTTACAGCTCAGCAATAAGAGTCACTAAGTAGAATTTATAAAAGAATAATTAAAAAAGGAAGCCCAGGGCATCAAGGTATAAATTGAACCCTCTTTCTCCTTAACCCCAACAGATTAAGGCTGATTAAGGATGTTATTTCAAATTTGCATCTTAACACAAAACCCAGCGAGTTTCACATTGTGGTAAATTTCATTGCAAATATTTCATCACTTCTATGGTAAAACAATAAGGTATGTGATAGCAGCATCTGTATGCAAATACCTTCTTCTGCATAAGCCTGCCAGGAAACAAATATATCACTAACAAGGGTAGCTAGTTTTTTGGATTTTTTTTAAACTACATAGTATTAATATTTTATAATTCAATAGCTGTATCTACAAACAATCTATTCAATACCTTCCAGGATAGAGGACTTCCTTTGTCTTGGTCATTAAGGCAAAGTGGTTTTTTGGTTGGTTGTTGTTTTTTTCCTGAAATGAAAAGTATAGTTAGTTATATATCATTAAGAAGTAACCTTTCCAGGGTTCAAGTCACTCACAAATTCTCATTTTACTTCCCTTCATAAAGTATTCACAGAAAAGCTACAAGGGGCCAATTTATATCAATTAATATGCATAATGCTGGAGGTGAAGCTCACTTTTATCCAACATAAGTTGAAGTCTTTAATCAACTATGTATTCATATTAAATGAAAATCTTTATTCTGGATCCCTGTCTAAAGGTTCTATATTTTGTATCCTACACAGGCCTGAGGCCAGACAAGCAAAAGTAGGGAGGCTAGAGGAAGCTGTGGGGGACTGTGGCAGGCCTGGCACCACCCCACCCCTTTGTGGCAGGGGTGGGATGGTGTTGGTACCTCGCCACTCACAAGTTCGCGCGCTCGCCTCTCTGTGGGCAGCCTGATGCGGCCTAATGGCCTGTCTCTCTGCAATCACCCCTTGGCCAGGGTAGTGGGTCCTAACAGCTAGAGTCCTTGTAAATCGCTCCCAGCATTGGAGCAGTACAGTGCAATGGTCAGAGTCCATAGCCCCCTTCCCCCCTTGCAGGCAGAGTAGGGAAGCCTAGCAGTCAGCATCCATGTGTCTCATTCCCAGAGTCAGGGCAGCCAGAGTCCATATAACTCCCCCTTCACAGGCGGGATAGTACAGCCTAGCAGCCAGAATCCCAGGAACCCACCCCGAGTGTCAGGGTGGTGTGGCCCAATGGCCAGGGTCCATATAAATCACGCATCACATTGGAGCAGTGTTGCCTAATGGCCAGAGTCCATGCAATCCCCCTCACAAACTGGGTTGTGCGGCCTAGCAGCTGGTGTCCTTGCAACTCACCCCAAGTATCAAGGCAGTGTGGCCCCAATAGCCAGCATCCATCTAATCCCCCTTTCAGGCAGGGTAGATGGCCTGTTGGCCCAAGTCCATAGGATTCCCAGGATGCATGCGGGGGAGGAGGTGGTAGGGGGACCCGGGCCCACCCTCTCCACCGGGTCCTGACCCAGGGCCCTGGTAGTGGCAAATTCCCCTTCCCACCAGCTCAGCGGGGATCTGCCCCGGGTCACTTCACTAATGCCATCTGCCCCTGGGTCACTTCCTACCATAAACACTGGTTTCTCCACTTCAGGGGGGTCCTCCAGTCTGTTCCCCTCCTGCGACATACTCCGTCTGGACATCAGGGTGCGTCCCAGCTTGGCTGGCCTCTGGTGTGCTGTCTGTCCCTCATCAGGAGCTGGTAGCATACCTCCTTCCCCTCTGGCAGTCAGCCCAGGCTGAGCAGCTCTGCAGGTTTTATACCTCTTCTCCATTTGGAGCATGCCTAGCAGAGCTTCCGGAGCATGGCTTCCTCTTCTAGGAAGGAAGGGTTAACCCCTATGGTACAGGGACAAAAAATAAACACATGCACACAAGTTAAAAATATCAAGAACAGGTGGTCCTCCCTCATAACATTTAGAAATAGTAGGTGCAATTTCCTATACTTTTAGATAATGTAAACTCATTTCAAAACAAATCTTGAATGTAAAAAACTAAAACAAAACCCACCACATAAGCACCAGTGTTTGGGATTTATCTGGAATTATTTATGAGAAAAGCTTGCCAATAGCAAATTATATTTTGATAACATACCAATAAAAATGACTATGATAATAGTAGTTCTAAGATAATGGTGCAGCTGCTGATTTCACAGATTTGTCAGCATTCAAATACACAGGCACTAAAGGACAGGAACAATGAACCATACCGTAGCACTGAGACTAGAGAACTGCAGCCTTTCTAAGGAAAAGATTGCTGGTTCTACTCTGACTGGAAAGGGTGGGGGGACACCTTTCCACCTCCCTTAGCTGAAACATTATGGATTATAACTTCTGCTCCAGAAAAAGTTTCACACACCCATTTCATAGTATACTTTCATATCCTTCTCCTGACGTCTCCCAATATATAAAACCAAACTTAAAATGGATGTTTGTTATTTTGACATGTTGCCATAAGTTTTGTATAAAACAACAAAATAATTGACTTACAGTGTCTGCTTTTTGTTCTTTTCTTTAACTTCACTCAACCTTTATCTTTCCTTCTAGCTATGTCTGTCTCATTACCCATAGTCACATTATTTCCTCTTGGTTAACTTTCCTTTTCAACCTTCTTCCTTCTGACTTTCACTCTATCCACCCATATTCTTCCTTTCCTATGCCTCTTCCAGCTGCAGCTTAGTTGTCACAGTCTCTTACCTCTCTACCTACAGGAGAGTTTTTACACCCTTTTGGTCTCCGCCTCCCCATCCCCACAAAGTATAAGTCTCTGTTTTGAGTTTCTTCCCTTTTATTTTCCTTCCTGCCCTCTCCACCCTCCCCAAAGTCTCCCTCCCCCACATTGGGTCTCCTTACTGGGGTCATTTCCTAGAGTTCTTTGCCCACCACAGAAGTTTGTGTCCCTGTTTCCACTCCCACCTCTTCTCCAACCTCTCCTACAGCTGTGGGACTCTGTGTCCTCCTCTCTTTACATCGGTTAGGTGGCTTTGTGTTTCTAGGTCTCTGATTCACTTCCCTCTATATTCCTCCCTTCTCTGTGTGTCCCCTGCAGCTTCCAACCATCCCCCCTTCTTTCACAACCTTCTTGGCCACCAGATTCAGTGATTATGGGTAAATGACTTCATCTTCTTGTTTGTTAAAATCCAGAAGGTGCCCATTGACCCATCACTGCTGAGTGTGAACAGTGGAAACAATAGCCAGACTGTGGCTAGATCAGTTACTAAACCAACAGAAGGGAAGTCAGCAAGATCATCAGCAGGAACAGATTTTGTTAGGACATTCTTCACATGTCTTTTCCTCAAGAGAGCCAAGTGGTCCCAGCTGTTCCTTGCTTTGACATACTGAATGAGGATTATATACGTTGCTGAATCAAGGGCAGAGTGTAGCTACCTGCCAGGATTTGTATGCAGCTGTGTCTATTAGCTGAAGGGCATTTCTCCTGCACTGTGCACCAACCTTTAGAAAAAGGAATGATACTACATATGCGAAATAGGAATCCTACAGAATATGGGTAGACTCTTTCATAGTGAACCAAGCCATTAACATTACGTAGCACGTGTGCTTTCTTTACAAAGTTGCATTTTGCCTCTTATATTGAGGGTCTGCCGCTTTGGTGTGAGAGATCACACACGCAGGGCCAGTGGGCAACAGAATTCGGCTTGCAGGCAGCCATGGTAAGCCACAGTCTTTTGGCTTCTTTAACCTTCATAACATGTGGGAATGTTTCAAACAGCAGCACCCGCATTTCACGTACCAAGCACCTGTTAGTTTAGCCATTTAAAATGAGTTGGCCATTTAAAAGGAGGGGCTGTGGTTTTTGGGTTAAAATGCAGCACAAACCCAACTAACCCCCCCCCATACACACAGTCATAGACTCAGGCCAGTTGGGTACAGCAGAATAGCTGAAGGCAGATATACTGGCCACTGGATTAACAGTTTTCTGTTCCCTGACTGACCAGAGCAGGGGCTGCTCCAGGCTAATGAGAACACCTGACTCTAATTAACCTGTAAAGAGTCAGGTGAGGCCATTCAGTTAATGTGGCCACCTGACTCTAATTAAGGCCCTGCTGTTACTATAAAAAGGGCTCACTCCAGTCAGGCAGGGGAGCCAGAGGAGAGGAAGTACAGCTGAAGGGCCGGTTACCAAAGACACCCTAAAACATCGTTAAAGGAGCCGTAAGGTAAGGGTGAAGAAGGGAGAAGCAGGAGAGCTGTGGGGAAGTGGCCCAGGGAAATGTAGCAACTCTGGCAGTGAGAGGTTGGCTGCCAACAACTGCTACCATTAGGGTCCCTGGGCTGGAACCCGGAGTAGAGGGCGGGCCCGGGTTCCCCCCAACCCACCCCTACAGGAACAGCTCCTGGAAGGGGAAGTCAGGTCCCTGTCAGGACAGGAGGCTGAACAGAGACTGTGGGAGTTCTCTCACCAACCTCCTTGCAGCCTATGATGAAAAGGGCTCAGTAGACTGTAACCCTGGCCCTAGAGAGAGAAGGGCTACGTGGAGGGTCACAGTGAGCCACTGAGGCTAAGCATAAACCGCCTAGAAGCGCAGGACCCACAGGAGCAAGGTCAGAGCTCTGCCACAACACACACACACAACACCCAATTCTCTGGGATGATCACTTCACCCCTCCTTCCACTGCGTGGCTAACAGGCTTTGGGAGTATATCCAGGAGAGCTTAATTGAGATTAATGATTCATAGACTCTAGGACTGGAAGGGACCTCGAGAGGTCATCGAGTCCAGTCCCCTCCCTCATGGCAGGACCAAATACTGTCTAGACCATCCCTGATAGACATTTATCTAACCTACTCTTAAATATCTCCAGAGATGGAGATTCCACAACCTCCCAAGGCAATTTATTCCAATGTTTAACCAACCTGACAGTTAGGAACTTTTTCCTAATGTCCAACCTAAACCTCCCTTCCTGCAGTTTAAGCCCATTGCTTCTTGCTCTATCCTTAGAGGCTAAGATGAACAAGTTTTCTCCTGCCTCCTTATGACACCCTTTTAGATACCTGATGTCCCTGGAGGATTTCTGCTCCATCCCCATACACATTAACAGACTTTTCCAGTAGCTGTACTGGCCGTGAATGCATCCCAAGTCTTCAGGGCAAATTAATCATTAAACACGCTTGCTTTTAAACCATGTATTATATTTATAAAGGTACACTCACCAGAGGTCCCTTCTCTGCCTTCTAGGTCTGGGAGCCCGCCTTCGGTGGGGTGGGAGGGTACTAGATCCAGGGTGAAAAACAGTTCCTGGTTGGGGAGGAAAATGGTTTCTCCACTTGCTTGCTGTGTGCTATTGTCAACCTCCTCCTCCTCATCATCTTCCTCACCCTCAAAATCCGCATTCCTGTTGCGTGAGAACCCATTGACGGAGTCCACACACAGGGCTGGGGTAGTTGTAGGGGCACCCCCTAGAATGGCAGGCAGCTCATCATAGAAGTGGCATGTCTGGGGTTCTGACCTGGAGTGGCCGTTTGCCTCTCTGATTCTTTGGTAGGCTTGCCTGAGCTCCTTAAGTTTCACGTGGCACTGCTGTGTGTCCCTGTTATAGCCTCTGTCCTTCATGCCCTTGGAGATTTTTTCAAATGTTTTGGCATTTTGTCTTTTGGAACAGAGTTCTGATAGCACGGATTCCTCTCCCCATACAGCGATCAGATCCAGTACCTCCCGTTCAGTCTATACTGGAGCTTTTTTGCGATTCTGGGACTCCATGGTCACCTGTGCTCATGAGATCTGCACGGTCACCTCTGAGCTCGCCACGCTGGCCAAACAGGAAATGAAATTCAAAAGTTTGCGGGGCTTTTCCGGTCTACCTGGCCAGTGCATCTGAGTTGGAAGTGCAGTCCAGAGCGATCACAATGCAGCACTCTGGGATAGCTCCCAGAGGCCAATACCATTGAATTGCATCCACGCTACCCCAAATTCGACCCAACAAGGTCGATTTCAGCGCTAATCCCCTCATTGGGGAGGAGTACAGAAATCGATTTTAAGAGCTCTTTAAGTTGACAAAAATGGCTTCATCTTGTGGACGGGTGCAGGGTTAAATCCATCTAATGCTGCTAAATTAGACCTAAACTTGTAGTGTAGACCAGGGCTAGGCAACAATTGACCAAGTAATATTACCTTTATTAAATTCAAACTCAATACCTTGCTTGTCATTGACCTGTCCTGGTCATCCTGAAAACAGACAGATTCTGAGCTTGATGAAGCCAAGTTCTGAGACATTCTCCTATCACAGTGATTGTAGCTTCATGTTTAGAGAATGTAAACATTTATGGTATTGTCATGCAAAATTGGCCTAATTAACTTGTCATATTCCTAACTACACTTGCATAAAAGTAAAAATATCTTCAATTCCATTCTTGTCATTGTTGTTTACATTTATAATCTTCCTTTATATTGTCTTTCCTTAGAATAGGTAGAGTATCATTAAAAGTGATGTTTGTGGAGATAACAAAAGACTACTTAGCACCTGTGTTTACTTGCAAATCAGTGCATTTAATAATTGCTTCTAAAACCACTATTTTGGGGGAAAGTTATGATTTAGAACAGTTATGGATATCTCAGGTGAGGTAAGCACAGGTAAGCTGTGGCATAGGTAGGACAATAATCATCCTAGATAGAGATTATTTTTAAATATATTTAAAACTTCATGTTGTCACTTAATATTTCTATTTTAAGGAACCAGCTGTGTGAGCAGGAGGAGAATCTGAATGCTCAAGTTAGTTTCTAGGACCAGGCAAAGCTGCCAACCTGTTTAGATATTGATGGAGAATTGTTATTTATTTATTTAGAGATGGGGTAAAAACCAGAACCATTCATATGAGATATTTTCTCCTCTGAATTTTTGGGAGTTCACAATAAATAGGACCCCATTCTGAACAATCCCTCATTTTAAGATTTGAAAAAACAAAAAATTCTTCAAACACAAAATCAAAATCACTTATAAAGTTTCTTAAAATGCTGAACATTAAAGCTAGGTAAATAAATCAAAAATCTTTCCATGAACATTCAGTATAATAATCAAATGAATTCACTCCCATTTCATCTGCTTCCCTTAGAATCATAGAATATCAGGGCTGGAAGGGACCTTAGGAAGTCATCTAGTCCAACCCCCTGTCAAAGCAGGACCAATCCCCAGACAGATTTTTACCCCAGTTCCCTAAATGCCCCCCTCAAGGATTGAGCTCACAATCTTGGGTTTAGCAGGCCAATTCTTAGACTACTGAGCTATCCCTCCCGCTTCCTGCACAAGGTTTAAGTTTGGGGACCACAGAGACAAAATTCTTATTTAGACCTTCACCATCTTGTATCTTGACTAATGCAACCTTTTCCTTTCTGTCCTTAACGAATGCTATCTTGTACCATATACATCCACTCAAAACACTGCTGCAATAATCATTTTCCCAGCTCATCACCAAGTCAATACATACACTCCTGTCTTTACTTCCCTTCATTGACAATCCCCTTCTTCTCCACATTAAATTACTTTATTTCACCTTTAAGGCCCTTCATAGCCTATTCCCCATCCTGATGTCATCTCTTACGTACTATCAAACTATCAAATTCTGCCTCCACTTGGATAACTGAGACTGCATCTTTGGCAATTTGGCAATTTTTTTTACAAGGCCCTTTGCTAACCTGGAACATTATATCATGTTACACCATGTGGGGCTTTCTCTTATATGAAGTCAATTTATGTGTTTTGTTGTCAATGAAACAAAGGCAGAAAATTTAAAATTGATAAAGGGAACACTTAATCTAGGATCAGAAGTAGCCTATGGAATTCATTGTCACAAGCAATCCTTGAGGGCAAGAGCTTATTCAAAAAAGGATTGAACATTTATATGGATAATGAGAACATCCACAGTGCCTTGAGATGGGCGTATTTTTAAACAGAGTTTGGCAAGAGATAGACCATCATGCTGCAAGAGCACAAGCCAACCTCCAACTGAGGTGTGTAGGAAAAAATATCCCCTGAATGGCTGGTTATTCCCCACTTGTCCACTTCAGGCTTCTTGCACATTCTTCTGAAGTATCTGGGGCTGGCCACTCTTAGTATTTAAATAAATGGACTATTTCTCTGGTATGGAAATTGCTATGTTCTTACATAGCTATAAGATTAAGGCAAGATCTATTCTGGTACACCCATATCTGGGCTAAAAAGCTGCTTTATATAAATGTAGCTTTGCCAGTGAACATAAAATATTGAAGGAGGAGGATACTGTCTCAAATCTCTCTTAGCATATATTTAACAGCTGTGATGAAATAGGAATTCCTGTAATTAGGACAGCAATGTGCTCACACCAATTTTTATAGATTCAATTTATTATTTTTAGCTTCTAAAAGAAAAATAACTGTCTGCTACTGTATGTTCAAGGATTTAGCAGAGTCAGTAAACATTTTAAATTGAATTGAATTTATTTATTCATCCCCATCAAGGCTCACAGGAGTTTGAGATAGAAAAAGACCAACTATTGGTAAGTCCTCGAATCCATCTCCCTGCCACCATAGTATGCTGCAGTTTAGTGTTTTCTCCAGCTACATTTTAAATGTCTCAAGTGATAAGACTTCCACCATTTCCCTTGAGATTGCACTCCATAAACTACCAGATCTCACTGTCACATCATTCCTGATAACTGACTTACATTTTTTACCCTCCTAAATTGTGTAAATTTGTACTTTTTCAACTAATTCTGTTATGGAAAGTTTAGATTCTCATTTGAATTTTATAGTTAATGAAAACATTACATTACAGTTTCCATTATTTTAATTTAGTCCTCTGTGTGAACCCAAAGGAGAAAAAAAGGAGAAATCATAGTGGTAAGTTGGGTCCCAATAAAATAAAATAAAATAAAGCATATGTGATTCTCCTCTCACTTCCACCAGTCAATAGTAGTGTAATGATATAAATCTACTGAGAGAGAAGAATCAGGTGCATTATGCATATATCTTCCATGCTCATTTTTAGCAGCTGTTCATCACTTGTTTCACACTGTTCACTGCTCCATTTGGATCAATTTCCCCCACCTGCAGGAGTCTCCTGCTGATAGAATTCATTACTTAAATGCAACAAAGGGGTAATGATTTGTCTGACTTGAGCAGATGGATTTATCAGCATGTGCATTTTTATCGTGACAGCAAATGGGAGTACTGAAAAGGCAGGTGCTATGCACATGTTATATTTTACATAATGAATTATTGTTTTACTTCTCTGGATGTTTTGGATAGTTTGAAAAATGTGTAATTACTGTAAAGTCCAATGAAAGAGCCAGAATAAACCTACCTACTCAGAATTAATTGGTATTCAAGTTTATAATTACTGGCTCTGTCAAATAGATCTATTCTGATTATTTTGCTTTATTAGTACTGTCACTTCTTTTGAATTTTAACACTGTTTAAATCAACCTGTCTCTAGTAATTTACATGAGTTACACAATTACACAGGTAGCAATTAGAGTAGCCTAGGCATCAAATCTAACTATTATTAGAATTGTGGACCTGTACATTTTGTTCATTAGGTGATAATTGTATGGGTAATGAGAAATAGATATATTCTGTAGGTAGTTTTTATATTTATTATTATTATTATTTTATTATTGGAGTTCTTGCACTATTTAAATAAACTAATTCAATGCTATTTAATGCTGGAAAGAGTTTGATGGGGAAAATGTAAACTCAGGTCAGCTGAGTTACTTTATTATGTCAGAGTGTTAGTTTTATGTTTGAATATATTAATTGTTTAGAGAAAACATTAAATGGTGTAAAAAGCACAGCCATTCATTCTCTACTACATCATTACATGAGGTCATATCATTTGTGGGTGAAATCTATTGGTGTTTCTAAGGTCACACTTCTACATGGTCCAAAATAATAACTTATGTACAATATTTCCTCCAAGCACAAAGCAGTCTCATTCTAAACCTCCTAATGTTCCAGAGGCTGTTTTCGTTACTGAGAGATTTTTCTTTATTATCTCACTCACTGGACATCTTCAACACAAACTCCTGTGGCAGGAACCTCAATCCTCTATTGAATTCAATGAAAATTGCACATGCCTTTCAGCTCTCAGGATTTTTCCTTTCTTATTATAAAGTCTCATTCAATACAGCTACATCTTCGCTGGCTTTGAGTGGTAGAGAGAAAAAGTAGGCAGTAGATCTGGGTTTGGAAATATTTTGTGACAAACAGATGTGTGTGCTTATTCAACCTGTAAATTAACATACCCTAAAATATATACACTCCATTTTCAAGTAACATATTTGTGATACACCCAAAATCATCTGTATAACCTGGAGCTGGCTGCCTGAAGAACTATTTGTGATGTAAAAAGGAAATCAATACATAGACAGATGGGGATTTTAAGTACTTTTTGCCCTTAGAATATTTTGGACATGTTGCTGAGATGGCTATTAGTAAGATGACGGGATACAGGCGTGTTTCAGAAGGAAAAAAAAATACAGGCTAGTAGCCTCAGCAGAGCACTGGGAGACAGGAACACCTGAGCTCTGATACCAACTCTCTTCTTGCCTCAGTTACCTCCTCTGATCTGCAAAAGGGGCATAACGCTAACCTATGATAATGGGACAGTGCAAGAATTAATCAGGTAACATTTCTAAAGCACAATAAGTAAACATTTCTGCTTCAAAGACAAGGGCTCCTTCCACATTATCTGAAAGAGAGTTTCCTGTAGTTGTCAGTAGTGGGGTACCCTGACACCTCCTGGGAGGTACTGGGATTCAGATCCACCTCTAAACCATATTTCCTTCTCTGCTTCCTCCTTGCTCCCAGAGGGTAGTCATTTTCTGTTGATCTATACCACTTGTAAACTACTACTCCCCCTACAGCTGTGCTGGTCAGCAAAATGGGGGTCCAGCTTAGCCTCCACCCTGTCCCCACTTCTCCTTACCCATATCCTACCCCTTACCAACCACCTGTGCCAGGGAAGGAATAAATCGACACACAAACCCTCTTGCTCCTGTGTGTGCAATGCCAAGGTTCGGGTAGCACTTGTCGAGTTATAAAGTAGGTACTTACTCACTCACACAAGCACATAGTCCAAGTTACAATATAGTCCTTAATTTGCTTCTGGGACTGGGATGAAAATAAATTACAAACAATATACCCTTGAGGCTGTCTCACATTCCTCCCTGTACAGGTTAGTGGTACACAAACTAGGACAATATAACCTAAGAGCTAAATATTCAAACATAGGCACATAAATTAATCCTGCAAAATATAACTTGGCTGATAGGAACTGGCAATTATACTCACAAAATGGATATCTATGTATGTGAAAACCTCCCTGCATGTGCAGTTACTCACTTTGTGCATATCCAATACTTTTTGAGATACATTTTCAGAAGGGCAAGATCCACCTTCCCAGTTTATGGATATAATTTGCATATTCAGTTTGTACCTGATTTGTGCCTTTAACTACTTACAACTGAAATCAAAGTACATAGATTAATCTTTGTAACTCAACAGTAGGTGCATAAGTTGCAGGGGCAAATTGCAAATCGAAGTTATCCTTCTGAAATTCTATCCCTTTGTGCAATTATCTTTGCAAACTGGGTGCTATTTTGAAGGAGGAAATGGCCCTATAAAAGGCCAAGATATGCCCTTCTATACAGACATGTGACATGCACTTACAGAAATAGGAAGTATATGCATAGAATTTGGCTTTCTGTGTCTATGACTTTGAAAAACAAACTGTGTCAGGCTAACCAATTACATTTATTTGACTTTTATGTTTTAAAATGGTTGGTAACATGAAAAACTATAGAACTAAAAGAAAAATGATTTAGAATAGACCAGTAGACAATTAAGTAGTATAAAACACAGGCCTGTATGGCAGTTTCATTAATCTGTAGATAAAGCATATTATTTTGTATTAATAATATTACTGTTTCACAAAGTGGCTAGTATTAATGATACTGTTATTGATTTATTTAAATCTCATTAGGTTTTTTTGTAAACTGTATTGAATTGCATTTAAAATGTATTGGTTTGTTTATAATTATTTTGTGTATGAATCACAATGTGTTGACCTGTAAAGTACAGTACACTCACTCATTTGCATAAATTGTTGATTTCGATTAGTTTATGTGTAGAATGAATGGGTGTACATGTCTCTTTAATTTGTATGTTTATGTTAATACTTAGATTTGTGATGACTTAATTTTGTAGCTAAGGGGTATTTCACAAAAGATGTGATCTCCAGACTGCGAAGAATAATCATAAACCACAACACTCCAATTGCAACAAGTAATTTCATGTATTTAATGTCAACAGAAAGACACCAATTCAGCAATGACAAACACTGAGCCAGTTTTATTCCTGGTGCAACTTCAATAAAGTTGCAGAATTCCACTGAAGGCAATGGGGTTTAATGAGGAACAATTTGGTTCCTTTCTGTCTTTTCAGAACATGTCCTTCAAATGAACTGTTCAAATCCAACACGTGGCCCTATATATGTTCTCATAACAGTCCTTACAGTTCAGAGAACCATCTACAACCAGAACGTCATAAACTCACCCAAGGAATCCAATAGTGATGTTTTTCTATATTGTCTTCAGAAACAGAGGGTAAAGACCTATCATTATTTGGGCCCTAAATCAGTAAGGTATTCCTAAAACTTTAGTGGGATGACCCACACATTTAATGTTACACATGTGCATAAGTAACTTGCTGAGCTGGGGCCTTATTGTGGTGCCTAATATTGTATTGCATGACCTAGAAGTAGAGTGGAATGAAAAAAAAATCAGAATTTTCCATTCCCTGGGGAACTCCAGTATTTTGACATTTGTTTTCATCCCAAAGTGGGAAAAAATACTGACTTTTTTCATTAAACTGAAAGTTCCAAAAAAATGTTGATCTGGAAATAAGGGAAGCCTTTCTATGCCCCCCTCTCCTACTCCACTGGCCCTCATCTGAGGGATATACCTGGGAGAAAAGGGGCATGGTGAGGGCAACCCTGTGCCTGCAATCCCCCAATGCTGGAACAGCACTTTGAGGCTATTGGTAGCCAGTGTAAAGTAGAGCAGTCCCTGAGGCTGCTCCTCTTTATGCCAGGAACTGTCCAACTGGCCAGATAATCTCATGATCAGGGACACAAAGTTGGCTTAAAACCACCTCTGCCTGTCTCCCTGCTGGGCGACTACAAGAGTAGCTCAATTACGGCACAAGACCGCAGCCTATATATTAAAACTTTCTTTATTTCCTGCCCTTTCTCAAGCTTCCAAAATATCTTAAACTAATAATGGAAGGACAAAGAAAGATATTATTTAAGGAGTCTAACTTAACACAAAAGCTAATGCATTTCAAATATAATTCATTGATGTTCACCAGATTAACAACAGAATTTGTATAAAGCAGCATGCATCTCTTTAAACCAGTTTTCCGCATATGAAAAATGATCTCTTTAAATATTAAACATCAGAGTTACAGTACAGCTAATGCAAACGTCAAATAGGTTCCACAGTACCAAATGAAATCGGTTTTGCTAGCAATATGTGTGGTGCACATGAATCAATACATTTCATAAGTGGGATCGTGTTTTCAGTTTAGTACTTTTTCCTACTACCATCTAGAGGAATTGGATAGTGGGCACTACACAGCTGGAGCATTTCAATCCTGGATTTTGCTTCTTTATTTTCATTCAATCTGTGCCAGCTGCTTCTGGGGCTAAATCTGTCTTCAGATACATTCAAGCAAGCCCACTGAAGTTAATGGAATTCCACAGAAGTAATCATGGGCAGGATTTGGCTCTAAGTGTTTCTGCAGTATGCTCTGTTTGCTTATGAACAGGTCCACCCTTTGAACTATGGACAATTGCTCAGTCCACCAACCATGTTGCTCTGCATGCAACAGTTCTCAAACACAACAGATTATAAAACCCATGCATGTCTTTTATACAGAAAAAGAATTTGAAACCCATAAACGCTGAGAGACAGATCCCTTGCTACACTTCGTTGTAGTCACTTACATCATGTCAAAATGGGTGTAAAATGCTACAGCGTCAAAATGGCAATTTTGCACAGTTGTACAGCTGTAAATGACCACACACACTGCAAAGCAATAGGGAACCTGGCCTTCAAGGTTCTATACTGACATTTACTATTTGAAGACTATTTTTAATGCAAATATCTATATTTTTGGTCACATGCTCTACTCATGTCATATGTCACTCTCAGGGATTGTCTACCCTTAAAATGCTACAGTGGCATGTAACACTTCTGTGTATACACTACTTATGCTGATGGAAGGGTTCTCCTATCAGCATAGGTAATCCACCTCCCCAAGAGGTGGTATCCAGGTGCTCGGGGATTTAGGTCAGTTTAACAATACCGTGGATTTTTCACACCCCTGACCAACATAGCTAAACCAACCTAATTTTCTGACGTAGACCAATTTTAGTTATACAAATGCTACTGTATGTTTGAGAGACTTATTTCTGTGCAAATTCCACACCAATTCCATGTTCTTAGCAAAATACCAACTTTACATCATTTATACCAATGTATGAGTTAATGATCTGAGCTTTAGTTTACCCACCCTGGGACACCTGTTAGGGGCACCCCAGGACCAGCGGCCTGACCTGGGGCCATTCACCCCCGAGAGGAAGGCAGACAACATTTAAAACCCTGCCTGGTTAGTTCCAGCACCTATCCCCACATTCCATGGGCAAATCACTGGCGTGCGCGGGGCCCCATTGGCATAGTGGTAACTGCAGGCAGCTTGTGCCACTGCGATCCCTCCTTTGGGTGGACCTACCACTTCTGGAGGCCAACAGCTGTGTGATGAGTATTATCAGGCCTTCACCTCATCCTGCAATCTCTCAAGATGCATCACACATGGCAAACATTCTCATAGCCCAAAGATTTCATCCTTAAAGAAAACTAACTCTTGGGAATCCTCTTCTAAAACAAACACTGGACTACTGGTTCTGTGACTACTTCTGCTCCGATAAAGTGACAACATCTTCTGCTAAGTCTGGCTGCAGCTGCACTATTCTGAAAAGGTCTGTTTTTTTTGCCACAGCAAGAGATGCTGGAATGTTATTCACTTGCCAACCAGCCCAATTTACCCACTGGGTCATACTCTAAAATACAAAATAATGACACTGAAAATAGAAAAGAATGCAGAGGCTATTTTTGCACTTATTCTTTTTACTGTCTGAATAGAAGACTTAAAAGAACAATCCACCAAAATTTACAAATGTGACATTATTGGAAAATAATAAAGATCCATAATTCTATCTGATGGTCCAAGTGTTTCCAGTACACTAATAGACAGGTTAGTGTCTAGGCACCAAACAGAAGGATTCAGAGTCACTCTTCCCTGTTCTTCCCTCAGTTGAATCTTGATTCTACTAGCCAAATAACTTCATTCTTACTTGTGGTAAACTTAAATAAGCTGTGTTGCAGCTGGACACTTATTTCTTGGAGACATTTGTGCAGCTGTCTGGTAGAAGGATACAAATAACCATGTGTTGCCAATGCACTGTTGACATTTAAATCCATATAATCTCACTATGCCCCCAAGTTGTTTAACACAGATGATGAAAAGTAGAGAGAAAAGCTATAAGTCTAGTTAATGTCAGGGCTCTCAGTGAAGAAAAGCAGTCCTAAGACCTGTTCTGAGAGGAATAAGAGGACTTATCTATGAGCAGTAGGGTCTACTCTTGCCATGTCACCCATATAAACCAACAGTGCCTTAAAGGGCAAATGCAGAGGGTAGATCTATAGGAATAAACATGGATGTTTTGTCCATAGTTGATGGCTACCAGAATGCCCATCAGATAGCCAGTGTAACCAGTGCTGACTCCAGGCCACAACCAGGCCTGAGGGATAACTGAGAGGCTCTAGGTTGCAAGTGGAAATTAGCCAGTATCAGTCATCAGTTCACATAATAGGTACTCAATCAAACTTTCTAATAGCAGTCAGGAGGAATTAAGGGAGCAAAGTAACAAGTATCCTTAGCATTTGCTCTGATGTGTGCAAAGCAGTGGTAATCAACTGATGGTGTTTTCAAGCAGCTTGGCACAGCTATAAAAATAATCACTACAGACAGAAGTGTTTCAGGGAAAATAAAGTTCAGGATTAACAAATTGTCTGTGAATCATTAAGGAATAGGGCATGAAATGATATTAAGCCATGGCAACAAAGGGCTTCCAATTATTTATGAAAAAAGCCAACCGAGACAAACTGCTGTAGCATTCATTAAACTAATGAGGGGAAGCACCTTGAATTGCAGTTCGAGGATAATACCTTGAGGTCAGAATAAAATTTGATGCAGCTTTGGTTTGATCTGTCTTCTGAAAACTGTGACATTCCGTTTAAAAATTCAGCCTTGTAGAATCTGAAGTAGAAAATGGTTTTGACTACCTATGACAGGGTGCTGCCAGCAGCTATAAACAAAGCCTCTTTGGGGACACAGCATTCTGATCACTTAGAATACAGGACAACTGGGTGTAGTTAGAGTAGGAGGGAATCAGGTGGTCCAATTGGATTTGGAAGGTTAGAGGGTATCACTTGTAGCTGTAGGGAGTCTGATGAGCTAATTAACTTACCAGCTGGATAGCTCAGAAAAGAAAGCAAGCAGGATAAAAGGCTAGGCCAGGGAGTGGGGAGGTATCTGCTGCTATTGTGTATTGTACCAAAAGGAAAAAATGTAATAATAATAATAAATAAAGCTATCTGTGAAGGTACCCTGGTGGAATGTGTGGACTGTTTAATCACCAGGAGGACTTCCCAGCATTGACAGGGGTAGAGGGGAGACCCACTTGAACATTTTCAGAAGAGCAGTGTAAGTGTGAAAAGTGTAGTATGCAATTGTCAGTATTAGTCCATATTGCTAGGAGGTGATGAGTTTTGTGTGCAGTATACCTTGAAGCACCAATTACATTTTAAAAATAACTACCAAATATAATAATTTGTGATTGTCACTGATAATAGATTTGGGAGAAACATTCTAAAAGGGCCGTAAAATCTATTACTAAGATGGACCAAATTGAAAAATAGATGGGTTTAAATGATTGCCAACTAAGATCAGAAGCTTCTATTTGCTTCTAAAAGAAGGGGCACCCCCAACTCATGTGAAATAAGAGTACTAACTAGGGCCTTGGATCTGATGTGTACCAGGCACTTCCTGAGAATTGTTGAACACCAGTAATTCTCAATGAAATCAAGGATTGGATTCGTTAAATCTGATAGGGCTCATTTTGGGCTGTAATCAACTGGAGAAAAGTAGCTCCAAGATCCACTGGGTGATTGCCTAACTTGGTTCAGCATGGTTCTTTAAATGCTTTAGCTTTAACTGTGTACAGTTGTCATTACACACAAAACACACACTCTTACACCACATCCAAGATAAGAAAAAGCCATGAGTGGGACATTTCCAAAGGCAAATGGACTGATTATTTTCTAAGTGATGAAAGTTGCCTTTTTTTTTTTCTTGAAGTCCAGTTTCATGGAAAGAAATAGTGAGTAGAAATAGGGAGGTGAGTATTGTGTCTGTACATAGCATTAGTGAGAGCAATACTAGAATTCATCTGCCTCAGAGAAACATGAGAAATCCTTATAAAACACTTACTGAGTGTGAATTTTGTTTTGCAGTTTAGGAAACAGACATTCCTTCCTGACCAATGTGGCTAAGCTTCAGCCTTGAAGCATGAGATTTGATTACTCCTATTTCAGCCTGGATGATACATGTTATCAATGGTCATAAAACTATCCTCACACTCTTTAAACTCAGGTATAATATTCGGACCAAATTCACTACTGACAATCTTATGTAATTCTATTGATTTCAGGGGATTTATACCAGAACTAAATTTGTTCCTGTCATAAACAGATAGTTAAGGGTTGAAATCCTCTGGAGCCAGGGAATACAAATCTCTGAGAGCATTTACTACACTTTTCTGCAGGTAATAAGTAGCGCCAGCCGCTCAGCTGGGCTTATTAGGAAGATTGTTTTTTTGGAAACAGATTTTCAGCTGGGTTTAGCTGAGGCATAAGGTTTCTAACAGGCTGTGTTAGAAAAGAATTTTTTTCCTTCTTCTTTTCTTTTTTCTCCTTTTTTTCTTTCTGTCTGCTTAAAAACAGCTAGGAAAAAGGTGCACGTTTTTCTAGGAGGCTTGTTAGAAAGGACCCCACTGTGAGGTACTTAGCAAGTGCTAGAAACAGGACAAACCAGTTTTTTGGGTCTTCTCAGTATATCAGCAAACAGCAACTACACATTTGCAAATGAAAAGGTTTTGTTTCTTTTCTATTCAGTCTCTCAGAAATAGAGAGGGTTAGGAATTGGGAAAACCAATTCCCTGACTGCAAAGGGGTGTGGCCAGCACCAAAAAGCAACACCAGCAAGCCACACATAAAATTCACTAACTGCAGAGGGGTGTGGCCAGCACCAAAAAGCAACACCAGCAAGCCACACATAAAATTCACTGACTGCAGAGGGGTGTGGCCAGCACCAGAAGGCACTGTTCCCCATCCCAAGAAATTTCCCACCTACATGGCAGGTGAGAACACTAAGGCCTTCTTCAAAAAGGTTAAAAGGACCTGCCATGGGTACAGCATCCCTGAAGACCAGTACAAGGACTGGTACCATGTGCAGCTGGCCAAGAGTGGGGGAGTGGTCACCTGCGGACAAGCAGGCACTCCCATCCCTGGTCCTGAGCCATCCACCAGGACCCTGTCTGTGTTACCAGAGACCCAGACAGAGGTGGTGAAACCGGATCTCATGCCAACAACTACAGCAGCCATAGTACATCCAGTTCCAGGACCGGAACTGGAAAAGCAACCAGCGGCAGAACCAGCGCCGGCACTGACGCCAGCGCTTGCAACTCCACCGCCAGGGGGCGCCAACGGGCCTAAACTGGCAGATGCAGCAGACAACTCTACAAGAGCCGATGACAGCCTTAAGAAAGCTTGGCGGCGGCACGCAGCAATATAAGGACATTCTTTCTGGTGGACACCAGGAAGGCCAGCATCCTCAAAGACAGTTGGTAGTTCCAACTAAGTACTGGGACAAGCTCTTAAGCTTGGGCCCTGACATCCCAGTGGCCATTCTGGGGTCAACAAAGCAAAAACAGGTTAAAAACATTCCTTCCACTGGGAGGGGATGGGCAAGGACAATGCCAAGTATGTCCGCTCAAATACATACAAAGTGTTCTTCAGTGTCAAATATCTTGTTGTTTACATACTTAGTAGTATATGTAATAGTGCATGTGTTTTGTTTATCTGTTTATGTTACAGTGCTAGGAGGAAATCACCACCAGTAGTTCCCACTGTTGGCGATTTGGGGGGCGTGTCATAAACAGATAGTTAAGGGTTAAGGTCTCTTTTACCTGTAAAGGGTTAACATGTAGTACCTGGTGACCACCTGACCAGAGGACCAATCAGAGATAAGATTTTTTCAAATCTCTGTGGAGGGAAGCCTTTGTCTGTGTGAGAACTGTTTTTGGATTTAACAGAGGACAGTCATGTCCCCAAGTTCTCCTGGAGTAGTTTCTACTAATTAATAGTGAGTATTAATTAGAAAGGCGAATTAGTCTTATGATTTGATTTCTATCTTTGCAATTGTGTATTTGCTAAAGGAAATGCTTTATTCCTGTTGCTGATATTGCTTTTACTGAGAAAAGGGGGAGAGGGGATTCTCTCCAGAGATTGATAAGGTTATACCCTATGAGTGTCCAGCTTGGGCTCATAGAGATTCTGTACTTTCTTTTTGTTCTCTTAATAAATTCTTTTCTTTTCTTTGGACTTGGTTAATTCCTTCCCTTGGGGAAATTCAGGGGAAGGGGAGGGGGAAGTGGGCTGCTTCCCTGTGTGTAGAGATTCAAGGCGTTTGAATCCAGGCACCTCTGTCTCCAGAGCAGGCTGGAGAGAGGGAGGAGGGGGGAGGTTCCTCCTCTGTGAATTGATCTGTGTTCCCAAGGGGGGAAACAGGGGTGTCCCGGCCCACGGAATTGACCGGGTGGTGGCAGCCGAAGGGGAGACCTACCCTAGGATTTTGGGGTGGGGGGAAGACATGCGGGTCCTCACTTTGAAACCGCCCAGTTTCAAGTGAGGGTAGACTCCTGACAGTTCCTTAGACTCTGCTTTTTTTCTTTCTTTGGTGAATCCAAATCTAAAGCAAATAATTTGGACCAACAAAATCATTCACCTCTAATTTACAAGAGATTAGGGTTTTCCCTGCATCTACTGGTATCACTGACAGATTAAAATAAAATCTATTGTGTAGCAGTTAAAATATATATTTGACCTGCTTGTACAGTGTGTTAGAGCACAAAATAATAATAAAAAAAGCTAATCTACTTCCAGCTGGAGGTTGACATCATCAATATTGCAGATGGTGCAAGAAAGAAAGAGGTAAACAAAAGCATGCCAAATTGGCTTGTTCTCTGTAAGAAACACAAGGAAGAAATCAACACTTTCCAAATGGAAGAGGACAAAGTAAGAAATAAAAGTTATGCTATGCTGTATTATGCAAAATGTTCTCAGAGGGTTTACTGTGATGAACAGTAGAGACCAAAGAACAAAATAAAACAAAACCCATGGTAAAAAGAATTTGACCATATCCCTTTAAATGCCAGAAGTCTCACTTCAATCTGCTTTATGATGTAAAATATTCCTGTTGGGCTGGCTGTCCTTCACATTCTGTGCTTGGAGTTCTCAATCATTCTTTGGAGGGGGGAGCTATTGAAAACAGGCAAGGAGGATTGAAAGTCTGTGGGTTGGATACATTTTTTATTTCTTTACACTTTCGGTAGTCAAAAAAGAAAACCCCTCCTCAATCACTTGGATAGAAATCCACAGGGCACCCATTTATTCTGTTCAGAACAGGATCTGATGAGTTCAGATCCTTATTTATGTTCTTTCAATGCTCAGCCATTACATTTTCTTGGCTGTTATCTGAGCATTACTATTTATTATTAGTCCACAAGGGAGATCCTATTGCCGTGATCTGTGACATACTGACCTAATTCATGTTTGCTGGTCATATTACATTTATTGCAATTACTCTTGAAAGGGAGAGGGTAATTTCTTGAAATCTCATTAGAGGAAAGGGGACTCCTGTTGGAGGCCCCTTATGAATTTTCTCTGACATTACACCAATCTCTGCAGTTCCAGGAGCTTGAATGCTTGTGAAAACAGCCTAAGAGCAATGTTTGATTAATAGAAATTTTAATTAAAAAACTAGCAATGAGATAGTCACGTCGTATAAATATATACACAGTGAAATTCATTTTTAGAGATAAGTCAAGTATTAACATCATCTGAATTTCAAAAAAAGAATGAGAAAAATTCCGTAGAAAGAACTCTTACTGTCAAAAATGTATACAGGGTGTCGGAGAATTCCTGGAAGGAAACACTTTCTACTAAGCCACAGGATGGATCTGTGACCATTACTGCAGTCCTGAGGCTGTAGTACCCTCTCTGACTTGCCTAAACCCTAATACACAGGCAAAATGTCTACTGAATACTCATAGCACTAGATCCACCAATTCTACTGTGCCAGGCATAGAGCTACTATGCAATAATTTTAGGAATAGTATGTGTGACCTAGTTATTTAGATCGGCTGTATAACTATATTGGGTTATCAGAATGTTGCTTTAATTCTGTGGGATACTCTGCTATATTGCTTTAATTCACTGGGAGCTACTACCAGGAAGAAGACAATAGCTCACAGATAAGAACATCCCAGTGTATTCATTCTTGAAAGACAATGGGAAAGCTTCTAGCTTGGAAGATCCTGTATCCACCTCTAAGGAAGCTGCAAATCTTATTTTGCCAGTGCTGGTAGTAAATAGATGAACAGGCTATAAAGAGTTAAAAAGAGATTTTGTCCCTTTAAGGGGTGTGATCAAATGACTCAGCAGGATTTATAGACACACTTTCTGAAGCAGACAAAGGGAACTCATTTGTGAATTAATGGAACAGACTATCTCCCAGACCCTAGATCTTGGGGGAGCGGGGTCTGTAGAAAGCTTAGACCTACGAAGATCTCCATGTGAAAGATGAATAGACACATGAATACCTAGACATGTGTATCGTCTGTTTATTGTTTAAATAACTTTTTCTCTTAAATGCTTTGTGTCACGCTTTCTGGAGTGGCTCACGACCGTGAGTGCCAACCTCAAAGCAGACTGTCAAAAAGCAGTCCAAGCAATCCAAATTGGTTTTATGTTCTATAATTAGATTTCACCAACCCAGTAATATGTGTGAACTCCTAAAGCACTGTAACAGTATTACCATGGAGTCATAGACAATCCCCTTGGGTATTCCAGTCTATCTTCCCACCCAAGTAAGTTGGACTGTGTGGTAGGTGGTCACTTTACACCAAAAATCACAATAATATTCAGGTTATTCCCAGTACCAAAGGACTAGTCTCTTACCCCATGTCATTTGTATTTAGATCTCAAGCCAAAGAGGTCTGTAGCCAATCCTGTAATAAACTAAAGATTTATTAACTAAGAACAGAAATTAGAGTTATTTGCAAGGTTAAAACAGGAAGTATACACACACTAGTTACAGTCAGATTTAAAAAGATAATGTAAGCTTCTATAATAAGCAGCTCTATATGTCGCTTAGGACGGATCCATGCCAAACAGCCTGGGGAATCTCTTGCTTATGTTTAGAAATCTTTGCCCCTCAGTGTCCAGATGGCATAAAGATCCAAATTTCTCCTTGCCAGGGATTTTTTATGTCCCTTACCCCAGAATCCAAACTGACAGGACAAGTGTCGGTGCCTGACTCCTCTTCATGGAAGTGGAGAGGGCAATCAACAAATTCCTTGTCCTGTTAATGTATTACCATGGCTCTTTTGCTTTCAAAGGCCCTATTGTCTGCAGAACCAGCACTTTACACTAATTAATGCTTCTTTTCCTGGTTGGTGATCTACAAAATTACAGAGATTTACAGTGCAAACACTCAATATAACTTTATACCATGGCATAGAGATATCATAAGTAGGATTAATACATGCAGCATCCTACAAGTATTCCATAAAATCTAAAACTATACACATTCCAATAAACACTAATGTGATGTTGCACTCTATATGATTTTATGAAAGTATGCTGATGAGTGTGAATATAATGTAACTAAAATATGCTTCAGGCAAAAGGTCTCTTGTAAGGTATCATTACAAAGCTTATAATCTACTGAGTGTGGTCATCCCATTTGTATAAATGTATCACTCTTGTGTCTGAAACTAGAAATATGAAATATGACTCTGAGTCCTACTGTAATTATGCAAAGTGTGGGCCATTAATGGTGGTTTGAAATCTTGAAGGCTCACATTAACCATGGCAATTGACTGTAGATGGCTCTGTTTTACTTGTAAGTCTTACTGTATACGTGTGTGGTGGCAAGTGGGTAATGAACTCTTACAGTGACATGTGATCATGTCACCTGAACTGGAATCCATCTTTAACCTGGTGGTTTTCCATTTAGAAGGGGGGAGGGACCCAGAGAGGGACAAAGGATTCCTGCCTTATGCAAAAAATATATAAGTGGGTGGAACAGAACAAAGGGGGAGCCATCATGAGAAAGGCCCTAGCTACCACCTGAGCTAGAATAAGGGCTGTACCAGCGGAAAAGATTGTGCTCAGACTAGGAAAGCATCCAGTCTGTGAAAGAAACATCTTTGAGGGTGAGATATTATCTATATTCAGTTTTATTACTGTATTAGGCTTATACTTGCATGTTTTATTTTATTTTTACTTGGTAATTCACTTTGCTCTGTCTGTTACTACTTGGAACCACTTAAATCCTACTTTCTGTATTTAATAAAATCACTTTTTACTTATTAATTAACCCAGAGTATGTATTAATACCTGGTGGGGGCAAACAGCTGTGCATATCTCTCTATAGTATTATAGAGAGTAAACAATTTATGAGTTTAGCCTTTATAAGCTTTATACAGGGTAAAACGGATTTATTTGGGGTTTAGATCCCATTGAGAGTTGGGCATCTGAGTGTTAAAGACAGGAACACCTCTGTAAGTGTCTTTCAGTTAAGTCTGCAGCTTTGGGGCACATGGTTCAGACCCTGGGTCTGTGTTGGAGCAGACTGGCATGTCTGGCTCAACAAGACAGGGTGCTGGAGTCCCAAGCTGGCAGGGAAAGCAGGGGCAGAAGTAGTCTTGGCACATCAGTTGGCAGTTCCCAAGGGGGGGTTCTGTGATCCAACCCATGACAACTAATATCTATTTTAACTCTACTAACCCACAGTTGAGTCAGACAGGTATGCGTTTGTCAGTATTCAGTAAGATCTCAGGTCTTGGCATGAGCTGGCACATGGTCTTCCAGCATCACACTTTGGTTCAAAATCAACAATGCTTTGCTTTGAGGAGGCTGTCTGGCTACTGGATGGCACTGGTCATTGCTCCCGTGAAGTGGAACTGCAAGTGATGAACCTAAGTCAGATCTGCTGAGGTAATTGCAGTGAGTACCATGGATCTGCAGCGTAATGCTCGGTGTGAGAGGGGATACACATCAACGAGAGCAAGAAGAGTCAGAGGGGCTGTCAGTTTGATAACTGTGACACTTACCACAGCTCCTTTCACAACACTGATGCCCTGCCCCCAACACTACTGCACACAGGGAGCCCCATAAAGCCTAACTCTTCACAGGTTCTGCTGCACATGGGGACCATCTGCACTTGCAACAGACAAGGGAGAATTTGCTCCCTAACCCTTAAGTATTTATATCCTTGAAGTTGGCCCTGAGCCTGCAAAGTAGTCCATGCAGAGACTTACAAAGATCAGCAGATTTTCTGCAGGAGTAAGAACTTCACTGACTGATCCCTTTGCAGGACTGAGGCTTTGAAAAATGTTACATAACCCAACATCATTCAAAAGTATTTGCTAGTTAAAAATTAAAAAACACTAAATTGAAGTGACCCAATAGACAAGTTGTCATGAACTATGTCATTAGTTTTCTTCAGCCAAATACATCCCTGGTGTAACTTCATTGATTTCAGTGATGTTATTTGGCTGCTTATTCCTAAGAATGCCATTTAAAATCTTATTGATAATAATCATGTGAGCATCTCATTATATTGTTTCTTAAGAATGGGAGGGAAGAATCACCAGGGAGGGAGGAAAAGGCTAATCCATAAATTTCTCATTAGCTGAAAGAGAGAGAAACATTTGCTTGAATAATTGAATATGTTTAGCATCATAGCCTGCAGTTAATCATGTTTACTTATCCTTACTTTTACTGCATTCAGAGAATAATATTACAAAGACTTTAACAAAACATTAGCTATCAATATGCGAGCTAGCTATTTAAAAGAAGTGCATCTAAAGATGCAAATTCTTTTAAGGAATGGGCATACTGCTATTTAGAATGTCAATAAAAACAATTAACTTTGTATATGGTATCATTGCCATTACCAACCACCAGCGATGAGCAAACCTTGGAAATAAAACGGAGTGAATAATTCACTGTAAATAATTTATCCAATTAATTTACTCTAATTTTATGCTCACAGCATATCCAGGAACAACTCACAATTTCATATAGAGTTGAATTTTTGTTTGCACTGACCATTAGATAACCAGTAGGCAAAATTTGAGCTGGTTTGTTTAGTTGTGATAGCTCAAAATTACCCACAAATAATTTCTGTTTCCTGTGGGGCAGAGGGGAGAAGGAGAGCATGTGTGCATATGTGCATGCGCAATGTTATTTACAACATTTCTTTGATTTTGCTGCACAAGCCTTTTTGGAAAGTGAATTTCAAGCACTCATATGTTCACCAAAAAGAGAACATAAGAAAGAACATAAGTACACAAGAAGTGAACATGGATATGGCCAAATTAAGTGCATAGCTACAAATTATTTTGAAGTATGAAGTATTTAAGTTGACTGGAAAAAAATTACTTGGATTAGAGATGGTAAAAATGGAGGGGGATTGTGGTTTGCAAAAAAACTTTGTTGACCCATTTTTCACTTTCTTTCTCATGTTCATCTCTAAATATTCTGCTGTGTAAATTCTTTGTGAAAATATTTTTTGGGGGAAATACGTTTAATTGCTTTGGACTCATAATCTCATTTCATATCTCTTAATGGGCCAACGTCTGGTGAAAATTTTCTTGTGAAATTTTACACAATTTTTTTTAATCATTTTGAGTCATTCCTCACCTTTCATATTTTCACCTGCACAATTTAACAAAATGGCAATTTCAGCATTACAAATACGCACAAATCTGAATTTTAAGCTGTAAATTTCAAACGTTCAAGTTCTTAGCCATATTCTCTTAGGAATAGGTGCATATCTGTTTCTGAAATGAATCAATTTTCACTGGCAATAGGGCCATATTCAAAGGAAAGATTTATACAGCATGACCAGTGTTTTTGGCAAAATGAACTGTCAGTGGCATTCAATACCATTGGGCTCCTTCGCAGAATTGTCCTTTCTTTGTAAATATTACTTATACTTCTACTAAAAATCTTATTTTTATTGTCTGAAGTTTCTGATCACATTTCCAGTTGCAGGAAGACCATGAGTGGCAGGTACTCAAGATGTACTGATGGCAGTATACATATAGAATGCTTTAGAATTTGTGAAAATTTTCATATTCCAGGACTCTCATATGATGAAATTACTATTGGTTAATTTAATTGCAATGCACTGGCAATTGGCTGACCATTGTTGCCCCTTGCAATATATTAGGCAGTGGTTTAATGTATTTAAAATGTTAATGGATTGGTGTCATTGGCCTCATAGCATGATCTCTTGCATGACCCCTACTTTATCAAGAGACATGACTAAAAAGATTCACAGCCACTGTCCATTCTGTTTGGATATAACACCTGGAAATCCAGACTTATTGAATAGTGTTATCTTGGATTTAAACATATCACAAGGACATTTTTAGTTGATTTTATTTTATTGAATATCCTGAAGGATTAGGGCAATTAAATGGTGTGGCATGTCAAGAAATGTCCATTTATTTTTCCCGATTTTTGTTACACTTCAGATCTATAACTGGCAGTTGTATTCTGTGTTTTCATTGCCATGCAGATGACAGCCAGCTCTACCTATGTTTTTTAATTCTATCCTAGTTGGAAGGGTTTGTGCTTGCAGAATTGCTTTTCAGAGTTTCAAGGCTGAATAAACTCCTGCTAGTATAAGCTAAATCCAAGTAAAGCTCAGATTCTGATCATTGGCAATTAACTGCTCTCTGGCCATGGCTAAATTGGATTGCATTTTCTTTGTTGGTTTTTTAAAGTTCACTTCAGCATATACTATTAATTTAATTTATTAATTGTGGTTCACAAATTTCTTCTGATAACCATTATTGAAAGTTTTTCTACCCATTTGAGAAGAATTCATGATTTTAATTTTTTAAAAACTTTTTAAAATATTGTCACTACAAATGTTGTAAATGATTTATTCACCTGATATGCCCCCATTTTTTTTTCTATTTAAGAATTGTATAGAAATCAATCATAATCTTTACAGATGTTTTCACTATTTTTAATTGTTCAAAGAATAACGTATTAATATATTGATCTTATAAACTTCTCTGAACAGTTTGTAGCTACTATTCTACTGAGCATTTGATATTTGGAATTCAATACTCACTCTGTGTGACTAATCATCTGCATCCACATGGTATGGTTTCTGTTGAACGACTGGATGACTTAACCCTTTATAAACAGAAGCAGCGTCTGAAGCAATCATTAGGGCACACCGAATCTCTCAAGCAGAGGATGAAAGGAGAGCTTTTTAGGAATCGATTCCAGATGAGATGGCCTAGTAAATGTTAGGATACATAAAGTCTTCTTTTGTCCTCTTACACAAAAAAGAGCATTATATTTGGCTATGTATGTGGACGCCAACTTTTAAAACAGCTGGGATAGTGCATAAACTGAATTCATTGGTCTCCATTTTATGCTATGCTATACCTTACCAGCCATTAACCATAATCATCAATTTCAGAGACAAAGTGGGTAAGGTAGCATCTTTGGTTGGACCAACTTTTGTTGGTCTCTGTGTAGCTCAAAAGCTTGGACAGAAGTTGGTCCGATAAAAGATATTACCTCACCTACCTTGTCTCTCTAATATCCTGGGACCAATACAGCTATAATAATCCTGCATACAAGGTATGTGTGCAGTGCTTTACACAGGATACAGTCACATGCTTTTGTCCATCTCACTATATTTACTATATTAGAGCTAGTCTATGTTGTTGGGTTTCAAGGCTCACCCATCACTATCAGGGACTGATGCCCAGTGCCTGAACAAGGCACTGGGCACTAGTCAATCAATAGTGATCAAGCATCATGACACCACTCCTTGTTAAGGCTATTTGGGTTTGGTAATGCACATTTCACTGATTTTTAATGAAGTTCATTGCACTGGACCCAAAAGTTAGTAAAGCAGCATATATATTTTCCATAAATACAGAAATAATATGTCCCAAAGACTAATTTTCTTACAATCCGGTCTTCCTCTGTATTTTGAGCTATAGTGCAATATGCTGAAAAGAAAGCAAGTCTTTAGAGATCACAAACAACCAATTTCACAGTACAAGCAGTCGTAAATAGAGCTAAATTCCCTTTAGTAATACACTATTCATCTTTGTGCTTCATTGAGTTCAAAGAAAAGCATTTTTCAGAGTTTAAGCAATTAAGTTTACATTTTATTTTCTCCTTGAGAAAGGAAGTTATCACAAAAGCATGGGATTAGGAAGCCACTGTGCGACTGGAGGTATTTTCTGTGTATGAAATTTCAATTTAGCAAAGCACATCAAACCCTAAAGGCAGTTAAGACCCAATATGCTAAAACCATTTTGTTTTCACAGCATATTTATTTTGTATCAGTCCTGACCCAGTTGATTAGCTACTGAATTAAAATGGCTGAGCATTAGATTCAGGTCGCAGCATCTGCTGAACGCTCACTACCAAACTCTTCTGACTGTTTACTAGACAAAATAGCCAAAGAATACTTTAAAAAGCATGGGTAGATATAAAAAGGAATCCCAAATGTGGTATGTGGACACATGCATGATGCAGATCAGAGAGCTGCATGCCAGTCTGACAGGAAGCTCTGAACTGAAGAGAAAATTACATAAGATTTTGAAGGAATTTGTATCAGTGTCCCCATCACAGCAACAATTTGTTGGCCTGCTGAGAAAAGCCCTTGCCCAAAGGAGAGAGGGGTGTGTGTGTGTGTGTGTGTACAAAAAACCCATGCTATGTGTGGCAGCACAATAACCTGTCAAACTAAAAGTTCCTGCACAGTCTATGCTCTAGGCAGTGCAGGCACTGCTTCCTCTGGCTCTCACCCTGGGGAGCTAACACTGGAAAGAGGATTCTAGAAAATGTATGTTAAACTTCTGCGCTGTTTCAGTGAAAACAACATACTTATACGCCAGCTGGACTACACAGGAGATCTAAAACCAGCATCCCCAACCACTTATTGTCAGGAAAGAGTCCATCCAACATCCCTCTTTGTAAGAGTGGGGCTGTTAATCCTGGTGTCCTGGGAAAATTCCATTTTGTTTAATTATACTCAGCCTACCTACATTCCCTGTGCAGTTTTGACTGGGTTGTGCACACTGTTCAATAGTTAATTTGTTTCACCCAGAAAGGGCAATATTTTAGTACTGCATGAGGTGATTCCTGAATATAAATTGAATACTATTATTTTAAATTTGCCTTCAAACTGAAAGGTACTATAAGGACGTAAGATCATTATCATTACTCACCTATAATCTCATATCAGGTGTTGTTACTTTTCAGCTGCTTTTGGTTCCATCTGTTGGGGAGCATTCCTACACAGCGTTGCTCTGAGCATCCCTCCCATACAATGTGATCAGAGTTCCTTGTTTAAATCAGGTCTAGTGAGAGCAGGCTTTCATTTCCTGGGAGTGGTTGTTAGGGTAGGCTCCACCCAGGGACTTCAGTGTTGCAATGCTGAATCTCACAAAGCCTAACTTTCTGGGCACCTACAAAACCACAAGAAGGACACTGAAATCCACAAAGCCGAGTTAGGCACGTCAGGTCCCTATTCAAAGAAATGGGAAAGACAGATGCCTAAAATGCTTTACATAAAACCAGCATCCTAAGCTAGCCAATGGGAAATGCTGATGAGAGTGTCATATCCTAAGCCCCTGCTCTCTCAGAGAGATAGGCGCCTAAATCTGCACTACAGGGAAGCACCTATCTCTGCCAGTCATCCACGGACAGGAACCCTTCTCTTGGAGTTAGACAGCTAAGGCACCTGTTATGGGGTGAGTTCAGTGCCTGCCTCACTCCATCCAAAATGGGGTGTGTAAGGGGAAGAAGAAGGAGGAAGCAATGGTGCTAACTTCTTAGCCCAGTGGTTAGAGCACTCACTTGGGATGTGAGAAACCCAGTGTACTTCCCCAAGGTCAGGCAGCTTGAAGAGCTATCTAGATCAATGGTAAGATTTCTTGAAAGAGGTCCAATAGCCAGGAGATCCAACCCAATGGGAAGATACAGTGAGGCAGCTGGCAGGGTTGGGTGAGGCAGCAAGGCAGGATCAGGTTGTGTGTCAAGACGGGGCAGGCAAGGCAGCAAGACGGGGCAGGCAAGACGGGGCAGTAGTGTCCAAGTAGCAACTAGGAAGCAACGGCTTGTTGCTCAGACAAGGCCAGAAAGAAAGCAATAAGTTTATATATGGTCACTAGACAATCAGAGTCAAGACCATGTGGCCAATCAGGAAGCAAGTCAAAGAACCCTTGACACTGACACACCCAAGTCTGCAAATTCTCTGGTAATTCAATGAGTTGGTGTGATGTGAGGACTAAGGCTACTTCCCAAGAACCTACTAGGCTGGGGTTCCAGGCCAGCATCCTAACACCACTGTTCAGGCTCCCCCACCCCCTGCCTCTGTCAGAGGAGGTAAAAGGATTTAAGCAGAGGTCTCCTACTTCTCAGGAAAGTGCTATAGAATACTCTAGCATGGGGCTCCCTCAGTCTCTCCTGTTGAAGCTGTTCTACTGTGGATAAATAATGAAAGAATGATTGGACCAGGAGGACTGGACCTAGGGTGTCTCACCACCCTGGTAGTTGCGCCAATCACTGGACTACAGGCATTCTCTATCTCTGGACCAATGACTATTTAAGTATTGATCCACAGTGGAACAGTCATTAGGAGGAGAGAGAAAATGACTCTACAGTTCATGGATAAGGGCACCCACCTGTGAGGTCAGATCTGGCAGAAGGGAAACAAATTGAACCAGGGTCTCCCACATCCTGAGCAAGAGCTCTAACCACTTGGAAAAAACTTATAAGATGGGTACCTCCTCCTCCAGCCAGATTTTGAAGGGGACCCAATCTGGTAGGCAGCTTCTGAGCCAGCCTACCAGACTTGGCCCCACATGTAACTTAACAGGCGAACACCTATCTTCATTGGTTTGTGAATTGCTCTGGGGCTTAAGTGGGAGATAGGTGTCTGGATGCCTAGAAGGTGACAGCAATGTACATGCCCAGGGTCTAAAGCTTATTATGCATCTAGGGAACTTTTACAATTGAAAGTTAGGCACCGAGTAAGTTTAGGCATCTACTGGGTTAGGCAGCAGCTAGATGGGAATTTTGTGGATTGCAGGACTGCCGTGCACAGGGACTATTTGTTGTGAACAATTTATTCACCCAATTTTGCCCTTTTCTTTCAGGTTGTGGATTGTCCACAAGGAGGTCATGATTTGTACTTATTTGTTTGTTAGATTGTAGATTGTATTAATAGATTTGGGTATGTCTGTTTTTGTATACTGCTTGCAATGAGTATTCTTTTTAGCATCTAGAGTTCACTGTTTAAGCGGTGTGACTGGTCACCTAAGTCACGAGTTTCTGTATCCTGATTGGATGAAATAACTCGGCTGAACAGGAGCAATGCTTGGAGACATCATTGGGGTAGTAGAGTACAGTCCTGTAAGAACAGCCGCAGCCCAGCATGGTAGTTACAGGACCTCCATTTTTTAAAAACCAGCGTTTCAGGAATATGTAATCAGCAGGGACTGACAGGGCATGTAGCTCTGGAATCATACAGCTGATCACATGAGCAAGGCAGAAAATACAAGGCAAGGTCTGATAGTTAGAGAGGGGCCTGTAGAGAAGCAGAGACTGCTTGGGAGTCTCTCCTTGGGGAAATCTGAAAACCAGACATAGCTGTTGCACAGAACCCAGGGAAGGAGCCTGGGGGGGCTAAGCCAAGGATTTAACCTCTGTAACTGAGGGGAGACCTCTGTGAGCCCAGAGGAGAGCCAAGAGAGGCTAGCAAGGGGCTGGGACAAAAAGCTGGTGAACAGGCAGAGGGTGGTCTTGGAACACTGTGAACCCCCTGTAGCATATGGGTGAACTGACTGCCTGGAACCTCTGCACCAAAAGATGGACCCTTGAAACCTAGAGAAGGGGAAATCCTGATACAAGGGGTGAAGAGCTTAGAATGTTTGGGAATTTGTGCTTGGAAATTTTATTAAATGACACCCTAGAAGAGCAGGGGTTTTTAAAAAACTTTCAAAGCTGTGGGAGAGGGGCAGGGGTGATTATACTGAGAAGGAATTCTGAGGCAGATGAGCCTGTGATGAGGGTCCAGGGAAGGTGATCCTACCAAAGGACCATTTTAGGGAGATAGAAACAGAAGACAAGCAGGCTTAAAATATTTAAATCACCTTCTGTCCTCCTTTATACAGCAAGGAACATTGTGTTGGACTTTTTTCATGGATCCCAAATTTAAAATTAGCTGGGTTCCTCCCTGACTGAAGGAGAGAGACATAAGCCTGATTTACAGTTATTTTAGCCGACTTCATTTTCTTTTGTCACATTCACAAGAAGTCATTATTCTGGATGATTCTGTGAAATCTTCTCAGCTTCTGATACCATCTTCCTCCCTGATCAGCACAGGTGCTTGCTGGTATCTCATTTCACCATGGCAACAGCAGCAGAGGTAGTGCTCTTCCCATGCCATCAACAGCCCTTCCTTGCTGCCCCTGTGAGCACCTCTATGACTGCAGACAAATATATATGGACCTGTGCCATGTGTAGAGGTTGTTCTCTAGAACCAAGGCCTGAAGACATTGAACCCCCACCTCAGTGTCTAGCTGCAGGACAGGAACTTTGCTCCATTTCTGAGGGCAGAACAATGTCTAGACCAGCAGTTCCCGTAGTTTTACTAAGATGACCCACCAACTGGATTGTCTTTTTTTGTAGTCCATCATTACATATATGCACCCTCCCCATCCTGGTATTGCAACTCTAATCCTGGCCTGCTGAAGAAAGGAGGCCCCAGGGTGAAGGGAGATGGAGAGCGAGGCCACCCCACAGCAGCAGCTCCTGTTCCATGGGGCTGGGCCCAATTTCCTGCTCTTGGTGCCGCCACCTGACACTCGGGGTCGCAGCACCACTCAGCTTTTGCCCAGCTGCCTCGGGCACAGCCCCGCCAGACAGGAGCTGCTACTGCATATTGAGTGTGGTGCAGGCCTGCTCTCCAACCCCTCAGGCCCCTCCACGTCAGGCCAGGTGAAGAGTACATCTTCCCCATCACACCCCTTTTTTCTGCATAAACAATCAACCAAAAATAATACGATATCAGAGAATAAGATGAATCATTGGTTATCCATCAAGTAGGCCATTTTTGCCAAACATGGTCCCAACTTCCTGTATAAGTTTTATGAGGCCCATCTCAATGGCTGGGCTTTGGTCTCAGAATGCAACGTTTCCATTATTGACAAAGCTGTCAAACAAATACTTCTTGCCTTTGTAGTTAGTATGCACTTTGACTACAAGGCAACATATCTGTCTCCCCAGGCTACTTAGCAGGACACTGGGCTATTCCAATTTAGGGCTAGGACTTTTCTTCTATAAGTCATTCCACAAATCAAAATCACCTCTCTTAACAGTAGTATTACAAACCTTGAGAATAACAAGCTGAGCCAGTTAAGGTATGTTATCTTTGGATGCAGATCTCAAGAAATAGGCATCACTCAGAATTATGAGGACGCTATCCCCAATTCTATTTCTCTGAAAGACAGATGGACATACTCCTTTCACCTTCCTGCCTTTGATATTGTCATTCCCATATTTAGTATTCTCATAGTGCCATTTCATACAAGATAATCAGGCATGCTTTTTCAGAGACACTACCCTCATTAGCACATAAGCACATGTTCATGTATGAATTAAAGTTCCTTCCCAAACTCTTGTGCAAACAAGAGTTACATGAATATTTGCTGCAAGCAAACAAAAACAATATAAACATTCCTGGATTTTAGAAATATGATCTTGAATAATTATTTGCCAGTTCTCTATAAGATTATATGCTATGTAGTGTATATATGGTAGTGTTCCTCTATTTTAATACCTTTAAACCTTTCTGCTGAAAAATGCTATAAAACAAAGTTTTAAAAAGCAAGTATATTCTTAGTGTTGCAAGTGCCATGTAACCATAAATAACAGGATAAAAATATTGAAAAAACACTGAAGAAATTTGGTACTAAGTGAACTCGAGGCTTGTGAAATTAACAGCACTGAAAATGGAAATTTGCTATTTATCCTGAGAAAAAAGTATATCCTGAACCAAAGCAATGCTGACTCTTTCCTTTACCTTCCCTCCCCTGTCTGTTCTACCCTACCAGTTCTAGGGGAAAGAGGGACTGAGGGTGGGATTTTCAAAAGGACACAGCACTGTCCCAACTCTTTTTCTATCGAATCAATGTTAAAACTCCCACTGACTTCAATGGGAGGAGTTAGGTCAATGCTGAGCACTTTCAAAAATCCCACACTTAGTCTCCATCCATTCAGAGATTGGTGTCTCTGCTAAGGCTACCGACAAGCACTTCAATTAGTACCCAATGCTATCATGATAATTTTTGTAATGTGAAAACCTGTTTACTAGGAACTAAACTGAGTTGACCAGCTCCTGAAGAAGAGCTCTGTGTAGCTCAAAAGGTGGTCTATTTTATCAACGGAAGTTGGTCTAATAAATATTACCTCACCCCACCTTTTCTCTCTAATATCCTGGGACCAACACTGCAAACAACCAGCTCCTTACATACAAAGACCCAATTCACTCCCTTGAACACCTGTCAAATGGAAACTGATTTTTGTATAGTATAAATTTAAACCAGTGCCCACACTTATCCTCCAACTCATTCCTAGCTTTAAAAAACAGCATTAATGCCCCAATTCAAAGCACCATACATAACCTTGTGCTTAAGTTAGTCCCTATTTAACAGGTAAACATATGCTTAAGTGCTTTGCTGAATTGGGTCTAAAATATCAAGTATGATAGGTCTGAGTGAGACAAGGGGCC
The DNA here is from genome assembly GCF_020497125.1 of Mauremys mutica. Taxonomy (NCBI): domain Eukaryota; kingdom Metazoa; phylum Chordata; order Testudines; family Geoemydidae; genus Mauremys; species Mauremys mutica. The sequence continues at coordinate 175,077,581 of NC_059072.1, forward strand.
AAGCTAAGATTCTAACATGACTATCTGCTGTTCCTTATAGACCGCACACCATGTAAGTGGAGATAATGTCCATGTGTTAAGTTGCAAAGCTATGATAGAAACTGCACCACCATGTGAAAAAATCAAGAGCCATAAGATAAATAAATGTATCACGTACCTCTGATGGCAACATTTGCCCGCTGCCCATTAATCCATCTCTATTGGGATGATTAACATTCCAAACTCCTGCACAGATTCAAACTGCTGCTATTCTTTTTTTCTTTCTTTCTTTTTTTAAAATAATCAGCCCTCAGTAGACTTTGTCCCTTCTTCAACTCCAGAGTGTGGCATTCTCTCTAGGAATTACACCTGTCTGAAGCCCAAGTTCAACTATATTCAGTTTAAAGCTAAGTAACAGTTCTTTTGCACATAAAATCATCACAATTTAAACTGTTTTCTTATTACACTGCAAAGTTAAAAACAGGATCTCAATATGATTGGAAAGAGAAAGCACCCCATCTTTCCAATAGGACACAGAGTTCTGGAAGGGCCTGAAATAATGGAGTTTAAAGTTGGGACACTCTTTGATATAGAAAAGCTATTTTAAATCATTTATTGGGGTTTTATGGCCCAGGAACAGAAGTTAAATATAATACTTAATTTAGTACTTTTCATTTGTACTGTCAAAGCTCTTTACTTAAGAAGGGAAGTAATCATCATTTCCATTTTACAGATAGTAAAACGGAGACACTGAGAGGTGAAGTGAGCAGGTCACTACTGAAAGCTGAACAGCTGGACTCATGGTAACTGGGAAGCTTGGCATTATAGGTAGAAGAATATCAAAAGTAGTCATAGTGCCATTTTGTAAAACGTTGAAATAATCCTAAACTTGATTTTCTCTACTAAATACACATTACAGGATGGCATGATACAGTATAAAGCGGCACTCCTTTTGATAAGCTGTATAACTCACTCATGACTTTACCACTTACGAGTAATGCACCCACCCCAAACACATGCTGATATAATCCTTATACCACATATATATATATATATATATATACAATCATAGAAGTAGACTGAATTACAGTCCTTGTGATTCTGACTAATTTTAACTTTAGGCAGTTTCTCTTTAAGTCTTTTACTTTTATATCTTGTATGAGGGAAGAGATAACAAAATAAAAGAAACTTTGGGGAAGGGGTTACTTTTATGTTCCGCAGCAGATGTCGATAAGGCCTTAGGGCTTTCTTTAGGCTAGAATCACCAAAGCATCCAACCGCCTCCCAAATCAAAGGAAAACCAATTTTGTTTTTGTTGAGCTCCTCAGGGCTAGACACTGCCCTCAGATATTTTTGCTCAACTCCTGTGGGACTTGCACATGCATATCTAAGGGCAGAGTTTGGCCTTAGTGACAAGTATTACTTCATTCCAGCACATCATGTTATCTGTTATCTCAATTTCAATCTCTTTTTCTATCACAGCTGAATCTTGGGGGACACTATAAAAAGAAGTGCAGTATGTTCAATTTCTTGGCAGTTTCATTTGTAAAAGGAGATTCAGTAAGGTTGTATCTGGTTGGTCATCAGGAGAGTTTAAATGCTGTCACTGTTTCACCTCGGCTGAATCTCTTCCCTTCTCATGCTGTGTCTAAACATAAAGGTTCAAAGCACAGAAAGCTAAAAATAAAATGAAAGGCGAAAGAGCTTCCCTTAGGCTTACAGAGCTCATGAAAAACAGTGATCAGCAAATCTCTAATACTGCAGTACACAATGAAGGACTCTCAAGAGCCATATTATCCCTTCCCACAGTAAAACCCTCAGGGGGTGGCCCTGGAAGAAAATATCTCAGCAAGAATTCTTTCAGAAAGGGCTTGTCTACGCTTAAAAGGCTGCAGCAGTGCAGCTGCACTGATGCAGCTCTTCCACGGTAGCGCTTCAGTAAAGAGGCTACGTAGGCCGATCTGAGGTGTTCCCCCATGGACCCTGAGAGGTGGTAGCTATGTCGATGGGAGAAGACCTCCCATCGACATAGTGTTGTCTACACTGGGGTTTATGTTGCTATAACTGCATTGCTCAGGAGTGTGAATTTTCCACACCCCTGAGCAACCTGTTGTACCGACATAAGTTGCCAGTATAACCAAACCAAAGTCCAATTCCTTATCCTATTGGGGAGCAGAATTTGCTCCACCCACAAGCCTAGCAGCTACCCCTGGATACAGCCCCAGAGAATCCCACAAGAAGCAAGTATGATCTATATGGAGGTCCTGTGCTCTTGCAGTAACCCAGATTCCTAGCAGCCTTTCCTCAGACCCATTGGAGTCTCACTAGCGGACAATACCCCTTGGCTGGGATTGACCGTAGACCCATCAATGAGGAGCTTCAGGGGAAAGATGATAATGCTGCCAAAGGCTCTATCTTCTCAAAGATTCTGCCAGGCACTGAAGAGAGAATGATGTGTGTCTCTCACCACATCTAATCCTTGCCCATCCAGTGTCCGCCCCTTTCCTCAGCAAGGATTCTCAATTAAGGAAAGGTCTCACTGGATTTAGATACAGATGCTCCCCAGGTTACACAAGACCCGACTTATGCAAATTCGCACTTACGGAAAAAGTTCCATAAGCCAGAAATAGGATTTTTGAGGTGCGGAAATTTTTGCGTAATGTACGGGTACACGTTTCCGACTTACACAAAATTTGAGTTATGCAAGGCTTTCTGGAACAGATTGATTGTATAAGTCGGGGTGTGTCTGTATAGAGATGGGTCAGCAAGTTCTGCAACACCCTTCCCCACTTCTCTGTGTAAGGCAGAACCATACTGGAGTGTCCTCTTCATGCATGATCTTGGGGGGGACAGGCCCAAGCTAAAATAACTGATATTGCTTCTCCTGGTACGCTTCCTATATCCAGTGTCATTGATGCCAATATAAATAATATCTAACAAAATCAAGTCAGCAGACTCTAGTGCGACAAAGATTCCCAAAATACTTTTCATCACACATAGTTGTTTCAAGTCAGTACAAGGCTCTATTGTTTCCAGAACACAGTGCTTCCAGGAAATATATGAAACATTAAACAGATCATACATTTTCCAAAATTATAGTGCCATTTCTGGATGATACCCAAAATGCATCGTATCAGAGGTATGGGTGACGAAGTATCTGACCTGCTTATAGACCTTTAGTGTCTGATCTTGCGAATGGTTACACGTGTATTTACTCTAGCATGGAGACCCACTGTCTACAATAGAGCTCAACACTGGAGTAACTATATGCACATAAGTATTTTCAGGATTAACTAGTACAGCCTTATGTTCAGAATTATCCACACTATGAATGAACAAAAGATCAAACTAATGGTAACATCAAAAAAATCAAGAAGCAGGTTAACAGTGGAGACATCAAACTAGTACCCAGTTTCTGCAACTCATGGTACACCATAACATATGACTGCTACGTAGATGACATTGACAAGAGGACAGCTACTCCCATCAGACTGTTTGTGTGCCTGAGTAAAAATGTTTGGAACCTTAAATCATTGTCCGCAGCAGCTAAAATCAAATTATATACAATGCTTATTTTTATCCACATTACCTTATGGTTGTGAAACATGGCTACTGACGAAGCATCTAAAGCAAAAGCTGCAAACATCTGAAATGATGATGCTAGAATGGCCACTTAGCAACTGCCTAAAATAGTTCCCTATAGAAGAGTGAACACACAGGGGAGCCATATTATCCCTACTCATAAACTTTAAGGCTAGAAAGGACCATCATCTGGCCTCATACACATCGCAGGCCACAGAATCTCACCCACCCACTCTTGTAAGAGACCCGTAACCTCTGGGTGAGTTACTGAAGTCCTCAGATCATGATTTCAAGTAAAAGAGAATCTACCATTTGCTCTAGTACAAATCAGCAATTGATCCGTATCCCATGCTGCAGAGGAAGGCAAAAACAAAAGCAAAACAAACAAAAAAAATACCCCAGGGTCTCTGCCAGTGTGACACAGGGGAAAATTCCTTCCTGATCCAAAATATGGCAATCAGTTGAGTCTCACTGACATGCTCAGGGTCTACCAGCCAGATACTTGGGAAAGAATTCTCAGTAATAATTCTGAGCCCTCCCCAGCTAGTGTCCCATCTCTGGCCATTGGAGATATTTGCTATTAGGAGCTATAGACGGGCCACGGGCCATTGCAGCCAACCTCATCATACTATCCCCTCCATAATCTTATCAAGCTCAGTCTTGAAACTAGTTAGGGGTTTTGCTCCCACTCCTCCTCTTGGGAGGCTGCTCCAGAACTTCACTCCTCTGATGGTTAGAAATCGTTGTCTAATTTCAAGTCTAAACTTGTTGACATCCAATATATACCCATTTGTTCTTGTGCCAACATTAGCACTTAACTTAAATAATTCATCTCACACCCTGTTGTTTATCCCTCTGATGTATTTATAGAGAGCAATCATATCTCCCAGCCTTTATTTGGTTAAACTAAACAAGCCAAGCTCCATAAATCCCTCTGGTGAGATAGGTTTTCCATTCCTCTGAACATCCAAGTAGCCCTTCTCTGCACTTTTTGAGTTTGAATTCATCTTTATTAAACATGGCAGATCAGAATAGCACACAGAGTATTCCAGATGAGGTCCCACCAGTGCCTTGTATAATGGTACTAACACTTCCTGGTCTCTACTGGAAATATCTCGCCTGATGTATCCTAATATTGCATTGGCCTTTTTTTTCATGGTCGCATCAGATTGGCAGCTCATAGTCATCCTGTGATTGACCAATACACCTGGGCCTTTTTCCTCCACTGTCACTGATTTCTCCCCAGTTTATAGCACACATTGTTAATTCCTATGTGTATGACCTTGCACACTGTATTATTAAATTTAATCCCATTTCTATTACTCCAGTTTTCAAGGTCATCCAAATCTTCTTGTATAATATTCTAGTTACCTGCCAGCTTTGTGTCATCTGCACATTTTATTAGCACACTCTCACTTTTTGTGCCAAGGTCATTATGTTAAATGTTAAATAACATTGGTCCCAAGACCGACCCCTGAGGAACTCCACTGTCTGAACTGTTGTAATCTCCTCTTTAACCAATTCCTTACCCAATTTTCAGTTCTCATATTAATCCCCATCTTCTCCAAATTAACTAATAATTTCCCACATGGAACTGTATCAAATGCCTTACTGAAATCCAAGTAGATTAGATCTATTGCATTTCCCTTGTCTTAAAAAATGAAAAGTTATAATCCAGGTATACAAAACCATCCAGGCAACACCTAGCAGGCTCAGATGGAGGCTCAAAAGAGATGTGGGTGGAATATGCGCATAATCTCAACCCTACCCAACCTTGGCATTGGATAAAGGAGATAATGACAATCATCATGGCTGATGGACTTGTCAGAAATGTACTTGTAGAACTGCACTTACAGGATGCGATTCTTTAGTTTTAGAGCCTTCTCACCTCCTCCATTTCCAGCTAATTAGGAAAAATATCCACTCTTCTTTCATCCTGAACTTAAAGTTGATTATCTCCTGCTAGCTGGCTCATCACACCATTGTTTCACAAACCTTACCTGAAGGGACCACCTATGAGGAATTAAGGGGAATGTTCTATCTCCTTTTCATGCTGATATTTCCAGAGTAACCTTGCTTAGAGTGAGAGAGTAAAGCACTCTAATAATAATAGTAATAGGCAAATCCCTATTAAAATCAATAGAAATTGGGCACCCAACAATCTTAGGCCCCTTTGAAAATACCAGCCTCTCTCTTTACCCCCTCTATGGAGATTTCTAACACAAGTGTCATTAACATTAGTGCTTTTAGGATGTTGACCCCTATCCATCCTGCACTAAAGTGAGACCCACCAACTAATTTCACATAGTCCATCAAACAGCCACTAGATGGTAATCGCTTCTCTGAAAATGTTCAGAGCTACAAAATGATAGTACCTGCATCCAAAAAATATGCTCTCAGCTCTTGATCCTGCTCTTATCAAAGTAAATGGGAGTTTTGTTAATAATTTCACAGGGAACAGATTTGCATTGTGTAAGCAGGTAGCTCTGTAATTCTTTTAGTTCTGGTTTTATTAAGCAATGGTTCCAAACAAGTGTACACTGTGCTTGATTTGTTGGTTAAAACCATTCTTAATCCACTTGCTGCCTAGCTTTGAAATTGGAATGAAGGGCTCTCTTTCTTCTGGGGGAGTTCATCTCCAGAATGTTAGCGTTCTGAGATACTGCTTGGTAGGACCTGCAAGGGATGACTATAGCCCTGTCTCAGGAAACTCTTCTGAAAAACAAATATTTGGCTCTTGAAATCCACAAGATTGCATCAATGGATGTAATTTAAAAAAAGAAAGTATTTGTTCCTCAATTTATCCCTATTGCAAATGACTAGCACAGACAGTGTCACCAATGAATTTATGAAGATCTTCCAATTTACTCCCAAACTCCTGGAAGAAACAAAATCCCCACATAAAATCATCAAGGCTGAAACAGAAACAGTAATCCACAGAGATATTCTACCTTCAGCATCAGCATCAGATTCAATAGGAACTGAATGAGGCCATGCAAAGTTATTTGCTAACTTTTATCTTCAGGCCATTCACAAAGTACTCCTGGGTTGCAGGACAGGAAAAAGTTCACACTAATGAAATCTCTAGTCCCTCAGAGCCACTTACCCAAATTCATCTGGATTTTGTTATTAATGCCACGGCACAATTTTTCTTTAAAGGACAGTTACTGACACAAAATTTAAGCAGGTTATACAGTCGGAATAAGACATCTGTGACCTGAACCCAGCCACCAGACAGTCTAATCTTTTAATTAAAACAGATTACCATAACGTTTCCTGTATTCCTCTTTTTTCAGCCACATGCCAAATCCTCCAAATCCAAGTTTTTCTATTTAAAGACATTACAGCTTTGATTCACTGAAGTGTCATTTGTACTCTAGCTGCCAGTCAGACACCGTTGTGCCTATACATATGAATGGCAGAAGATTTGTGATTAAAAAATCTTTGAATGCATAACTTTTTATTTCATTTGAAAGTTGGATCCAAATGTCATAGGTACGTGTGGTGTTAGCACAAATGCAAACAATACAGAACATAAGATTGCAGTAAAAATACCAGTAGTGAACATGGGTGTCAGAAAGAATAAGGAATCTGACAAGATTGGATATAATAATTACTGTCAGCTTTATCCTCAGTATAAAAGGGGAATTAAAAACAGACATATCCATGGTTCAACCAATTAGTAGCAGAACAAACTAGTCAAATAAAGCAGAGGAAACTGTAAGAATCGGATATATTGTATTGTATCAATGGTACTTCAAAGGGGACTGGGAGTGTTAAATTCCTCCCTGGATGGTCTCAACCCTTCGTAGCATCAAATCTGAAATCTGAATGAATAGATTTAATCCTGAATTAATGGGACATGCAGGGACACAGCACCTTTTAGGATTTGCCACTAAGGGCAGATCACACAAGGTTCTGAGTGCCCTAAAAATGGCAGCTGAGGGCCTTTAGCTTGCAGGGAATGGTCCCACATCTACACTCATTTTGATTACTTGATCTCATGATTACTATGAAGTCACAGGAACCTACCTTAGACAGGAGACAAGTAAGAAGAGACATGGTGGAATTATACAAAACAGCGAATGATATGGAGAAAGTAGATTGAACATGTCTATTCACCCTTTTCTAATACACCTCTACCCTGATATAATGCTTTCCTGGGGAGCCAAAAAATCTTACCGCATTATAGGTGAAAGAGCGTTATATCGAACTTGCTTTCATCCACCGAAGCGTGCAGCCCAACCCCTCCGGAGCGCTGCTTTACCGCGTTATATCTGAATTCATGTTATATCAGGTCGCGTTATATCGGGATAGAGGTGTATAAGAATAAGGTGATAGTCAATGATGAACATTTAAACATGACTGAAAAAAGTTGTGCATTTTCCCAGAGAATGCACAATTCGCCTATGGAACTCATTGCCACAAGTTATCCTCTGAGACCAAGAACTTTGCAGCATTAAAAAAAAATTAAATATTTACGGGGATAATGAGGACATGCAGTGTTACAATTGTGAGGATTAAAAAGCAAATTCCAAGAGATTAAGAAGGGATATAATTCCTCATGCTTCAAGACACAGACTAATGACTAATCATGGAGATTGGGAAGAAACTTTTCCTGTAGGCAGATTACCCCACTACTGCCTGTGCAAAGGTTTTGATGCCCTTCCTCTGAAGCATCTGGTACTGATCACCATCAGATCTGGGATACAGAACTAGACAGATCAGTAAAGTCAGTAAGGCAATTTTTGTATTTCTATATGTATGCAGCCTTTATCTAATCAAGATATTTCACAAGAGGAATAAAATAGTATTACATCCATAAAATGTGATATACATAATGAGCCACATTGCAGAAAGGGTTAGCCATGTAAATGGTTCTGTTAAATAACACAACATAATGACTAATCTGTTAGTGAGAAAGACATAAAAATGTAACCTACAATACTCAGGAAGGATAAGGAGAGAAAAATATGAACTAGCACATAAGAGAATTTTCAGCGGGCAAAAATAAATCAATAAACAGAAATTTTTACAAAATAGAATTCTCCTTTATCCTTAGACCAGCAATACACACCTCAGAGTCTTTGTGACACACTGATTATTTCTTCCTCACCAAGTCAAAAGAGAGAACCAGATACATGTTAAGTCTCACCATGGCAGCCAATCAGAGATCAGCAGTCAAGCACAGGATTATCTTTGAGAAAATGGAAAATGTATTAAAAGAGGATTCTCCAGCTTAGCAAGTAAGAAACCCAGCCTTCCAGCTGAGGAGGGGGTAGAGAAAATAACCTCCAATACACTAGAAGAATTACCATAGGACAAGAAAATGACATCTTCAGAAATGAGGGACACGGATGGAAAAAAATGAAATCCCTTAAGTAGGCCTACCCGCAAAGCTAGTCATAGCAGAGCTTTCCTCCGTTGTCCCACAGCACTTGTCAGGCCCGTTGCTACAGGGAGGCATTTGGAGGTGATTTCTCTGTAGTTGCATCCCTTCTGTCAGTTGCTTATTATGATCCTCCCAACACTGCTGTCCTGAGAGCTCAGTTGCCTTGCCCTTTTCAACAGCTCCACCTCCCAGAAGCAACCAAAGCTCCCTCACCACTACACTTACAGCTGTCTACTCTCAGTTGTGAGTAATTCTTGGGAATAGACAACATTTACTCATGGACATAGTTTGGGGGGATGCTGGGGGCATAGTTTGGGGGGAGGGGGACATTGCCCCCCCTCTGAACTGCAAGCCTCAGGCAGGTACAGAATTGCCCCCACCCTCCCACATGGCCCCATTGGCCTGACCAGAGCTGCCCCTACAAATATAGATGTCAAACTACACCTATGCGTTTTAGATGCGCTGCAAGAGCTGACCAAAGAGCACAGCCAAAGGAAGGAGTGATCCTTGCTCAGAATCCAAGGACACAGAAAAGACCATACGTGAGCTGCCAGATGTCAAATAGTTTTAAACACAGATAAAATGCTTTATCATCTTCTTATGTTGAAGTGCGGAAAAATGAGTCTCTAGTTAAAAATGCAGACTGGTTCTGGAGTTGTCGTTTTCTGAATTCAGAAAGGCTTAATAGAAAAAGATTTAGTAAATTACCTTAGAGAAAAATTAAGGTAAATGAAGAATACCGAGATTAGTATATAGTTGTAGAATTCTAGGGTCATAAATGATTAAAAGTAGATGCACCTGAATACCTTGGTAAAAATAAGATCCAGTATCCTCAAAAGCTTAGTTGAAACATGTGCTGGGATGTTCACCCACTGTACAGCATGAGGAAAAAGTATACAGTCTGAATTTCTTACAGTTGCAGATGCCATATCAAAATATTGCAGGACAAAACCCAGGCCATATTCTGTAAGAGAGGTTGTTGAAGGTCTCATGTGGAGTTATCAGAACAACAGGACACATTGTGTGTATTCTGAAACAAGAGAGCACTGTCCATATTAGTAAATGTCCATAAAGTCCATAAAGAAATGGTGACTCAACCTCTGGTTAGATATGGTGCAATCTCCAACCGCAAAGGCCCAGGATCTTTGCACACTTAGCAGGAAGAAAAAGATTACAAAACTAGATTTTTCTGACATTTACCAGCAGGTGGCACTCAGGCAAGAGGTTTTTTTTTGGTAGAGGGAAAAAAGGAACTGAGATTGAAACAAACCTTGTCTCCTAAAAAGAAGATAAAAAGTGTCTACATTAGAAGGTAGCATAAGTGTATTTGACAATAAACAGGTTAAGTCATATACTGTGCAAAATAAAAGAATCCACAGTAGAGAGTGACTGTATATTGTATGGTATTATCACAAAGAACCCAAAGTCCTTGCAAGCCTTATTGTTGGTATAATTACATGAAAGTCACAGTGAAATAGTGAAAATGAAAGCAGTCTGTAGAAACTACTTTTGGTGGCCAATTTGAATCAGGACATAGAGTTGCTGAATGAACAATGAGATAGATGCCAACTGCCATCATACGCCTTTGGTATGTGCCATCCTTGGAAATGGATTCAGAATGCATAGCAGAAAATACATATCAACTTTGCAGAGAACCACAAGCAAATGTTATTCATAATAATCAGTGCATACTGAAGGAGACAAGAAATAATAGCCCTCAATAGTACTACCTCTCAGAAAACCACTGAAGATATAAGAAAGATGCCAGCTACATATGGACTTCATCTGACACTGTTACTTTTGACACTGAGTACATTTCTCAGGCCTGAAGAAGAGCTCTGTGTTGCTTGAAAGCTTGCCTCTTTCACCAGCAGAAGTTGGTCTAATAAAAGATACTACCTCACTGTGATCATATGCACCGCAGTGTTCACATCTTACACACTACTGTAATAATTTTTGTACAAAATATGCCTTGTGAGGTATCATTTAAAAACTAATAACTTGCTGGTCAGAATCATCATAGTAGAATGTATCTCGCAACATTATATGTAATGTTATGAATTCCCCTTTTAGGATGTCACCAGCATATGTTCAAGACCAGATGCCCTTGCCTAGGTAAAGTTGTTAAACAGGTCTATCCCAGACCAAAGAATGTTCCTTCTCCACCTGGAAGTTACTTTCAAAGTTGTTTGAAAGACAACGAGAATGTATTTACATATCACATGAACAGACTCCTCAAGCTAACAAGGGGTGGAGGCAAACCTCATACTATCAGGGTGGGGCATGCAATTGACAATCAGACATCTAATGTTCACTCAGTTGCACCAGAGGGGACAGGAACTAAACAATTTGCATTTTGGCAAGTGGGGGAAGAAGCAGCAGGACACTTCCTTCAAGACAAGTACCATGTTGCCTACCTCACATCTTTGTCTAGAGGTATCCTTCAAAAGAATGAGTTTCAAAGGTTCATTGGACTACAAAAAAGAGAGGGACAAAGAAACCCCGGGTTATCTGTCTTTCACCTAAGAACAGAGGTGAAAATAAGCCCGTACGCCGTGCTGGAGTGGACCAGCTTCCCCAGTGGTGATTTAAAGGGCCCAGTGCGCCAGCCGCTGCGGGGAACCCCGGGCCCTTTAAATCACCGCCCGAGCTCTGGCAGCCGGGCTCGGGTGGCGATTTAAAGGCCCCGGAGATCTGGCCCCTGTGGGGAGCCCCGGGCCTTTAAAGCACTGCCTGAGCTCTGCTGCCAGAGAGCTGGCAGCACTTTAAAAGGGCCCAGGGCTCCCCGCAGTGGCAGGAGCACTAGGCCCTTTAAATCGACTCCGGAGCCCTGCCGCCATTACCCCAGTCCTAGCCTGAGCCCTGCTGCCCCGCGGAAAGATTTGTTTGAAAGACAATGAGAATGTATTTACATATCACATGAACAGACTCCTCAAGCTAACAAGGGGTGGAGGCAAACCTCATACTATCAGGGTGGGGCATGCGATTGACAATCAGACATCTAATGTTCACTCAGTTGCACCAGAGGGGACAGTGATTTAAAGGGCCCAGAGCACTGCAGTAGCCAGAGCCTCGGGCCCTTTAATTTGCCCCTGATCCCCGGGGCTCCCAGCCGCCTCTGCAGCTGGTAGCTCTGGGATGATTTAAAGGTCCAGCCACAGCTGGAGCCCCAGGGCCTTTAAATCTTGAAAGGCCCCGCCTCTTCTGGTTGTGGCCTGTAAGTCCTTAAGTTACTTTCACCCCTGCCTAAGAAGACAAAGGTACCAGCCCTTTGACTTTGGGGGATAGATCCTGACTTAGGGGTTCAGTCAGCCACCTTGATGAAAACATGTAGTGAGGATTTTACCTTGAACAAAGTGCAGCTTGTTAAGTTTTATTTACTAGAAAGCATTTGATCTTTATTTCTTTTATAGCCATTTCTGACTTTAAACTGTGTACCCACTTAAAATCTATCTCTTTGAAATGAAATAAGCTTGCTTCATTTTTAATCTAAACCAATCCACTGCTGTGTTAGAACTGAACTACTTCCATGTAAAGGAGTAATGAACTGTAACATTCTTCTGGTTGTTCCAGGATAGGGCTGGACATTTCAGAACACAAGTTTTGGGAAAAATTCAGGGCTGGAGAGAGTGTAGAGTCACCTTACCAATTGTTAACCAAGGCTGGTGGAGACCAGTGGAAGTCTGTGGTACTGTTAGCAGGTTCTGGGATCCAAAGCATTGAACTAGGGCTACCCAGTACATAGACATAAAGTACATGCCTGTGGCTGACTACAGGTGTCCCAGGCTGAGAGCTTCAGTAGAAAGGCATCATGAGGCACTCAGGGTTACAGGGAAAGAGGTCCTGAATGAGAAAAGCAATTTCTAGAAAAACAAGACAAGTAAAATAAATGGTGAAAGCAGAAGAGTGACATATTCCCTGTTAACTGATAGGTGTTAAAGATTGCCATGGAAGAGAAAGTGAGGGTGTGATGGGGTGCACTTGCCATGCACTGGACAGGAAAGGGTTAATCCTATATTGTGGGCTGAGGAAGCCATACCCCCTTCACCCTACTGGGTATGCTCCAGGTGTACCAGTTGTGACAGGGTCAGGGCAGATGGCTACAGGAGAGTGATAGAAGGCAGATATATTAGCTCCAGGTTAAGTAGGTGCCCTTTCCCTGGGTAAGGTAACAGGGAAGTTTCCAGAACAATCAGGAACTTTCTGGAAACAATTAAGGCAGACAGGCTGATTAGAACACCTGTAGCCAATCAAGAAGTTGCTAGAATCAATTAAGGCAGGCTAATCAGGGCACCTGAGTTTAAAAAGGAGCTCACTTCAGCTTGTGGTGCGCATGTGAGGAGCTGGGAGCAAGAGGCGCAAGGAGCTGAGAGGGTGTGCTGCTGGAGGACTGAGGAGTACAAGCGTTATCAGACACCAGGAGGAATGTCATGGGAGACTTTAACTTCCCAGATATAGAATGGAGGACAAGTGCTAGTAGTAATAATAGGGATCAGATTTACCTGGATGCAATAGCTGACGGATTCCTTCACCAAGTAGTTGCTGAACCAACAAGAGGGGATGCCATTTTAGATTTGGTTTTTGTGAGTAGTGAGGACCTGATAGAATAAATGGTTGTAGGGGATAACCTTAGTTTGAGCAATCATGAGTTAATTCAGTTCAAACTAAATGGAAGGATAAACAAAAACAGATCTGTGACTAGGATTTTTTATTTCAAAATGGCTAATTTTAAAAAATTAAGGTAATTAGTTAGGGAAGTGGAGTCAAGGTTGCAGAAACTATCAGAAGCCTGCATCCCAAAAAAGGGGAAAAAACTCATAGGTAGGAGTTGTAGACCAAGCAGGATGAGCAAGCATCTCAGAGAGGTGATTAAGAAAAAGCAGGAAGCCTACAAGGAGTGGAAGATGGGAGGGATCAGCAAGGAAAGCTACCTTATTGAGGTCAGAACATGTAGGGATAAAGTGAGAAAGGCCAAAAGCCATGTAGAGTTGGACCCTGCAAAGGGAATTAAAACCAATAGTAAAAGGTTCTATAGCCATATAAATAAGAAGAAAACAAAGAAAGAAGAAGTGGGACCACTAAACACTGAAGATGGAGTGGAGGTTAAGGATAATTTAGGCATGGCCCAATATCTAAACAAATACTTTGCCTCAGTCTTTAATGAGGCTAATAAGGAGCTTAGGAATAATGGTAGGATGACAAATGGAAATGAGGATATGAAGGTAGGAATTACCACATCCGAGGTAGAAGCCAAACTCAAACAGCTTAATGGGAATAAATCGGGGGGCCCAGATAATCTTCATCCAAGAATATTAAAGGAACTGGCACATGAAATTGCAAGCCCATTAGCAAGAATTTTTAATAAATCTGTAAACTCAGGGGTTGTACCGTATGACTGGAGAATTGCTAACATATTTTTTTCCCTTTCTTAAAAGTAGGAACTGTGATCCAGGTAACTACAGGACTGTTAGTTTGACATCTGTAGTATGCAAGGTCTTGGAAAAATTTTTGAAGGAGAAAGTAGTTAATGACATTGAGGTCAATGGTAATTGGGACAAAATACAACATGGTTGTACAAAAGGTAGATCATGCCAAACCAACCTGATCTCCTTCTTTGAGAAGGTAACAGATTTTTTAGACAAGGGAAACGCGGTGGATCTAATTTACCTCGATTTCAGTAAGGCATTTGATATGGTTCCACATGGGGAATTATTAGCTAAATTGGAAAAGATGGGGATCAATATGAAAATTGAAAAGTGGATAAGGAACTGGTTAAAGGGGAAACTACAATGGGTCATGCTGAAAGGTGAACTGTCAGGCTGGAAGGAGGTTACTAGTGGAATTCCTCAGGGATTGGTTTTGGGACCAGTCTTATTTAATCTTTTTATTACTGACTGTAGTGAGTCGGTGTGGCTCCCCTCCTGCCCGGCAGAGGGAGCTCACTTGCCAACCCCCCAGTGGGCGGAGCTACCGCCACCAGTCCCCGCCCCCCGGAAGTCAAGGGGCGGGGCAGGAAGTAGAAAAGGAGCGCACCAGAGCTCAGTCAGAGGCCAGCCACCGCCGAGAGCAGACGTGCCGGCGGGAGCTCCCGGCTGGGAACCCTCCTCGGCCCGAAGCAGCTACCCGGCCTGGCCGGAGCTTCCCCGCGCTCACTACGACGAGGAGTCCCGGGAGCCTCCCCGGAGCCGGTACTGGGAGGAGCCCCCAGGATTGCCTAGCACCCGCTACGACGAGGAGCCCCCCAGGCCCTGCTGTTACCCGGAGGAGCCGCCCGAGCAGTCCTGGCCCGACTTCCCAGAGGAGCTGCCGGACCTACCGCCAAGCCCGGGTCCAGAGGAGCCGATGCAGATGGACTGGCCCGAACCCAGTGCGACCGACGACGTAGGCCCTGAGGGGGAAATGGAGTGTAGCCCGGGGGTAGCCGACCCCTGTCCGGCTGAGGGCACCGACGTGCCCATGTCAGTGTGTTGCAGCCAGGATCCCCACTGACTGCAGCGGATCCACGCCGCTGCTAGGGCCCCGGGCTGGGACACAGTGGAGTGGGTGGGCCTGTGTCCCCCCTGCCACCCCACCCACGGGTGGCAGTCTCCCCCTCACACCAGCACCCTGACCCAAAGGTCTGGACTTACCGGTTGTTTGCTCAGCTTCTGACTGAGGACCTGAGTCCCTGAACTTGAATTGCTGCTTAGCCCTGCCTGAGGGTCTGAGCCCTGTGTTTGTTGCTGCCCCGCCATGAGCTAGGGCCTGGGCTTATACACTGAGCCCTGTATCTTGCTCTGATTTGTACTGCTGTTGCCCAGCCCTGCTCCAGAGGGCCTGGGCCTACTTTGACTGCTGTTGCCCAGCCCCTGCTCCAGAGGGCCTGGGCCTGTTTATACTGTTGTGGCCCAGCCCCTGCTCCAGAGGGCCTGGGCCTATTGGTACTGCTGTTGCCCAGCCCCTGCTCCAGAGGGCCTGGGCCTGTTTATACTGTTGTGGCCCAGCCCCTGCTCCAGAGGGCCTGGGCCTGTTTGTACTGCTGTTGCCCAGCCCCTGCTCCAGAGGGCCTGGGCCTATTGGTACTGCTGTTGCCCAGCCCCTGCTCCAGAGGGCCTGGGCCTGTTTTGACTGCTGTTGCCCAGCCCCTGCTCCAGAGGGCCTGGGCCTATTGGTACTGCTGTTGCCCAGCCCCTGCTCCAGAGGACCTGGGCCTATTTGAACTGCTGTTGCCCAGCCCCTGCTCCGGAGGGCCTGGGCCGCCTAATGTTGTTCCCTGTCACTCCTACAGACTAGCAGGAGATAAGAAGTGAGTCGGGGTGGCTCCCCTCCTGCCCGCTGGAGGGTCGAGCCCCGACCAACTGATTACACTGACCTTGGCACAAAAAGTGGGAATGTGCTAATAAAGTTTGTGGATGACACAAAGCTGGGAGGTATTGCCAATACAGAGAGGGACCGGGATATCCTACAGGAAGATCTGGATGACCTTGTAAACTGGAGTAATAGTAATAGGATGAAATTTAATAGTGAAAAGTGCAAGGTCATGCATTTAGGGAATAATAATAATAACTATTTTTATAAGCTGGGGAGGCATCAGTTGGAAGTAACTGAGGAGGAGAAGGACCTTAGAGTATTGATTGATCACAGGATGATTATGAGCCTCCAATGTGATATGGCTGTGAAAAAAGCTAATATGGTCTTGGAATGCATCAGGCGAGGTATTTCCAGTAGAGATGAGGAGGTGTTAGTACTGTTATACAAGGCACTGGTGAGACCTCATCTGGAATATTGTGTGCAGTTCTGGTCTCCCATGTTTAAGAAGGATGAATTCAAACTGAAAGAGGTACAGAGAAGGGCTACTAGGATGATCCGAGGAATAGAAAACCTGTCTTATGAAAGGAGACTCAAAGAGCTTGGCTTGTTTAGCCTAACCAAAAGAAGGCTGAGGGGAGATATGATTGCTCTCTATAAATATATCAGAGGGATAAATACCAGGAAGGGAGAGGAATTTTTTAAGCTCAGTACCAATATGGACACAAGAACAAATGGATATAAACTGTCCATCAGGAAGTTTAGACTTGAAATTAGACAAAGGTTTCTAACCATCAGAGGAGTGAAGTTCTGGAATAGCCTTCCAAGGGGAGTAGTGGAGGCAAAAGACATATCTGGCTAAGCTTGATAAGTTTATGGAAGGGATTGTATGATGGGATAGCCTAAATTTAGCAATTAATTGATCTTTAACTATTAGCAGTAACTATGCCCAATGGCCTGTGATGGGACACTAGATAGGGTGTGATCTTAGTTACTACAGAGAATTTTTCCTGAGTCTCTGGCTGGTGAGTCTTGCCCACAGGCTCAGGGTTTAGCTGATTGCCATATTTGGGATCAGGAAGGAATTTTCCTCCAGTGCAGATTGGCAGAGGCCCTGGGGATTTTTCGCCTTCCTCTGCAGCATGGGGCACGGGTCACTTGCTGAAGGATTCTCTGCACTTGAAGTTTTTAAACCACAAGTTGAGGACTTCAATAGCTTAGACGTAGGTCAGGGGTTTGTTACAGGAGTGGGTGAGTGAGATTCTGTGGCCTGCGTTATGCAGAAGGTCAGACTAGAAGATCATAATGATCCCTTATGATCTTAAAGTCTATGAGTCTATAACCCCGGAGGCTTTGCAGGGTTTGGAGGCAGACCAGAGAACCTAGAGGTACAGGGAGGCCCAGACCATAGCAGCAGGGATGACAGGGAGGCAGCCCAAGAGAATCCGATGGCGGACCAGTGAGTGAGCCGAAGCCTTGAGACAGCATCTTTAAGTAGGAGCCTTTCCCTGCTGACTCAGCGACCTATGCTACAGCCACTACCAGGGCCCTGGGTTGGGGTCCAGTGGAAAGTCAGGGCCCAGACTCCCCTGCAACCCATCCCCCAGTGTCCGACATTGTCTGCTAGATCTAACTGCCCTGCAAGGAGGGACTAGGTTATTGACTTGGGCCACTAGGCCTTACTGCCCTGCAAGAAGGGGCAGATTTCCTGACTCCTGCCATTGGGCCTTACGCTCTTCAAAAAGGGGTGAATTCATGGACACGGGCACCTAGGCCTTACTGCCCAGTGACAAGGGCGAATTTATAGGCTCCGGCCACTAGGCCATACTACCCTGCTGATAAGGGCGAGCGTATGGACTCAAGCTGGGAGGGATGTAGACGTAAGATATGTACACCCCCTTCCCCTTTTTCCCTAAAAGAGGTGGGCGCACTCACCCTGCACAGCACGGGGTTTCCCCCAACCCAGTCACAGAGGGGAATAACATTTTGTTTATTTTTTAAATAAATATTTGGCCCAGTGACACTTCTTATCACTGGAAATAGTAAACTGCTGAAGAGTCAGGTAAACCAGTTACTATTGATAAGAGATACATTATTATTGGACTTTGAAAACATCATCTGCAAGTGAGATTTGGGGGTGGGGAAATATTTTGCATTCCCTGATTTGGAGTCCCTGAAGTAGGAAGGAGGGCTACATAAATAAATTTCAACCCGTTGATTTGGGTGTACATTGAATCATACCCCTCTGTATAATATGGGGATAACAATAATTCTGCCCTATCTCATGGTGGTGGAGTGAGGATAAATGTATTAAGCTTGTGAGGTATTCAGAAACTATGGTTATAGCTGCTTAACTGTGCAAACTTAATATTAATTCAAAAATTTTAATGAAATAAATTATAGCTTATTACTTATCATCTGAGTTTCTGAATTCACCACCATTCGGAAGTTTATAATGTTCCTTAGAATACCTTGTGTTGGCTTTTCACACTGAAGAATCCTAATTGGTTGATAAAAAGTTGTTTTCTTCTGATGAAAAAGTTACAAAATAATGGATTCGTGAGGGGTGTTAGCTCCTTTCATGATTAATGCCTAAAACTCAGCTCCTTCCCTCAAGAAAATCAATGGCAATAGTAATGTAATGTATATCATTGGGATGTAGTTTAGAAAAGGAGTGCAACCTCATTGATAAGCACAATCCATGTTAAAAGAGCCACTACTGTGCAGGGGAATTGTGTCTTCTTTGGAGGTGCTTACGTTATTTTCTTCTTAATGCAACTAAAGAAATTAGGTAATATTCCTGCCTGATCCAGTGGAGTGTCTCTCGTATCTCGAGAGGGATGATTGTTTTTGTTTTGAACCGTAGTTTCTTGTCTGCAGACCAGAGCCTGGTAGTCTACAGGGCTGGTACAGTCCTGAGGGCTCATTTACTTAAAAGATGGCAGAGGTCAGCCATCAATCAGGAAGGCACATTTGTCCCCTGATCCGTTAAGATTTCATGGGGTAACCCTACCCAGGTGAAGACCTTGATGAGTTCGGTGGCTATCTTAGAGGCAGAGGCAGTCCGTAATGGTACCGTGTCGCATAATCCACGATCACAAGGATGTACTGGTGGCCAAATGCACTCTTTTGTAGTGAGCCCACCAAGTTAAGTCCTATTCATTCAAAGGAGGTCCCAACTACTGGGCGAGGAATGAGCGGTGGTCTTCCCAGCTGGTGTTGTACACAATGATGCCATCTATATAAGCAGCAGCGTACCGCCCATGGGATTGCAATATCCAATCCATAAATCACTGGAAGGTGGCCACTGCTCCGTGTAACCCGAATTGCATGGTCACAAATTGGTGTAAGCGAAAGGGGGTTGGGAAAGCCATCTTCAGGCATGAAGTCAGGGTCAGAGGGATCTGCCAATACCCCTTGGTGAGATCCAGAGTTTATAGGAACTTGGCACTCCCTAACCTCTCAAGGAGTTCATCGACCCGTGGCATTGGGTAGGTGTCAAATGGAGATATATCATTCACTTTTCTAAAGTCAATACAAGTCAGGAGCCATTCAGTTTTGGAACTAGGACTATTGGGCTTCACCACTTACTATGGGATTCTTCTATCACGCCCATGTCTAACATGACCTCCAGTTCCTTCCGAACAGCCTCCAACATCATCTTGGGCAGGGGCCGGTGGGGGTTGTGGTACAGTGGCAATATGATTCATGATGGTCGTCCATCCTGGCCGGGCTGACAAGACCTCTGGGTAGGACTGCAGGAGTCCTTTGATTTACTCTCTCTGGGTTGGACTGAGCCCTGTTCCTAACACTACAGGCCCATCCTCGAAGGGTTCATCACCCAGGGGTTATAATTCTGGTTCGGGAGGGCAGGCAGATTAGTAACATCTCCCTGCTCCTCCAGGCTTTTAACAAATTGACATGGTACGTGTGTGGCTCATGGCACCGGCCTGGTAGCCTAACCTCATAATCAACCAGCCCGATCTGCCATGTGACTTCAAAGGGGCCTTGCCACTTAGCCAATAGTTTGGATTTGGTGGAGGGCAACAGGATTAGGACCCGATCTCTGGGTTCAAAGCTCCGTAGCCTGACTCCTTGGTTATTGTGTTGTGCCTGACTCTGCTGCACCTGTTCCAGATTCTCTTTAGTGAAGGTCCCTAGCATCTGAAGCCTGTCCCACAGCTGTAGCACATGGTGGACCACCCCCGTTACCTGGGTTTCCTGCTCTTCCCATTCCTCCTTCAGAAGGTCCAGGATACCTCAGGGTTGTCTCCCATATAGGAGTTCAAATCGGGAGAACCCTGTGGAGGTTTGGGGTACCTCCCATATAGCAAATAACAAGGCTGGGAGTAACGTATCCCACTGTCGTGGATTCTCTTCCACAAATTTGCGTAGCATGCTCTTCAAGGTCTTGTTAAAATGTTCCACCACTGGTAATAGTTTGGAAAGACTGAGATCCTACTAGGGATGGTATAGGGATGTCCTGAGGGCTCATATACAATCATCCCTCCAACAGTGACCATGGAGTACTAAAGATGAGATCAAGTCATGATCTGGTTAAAGCCTCTGGTTTTATCTCTGATACCTCCCAGTACAAATAGAGTTTGAAGAAGCACCTGCACCGAAGAGTAGATTTATCTTCAGTTCTCAGGCACATCATACTCAAACTTCCAGGTTCTGTTGGAGCAACAGAATTATTTTCTGTCTGAGGCATATAAAGGGTTTTGGTAGCCCAGTTAATCTCAGCAAGCAGGGTCCCTCGTCCTAAGTAGTACTTCAAACACTCCATTAGCAGGCAGTATTTAAAAAGAACTCTGCCTCATCACAGGTTTCATGAATGACTGAAGGCTGCTCTACACTGAAAACTTTCATTGGCATAGCTATGTCTCTCAGAAGTGTGGATTTTTCATACCCCTGAGAGATGTAACTAAGCTGGCCTAACCCCCTCATGTAGACAGAGCTAGGTCAATGGAATAATAGAACATTAATGTTGCACAGTTAAGTGCTCAAAAAATCATGATGACAATGGTAAGGTTGCCCTCCTTAACTCTGCTTCCTTGAGTTTATGATGCAGCCCTTAATTACACAATCACCTACAATCTCAAATATTTCTAGCATTTCTATCACCTGAGTTACATATGTAGCTTCTTGTACTCTATACTATTAACAGTCCTTGAAAGTCATTTATATGATGTACATACAACGAGAAGTACTTACACAACATGCTACAGATTAAGTGTATCACCACAGGGTAATAATGACATTTTGCTGGCATATATAGGCCACTTAACTTTGCAGCTAACTATCGTACCCTCTGAATTGCACTTCAGGAAAGCTATGTTGTGCATGCATACACACTGCTAAATTAACTTCACAGTTAACAGACTAATGCCCCGAACTGCAGCTAAAAAAGGCTGTGTTATGGATGGAAGAGAAAATGTATAGTAGATGAGTAATGACAAAATTAACAAAATGCACACCATACAGAAAAGAGTACTTATAAAAAAAGTCAAAATCAATTCATATCCACTGAACCATTCTGACAATGAAAATAATGTAACATAAATATAAAAGAATAGAAAAGAAATCAAGATGCTACATGCTGTATCCAAGGTTATAGAAAAGTGTACTAATATTTAGGTATTTGTAAAATATATGTGACAGAAGGCTGCAATGTAATTCACACACATGATGGAGAAGAGGAAGATTGTACATACATTTCCTGATGAGAGTGCAATCTTAAGATTGTTCATAACCAGCTATTTTAATATGGAGTATATAATAGTACTCTGTACCTCTATGATACTATACCTTGCAGTTGAAGATTTAAAAATGCTACAAGACATGTGGCTGGTGAGATGAAGGCAGTTGGGAGACTAATGAAGCTAGCCAGCAGAGTTAAACAGCAGGTACTCCACAGGGAAGAACCCACAATAAGAGGAAAATGGCATACTGCCAGTACCACTGCTAGCTCTTCCTCTGCCTGCACTTGTGGAGCCCCTGGCCACACAGGCATCCTGACCCTGGAGGTTTCTACCCAGATTGTGGTCTTGACTTGCTGGGAATGCAGTCAGCATGTCCCTGCCAAAGAGAGCCAGCAGGGAAAACCACCTAATATGAGAAATGTCTGTCGGTGGAGTCCCTCAGGAAGCAGGCAGGAGAGCTGCAGGAGAAGATGTCTTGTTTGTATAGAATCTGGGACCTACAGGACTTCATTGACAGGATGCACACGGAGATGTCTGGGATGGAAGATGCTAGTTGACTACAGAAGACTACAGTGGCACCAGAGGAGGAAGTAGACGGGCTATGGGGACACCTTGGGCAGCTGACAGTGCTCAACTGCCCACCAAGATTCCCCATCCATCAAGATTGAGAGGAGCAGATTCCAATGGCTGAGGAAAAGCAGCTACTGCCACCCAAGGCTGGGAGGCTCTTGGCCACCATCCCGAAGAGCAGGATACATAGGATGGTGGTGGTTGGGAATGATCTTCCAAAGGGATGGAGACATCCTTCTGCAGATCTGACATCTTAGATGTCTATATACAAATGCAAGGGGTACGGGGAATAAGGAGGAAGAATGAAAATTTTACTACACAAGCTAAACCAGGGTTTCTCAAACAGGGGTCACCGCTTGTATAGAGAAAGCCCCTGTCAGGCCGGGCCAGTGTGCTTATTGGCCCCGTCCACAAGTCCAGCCGATCACGGCTCCCACTGGCCAGGGATCGCTGCTCCAGGCCAATGGGAGCTGCTGGAAGCAGCGCGGGCTGAGGAACTACTGGCCACCGCTTCCAGCAGCTCCCAATGGCCCGGAGCAGTGAACCACGCCAGTGGGAGCTGCGATCGGCCGGACCTACGGATAGGGCAGGTAAACAAACTGGCCCAGCCCGCCAGGGGCTTTTCCTACACACGTGGCAACCCCTGTTTGAGAAACCCTGAGCTAAACTATTATTTAATTGGTATCACAGAGACTTGGTGGAATAAATCTCATTATTAGAATATTGGTATAGAGAGGTATAGCTTGTTCAGGAAAGACCAGGAGGGGGGAAAAGGATAAGATGTTGCATTACACATCAAAAACATAGCCACTTGTTCTGAGATCCAGAAGGAGGTAAAAAGCACACCAGTTGACAGTCTCTTTGTGAAGCTAAAAGGGGAAAAATAAGGGCAATGTCATAATAGGGATCTATTATAGACCACCACATCAGGAGGATGAGGCATGTCTAAAACATGTCACAGCTATATACAAAACACAAGAGCAGATAGAAATGGGGAACTTAAACTACCCAGACATCTGTTGGAAAAGTAATATGGCAAAACACAAAATGTCCAGTAAATTCTTGGAATGTATTTGGGACAAATTCTTGTTTCAGAAGGTGAAAATAGTAACCCGGGGGACAGCCATTTTATACTCAGTTTTGACTAACAGGGGAATTGGTTATGGATCTGAAGGTTAAAGGCAATTTGGATGAAAGTGATCATGAAATGATAGATTTCTTGATTCTACAGAAAAGAAGGAGTGAGATTTCAGAATAAAGACAATGGATTTAAAAAACTCAGACGAAGAAACTCAGAGAACTGGAAGGTAAGATCCCACTGGAAGAAAATCTAAGGGAAAAGGAGTTCAGGAATACTGACAGTGTAATGAATTACACCTAACAAAGGACATAAATGGCAAGAAGAGGATCTATAAGTACACTAGGAGCAAGAGAAAGTCAAAGGGAAGTGTAAGTCCACTAGTTAAGTGGGAGAAGAGCTAATAACAGATGATGCCAAGAAAACTGAGGTGTTTAATGCCTATTTTGCTTCAGTCTTCACTAAAAAGATTAATTGTGACCAGATGCCTAACACAATCAATATTAACAGCAAAGGGGAAGGAAACACAAGCCAGAATAAGGAAGAACAAGTTACAGAATATTGAGCTAAATTAGGTGTATTGAAATCAGCCAGGCCTGGCAAAATTCACTCTAGCGGACTTAAGGAAGTAGATGAAGCCATGTCAGAACTGTTTGGTGCTATCTGGCTAGCTACCACCCATATACTTCCTCTGGATAGTAGTAATCCCCTCTGGCTCCTCCTGCTACCCTCCTGGTTTGTTTGCGTACTGACTATTTGGAACTCAGGTAAGTATTTAATTAATAAGCTCTACTGACCAGGCAGAGTCACAATGGGATTAGATAGATAGATAGATAGATAGATAGGTAGATATGCCTAAACTGTTGTTAGGTAAACTTGTCAACCAATGTAGAACTGTTGTTGCATAAACAGTACCTTTCACATGAACCATAAGCAAGATGCTGAGACCTGTGTACCTCAGGCTAGAAGTCCCTTCTGCGCATGTCCAGACTTAGAGGTCACACAACAGATGCCTTGATTGACAACACTAGGCTGTACTTACTCTGCTGGCCACATCCTGTTAGTGCAGCCTACAGGAACCATCGGGATGATCTTTGAGAACTCATGAAGGATGGGTCAGGTGCATTCCCAGAAGGCTAGAAAAGGACAGACTTAGTACCTATTTTTAATAGCCTAGCCTTGATACTTGGAAAGATAGTGGGAAAAAAAACATTAAACAATCATTTTGTAGGTAAGTAGAGGATAATAGGGTGATAAATAATTGCCAATATTCATTTCTGAAGAACAAATCACATCATACCAACTTAATTTCCTTCTTAGATAGGCCTCGTTGATAAGGGAGAAGCAGTGGACATGATATAACTTGGTTTTAGTAAGACTTTTGACATAGTCCCACATAATATTCTCATAAACAATCCAGGGAAATGTGATCTAGCTGAAATTACTATAATTACTATAATGACTGAGCTGTGGCAACCCTCCTCTATGGAGTTACACACAATCCCTGGCCCGTAGTGTTACATAAAACATTCATACACTTAACACAATATGGTCCCCAAAGATATTGCATGCAGTTGCAATACCTGTTACATTCACCAAGCTGGGAGGGGTTTCAAGCACTTTGGAGGACAGAATTAGAATTCAAAACAACCTTGACAAAATGGAGAATTGTTCTGAAATCAAAGATGAAATTCAATAAAGACAAGTGTGAAGTAGTAGTCTTAGGAAGAAAAAATCAAATGCAAAACTACAAATTTACTGGTTAGGTAGTACTACTGCAGATAAGGATCCGAGGGTTATTGTGGAACACAAATTGAATGTGAGCCAACCGTGTGAGGTAGTTGTGAAAAAGGCTACTATAATTCTGGTGTGCAGTAACAGGAATGCTATAGCTAAAACATAAGAGGTAAATGGTCCTAAACTACTTAGCACTGGTGAGGCCTCTGCTGGAGTATTGTGTCTAGTTTTGAGCACCACACTTTAAGAAAGATGTGGACAAATTGGAGAGTCTAGAGGAAAGAAACAAAAATAAAAAAAGGTTTAGAAAACCTGATCTATGAGTAAAGGTTAAAAAAGTAGGCCTGTTTAGTCTTGAGAAGTAGACTGTTGGGGAGAGGGTCAGACCTGGTAACAGTTTTCAATATGTTAAAGGCTGTTATAAAAGGAATGGTAATGAAGTGTTCTCAATGTCTACTGAAGGTACAACAGGGAGTAATTAGTTTAATATGCAGCAAGGGAGATTTAGCTTAGCTATTAGGAAAAGTTTCCTAACTATGAGGATAATAAAATATTGGAACCAAGGAAAGTTGTGGAATACCCATCATTGGAAATTTTTAAAAACAGTTTAGACCAGGGGTAGGCAACCTATGGCAAGCTGATTTTCAGTGGCACTCACACTGCCTGGGTCCATTTTAATTTAATTTTAAATGAAGCATCTTAAACATTTGAAAAACCTTATTTACTTTACATACAACAATAGTTTGTTTATATATTATAGACTTATAGAAAGAGACCTTCTAAAAATGTTAAAATGTATTACTGGCACGCAAAACCTGAAATCAGAGTGAATAAATGAAGACTCGGCACATCACTTCTGAAAGGTTGCTGACCTCTGGTTTAGACAAACACCAGTCAGGGATAGTCTAAGTTTACTTGGTCCTGCTTCAGCATGGAAGGCTGGACTAGGTGACCTCTCAATGTCACTTCAAGCCCTATATTTCTATTATTCTATGATTAGGATAAACGTCACATCACATCTCCCTCATTGGGCTCTTACCAGATGATGACATTTACAGATATTACAAAGCTATTGTGTAACCATCACATTAAGAGCAAAATAAAAGAAAAAAAACCTGCAAATGGAAACAGGGATTTACTCAGGCAAAGACTGAATGTAAATAAATATAATACATTTATGGAATACCAATACATAGCAGAGATATACACAGGTCGACTAATACTTGGAAAGTAGTCATGATGAAAGAGATTTTTGGAGTAATTATCAATAGTAAACTGAATGAGTTCTCACTGCAATGCCACTGACAAGGGATACATATATAGAGGATATATATGTGCAGTTTAGCAGGTTGTGTCATCACGTTTTGCTGCACTAGTAAAACCATATTTGGAATACTATGGGCAGTTCCAACCTCCACACTGAAAAGACACAGTGAAAAGTTAAAAAACCTTTATTAAAAAAAAGAGAGAGAAAATATAAGTACTTTACATAAGTAAATTATTGTGGAATAAGGTTGTGTGTGAATTTAAAGCAGAATTAGCAATTCCAGAATAGGTCCCTGTGTGGCCATTCTTATTCCAGAATAAGAGCACCTTGTCCCTGTTTAGCTTAAACCACTTCCAAGCATTTGTGCATTTGTTCAGCACCTAACATAATAATCTGATAAACATAATCTACAGCCAAGTACATATTATCTATTAGCAATGCTGGATGGGATTTATCTTCTTTAAGGAAGGCATATTTTAAGGCCTCAGTAGGTTAACCCATTTAAGTGGGTTATGATAATTGTCCTCTACTATAGCTACAGGAAAATAGCAGCAGCAGAGGAGAAAGATTTATTCACATAGAGTAGCAGTGTTAAAGATCAATGAAAAACAGAGTTCAAAAAGAATAAATGTATCATAACTACCAGAGAAAATCTTTTGGTGATAAGGTGTGACCATTCTCCAAAGTTGCATATCCACATCATGTGGTAGTCAGATCAAGGTTTAGCCACCACAGAATTGCTAACTAAGGGCCTTGCACTGCTAGCAATCAATTCGTGCAACTCCAATTGATTGTGAATGGAAGTGCCAGCTGTGGATTTGTATAGCTCAAAGGGCCAGATTTGCACAAATGCTGAGCACCCTCAGCTACTCCAGCTTCATTGGAGCTGAGGATACCCATCATGTGTTGAAAATCGGGCGGTAACTGTGTATTTGACAATCGGATCCAAAATCTGTGCTTTTTAAAATGTTTAATATGTTTTTACCCAATAGCACTTCAAAACACTTGTTGCGGAATACTAGTTTAATAATATACATTTAATTATGTGACCTTACAGAGCTAGAGCAACAGTACACATCCCAGGGACTCTTCCTAAATTAGAATATAGGGGCTTTAAAAGCAGCAAAGAAAAAAGGGAAAAGAAAAATAAAAAAAGTGGATTTTTTAAATGCCCTATTTAGGGAGTTTTGTTTCTCTCTCTCTTTGTTTTTGTTTTTTTTAAATACCACATTATACAGAGCAAATGAAGCATAAACTACAATGTTTGACTATCAATAACTTATTCACATTTTGGGACTTGAACAATACTGGAAGAAGCCTGATTTCAGTTTCATTTCCTCAAAAGAAGGAGAGTAAGGGGGGGAATATACTGAGACATATAAGATTCTGAAGGCTAAGGTTAGATCGATGTCAGCAAGCTGTTTGAACTAGCAGCTGGCACAAATAGGGGACCAGGAAAGCAATTCGCACAACAATTCTTTACATAAAAGGTGAGTGAGTTATAGAACAAATTGCCAAGCACAGCAATAGCAGAAATTATCTATAACTAATGTAAGAAAACATATTTAGAAGCAAGGGCATTCAAAAGGGTACACACATTAGATGGATTTTTTGCTCCAGCTTTGGAGCTCTGGGCACATGCATGCCAACATGGACTACACAGCTGTATCTACTCGAAGAACTCAGGACTTTTGAGTCCCAAACCAGTGAGCTATCCACTAGACCACACTGTCTTTCTTGTAGAGTAGTACCTTTGAAGTTAGTGGGAGCTATTGTAGAGTAAGGTGCTGCTCAGCATGAGGAAGGGTATCAGAATCTGACCTACGAAGAATACAATATCAGCTTCTCTTCGCTCAAACCCAGTTTGAAAACATGCACCCTGACAGCTCAAAAAAAAAGAAGAAAGAAAATTAAAAGATCCAACAACCCTTTTTATTCTCAGGATATTTATGCCAACCTCATGATTTTGAACACAGGGAGTTGGCAATGCTGAAACTGATGTAAAATAAATTCTAAAGTAGAGCTGTGTGTAAAATTATTTCCTCTTTTCCCTGATTGTTTTGTAAAATAGGGGTTATGATATAAGGAAGTTATATCACAAAGGGCCTGGCAGCTATGAGGTTAATACCATTCCTTAGGCAACCAGATGTTCCTACAATTTACTAACAAGGATGGGTGGCTTACCAGGTGATCCATGCAGTAATGTTAATAAGCCTCATTGATAGCTGATACATGAGTCTAAGGAGGTGCAGAGGATATAAAATAGCAGAGAATGTGCTGAGGTGTAGGCAGTGTGCATTCATGCACAAGTGAAGTTGTTTGCACTCTTGAAATTAGCTCTGTCTCAACTAGCTAAAACCAGTCATATTTTAATCTGTATTGATGTGGCTGGAGCAAGCCTTCCTTTATCCTGCTTCAAAGAAGCTTACTATTTACATCAAACTATGGACAAAGGAAACCTTTCTGTCTATGGACCCAACCCTGCTCCCAGTCAATTCAGAAAGTCTTTTTTCTACTAGCTTCAGTGGCCCTATATATTTGGATTGTAGGCATGTTAAAGATATAGGACACTTTTTCAGCCTCATCATATTTATTATAAATCATAGTAAAAATTAACTTCTATGGAAGTTGTGGATACCCAATATCTCTCTGGATCATGTGGTTGTTTTGTATTCTTTATCTATTGGGGGGGAGGAGGGTTGCATACACGCACAGGTGTTTTTAACTGTTATTTCCCTGGTTTTGTTTGGGGCTTTTTTGGAGGATGGAGACAGAAAGCTTATGTTACTAGTAGTTTGCACTTTGATAGCACTTTCCACCTAAGATTTCAAAGGATTCTACCAACATTAATAAAATTAGCTCACATGAATTAGGGGAGTAATTATCCCCATTTTACAGAAAGGGTAACAGACAAACATGTTCAGTGATTTGCCCAAGTCTGTGTCAGGAGTGGGAAAGAAAATCCCAGTCTCCTGTCTTGAGCTTTAGCCATAAGCTCACAAATCCCCTCTTGTGTATTTTTTTTTATATTCTTCTTCTTCATCATTTTTGGCAAAAAGAGAGAGGCAGACAGACAATAAATCTCCAGCAGTAACAAATAAGAATAGAAATTCAAAACAAGGACACACATGAAAAAATGTTGCTTAGCTGTATGAAATGCTATCATTTGCAAATATATATATTTGTAGCTCACAAATTAAGATAGGCAAGAATCCCTTGCAATGAGATTCATGTATAAAACAGGATATCTTCAAAGTTGCTGATTTGTTTGCAAGTGCTCAATTTATGTAGGCAGGATTTTCAAAGATGCCTAATGGAGGTAGACACCTGACTTCCATTGTATTTTATTGGGAGTCAGGCATTAAATTTTAACCTTAATTTAAAAAATGTGAAGATTACTTTCAAGAAATCAAATTTCTGTACATTCTTGCCACTAGGACAATGGTTGCAAAGACTGCATTGCACTGCTGGGTCTTGCCTGAAGCCTCCTCACCCAAGGGTAATTATTGAGAAATTCTATCAACACTCTGTTATAAGAAATAGATGTTGTTTAGATACACCCACGCCAAGTAAGAAGAGATGAAACGCCAAGAGACCCCGGTCGTCGGCGGGCAGTCTGTATAGGTTGTCTGCACTATGGAGATACACCCAGCAGGATCTTCTCTTATATCCCCACATGCAGTGGATTTGGAAGCTGAGCTGAGGTAGAAGCAGAGATAGGACCACTGGATATGGAATTACATGGAACTAGCAGTCATTTAACTCCTCCATAGAGGGGACAGCACAGAAGTTCAATGGACTCCCACAGTTCTGAGATTGCAGTATCTCTTGTGAAGCAGTTCTCCTACTCAGCAGCCAGGGAGATTCCTCTACCCCCCACAACACACACACACACACACACACACCCTCAGCCCTCAAAAACATCTCCAGCACACAACCCAGTTACTCAGGCTGTGTGCTGGGCAGAGGATTCATCCCTTTGCATGGTGTACTCATGTTTCAAAATTCTCGGAAGGAGATAATGGATAAAATGAATCAAATGTTAAACATAACTCTTCCAAGCTTCAGCTTAATTTTGCCTCCTGCATGACACTTCCAATATAGAAATAATTTCAAGGGGAAATCTCACATGGATTAGTGTAAGTTTATTGGTTGCCAAGGTAATAATTCTGGGACACAGAAATCTGAGACCTCTCGACCAGAAAGGGAATAGAAAATATCGCTTGCAGAAGCAGTCTCTTATAAGAAGGCAATTTAGAGGCTTCAGGGCAATGTAGGCAAGATTGAGAGTAGTTACATGCCATTTTTAGATTATATTACATGTTAGTCTTTTTCTTTTTGTTGAAATATTCCCTCTTTTGCTTCTCTCTCTACTTCTATCCTTCCTTCTTTCTCTGTCTTTTCTCTGACTTTCACCTAGATGGCAAAACAATGCATATTATGAATTAGTGATGCAAGTAGTATGAAAATCGCCCCAGGAGGGGTTTCTCGGATAGGAGTGCAGGGGACAGGTGGGACAAGAACAGACAGTTGCTCAGCACAATATGGCAGTTACAAAACCTGCTATGTCAGCTCCACAGTCTCCTGACAGGGACATTCTGGGGCAGAAAAAGGTACCATCAGGACATCCCTTGAGGTTCCCCAGTGATACAGCACCCACAAGGACAATGGAAGACAGGAACACCAGTTAAAGCAATTCCACCTGACCCAGCCACCAGCCATAGCATAAACAAGGCAGAAAGCATCTCCTCTCAGTCCCTATCCCAGGGTCTACAGTAGCACAGAAATTCATTTCTGACACCTTTGCAAGAAAGAGAAAAAAGGTCCCTCTCCTCCCGCCCCCCCCCCAACTGCAGGAAAGGTAGGAAAGATTCCCTAGTGGCTAGGGACTGTCGCATGTTAGTTGTCATGACAGGTGGTGTGAATCTGAATCCAGCTTCTCGTTTGCCTTTAAAGAGATAGGTCTCAGATTTTCTTATAATGCTCTCACTCTCCTGCATATCATATGTCAATATTACAATCTGAGCTGACTGCAGCTTGTGTAGACATATGAGCACTAGCTTTACATGTGCTAGTATAGCTAAAAATAGTAGTGTAGATGCAGAGGCCTAGGTTTCAGCAACACGAGTAGGTACCCAGGGTTCCCAGCATGCTTATACAGACTGTTCTGCTGCATCTAAACAGCTATTTTTAGCCATTTTAGCATAGATATGTCTACCCAATCTGTAATCAGACCTCAGATTGCATAGTAGGTATATCCTTAGTCCCAGTGTTCTTGTGAGTCCTCTCACCTTACCATTACCTTTCTCTCTTTCACTCTCTAATCCATACTTTCCATCATGTTACTTGCTATGGCTGGAAAAATACCGTCCTTTTTCATCAATCATCTATTCTCCCTCCTCCTCCTCCAAATCCACAGCTTCTCTTCACTAATAACCCTCTCTTTTCTCCACTATTGTTCTGTCTTTGTCTTACCTATCTAAGATTTTGAGCTCTTAAAGGCATGTTTTAATTTACATGGTCCTTCATTAATATAAAGTTGCAGTCTAGTTAAGTGATTTTTAATGCTAGAAATAATGATTAGAATACTCCATTTTACAAGGATATGAATTGGTTTCCACTTAGAATGGAAATGAGGAAAGGATTCAAATAGTATAACATACATCAACAGAGCTGTTTGTAAAGCTTCACACTGGTAAATTTTAGTGTTTGTTGAGGCTGGAGGAGTCTCATGGACCATGCTCATACAAACACTGGCAAATATGGTTCTTAAAGACCTAAGAACCCACTAGCCCCAACCAGTCACACTTTAATTTAAATGTCTGTCTTTAAAACATCTATGAAATTTCATCTCCCCAAAGCAGTTCTCTCTCTCTCTCTTCCTCTTATTCACTCCCAGTGGAGCATAAGGCGTCAACCATTCTCCTCCATTCATTTCGTTCTTGAGCGAGGCAGCAAATTTCATCCCACTTCATTCCCATGCCTTTCATTTCCTCTTCAATGGTCCTTCGCCACGTCCCCAATGGTCTACCTCTCCTCCTTCTTCCTTGTGGTGTCCATCGTAGGGCAATATGAGGGTGTCTATCAGCACCCATTCTCAACACATGCCCCAACCATCTCCATCTTCGTTGTTTGGCTTCATCCACTATGTTGTTAATGCCCGTTAATCGGCTCACTTCAACATTGGTGATACGCTGCGGCCAGTGTATGTTAAGAATTCGCCTAAGACACCTTCCTTCAAAACCCCGAAGCCGACTTTCTATCTTCTTGTTGGTCCTCCATGTTTCCGCCGCATAAAGCAACACAGAGCGGACGTTCGACCTATAGATCTCTACCTTGGTTTTCATTTGCAAGATGGCCGACCTCCAAATGTTCTGAAGTCTATAGAATGCAGTTGCTGCAAGACCGATTCTGGTAGATATCTCCTTCTGAATATTACCATCAGCCGATATGTAACTACCAAGATATTTAAAATCGTTCACCTCCTCCAATTCTACGTCACATACTACTGTCTTCATCGAGCTGGCTGTTTTTACTTTCATTGTTTTGCTCTTACCGGCATGGATATTAAGTCCCATGCACCTTGCTGCTCTACCTACTCTATCAGTCTTCTCTTGGAGGTCCATCTGAGAGCTTGAAATCAGGGCGATGTCATCCGCAAAGTCACAATCTTCAATATGACCAGAGGGTCCCCATGCGATCCCTCTTGGCCTATCTTCGGTGGCTTTCCGCATCACCCAGTCTATAACCACAAGAAATAGGATGTGCGAAATAACACATCCTTGTCTAACTCCCATTCTCACATGGAACCACTCGCTCCGCTGTCCTTCATGGCGAACGCAACACTTATTATCGGCATACATATCTTTGAGGATGTTAATAACTTTCAGAGGGAATCCATATGTTTTTAGGATATTCCAGAGAGATGGATGGTGGACACTATCAAATGCCTTTTCGAAATCAAGGTAGTTAATGAACAGCGGTGAGTTCCATTCAAGGGATTGTTCCATTATCATACGTAATACAAATATCTGATCAACGCATCCTCTCCCACTCCTAAATCCTGTTTGTTCTTCCCTCAGGATCTCTTCTACTGCTTGTCTTATTCTCTGTAACAGGACTCTGCAGAAAACCTTCCCGAGCACTGATAACAGGTTTATACCTCTCCAATTATCACACAAAGACAAATCGCCCTTCTTTGGTAATTTCACAATGATACCTTTCTTCCATGCTTCAGGTACTTTCTCTTCTTCCCATGCCTTGTTGAATAGCTCCTCTAGAATCCCGGCACTCATATTCAGGTTGGCTTTTAGCATTTCTGCGGTTATTCTATCTTTGCCTGGTGCCCTATTTTCTTTTGTCTGTCTAATGGCCTCTTCTATCTCTCGCTCTGTGATAGGCCCTTGTTCTACCTCCATCTGAAAACTCATTTCCTCTATTTCAACTACCTCTTCAGGATTTGGTCTATTTAGAGTCTCTCTAAAATGCTCTGCCCATCGATTAATTTGTTCTTTCTCTTCTATCAATATTCTCCCATCCTTTCCTCTAACCGCTGTTGACCTATTGCTGAACCCTCCTGTCAAAGTCCTCGAGATTCTATACACAGTTCTTGTGTCGCCCCGCACGGCTGCTGACTGTGCCTCTCTTGACAGACTGGTAATATAATCCCTTTTATCTTTTCGAACACTTCTCTTCACAGCCTTGTTTTTCTCCCTGTATTCTTCATTCGCAGCTTTCTGTTGTTCACCACTTCCAGTCAGCATACGTAATTTTGCTATCTTCCTCTCCTCAATGAGTTTGTATGTATGATCTGAAATCCATACTTTCCGCTCTCTTCTCTTATAGCCAAGCACTGTCTTGCTGGCCTCCACATATACCTTCTCAACGTTGTCACAAATAGTGTTTATATTACCAGTTCGCAAATCATTTAGAAGTTGAAACTTTTTCGAGAGCTCCAGTATGAACTGTGCCTTTACCGACGGTTCTTTCAACTTCCTTGAGTCGAAAATTTGTTGCCTATAAACTTTCTTCGTCTTTCTCAGTTTTATCTGAAGCGTACTCAATACAAGGTGATGATCGCCACCTACATCTGCACTTCTTGATACTCTGGTGTCCAACAACGACCCTCTCCACTTTCGATTGATCGCAATGTGATCAATTTGGTTCCTGGTTTTCCCATCCGGTGATATCCACGTCAACTTGTGTATTGTCTTGTGTTGGAAAATTGTTCCACCTATCACCAGTCCATTCTCAAGACATAAATCTACAAATTGTTGACCATTATCATTTCTCTCTCCAACTCCTTCCCGCCCCATACATGCTTCATACCCGTCGTTATTGGAACCGACTTTAGCGTTGAAGTCGCCCATCAAAATCAGGATGTCGTGGCATGGAGTCTTAAGTATCTCTTCCTGAAGTCTGATATAGAACAAGTCTTTTTCCTCTTCCTCAGCTTGTTCAGTAGGTGCATAACATTGGATGATGGTGGTCTTGTTGTGATGTTGTTGTGATGTTGTGGCACCATAGTAACTCTAGCTCAGGAACCAATCCATGCAACAAACCTCGATGCCAACTCTGCCCACATATCTACACCAGCAACACCATCACAGGACCAAACCAGATCAGCCACAACATCACCGGTTCATTCACCTGCACTTCCACCAATGTAATATATGCCATCATATGCCAGCAATGCCCCTCTGCTATGTACATCGGCCAAACTGGACAGTCTCTAAGGAAAAGGATAAATGGACACAAATCAGACATTAGGAATGGCAATATACAAAAACCTGTAGGAGAACACTTCAACCTCCCTGGCCACACAATAGCAGATCTTAAGGTGGCCATCCTACAGCAAAAAAACTTTAGGACCAGACTTCAAAGAGAAACTGCTGAGCTCCAGTTCATCTGCAAATTTGACACCATCAGCTCAGGACTAAACAAAGACTGTGAATGGCTTGCCAATTACAGAACCGGTTTCTCCTCCCTTGGTTTTCACACCTCAACTGCTAGAACAGGGCCTCATCCACCCTGATTGATCTAACCTCGTTATCTCTAGCTTGCTTCTTGCTTGCTTATATATACCTGCCCCAGGAAATTTCCACCACTTGCATCCGAAGAAGTGGGTATTCACCCACGAAAGCTCATGCTGCAAAACGTCTGTTAGTCTATAAGGTGCCACAGGATTCTTTGCTGCTTCTTTTGTTACTAATGCTGTTCTCCCTGTTTCATACATTGTTCGAACATTCCATACCGCTATCTTTATTTGTTTTTTGGGTTTATGTCTGAAGCATACCGCACCATAGTAACTCTAGCTCAGGAACCAATCCATGCAAAGAATCCTGTGGCACCTTATAGACTAACAGACGTTTTGCAGCATGAGCTTTCGTGACAGCATGACAAACCCAAGAAAGAAACCAACAGGACTCCACTGGCCATCACATACAGTCCCCAGCTAAAGCCCCTCCAACGCATCATCAGGGATCTACAACCCATCCTGGACAATGATCCCACACTTTCACAGGCCTTGAGTGGCAGGCCAGTCCTCGCCCACAGACAACCTGCCAACCTGAAGCATATTCTCACCAGTAACTGCACACCGCACCATAGTAACTCTAGCTCAGGAACCAATCCATGCAACAAACCTCGATGCCAACTCTGCCCACACATCTACACCAGCAACACCATCACAGGACCTAACCAGATCAGCCACACCATCACCGGTTCATTCACCTGCACATCCACCAATGTAATATATGCCATCATATGCCAGCAATGCCCTTCTGCTACGTACATCGGCCAAACTGGACAGTCTCTAAGGAAAAGGATAAATGGACACAAATCAGATATTAGGAATGGCAATATACAAAAACCTGTAGGAGAACACTTCAACCTCCCTGGCCACACAATAGCAGATCTTAAGGTGGCCATCCTACAGCAAAAAAACTTTAGGACCAGACTTCTAAGAGAAACTGCTGAGCTTCAGTTCATTTGAAAATTTTACACCATCCGTTTAGTATTAAACAAAGACTGTGAATGGCTTGCCAACTACAGAACCAGTTTCTCCTCCCTTGGTTTTCACACCTCAACTGCTAGAACAGGGCCTCATCCTCCCTGATTGATCTAACCTCGTTATCTCTAGCTTGCTTCTTGCTTGCTTATATATACCTGCCCCAGGAAATTTCCACCACTTGCATCCGAAGAAGTGGGTATTCACCCACGAAAGCTCATGCTGCAAAACTTCTGTTAGTCTATAAGGTGCCACAGGATTCTTTGCTGCTTTTACAGAACCAGACTAACATGGCTATCTCTCTGATTCTAGAGCAGGTGTAATCTGGAACCTGAAGTCAAATGACCCACCCTATGTGCTCCCTCAATTCAGTCTAAAGGAAAAAGCCTTGGAACAGGGTCCAGGGATGTATGCACATACCCCAGGACAAACAACCTGTTATACAATGGTTTGGTCCTAAATATCCTTGTAGCTGGGTGGTCACCCTGCTCCTGCCTGAAGGGGATAAAGCAGCCCTGGAGAGGGCTGCAGCTGGAAAAGAAAGGCTGATTGGAGAAGCAGCCACAGGAGAGTTCATGCCCCAATCAGGCCACGGCTAGCCCTATAAGATGGCTGAGGGCCAGAGACTGAAAAGACACACTCTCTCTAGCTCCCTAGAGAGAGAAGGACCTGGCTGCCTGGGAAGCTGAGGAGGGTACCTAGGGTGGAGCAGTGCTGGGGAAGGGCAAAGGGAGCTGGGAGGGTACCTAGGGTGGAGCAGTGCTGGGGAAGGGCAAAGGGAGCAGCCTAGCAAAGCCCCAGGCTGAGATAAGGTCCCACAAAAGGGTACTAGGGCTGCAGAGGGGCAGCCCAGGAACAGGCACAGGCAGCTAGTCCAACCCCCCTTGCCGATGATGAGTGGCTAACAGACTGACGCCTGCCCCAGTAAGCGGGGGCTAAATGGAGACTGGCAGTAGCCACTGAGGCAAGGTGGGGATAGGGGGGTGGGGGTTCCTCTGAGAGGGCAGACCCAGAGTGAGGGGGTACTGTGGTGGGCAGAACCCCTGGGCAAAGGGCACCGGGGTCTGGGAAGGACACGGAGCCAGCGGGCGGCGAGACATCAGCCGGCAGAGGGCGCTCTGGGCTGGGAAGAGTTAATTCCCTGGACAACCAGCAGGAGGTGCCGCCACAATGCCTCAACAACACAGGGTGTTGTAAAATAATCATGCTTTTTCAATGAAAAAATAACCTTTGGTAACAGTTTTAACTCCATATTTGTTATATACAGTAAATTGTGTGGAGTTATGGTAATGTTTTTGATCTG
The DNA here is from genome assembly GCF_020497125.1 of Mauremys mutica. NCBI lineage: Eukaryota > Metazoa > Chordata > Testudines > Geoemydidae > Mauremys > Mauremys mutica. The sequence continues at coordinate 175,115,490 of NC_059072.1, forward strand.
CATTATTTTTCTATTTCAAAGTCTGTATATATAATGTAATTGTGAGTAAAATAGAGAGCATCTTCTGCATAACTTGAAGGTGAAAGGAACACAATTGGAAAATCAGCAAGAGGATTAGCGTGATCTCTTCAGGAGACAGAAAATTAAACCTTCTCCTGAAGTTCTGTCTGCATCAATAGCTGAATTTATCTTTATTTTTATTTGAGAGTTTATAAAGATTCCATGGGCTGGGGGACTTAGAAAGGACTGGAGGATTCTAGATAAACAAACTAGGACTGTGATAGTTATAAGAGAGAATGTGTAAAAAGGGAAATACATGGATGATGCATTGTATCGAAATTTGGCCTCAGATAATTAAATGCTGACCCTTTCCTGAAACTCAGACTGGAGTTGTAGTAATATGTGACAGGAGAAAAGTTTCTATTACCAGATTCCCACTAGACTTAGTGCTTTTCATGATTTATTACAACTATAAATGCATAAATATTATTTTCATCTATTCTGTGATTACTCAAGTTCAAAGGGAAAGTGCTTCATTCCTGTAATGGAAATATGCTTTTAACTAACAAAGAATGTGGGTGCACTACTAGCATTTACATCCTAAACCACGTAGCATTAGGATGCACTATGGTCCTACAGCTACAGTGGATGATTCATATGTTATTCCATCTTCAGACTCATTAACATATCCTGAATTAGAATGGCTGCTACCGCTCCTGTATCTGCTACTGATACATATATAGCACTGTTCCTTGCCACTGTGATACACTCACCATCCTCTAGAGCAGACTGTGTCAGTGCCAGCTCCCTGCTAGAGAGAAGTCAATTAGTCTTACACTGTTTCTTAATGTCATCTGTTCTGCATTGTACATCCTTAAAGACACCCAGGGCTTGTCTACACGGTTCATTAGTCTGCACTCAAGGGGTGTGAATTCGAGTGCATACTAGCATGTTACACACTCACTAGCTCTGCTGGCATGCACTAAAAGTTCCCTAGTATTTGTTAACATAGTATTGTTTGGAAGGGAACTACATTAATGTGTGTTACAGAACGTAAAGAGTGCACCAGAGAGTTCCATATGGGCCAGTTAATGTATAACACGCTCATGCACACTAGAATTTCCACTCCTCTATTGTGGACTAATACACCATGTAGACCAGCCCTGAGAGTCAGATCTGGTGCCTATTGATATCAGTGGAAAGATTCTCACTGACTTCAGTGGGTGCCAGATTAGGGTGAAGGGGTATGTCTACACTGCAGCTGGGAATGAGCCACTAAGCCCGGGCAGACAGACTAATGCTAGATGGGCTCAAGTTAGCTTCTTAAAAATAGCAGTGTGGTGGGTGCTGCATCTTAAGTTACAGCTCATCAGTGTAGATATACCCTAAAAGAACATTGTCAATGAGTGACATGGGGCTGTAGCTGTCTGAATCAAGTTAAAGTCTATGGACATCACATGTTTGAAGCATCACACACTACTTTTGAAAATTTACCTCTAAAAGTGTAACATGGTGAACTTTCTTCTCAATGGCTTCCCCCCACCCCCATTGGAGGTTAGATGTTTGTCACCATGCAATGAAGCTGATTGACCCTTCTCAGAGGAGTATTTCTTAATGGCATTTATCTCAAAGGTAGAATTAAATCAATTTCTGAGTGAATGGAACCAGGAATAATAGGCAGCAAATTTAAAACAAACAAAAGGAAGTACTTCTTCACACAATGCACAGTCAACCTGTGTAACTCATTGCCATGGGATTTTGTGAAGACAAAACTATAACTGAGTTCAGAAACAAATTAGGTAAGTTCATGTACATCAAAGGTTATTTGCAAGATAGTCAGGGACACAACCCCATGCTCTCGGCGTCCCTAAATCTGCTACTGACAGACACTGGGAATGGACGACCTGGGATGGATCACTTGATAATTACCCTGGTCTGTTTATTCTTGTGACACAGTGTATAAATCCCTCACTGGGCAGAAAGCAGTTAAAGAACAGTTCTGGGCAGAGGAGGCCTCACCCACCCACCCCCATGCTGAGCGTGCACCACTTGGAGGTGGGGTTTAAAAGGGGAACTGACCCACTCATTCAAGGGAAGATAGCAGTGGTGCCAACTTAGTGATTTTGTCACTAGACTTAGCGAATTTTTGGTTTCCCTAGTAAGGAAATAAATGTCAAAGTGACTAGTGACTTTCACTTCCAATTACAGTGATATTCAGAGAAAGAAGTCACTAATTTGTATTGTCACAAAATCATTCACAAACAGCTCAACAGTGTTAATAAAATCCATTCCACGCTCTTCTTACTGCATTCTGTTGCACACACCAAGTCAATGTCATTTCGTCTCACTTGGGCATGTTCTTGGAAGGAAGTGCATTCCAGGGCTTCTTGGGCTGAGAGGCTGTGAATGAGAGGAAGGGTTTGATTAGAGCTCCTGGGAGTAGAATAAATGCTTAGCATGTGACTGGGGCTTAGCTTTGATTCTTTGGTGGCGGGGACAGGGTGAAAAGCCAGATCTAATGGGAAGGGGAAGCTTGAAGAGGGGAAAAGTTATGATCTTCTGCTTAGTAAAAACGATTAGTGACAAGTACAGGTGCCACGCCATAAGCAAGGGTGATGCAGGAAAAACCATTTGTCAACAGATCTTTGTGCCTTTGGCCACTGAAATGTTAACTGGTCAAAATCCCCCTTCAAGGAGTGGGAAGCTGGCTGGTCCCTTGGGACTCTGCTGAACCTGCCCTCGTTACTAGCTTCTGCGCTCACCCTGCCTGGGCAAAAGGACACTCCCGGCTGTTGAACAAAAAGCCACAGCAATGCTATGCGCTCCCTCTCTGGCTGGAAAGCTTTGGCAGCTGAATTTATTTTGTTATCATTGACCAGCTCTATTGGTGTCTCTCAGCTGGTAGGGGGCTGACGAGGCATTTCTGGCTGTCCTGGTTATACAGGGAAGGGCTGGGATCCACCCTAGTTCTTAACCGGCATTTGGCTATGACCCTCTGGTCCCTCAGACCTACTATACTTGATTAAGCCAGTGTCTTACAGGATACAGGTTCCTTGTGTTACTGCTGAGTAAAATAAAAAGCTAAGCAAGCTTTATGGGCTACAAATGTTTTGTTAAATAGTGATTGACAACTGAATTGGGGCCTTCATCCTAAATGGCCTGTCACCCTTATACTGAGTAGCACCTTCCTATGTAGGTAGACCCACTGATTTTAATAGAGCTACTCACAGCACAAAGTGGCAGTCAGGTCCCAAGCAAATTAATAACAGAAAATAATCATACAAATCAGGAAACCATTACATTTCTCAGCATTCCAGTGCTGGATGACTTCCTATTGGATCTTTTACCCTAGAAACTTACACAGTCCTTTCTATGAAGTCCCATGAGTCATTAGTGGATTCACTAAGGCCTGATCTACACTACGCGTTTATACCGAATTTAGCAGCGTTAAACCGATTTAACCCTGCACCCGTCCACACAACGAAGCCCTTTATATCGATATAAAAGGCTCTTAAAACCGATTTCTGTACTCCTCCCCGACGAGGGGAGTAGTGCTGAAATCGGTATTGCCATGTCGGATTAGGGTTAGTGTGGCTACAATTCAACGGTATTGGCCTCCGGGCGGTATCCCACAGTGCACCATTGTGACCGCTCTGGAAAGCCATCTGAACTCGGATGCACTGGCCAGGTAGACAAGAAAAGCCCCGCGAACTTTTGAATTTCATTTCCTGTTTGGCCAACGTGGAGAGCTCACCAGCACAGGTGACCACGCAGAGCTCATCAGCACAGGTAACAATGCAGTCTCCTGAGAATCGAAAAAGAGCTCCAGCATGGACTGCATAGGAGGTACTGGATCTGATCGCTGTATGGGGAGAGGATTCAGTGCTAACAGAACTGCGTTCCAAAAGACGAAATGAAAAAACATTTGAAAAAAGGTCCAAGGCCATGATGCAGAGAGGCCACACCAGGGACTCAGTACAGCGCCATGTGAAAGTTAAGGAGCTCAGACAAGCCTACCAGAAAACCAAAGAAGCAAACGGAAAGTCCGGGGCAGGGCTGAAAACATGCCGCTTCTACGCTGAGCTGCATGCAATTATAGGGGGGGTCCGCCACCACTACCCCACCCCTGTCTGTGGATTCCGAGATGGGGGTGGTAATCTCAGCCATGCCTGAGGATTCTGTGGATGGGGAAGATGAGGAGGAGGAAGAGGAGGACGAGCTTGCAGAGAGCATACAGCACTCCGTTCTCCCCAACAGCCAGGAGCTTTTTCTCACCCTGACGGAATTACCCTCCCAGCCCTCCCAAGCCACTATCCCAGACAATGAAGCCATGGAAGGGACCTCTGGTGAGTGTACCTTTGTAAATATAAAACATGGTTTAAAAGCAAGCGTTTTTAATGATTAATTTGCCCTGAGGACTTGGGATGCATTCGCGGCCAGTAAAGTTACTGAAAAAATCTGTTAACATGTCTGGGGATGGAGCGGAAATCCTCCAAGGACATCTCCATGAAACTCTCCTGGAGGTACTCCAAAAGCCTTTGCAGAAGGTTTCTGGGCAGGGCAGCCTTATTCCGTCCTCCATGGTAGGACACTTGACCACGCCATGCATGTAGCAAGTAATGGTATCATTGCATGACAAAGCCTAGCTGCGTATGGTCCCAGTGTTTGCTGGCATTCAAGCAACATCCATTCTTTATCTCGCTGTGTTATCCTCAGGAGAGTGATATCGTTCATGGTAACCTGGTTGAAATTCAGGAATTTAATTAAGGGGACAGAGATGGTTGGGCTGTTTGCCTGTGGCTTAAAAGAAATCTTTCTCTGCATTTAGCCAAGCAGGGGGAGAGGGGATGACTGACGCTGAGCTTTTTCGCGTTTGGCTAGCTGGGATCTTCCCTGCTACCAGCAATGCAGTGGGGGGGGAGGGTGGCTAGCAGCGATCTTCCATGATACCTGCCACGCGGTGGAGGGAGGGGTAAAGTGATCATCCCAGAGAATTGGATGGGGTCGGTTCTGGTGCTGCACGTTAACAGGAAAGAAGCAGCACTCAACAGGCTTTGCTTGCTATTTGGGAAAGGAGGGCGCTGGATATATGAAGGCTGCAGAAGCCAAAAGACAATGGCTTACCATGGCCGTATGTAAGCCGAATTCTGATGCCCAGACCTGTGTCTGTGATCTCTAACACCAAAGCCGCAGGCACTCAATATTAAGATGCAAAACGCGACCTTGTAGTGAGATCACATGTGCTATGTAATGTGAATAATGTATAAGAGTATAACCATTGATCTGTAAAATGTATCTTTTTAAATACTTCTCTCCCTTTTTTCCCTCCCTCCTGCAGCTGCAAATTTTTCAAGTCTCCCTCCTCCATCCCGAAGGCTATCTCAGATAAGGCGGTGGAAAAAAAAGACGCGAGACGAAATGTTCTTAGAAATCATGGAAGTGACCCGCAATGAAAGAGCTCATCTGAATGAGTGGAAGGATGTGGTATCAAAGTACAGGAAAGATGCCAGTGACCGTGAGGAGGGACCAACGTGAGGATAGGAGGGACGAACGTGAGGAGAGGAGAGATGCTCGAGATGAGAGGTGGCGGCAGGAAGATCTGAGGTGTCGGGATGCAACTCTGGGGCTGCTGTGTGATCAAACGGACATGCTCCGGCGTCTGGTGGAGCTTCAGGAACGGCAGCAGGATCACAGAGTGCCGCTGCAGCCCCTGTATAACCACCCTCCCCCCTCACCATGTTCCTTAGCCTCCTCACCCACCAGACAATTAAGAACGCGTGGGAGGAGGCTTCGTGCACCCGCCCATTCCACCCCAGTGGACAGCCCAACCAAAAGGCAGTCATTATTTTGAAATTTTTTTGGTGGCCTTTTCCTTTCCTCCTATCCTCCTCCCAAACCCCACTCGGGCTACCCTGTCAGTTCTCGCCCTCTTTTTATAATTAATTAATAAAGAATACATGATTTTTAAACGAGAGTGATTTTATTTCCTTAGGAAGCAAGCGGTAATCGAAGGGGGAGGGTGGGTGGCTTACAGGGAATGAGTCAATCAAGGGGGAGGGAGGCTTCATCAAGGAGAAACAAACACAACAGTCACACCGTACCCTGGCCCGTGATGAAACTGGTTTTCAAAGCTTCTCTGATGCGCACCGCTTCCTGGTGTGCTCTTCTAATCGCCCTGGTGTCTGGCTGCACGTAATCAGCGGCTAGGTGATTTGCCTCAGCCTCCCACCCCGCCATAAAGGTCTCACCCTTACTCTCACAGAGATTGTGGAGCACACAGCAAGCAGCAATAACAATGGGGACATTGGTTTGGCTGAGGTCTGAGCAAGTCAGTAATGTGCGCCAGCGCGCCTTTAAATGGCCAAATGCACATTCTTCCACCATTCTGCACTTGCTCAGCCTGTAGTTGAACAACTCCTGACTACTGTCCAGGCTGCCTGTGTGTGGCTTCATGAGCCATGGCATCAAGGGGTAGGCTGGGTCCCCCAGGATAACTACAGGCATTTCAACATCCCCAACTGTTAATTTCTGGTCTGGGAAGTAATTCCCTTGCTGCAGCCGTTTAAACAGAGTAGCGTTCCTGAAGACGCGAGCGTCATGAACCCTTCCCGGCCATCCCACGTGGCTGTTGGTGAAACGTCCCTTGTGATCTACCAGTGCTTGCAGCACCATGAAAAAGTACCCCTTGCGGTTTATGTACTGGGTGCCCTGGTGCTCCGGTGCCAAGATAAGGATATGGGTTCCATCAATCGCCACCACAGTTAAGGAATCCCATTGCAGCAAAGCCATCCACTATGACCTGCACATTTCCCAGAGTCACAACCTTTCGTAGCAGCAGCTTAATAATTGCTTTGGCTACTTGCATCACAGCAGCCCCCATAGTAGATTTGCCCACTCCAAATTGATTCCCGACTGACCAGTAGCTGTCTGGCATTGCAAGCTTCCAGAGAGCTATCGCCACTCGCTTCTCAACTATGAGGGCTGCTCTCATCTTGGTATTCTGGCATTTCAGGGCAGGGGAAAGCAAGTCACAAAGTTCCATGAAAGTGCCCTTACACATGAAAATGTTTCGCAGCCACTGGGAATCATCCCACACCTGCAACACTATGCGGTCCCACCAGTCAGTGCTTGTTTCCCAGGCCCAAAATCAGCGTTCAATGGCTAGAACCTGCCCCATTACCAGCATGCTGTCCAAAGCGCAGGGGCCCACGGTTTGAGAGAAGTCTGCGTCCATGTCCTCATCACTCTCGTCGCCGTGCTGCCATAGCCGCTGCCTCCTCGACTGGTTTTGCAGGTCCTGGCTCAGCATTGACTGCACGAGAATGCGCGAGGTGATTACAACGTCCATGATTGCTGTCTTGAGCTGAGCAGGGTCCATGCTTGCCATGCTATGGTGTCTGCACAGTTCACCTAGGGAAAAAGGCGCGAAATGGTTGTCTGCTACTTGCACGGAGGAAGGGATGAGGCTGTACCCAGAACCACCCGCGGCAATGTTTTTTGCCCCATTAGGCACTGGGATCTCAACCCAGAATTTCAATGGGTGGGGGAGACTGCGGGAACTATGGGATAGCTACCCACAATGCAACGCTCCGGAAATCGACATCAGCCTCGGTACATGGACACACACCGCCGAATTAATGTGCTTAGTGTGGCTGCGTGCACTTGACTTTATACAATCTGTTTTAAAAAAACGGTTTCTGTAAAATCGGTATAATCCCATAGTGTAGACATACCCTAAGTATTGTATGATCATAAACCTATACAAATGATCATACATTTTTGGTTCCCTCTTCCCTCAGCCCTACTAATTCCTCTAAATCTTTGGTACATGTTCATATAGATTTTCCTAATTTTGCTTACTCTTACCTTCTACTTCTTCCTTTGCTGCCATAATGAGGAACAACTGAATCATCTGTACATGTCCCCCTCCCCCCACGAGAGGGACACACCCCACAATTTGGGAAAAACTGATTTAGAAGAAACTGAGAATGTGGAATGGTTCAAAGACTGCATGCTTACATATTTATTAGTATTCAGTGAGTATCAATTGGATTGCATTACAAAAAGTTAAGTTTCAAGAAGGAAAGAAAAGAAACAGGGAGAAATATTTTTAAAAAAAATCTTTTGGTCAATTACATTCCAAATCCCTGCTAGACATTTCTTATTAAAGTTAACGGAAAATTGATGAAAAATTCAATAAAAGCTGAACTAGTGCAAAGACCTTAAGGGTATGATTTAGAGTGTGAAACTTTCTATTCCCACATCTACACAATTTTTCTACTCAATTTACATAACAAATGAATTCTGCTCACAGATTAAAAGATTCCAGGCTCTCTGTTCTTACTGCATTTGATCATAAAGAATTACCCATAACGTTGATGTTTTGCAGGAAAATCAGATTTCACACTTTCCATGGGTTATTTCCTTTATTTTTCATTGTGTATTTAAAAAAAGAGAGAGAGCATGCTAACAAAATGGATATGTATATTTTGTGATGCACCATACTATATTAATGTAATGGCTAGGTTTTAAATCTAAAACAGTGAGAAAAGAACTAGACTTTCACCTCTGAAATTGTGGATAATGTCTAATACTTTGTCTAACTTGAAATTAGGAATGCAGGCCCTACTTCTAAGTCCCATTTAAGGCCCCAGTTCAGCAAAATTATTTAAGCAGGTGCTCCAAGTTACACTTGTGTTTAAGTATCTTGCTGAATGAGGGCCTATGTCATCAAAATAGTATTTACATAAGATGTAGGCCATGCATAGGCCTTGTGATGGCTCCTCAAAAAGGGTGAATTTCTTCCTTTATGAACAGCTATCTACATTGTTTGACAAAGTGTATCATGGACAGGAACAGTTGGCACAAGAGATTCATGAGAGGTCAAGAGGGAGAAGAATGGCTGTCTTCTAAGACCACCTTCTACTCCTTTCAAGAAACACCCAAATTGTGGTATTGAATATTGAAGAAATCTGTAAGAGTGTGCTTTTGTTGCTGATCTTCTGAATTAGATAAACACCTGTCAGGGATGGTCTAGATAATGTTTAATCCTGCCATGAATGCAGGGGGCTGCACTAGATTATCTCTCAAGGTCCCTTCTAGTCCTGAGATTTTATGATTAGCACTAGTGCCACTGTCCTTTCACGTTTGTGAAAATAAAATACTCATTCCAAAAGTGTGTTAGTAAGAAAACAGGAAGACATAGCTGACAAATTATTCTTAACAATACGTAGCTGTAAGAGGGTGAATAAGTGATGGCAAATGTCGCAAAACACAGTAAATGGATTGTACCAGAATTATGTTAATGCTCCGTCATTTAGAGTGCAGAGTCATAGACATGTCTAATATAATTTAATATTGTAATTACTGCACCATTAATTGAGAGGAGAAAAACCTTTGCCACTAACACACAAACTAGAAAAATGGACATTAGTACCTCATAAAGGTACTCTAAATTCATTTATAGCTCAGAAGGCATTTGGAAGGATACCATGTAAGCCCTATGCTAAAGCTAAGCAAGGTAGGAGACAGAGCAGGCGTGGATGGCCAGCTACACAGGGGAGACCTCTTCATCCCTAGTACTGTTGTAAAAGGCTCTAAATTGGCTCAGAACATGATGGTACCTAGAGGGACATAGGGAACAGAATGGGCAAAGGCCACAACCACAGAAACTAAGTGACCTTAACACTCCATTTGAGGGACTAAACTGAGGCAGCAGGCACAGCCATACTTCAGTGAGAGTCAGACTGACCTGGGATTTCTTGTATCCCCTTCCCTAAATTTAGTGCCCTACAAACACACACACGTTATTTGGGTTGCATATGACCAAAATGAATTTCATTGAAGAAACACTAAAAACATTACTGGCGGCATTGCGTATGTAATCACATCATATCTTTCCCATGCAGGCCACTCCCTCAAATTATTATTCACTTAAAAAACTTCTGTAAAGACGAAATCTTGGCATTATGGGTCTTAGCTGGTGCTCCATCTTTTTTTACTTTTTTTTTTCTTCTCTATGTTGCCTTTTAGGATTTTCTACTGATGTTTACTTGAGGGTTGTGCATGTTGGGAGAGAATCAGCAGTGAGGATGAGACAAGGTCAGGATGTCCCAGAAACGCCACCACACCAAGCTATCCTCCAGTCATCTGGTACAGAAGCTGATTTAATAGATTACATACCAGAATTAGTAGCTCTGCAATTTCATATTGAAGCTCCTTCAGAACTTTTGCGTGAATACCATCTGGTTCTGGTGACATATTACTGTTTACTTTATCAATTTGTTCCAAAACATTGACATCTCAATCTGGGACAGTTCCTCAGGTTTGTCACCTAAAAAAATAGCTCAAGTGTGGGAATATCCCGCACATCCTCTGCAGTGAAGATTGATGTGAAGAATTAATTTAGCTTCTCAATAATTGCTTTGTCTTCTTTGAGTGCTCCTTTAGCACCTTGATTGTCCAGTGGCCCCACTGTTACTTGGAAAGGCATCCTGCTTCTGATGCATTTACATTTTTTTGTTTGTTTTTTGTTTTTTGCTATTAGTTTTAGAGTGTTTTGCTAGTTGCGGTTCAAATTCTTCTTTGGCCTACCTAAGTATACTTTCACACTTGACTTGTCAGTTTATGCTAATTTCTATTTTTCTCAGTAGGATTTGACTTCCCGTTTTTAAAGGATGCCTTTTTTGCCTCTAACTACTTATTTTATTGCTGTGTTTAGCCATAGTGGCATTTTAGTCATCTTACTATTTTTTTAAAATTTGGAGTATACATTTAATTTGAGCTTTATTATGGTGTTTTTAAAAGTTTCCATCCAGCTTGCAGGCATTTCACTCTTGTAACTGTTTCTTTTCATTTCCATTTAACTACCTTCCTCATTTTTTTACAGTTCCCTTTTGTTAACTTCTCTTGCTCTCCTCTTTACTAGGCTATAAAAAATCCCCATTAATAGATCACCCCTAAGGAATATCTTTGTCCAGTCCCTGTGCTCCTCAGAACCAGTTGGCTTTCCCCCAGCCCTCAGTTTAAAAACTCCTCTATGACCTTTTTAATATTACATGGAAGCAATCTGGTTCTGCTTTGGATTAAGTGGAGCCCATCCTTCCGGTATAGGATCCTCCTTTCCCCAAAGGTTTCTAGTTCTAATAAACTTAAAACTCTCCTCCCTACACCACCATTTTATCCACACATTGAGACCCTAAAACTGGAAGCATTTCAGAAATGTTATAATTTCTACCTCCATATCCTCATTTCCATTAGTCACCCAGCCACTCCCCCTAAACTCCTCATTACCCTTATTTAAAACTGAGGCAAAGAATTTGTTTAGGTGTTGGGCCATGCCTAGATTATCTTTAATCGCTATCCCATCCCCAGTGCTTCGCAGTTCCACTCCTCTTTCCTTGTTTTCTTTTTATTTATATGTCTACAGAACCTTTTACTTCTGTTTGGCTTTTGACAGTTCTCACTTTTTCCCTACACTTTCTGACCTCCAAGAAGTAGCTTTTCTTGCTGATTCATTCCATCTTCCATTCCTCATGGGTTTTCTCTTAATAACCTTTTTGAGATGCTTGTTCGTACATCTTTGGTCTGCAACCCTTCCATATTAAATTTCCCCCCTTGCTTTGGGATGAAGGTTTCCGACAATTTATGCAACTTTGACTTAAAGTAATTTCAAGCTTTGTATATATTCAGCTCTTTCAGTCCAGTCCACCTAATTCCCTTTAATTTTTTTAAGTTTGTCCTTTTGAAATCAAGGACCCTAATTGCAGACCTTTTTTTTTATTCTTCCATTTAGTTTAAACTGAATTAGCTCATAATCACTCAAACCAAGGTTCTTCTCTACAACCAGTTCTTCTATAAGGTTCTCACTACTCATCGATACTAAATCTAAAATGACATCACCTCTTACTGGCTTGGTGGCTATTTGGTGAAGAAATCTGTCAGCTATCACATCCAGGAATATCTGGGCCCTGCCAATCTATATCTGGGGAAGTTAAAATTTCCCATGATCACACAATTCCCTGTAATTTATTCATTAATTTATTTCATTAAAATATTAAAGAGGTCTCTATCCATACCCAGATCAGATCCTAGGTGTCTGTAGCATATCCCAGGCACTATCCCAGTGGAGCCTCTGGTAGTTTTTTTCCCTGATGTGCTTTTGTCCCAAACAGATTCTGTTTTATCCATTCCATCACTTCCAATTTCTTTACAGTCAACCTTATCATTAATATACAATACTACTACACCACCTTTACCTTTTTTTCTGTCTTTCCAGAAGAGCACATACCCCTCAGTACCTGTACTCCAGTCATGACTACTATTCCACCATGTCTCTGTTATCCCTATAATATCTTGTTTCACTTCCTGCACCAATATCTCTAGTTCCTCCATTTTGTTATCCAAGCTCCTTGCCTTGGTAAGAGATATCTTAATTGTTTCTGCTTGGCTTTCCCCACATTCCTTGCCCAGTTAGGTACAGTCAGTCAATGGCCACTATCGCCTACGTGATTGTTAGTGTCATTGATATCAGCACTATCTTTCCTCTTGATGACCATTCTTTTATCTTCTCTGCATTGCTGTATCCTCTCTTACTTGATTTTTCTCCCACTCAATATTAGAATCAGGCATGGAGATTATATGAGTATCTCCCAACCGTCTCCCCTGAATTCCTAATTTGAAGCTCTTTTAATCAGTTGTGCCAACCTCCCTTCAGCAGCCCAGTTATTTACTGTGGCATATGAAGAGGCATCATCCCCCAGTGTTTCCACCATGCCTTCACTGATTTCCTGTGGGGTCAAATCTTTCTTATAGAGGTACTTGACCACTGCTCAGATTTCATTCATCTCCATTTTTCTAATCTTTAGTGACTGACTCATTTTGACGCATCCTTGTACAAGTTCTGCACAAATGAAAAAATGGTCTGTAATAGAGACACAGCTGAGACTGATATTTCGATCTGTGAAATTTGTTGTGCCCTAGCATATTATTAAATAGGTCAGACTATATACTTTCTTAATGACCCTTATGATTTAAAACAAAATCATTAGTCACTGGGAGATTGTTCTTCAACCCCGTGGTTGCCCTGAGGTTTCCTCCCTCTCAGTTGACTATTGTATGCTGGAGTTGTCAGCTGGGAGTGTGGCCTTGAGGCTGCCCAGCTTGTTATCTGCCTTCTCTATGGCTAGGGAAAGCAATTTTTTGGGCCATGAGTTGATATTTTACATACCTTATGCTTCCCCAAGGCTATTTCCCAGTGCCTGGGTAAGGTAGAGTCTGTAGATCTTTTCTGTGGGCAAATTTATGTGAGGGGACTGTCCACTGAGGGCGGGAGTAGAGCTCAATAGCCCCAAATGGAAGTTTTTGATCTGCCCTGGCTGGTCATTAAAGCAATGTATGCTACCTCTGGGATAAGCTCACTATCCAATTAACAGCAGTTATATGTGTAATAGGCAAGCACCTGATAGCAACAGTTTGGGCTGAGTTGGTAATTGAAGAGCTGATGTCATGCTTAAAAAGGTAGCAGAAGGGTGTTCTGGTGCTTACAGCAGTAGCCAAAGACTTGAGAGAAATGGGTTCAATTCCCTGCTCCACCTCAGGACTTCCAGTGTGACTTTGGGCTAATCTCTTAGAATCTTTGCACTTCAGCTGTCCATCTCTATATTGGGGATAATGGCACTTGCCTACCTGGGTTAGTTTGAGAATAAATACTTTAAAAATAGGGAGGAACCCAGATACCACAGATATAGGGTCTAGATAAGTTCCTAAAATAGATATCTATGTTAGATGCTTTTCTATCTGGTTAAGAAATAACAGAATGTTGCATGTTGTGCAAAACTAACTTTATTTAACCTAACAAATTAGTCTTCTCTTTCATACACCAAAAATAAAAGTTTTTCATAAAATGATTTTTCACAAATGCATATGTTACCTATTGGATCAAATAGAATGTTGTTTCTGTAGTACGCCCACATTTTTAATTACTCACATAGTACAGTAATCTGCTCTTATGTATTTCTTTGTACCATATCTTATTCAGTCTAATATTGTTGTTTCCTTAAAGCTAAGATTATAAATTTCTTTTTAATCAACATTTGTGAGCCAGGAGAATGGACAAATGTTATGATTTGTTTTGTTTTTTTTGTTATCTGATCCATACAGATAAATTGCACTTGTAAACTGACATTGCATAGAAATATTCAAGTGCAAGAAAAAAAGAGGGCAGAAAGCTAGTACAAGTCTGATGCACCACTGTAGGCCTCAGGGTTTAGGTGATATTGCAGTGGCCCTCTGAACCTCGGTGAATTTCACACTCTTTTATTATTTTATTAAAGCTGGGGCACCATGGAATGGATCTACATGGGAGAGACCTCTATTCTGAAATCAGTATTTAACTTCCATTATCAGTATAAGGCACCTTCCAGAAATGGGCACGTGGGAGAGAAATGATGGCTGGATCAGTGCTACTCGGGTGGTATAACCAAAGCTCAGAACGTGTGACTCAAGGAAAAACCCTGAGGAAAGTATCTGGTTTCTGAGTCAGAAGCTTCATATCACCAGAGCAATGAAAGCTTATCGGAGGTGCCACAGTCAAAGTCACAAAGATAAGATAAAAATCAGAACAAAGCCTTCTTCTGAAAAGAGGGCTGAAGTTTAGGGTTTTTTTTAATTAGGTCTGGGAAGAAGCTGATCTAAAAACAAACAAAAATTGAAGTATAGCAACGCAATTTTATAACCGGCGTCTACAGCAAATTGGGACAGAGTAATACAGAGTTCAAAGCTGCAAATAAACACAGCTATGGGGCTTGAGATCAAAGTAGCCACAGTTTATTACTACAGTAATTCCTCACTTAAAGTCATCCTGGTTAACGTTGTTTCGTCGTTATGTTGCTGATCAACTAGGGAACACGCTCGTTTAAAGTTGCGCAATGCTCCCTTATAACGTTGTTTGGCAGCCACCTGCTTTGTTCACTGCTTGCAGGAAGAGCAGCTCGTTGCAGCTAGTGGTGGGGGCTTGGAACCAGGGTGGACCTGCAGCCCCCTATCAGCTCCCCGCTCTCCTAAGTTCCCTGTGCAGCAGCCGCCCAGCAGGCTATCAATTGCCAGGCAGTTCAGCTGTCCCTCCTGCCATGGCCGTGTGCTGCTCCTTCCCTCTGCCTTGGAGCCTCCTGCTTGCTGAGCTGGGGAGTGGGGAGAGAAGACAGGGGCTAATGTCAGAGTGTCCTCTTCCCCCCACTCACCCCATCTCCATAGAGGGGAGGGGGGCAGGGGATATGACAGGGCTCAGGACAGAGGGAGCTTGCTCGCAGCAGCTGCTGTCTCAACTTGCTGATCTGCTTAAAAAGGCAATGTATTTAGAGTGGCGTCAGTGTACTTAAAGGGGAAATGTGCATCTCTCTTTCTCTCACACAGGGTATGTGTGTCTGTCTCTCTCTGCCATGCTGTCTCCCCTCCCTCCATTTGTGCTGCCTTATAGAGTGTGAGGCTACATTAACAACAATGTGTTAACCCTTGAGGGCTCAGCCGCGTGCTAGTTCATCATTTAGCAGTAAGGCATTCCCTGGGAAATATCCCACCCTCTCACTTCACCACCTCAACCAAGCTTCACAATCATCATTGCTATGTACAGTATTAAACTGTTTGTTTAAAACATATATATATAGTGATAGACCCAGGGCAGTTGGGTACAGCAGAGTAGTAGAAGGCAAATATACTGGCCACTGGATAAGCAGTTTTCTGTTTCCTGACTGACCAGAGCAGGGACTGCTCCAGGCTAGGGTGGACACATGACTCCAATCAGCCTGCAAGGAGTCAGGTGAGGCCGTTAAGCTAATGTGAACACCTGACTCTAATTAAGACCCCTCTGATACTATAAAAAGGGCTCACTCCAGTCAGGCCAGAGAGAGGAAAAGGGAGCCAGAGGAGAGGAAGTGTGGCTGAAGGGCTGGGTAATGAAGACACCTTCAAGCCACTGGAAAGGAAGCCCTAAAGTAAGGGTGAAGAAGGCATTGAGAGAGAGAAGCAGGGGAGCTGTGGGGAAGTGGCCCAGGGAAATGTATCCAATCTGGCAGTGAAAGGTTGGCTGCCAACAGCTGCTGCCACTAGGGTCCCTGGACTGGAACCCAGAGTAGAGGGCAGGCCCAGGTTGCCCCCCAACCCACCACTACAGAAACATCTCCTGGGAGGGGAAGACTTGCCCCTGTCAGGACAGGGGGAAATTGGATTCGCTTAACATCATTTTGCTTAAAGTTGCATTTCTCAGGAACATAACTACAATATTAAGTGAGGAGTTACTGTAATCAGTTGTAGAAAGTGAGCCATACCTGACTGAGATCAATACACACTGAAGAGCTACAAACACTGAGAACTCCAGCAACTACTGATAAGACAGAACTGGCTCTGGTAACCACCCTGTGACTGGATACCCTTACAATAGGTTACTTGTAAGTTGTATATCATTAACCGCAGGAATCACTGATTTTAAACTAGGCCACATAATGGGTATTTGCCTTGTGAACCTTAAACCAGGTCATGTTAATGGAGCCAGGACATGAGGTCTCAATTTCTTGTGTGTCAAACCTTCTTTTATTATGGATCAAACTTTAGTCAGTGAGGTCAATCAGCCCCATAAAACGGAGAAGTAAATACAGAAACACCGAGACATTGCACCATGAATATACAATGTTTGATAGCCCCTGAGAAATATGAAAATCTACTGAAGACAAACAAATCACCCAAGTAGGAATAAAACCTAGCAAGAAATTCCTTCTCCCCTCAGATACTGTGAACTAACCCACAAGTCCTGAAGGAAAATGCACTGCAAAATAAGCATTGAAATAGTGAGAGATCATAGGACTATGTATCAAAGATTTCTCCGTGTGCAATAACAGACCAACAATAGCAGGTATCCAGACATAGAAAAATTCACCATATATCAGTAGGAGGGAACAGAGGGACAAAAGATGGTATTCTCAGAGCAGGAATAGGCCTATTGCACTTGTGAGGCTCATTATAAAGCTCTCCAGGGAAATCATTTGACCCCTGAACCAACAACTAAGCAATCCCATCTGCCAGTTTCCAGATTAATGGCTCAGGGTCCAATCAGAGCTTGTAGCCTGACCCCAAGTTCAATGTAGGGCATCCCCAAAGCTCTCTCCTTCCTCGTGGAAAACTGTGGGACTAGCGCTGGTCAGAAGACAGGGCCACTTGCAATCACCCCTAGGGAAGTGTATTTTATATTTCCCTACAGCTTTTTTATTTTTTTGGGGGGAGGGTGTTAACAAACTCCCCATCCTGGGTCCCATTCAGGACACCTAGCTAATTCTCCAACCAACTGTGGCAGGAACATGAGCACCACAAGAGAGGGGTCAGGAGTAGGAACCAGCACAAGCTCACAGCCTGGAGAGGGGGGCAGGTTCAGGACTATCTGCCCTGTCAAAGCCTGCCCATCACCTGACTGCCTAGGGTGGTTAGTAGCATTAGAATTAAAATGTAAGCACCTTTACCATGCTTAGTTTTACAACAGGACATAAAGAGAAAAAAATAAAATAACCATCTTCAAGAAATAATTTATTAAAACATTTCCCTGCAGCAGGAAAGCACTAAGAAAGGCTCTTAAAATTATATTGGACACTCCTTTCCATAGATAGGCAGGGGGTGGGGGGTGGGGAGAAAACCTACAGCCTTAAAAATTAAAGAGAAAAAATGAAAGCTGCCAGTATAAAAGATTCCACAGCAGGAAAACAATAAAAAAGTACTTAAGCATGAAAAATGGGAAACAAAGAAGTCATTAGCTGGAAAATAATTGCTTAATAAGCAAAAAGTAATAAATACACAACACAAAGTTCCTGTTGCATTAGCATGCTTCTATCGTGTGAACAACTTTTGTGTTATAGTGATAACTCTAGCTGAACTGGTGGATTTCCAGCAATATTAGCAGTTCTAGAATACTGTGACTGGTATTAGGTTAGTATTCCCCATGTCAACTCCTATTCATGGGGCTTACGTCCACTATTCAACATAGTTTATAGGTTCTCACCTGATGGGAATATTCATTTTATATTTCTATACAAGTTAGGGAGGCTGACGGGGTGGAGGGAGGCACCTCAGCACAGCTTTAGATCTCAGTATAACAGACCACATATATAACAATCAAATTACTGGCTGGTTATTTTAAAAATAAACAACAAAACCCCACCCTACCATATACAACCTTCATTTCTCACCAAAAGCCCTACCCAATAGATGGTATCTACTAAAGGTCAATAGATTTGGGCTATTTTGGATGAAGAATGGAGGGATCAAGTTTCAGAGTTCCAGGGACCATACAGAATATGCCGTGTTGGCAGTCCTGTCTTTTTATACCAAGAAGGCTCTAGCTTGAGCACCTCTGCTGACCACCCGCTGGCCAGATGGTGAGGAGAGAAAGTCCATCTCAGAAGGTAAGTAGGTTCCTAGCTATTTACCACTCTCTGAGTCAAAACCAACACCTTAAATAGCACATAATAGCTGAATAATTTCTACTGGCTTTTATGTATTTACAAAGACCTGACTGGATGACACTGCAGGACTGGTTTTGACAGTTGTCACCAGCTAGTTGCTCTGCACACCATAAAGCAAAGATGCACCAGAGAGTGTGCATGTGTGTAGAAGGGATTTAACATGATGTTTGCATCCAACCTGACGTGTGGACAATTCCCCTAATCCAAAGCTACATCTGGCAGAATATGTCCATCTTGTCTGCCAACCTGAGATGCGGTTAAGATAAGACTAGCTTTAGATTGCCAAACACCCCGCTGCACTGTAGAATCCCTACATGAGTCAACTGTGTTCTGTCAGAGCCAATTTTGGTTAGCAGAAAACAAGCACATAAAAGTGTTAAGTGGCTGAAATTCTCTTATCTCTTTGGGTTAACTGCACTGTATTCTGGGAAATTAATGTACCGGTAAAGGGACAGATTTTATGCTTTCTTCCGACATGGCTAGACAGGGAAGTAAGGCCTACCTGGATCTTGGGTTGGGGCTGGCGGAAAGAAGAGGGGACTGTTCGCCTAGTACTTCCTCCTGTAAGCAAGTGGATGAAGAGGAAGTAGAGCAATAGATCTGGCCCTCTATGCACGCCTCCAGGGGTGGAGAATAAAGGGAGTATGCCAAGTCTGAAGCAGCATACTTAACACCCATCCACCCGCCACCAATGGGAAAGGGGTGTCTCTAAACTAAAAATTCCTTCCAAATGCTTTTCTCTGGGCAGTACAGCTACATGTTACCATCATACCCAGGTCTGAGCCTAAAAGCTCAATCTAGCCCACAGTTTGGAAACAAATTACATATAAGACTATGCAATGCAATTTTAAATGATATAAAAACTGCCCCCAACATAGATAATAGGGTAACTATCTTATTAAGTCTGCTTTAAATGTCCCAATTCTTCAACGGGATTAACTTTAGGCACATGCTTAAGCACCTTGCTGTATTGGGCTAAGTGCCCATACCAGAGCCTGATGATTTCAATGGGATTTGGATCTGATGTTCCTTTTTAAACAGACAAAACCATCTAGTGTTTGACAGTCCAAAACTGTTACCAGGATGTTTAAAAAATGCTGCTGATTTTTAAGCCAAAAATTTGACAGGATCTTGCTTCAGAATTCTAAAGGATGTAGTGGTGGTAGAGGAGGAGGTTTGGGTGTTTGTTTGTTTGTTTTTGTTCTTGCTAGTTTCAAATAAGTTCTTGTTTGTATTAAAATGTATTTAAATATTTAAGATGTTTGTTGCTGTACATGTGAGGCAGTGTACCTATTTTGCCTTTTGTTTTAATGTGTCCAGGCCAGAGCTGTTGGATAATTTCAGAAGTTTCAGAATTGATAAAAAGCAAGAAGGGGAAATATTGATTTACATTAAAAATATTTTCTATTTTGCAACCAACTCTAGTCTGGGGAAACTCAGTAATCAAATCACCTCTAACCCACGTAAAATGGTGCTCCAGAATTTAGCAATGACAGATCATAAATTCTCCACACCTCTGGTGTTTTCATCATGAAACCCATTATATTTCAGAAAAAAGTTATATCACTGAAATATTAAAATATACAATTGTTTGCAGGCATACCTCCACTTGTAGGTATCTCCAGGCAAAATAAATATGCTGAGCCCTCTAATTAAAATGCAAAGATGAGGAACAAACAGCAAAAGAGGGAAGGGGAAGAAATATCTAGAGGCCCATTCCTGTAAACACTACCTGGTGTAGTCCCATGGAAGTCAATGGAACTACAGAAGGAACTACAGAAAGAACTACATTCTGTTTTGAGGGCCAGGCCCATATGGAGTATCAGTGAGAAACACTATTTTTTTTTTTAGTTACTCTTCGGAAGTGGAAATAAGCTCTAAAGCATATCAAAACGTTTTCTTGGTTTTGTTTTAAATATTATATTAGCTTATGGAAACAATATTATATACATATATTTTTCCCCAAAAAGTTGAAAGCCATCATTTTCTATCTGTATATCACACATGGTTTGGAAAGTAAGGCTTCTTAGAGTAAAAGTTTCCAACTATGATCATCCCAGCTTGTTTTAAGTCAAGAGCATGACATTTAAAATAGGAGGTATACTGATATTCTCTAATGTATGTCAAGCCTTTAATGTGTTTTGCATGATAATGCTACTACAAAATTACTTGGCTCAGGGCCCAGGGTAATTACATTCCCTGTACTGCTGTCTTAGCTTGCTGCCAAAACTGGCAAAGTAGGCATTTTTCCTCAGACGACACTGTTAATGAAAACTGTCAAAATCCTTTCAACCCTCCTTATTTTGTTATACTCGGTTGTCATCTCACTCAGTCGGCTTTCTAGACTTTTGTTCTCAACAATGTATCTCTTGGCTGTTCATTCTTTCACAGCAACACATTGACTAGCTTCTCCTTATTGCAAATCAACATTTAGAAAAGAACATCTCCCTTTTACTACTTCAAAAAAAACCCACCTTGACAGAGCTTCACCTCGTCTTTCTAAAGATAAAGGGTCTAGAATCTCTCTTGCAATGAGCAAAACTCTGAACAGGACGGGGAGGGATCTGTGAGTCAGCTTCAGCTCCCTTATTCTCAAGGCCAGCCCAGGCCCCAACATAATTTAAAGTTGCTTGAGAGCATCTCTGAATACTGCCACTGGCTTAGATTCCTTAACAGACCCTACACCAGTTGAGGCTTGGCATGGAAGAGGGTCCACTGGTAGCACAAAATTCCTCTAAATCAGGGGAATTTTCTGCTGGGCATTTTCAGCTTGATAATGGCCCCTTTGCATCACCAGTTGCACAAAGGAGCTGTAGCACCTGGCTAAGAATTTGGCCCATGCTATCTATGCTCCAGTGTTGTTGGCATGGAGCTGGCTGGTGATAGGATCTCTTGGTGTGAGAACTGGGGACTCCAATTTGAAAACATCTCTTCCCAGTATACATCAAGAATCTCACCAGCATATTGGCTTTTTGTGACCTCATCATGCAAAAGATTACATTTAATAACGGTGCTTTATACTTCTCTAGATTTTCCTGTAGTGTGAGTGGTAGGTCATGTGTCCTTCCCAGTACCACACTGGATGTAGTTTAAGAGGTGATATGTGTGCTTTTACATAATCCAAACATAATTCTATCGAAGCTGAGAAAAAATATTAGCTCTAGAATATTACAACACGTACCGCAGAATATTTGCAATATATAGGTTTGCTATGTGGTATAAATTTTTGGGGGTCGGGGGAGAAGAGAGGGATCCATAGCCGCATCAGTATGTATTCGAATTTTAGCTGTAAAATCTCTTTCAGCAGCAAGATTTTCTCCCCCATAGATTATCTTAAACAAATACTTTCCTTAATTGCATTAGTTTTGTCATTGCTTTTGTGTGCATAAAACTCCACAGAATTGATTCCACAGAGTGGAAAGGAAAGAACCTTAAAATATTACAGTGGGAATGGAGGTTCTACAACTATTTTGTCTGTAGGGCAGAGAATTGCCTCCACTATGTAGATGGTAAGCAAAGCAAGGAACAGGATTAAGAATCATGGTTCTAGGGGCGACTGCTCCCCAATCAGTGTGGTGGCTTTTTAGACACAAACCTATAGAATTAGTTTAGGGAATTAGTGCTGAGTGGCAGAGAAGTAACTCCTACTTGGTATCTTCAGTCACCGAACAGAGTGGCATGGTTGGTGGCATGTAACATTCACTGTAAGGGTAGAAAATGAGTAGAAATGGGGCTACTGAATGAGTCATGAATAAAGATGGCAAGAAAGGCCAATA
Source organism: Mauremys mutica (assembly GCF_020497125.1). Lineage (NCBI taxonomy): Eukaryota > Metazoa > Chordata > Testudines > Geoemydidae > Mauremys > Mauremys mutica. The sequence continues at coordinate 175,137,766 of NC_059072.1, forward strand.
AACAGCACAGAGAAGGGCAGGCCTTCAAAGGAACTGAGGGGTTATGACCCAGACTCCACAATCCTTGGGCTCTTCAGGATTTGAAGGATGCAGCCCCAGCTTGTCCTCCCCCACTTCTCCCCTTTCAATTTACGGGTGGCGCTGGAGAAGGGCATGGGGGGGCTATAGCTAGAGCCCTGCTATAGCCATCCCAAAAATTTGCCTTTGCCTCCCATAGCCAACCCTCCCAGTGGAAAGGTCAAACGTTATGCATAAGTAAGGGTAGGATGGTATTTTCTGTCTAGCCCAATTCAGCCCCCTCACATGGCAGAGGCTGACGCCATCACTACTTCAGCTCCACATGGCTGCAAACCCTTCCCCTCTGATGGGAGAATTTGTTGCAAACTACATGAAGCAAATCCTGTGGAGCAAGTTTTCTCGTGTACAGATTTTCTTTGGCAAGGGAGTTTTTAGCCGGGTGGTTGCAAACATTTCTGCATCAGCTAAAAGAAATATCAGATGGCATCTGTATCCCTTTGGTTCCTTAGAGAGATGAGATATGGTGCATTGCAGATGCACTGTGAGGAAGTCATTGCTTCTCCTGACATCTGGATTAAAAGAAGACTTTGTTTACTGGAGCAACCAAATACACACTTCACACAACAAACATTTGTCAGATTGTCTCAAGGAGAAAAAGCATTGCTGTGCTCATATTCAGTCAAATAGGTAGCACAAGAGTCACAGGAGGAATGGTGGCTAGAGGCTGAGCATCTGTCTCACATATAGACTGAGTGCTACAATTAAAAAAAAACACCTTAAAAACCTTATCAGAAAACAATAGAAAAATAATGATTCACCCCGTGTGTCTTTAGCACAAATATTACCATTCTATCCTCTGTAAGGCCTACAAATAACCTATGCTGCCATATGCCACTACTCTTTCTTCATTCAAATCCTTCCTAAAAGCTAATTTTTTCTGTAATGTCCTCAACAAGTGAGGCAATTTTAAAAAAAAAATCATAATTCCTGCCTCTATCCTTCCCTGATGTGTCAGTCTTTGGGGAAGGGATTGTGTGGTATAGTACTAAGCACACCGTTTACATTAACAAACGATAAACCGTCCTAATATCCATTGATTCACTGAATTCCACACTCATTTACTGCACTCCAGAGAGACTGTGGCTGCTAATAATACAACAAATATACTCTTTGGAAAGGCTCATTTGAAGGGAACTTAAGATTCCCATGATTTCCCTGGACATCTTGAATCATTATTTGACTGAACACCTAACCCTGCTTTGATATAGGATATTTCTTATATGGAATTAGAAATGTATCATCACAACATCAAGAATCCATTTTCATAATCCTGAAAGATGAGCAGAGGGAACCAGACACCACAGCCATCTCCAGGGTTGCGTCATGATAAGTTCCAAGATTCTGTTATTCTCCTCTTAGCATGTCCATTTCCACCTCCATGTTAATCCTCCTACCTCTTTTTTTTTTTACTTTTTGCCTTCTGCCCAGTGAAAAGCTGGCTAAACTCACCATGACAAATCTACCCTTGCAGCACTTTGCTATTAGGAATTTGTCAAGCTAAAAATGATTTCTGAGCAGCCTGATCCTGGTAAAAATGTTACTTTCCATAGGCCAGCCAGAAGAAAGTAAGAGCGACCTAAGCAAACATTTTCTAGAACCAAGGGAGTAAAGCTGATGTCAAGGAGTTACAAATTAGACCATTTGCTGTGCCTCTGATCTTCCACTAACTGAAGCATCATGGGAAAGCATCAGAGGCATAAGCTGTGATTTTGTAACTTTTGCTTTTTCTTTCTCTCTTCCCCTGGATGTTCATTTTTCACATTTTGTCTTCAGAAACAATGTTGACCTTTAATAAGAGAACCTCAGAGCTGCTACTTAAAAGCTGACTTTTTTGTGAACAAGGATATTTGAACATACTTAGGGCTTGTATACATTTAAAATGCTTCAAAGGCATAGCTGTGCAACTGATTCAGTGTAGACACTACCTACACCGATGGGAAGGATCCTCCCATCCAGCTTAGTTCATCAATCTCCTCAAAAGATCATAGAAGATTAGGGTTGGAAGAGACCTCAGGAGGTCATCTAGTCCAACCCCTTGCTCAAAGCAGGACCAACCCCCAGCTAAATTAAGATGGTAGCTAGTTTGACAGAATAATTCTTCTATCAACCTAGCACAACTGGCTTAACTATGTCACTCAGGGGGTTGGATTTTTCATGCTCCTGACCGACATAGTTAAAGCAACCTACTTTTCTAATGTAGACCAGGGCATATAGACTTTCAAATGAGGTTTTTTCCCTTTAAACGATTCCTTACTCAGAAAGCAAAAGAGATGTGAGTTGGTCAAAATGAAGATTCACTTGTGTTGGAGTGGGTGCTTATGCATATCATGTAAATGAAGCTATTTAATGTTGCAACATTTTCATATATGGCTGCTGGAAGTTAGATATCTCAGTAATTAAGGCGGTACCTGTACATGCCTTTAAGAAACCTAACCACAGGCACCCAAGCTTGTATGCTTCTTCAATAAAGTGTGAAAAGATCCTGAAAGGAATTTTTCTACACATATTTCTATTTCTATTCCCTATCCATGTCTTCATAAATAGGGCACTTCTTGAAATCATTTCAACATGTAATGTTACTTTGGTCAGAACTATGAAAACCAAGAGAATACAGGTCCGGTGCTTCTAGTCCGATCATGTGTACTTAGTAACAGTAGGGTTTTTTTTCTAACTTGACTTGCTCCATTACTGTTATGTTTGTATCTATTATTCTCACACAACAGAAAAAAGTTTACATGCTCAGATTTTTATGACAGATTTACCGGGGGTGATTCCAAGTCACTCACCATTTCCCTAAGTAATTCCTTGTTCAACAGGATCGCTTCAAAAATGACGCTTCATCCCCTAAAAAAAAAATTGCTATAACGAAAATGTCACTTCCTGAAGTTCTGCATTGCATGGGAAGTATGTCAGAGTTGTTTCAGCACTACTGGTCAAAGAAACAGCTAAAAAGCTGACTTCTGCATCCTTTGCACATCCACAACTCCCATTGACTTCAGTAGGAATTTTGGGTGTGCAAGAACCGTAGAGCTGGGCCCCAAAGATAAATAGGTGGTAGATTGATCTAAGTAGTAGTTTATCAAATATGTGGGCACGACATTATTATCTGAAAATGGAAACTCAGCTTTGCAAAAACCTTCAAATTTAGACAGGTACCCCTAAGCTTTCATGGAAAAAACCCACACACATTTCTGTTACATAAAAATTTTAACTGTGCTTTGAAATTTAAATATTTGTAGACTGCATGTGAAAATACAGTTTAGCTCCCATTTCTCTACCTTTTTTATTGTGTTAAATTTGTAATACATTAAAGAGACAATAAACTGAGACAGCAAACACCAAATTGAAAGAATTTATCTGACAGCATAGAGCCTTAGGATAGGTTTTTACTCTGTAGTCTGTAAGGTCTGTGGCTTGATTATCATTAGAAATTTGCTGATCCGTTTTACAATTTTACAGGAGTTAAAAGGAAATCTAAGTCCATTTTTATTTTATTACAGCTTGACAGAAAGCAAGTTACTGCTGTGCTGGGTCAACTCTGCTACTACAAAATGATCCAGCTGTATATCCTCCTGAAGGTTACGAATGGTTGCTCTGTTAACTATATGCATACTTTGCATAAAAAGAGAAAATGTTTTGGCAGCAATACACTGGTGTCTATATATGAAACTATTTTAGAATAAATACTGCAAGAGGAAATTTGTACAGACAGTGGTGTGGAATGTTTTGTTTACATTAGACAGACCAGCAGAGTTTGGAAGGTGTTATACTTAGCCTTTCCCATTTACAGAGGCAACGTCCCCATCCTTGTACGGGAAAGCAAATTTACCTTCGTTCACCTTTGTTCCTGGGAAAAAAGGGAGTAAAGATTCTAATCTCCATTATAATCCTATTGGGGCAGTGGCCTTATTTTATACTACAATTCAGGACTTCCCAATCCTACTTCTGTAGCCTATAATTAAATGGCACAAAAGAGGCTGTAACCAAGCTGCAAGTACTCTGCAGAGAATCCCACTACCAGAAGGGAACTCCCAGCTGGCCACAGACCCTGTGCCTCTGCATCCTGGCTTCATAGTGCATTGTGGGCGTGCTGAGGAGAGTTCTGCTCTGTCACAGGAACCCTCCACTGGTTTAGAGACAATTAAGGACCCCAGTCTATGGCACAGCTTAAAGCTTCCTGGAAGTAACTTTAAGTTACATCAGGTCCAAACTGCCCCATGGCAACCAGATCTAGCTTTCTCATGATACACTGATGCCCCCACCCCACTCCCCTTGACTTCTGCTTCATGCAAGAAAAATCCAGGCCATACAGATATCCCTGTTAACAACTTTGTAATTACCATCCATTACTACATTATCATATGTGATACAGATGTAGTGCAATGTATGCAGAATAGGAAATACTTGTAGTATCTTAATATCACAGTAAGGTAATAAAAGATGAATTTTAAAAATTGTGACCACTGTATTCAGCATCTAGTGGTACTCTTGAAAAAACCTGACATTTTTGCCTCAGTTACATAATATTACTTGCAGTATTCCCTATATTTATTGTACCAAATATTGGAAATGAATAGGGAATACTATATAATTTTCTAAGGCACAATGTGATCACCGTTAAAAAACAGGTAGTAAGTCATCCTAAAGACAATTTATCTTGCATTAGTAAATTATGAATTATCAATAATTTAGCATCTAAATTATTGATAAAAATAAGTTTTATGTATATTCTTTTAATGGTTTTGTCTTATGCCAACAGCAGGATTTTCTTTGCAATAACATTAGAATTTGTCATTTTGGCAAGACATTTAACATAATCTATCTGCTTCCTATATTTCCAGCAGTTGCTTTGAAAAACAGATAAAAATGGAAAATGACCTGTTGTTATATAGGGAAATTTTTATTTAGTTTGAGTTTAAACTTAAATTAACCTATAAATTTTAAGTGACGTACTGTAGGTCATGTGACTTGTAAAGTCTTAAACGAGAAGAGAATCTAAAAGGGAGCTAGCCTTCTAGACAGTCTTTCAAAAGTGGATTATAAGGTTTTATATCTACACTTAAGGGAATTTTGAGTAGAAAAGCATTTTAAAATAAAGCAGTTTAAAACCTGACAATGGCTGGATAAAATTTTCAGAACCACCAAAGTGATTTAGGTATCTCCGACCCAATTTTCAGAAGTGACTTTGGCATTTAGGAGCCTAAATGCCATTTTCAAAAGTGGCATAGGTACTAAGGCTCAGTGGAAATCAAAGGGCCTTAAGCTCCTGAATGCCTAAGTCACTTTTGAAAATTGAGTCACTTAGGTGACTGAAATTTTTATCTCATGCTCCCTGCTTCTCAAATCCCTGCTTTAATGACAGATAGTACAGTAGCACTAAGCAGTGAAACAGAACTTATAGCTCTGATGTGGGTTGTTTCTGACTAGTATACCTAACTGGTCTACAAATCTTAAATATATTTTCACACCAATGGCACAGCAACTGAGCAAACTGAAGTTGGACACCATTTGCTTAAAACTGTACTTGAGAAATAAAACCAAACCATGAAATGTCTCAATTCCTCAGGTTAAATAGTGGATCATGGAGGGAGAGAGAACTTCATAAGCACTCCCCAGCTAGAAGAGAGCATTGCAGCAGTCATTTTCAAAATGGCCATATTAGGGCTGCAGGTGCTTGGAGCTGCCAATTTTAAAGGAGCAGCCCCATGCTGAAGGAAAAGGTTCATACCCTGTACTGGGCAGATTAAGTAGAGGCTAAGACACCAGTCCTGTAAATACATGCTTGCTTAACTTTACTACTGTGAAAGGTCCCATTGACTTAAATGAAACTACTCACAGTAGCAAAGTTAAGTACATGCTTAAGCGTCTGGAAGATCAGGGTCTATAAAGACAGTAATTTTACAGAATGTAAGTTGGGGGGGATTTTTTGGTATTCTGCCCATCACCACTATATTGCTATACTAAATGACTCTTTTGTACACACACACACACACACAAATGCTGATTAAATTTTCCTAGACTAAAAAAACCCCAAACACTATCATAATTACCCACTATACAATGTTTCTGGACATAGTTTGTATGAATTAGAAGGATTCCAAAATATGCAAGCATCAAGTAGTTTTTGCTTCCAACAGTTTTAGTCAGATACCAATCAGTAGTTCCCTATAATCTTTACCATTAATAGTTAAGCATCACAGACACCACAGAATCATAGTCCTGGCTTCCAGGAAGCTTAATGCCTCATTCTTGCAAGTTGCTTATCATCTAGGGCCCTGATCCTTAAGACATTTATACATGTGCTCCACTTCACTCCCAGTGAAGTCAATGGGACGACATACAGTAGTAATGTTAACCTGGGATTAAGGCCCCAATCCAATAAATTATTCTACCCACACAGAGCAGCTTGCAGGATCAACACCAAACTAATAGTCTCCAACCAATCTCATGTATAGGATATTCATGTACAGGTGAAAAGAAAAATGAGTTTCCATCTAATCATCCTCCACGGTGGAATGAGAAGATACTCAGGAAATCTGCTAGAAACAGCTACCATCTATCTACATGGCATGAAGCTCTCCCAGACCCCAGGGCAATGAACAATGCAACAAACCCCCAAACCCTCCCTCAAAAAAAAAAAGGGTCACATCATAGTAGAAGAGCATAAGGTAATGTCAGAACAGACAGAACTCCTGTCCCAATTTTGCTTCCCACTCCACCCATGCAAGGGCTTCTGCAGTTTTGCAGAAAAGGAAGGAGCACACCACAGAGCAGGTAATCTTTATTTCTTCCCCTTCTCAGCCCAAACCATTGCTTTCTGCTTCCCTCCATATAGAGCTGTTAGCCCTAAGTAAAGGTGTTTACATGGGTAATCAGTGTAAATCAGTTTGTATTTTGTCTACAATAGATAAATTTTAAAATAGCCATCATATTGTAATCTGAAGCACTTGTATGGCAGCATGATCCCATGTTTTAACAAATGGAGATAACTATCTTGCCTATAAAAGTGGGTTTCATAAAGAGGCTAACTTTTAGGTGCCTAGAAAATCATAGGAACAACAGTGAAGTCCACAAAGCTAAGTTAGGTGCCTAGGCTCCCTATACAATGAATGGGGACAGAAGTGCCTAAGGCCTTTTCTATACTACAAAGTTGGGTCATCATAAGCCACCTTGCATCAGCCTACTTGTGCATGTGTCTACACTCAGATTCATAGGTGCTAGAACTAGGAGTGTGGGGGGTGCTGCAGCACCCCCTGGCTTGAAGTGGATTTCATTATATACCGGATTTGCCGTTTGTTTTGATGGCTCTCATCACCTTCACAATACAGATTGTCCCAGCTCCCCTGCTCAAATTTGTCTTCTGTCAATGTAAGTGACCCATTATGGCTGTGCAGTAACACCACCTCCCAGAAGAGTGTTGAGCCACAGTCGACATACTGAGGTCAACGCAGTGTGAGTGTATATGTGGCATGACCTATGTCAATCACAACTGTCCCCCAGCAGCTGTCCCACAATGCCCAGCACTGAATGCTCTGGTAAACTGTGAACTCCACTGTCCCAGGGGTCACTCAGAATGGAAGCCACACCCCTTAGAATCCCTGTATATTTTTAAAAGCCTTTTCCTAATTGCCCAGCCTCACAAGCTCTCCATTGTTATGTGCATACGCCCAGCTGACCATGCCAGCTACACACTCCAGATATGCTCCTGCCTGGAGTAGACAGGAGGTATTGGGTCTCCTGTGCCTGTGGGGATAAGAGGCTGTACAGACACAGCTATGGAGCAATCATAGAAACATGAACATCTACTAGCAGATTGCCTGCAGGATGCAAGAGAAGGGGTATGACAAGAATCAGCGGCAGTGCCCATTGAAAGCTAAGGAACTGTGGTAAGCATATCAGAAGGCCAGGGAGTCCAACAGTCAGTCCAGTGCTGAACCACAGATTTAAATTTTTTACAATGAGCTGCAGGCCATACTTGGTGGATACCTCACAAGCACCTCACATACCACCATGGATACCTCCAAGGAGCCTGAGACGTAGATCACTGCCGTGAACAATGAGGATGGAGGAGGAGGAGGAGGAGAGAAGAGGATGAGGATGGAGGAAATGCAATCAAGGGGTCCAGCTATGGCATGAGCCAGGACCTATTCATCACTCCACCGCAATCTAGTCAGTCCCGGTAGCCAAGCAAGGGTCAGCCTGATGCATGGGAAGGAACTTTGTTAAAGTGTGTGAATGCATTTTCCATTTTGATGTTTAAATAAACAGATGGTGCCTGACCCCAACTTAACAGGATACAGGTAGAGATTTTTCATTTATTCACTCATAATAGACGAGGTAGTGCTACAACAAACCGAGGTAGAGTTATCTGCTTTTCGTTGCACTATACGGCTGGATGGGGAGGGGGTATGTGGACCAATTTCTTCAAGACTGTCCCTTGAAGCCTCCTCAGAGACCTTGTTAAAGCTTGCATGGAGGTACACTGCAGTCCTGTCCCAAAAGTCTCTGGGGATGGCTACCTTATTTCTCCCTCCACAGCAGGGGCAGCTCTAGGTATTTTGCCACCCCAAGCACGGCAGGCAGGCTGTCTTCAGCGGCTTGCCTGCGGGAGGTCCCCGGTCCCGCGGATTCAGTGGCCCACCTGCGGGAGGTCCGCCGAAGCCACGGGACCAGCGGATCCTCCGCAGGGATGCCACCAAAGGCAACCTGCCTGCCGCCCTTGCGGCGACCGGCAAAGTGCCCCCTGTGGCTTGCCGCCCCAGGTACGCGCTTGGCGTGCTGGTGCCTGGAGTCGCCCCTGCTCCACAGTAGGGCACTTTCCCACACCAGTCCACAATGGCTTCAGCTGGCACCATTGCAATAATCAGGCTAGTTGTATACTGACCTGTGTGGCTTTGGGTTGCCAGGAGCAGCTGTGCTTTCTGTCTCTTTGTTACCATCAGGAGTCAGACATCAGCTAAAATCAACACCTCCTGTGGAAAATAGTGCCTGTATTTAGTGCCACTGCCCTATACTCATACTCGTGAAAACAGAGGCTGAAATATTATTGTTTCCTGCAACCAAACAAACTGGACAGTGGTGGTGTGCACTGTCTCCAAAGCTGAAGTGTCAATACACATATCTTGTTTAAAACTTTAGGGAAGCAAGAAAAGAGAGTACTGAAATTCAACTTCCGCTTTCTGTTGTGACTATACTGACAATCATATCTCTGTGTTTTATCTGTAGCAGCTGCCGTTGTGGCTTTGAGGACACCCCCACCACACACACACACACACACACACACACACACACACACACACACACACACACACACACACACACACACACACACCCCTATGCAATGCCTGACCACGATAAGGAGAAGAGAAGAGGACTTGTAGGACATGTTCTCTGAGATCCTGCAAGCCAGTACTGCATCAGACCATGAACAGAGGGCCTGAAGAGTGAATAAAGCAGACAACCTGGACAGTTAAAGAGTGGAAAAGAGAAAGGCCCAGCAGGAAAAGGAGAAGAAAATGCACCAGGACATAATCAAGATTCTCTGACAGCAAACACCGATGCTGAAGACTGTGGTTGGCCTACCGGTTCAAGAATCACAAGCTCACCTCCCTCTCCAGTCAGTGGAGAACTCCATTTTAGCACCTCCCTACAACCACCAACATTCAACATGGCATCAGAGGCTGCATCCCTACCTTTACCACTTCATACCAGGGGACAGTAAGGACAATCTCAGCTTCACATACACTGAGCTGCTTGGCTGATGTATAGCCAAAATGGACTGAAATGGACATAAACATTATTTTCCCTTGTTGAGCTCTTCTCCGTTAATTTATTTCAGCTGTTTTTATTGTATTTGTTTTTTAATTGCACATAATTTCCCCCCCTCCACTGGTTTTAGTACACAATAAAATATGTATTTTTGAAAAATAATTAATCTTTAATACTTCACAACATATGCTGCAGAATGCCTAGTGCTAATGAAAACATCCACTACTTACTGTGGTACAGGGTGACAGAATTTGTACGATCAGTGACAAACACGATGTAATAATTATACATGTACAGCAAGAACCATAAAATCAATAGGTGCAGGAACAGACAGTGTTATATTCATACATGTACAACAAGCACCCTCACCATTCCTTACAGTCCCCAAAATGTCAGGGCCAGGCAGTGCACAACCCACCACTCTGCATTACTGTGGCTGACTGTGGAATTGATCTTTCAAGACCTCCCTCAGCTGCATGGTTCTGCATTGAGCTCTTCTAATTGCCCTTGTGTCTGGCTGTTCAAACAGCAGACAGATGCTTCATCTGCACCCCGGGGGTAACTCCCCCTTCGCCTCACAGATACTAGGCAGGACACAACAGGTAGCTATCACAATTGGGATGTTTTTCTCACAGAGATTCCAGTCTTGTGGGTAAACAACACTAGTGTCCCATCAATCTACCAAAAGCACATTCAGCTGTCATTCTGCACCTGCTGAGTTGAATCCTTCCTTGGTGCTGTGGAGGTGGCCAGTGTATGGCTCTGTGGTGGGGCAGCTGTCTCACTCCCTGAGAAAAAGGGCTGGAACAGGCCAGAGAGGCTGAGCAAGCCAGCAGCGAATCAGCAAAGACCTGTGGAGGGCCAATCAGGGCAAAGGGAAAGGCAGCCAGTCAGGGCTGGGCAGGATTCTATATAAAGACTGCCTAGCAGAAGGGAGGGCAGACTCTCCCTGACTAGCAAGAGAGGTGGACTGGCTCCTGAGGAAAGGAGGTAGCACCTTGGACAGAGCAGTGCTAGGCAGGCTCTGGGGGAGCAGAGAAGAGCTCTGGCCCAGTTACCTGTCAGGCTGCAACCCTGCTACCAAGGGTCGAGAAGGTGCATGGGGCCAAATGGGAAGTGGATCAGGGAAAATAGGCAGACAAGAGGGGAGCGAAGGAGGGCAGAGAGAGGCTGCTCCTAGAGGGTCCCTAGGTCAGGACCCAGAGTAGCAGGTGGGCCTGGGTCCCCCACTCCCTCCTTTGCACTGCACCTGGCCACAGAGGGGTGGGGCCGAGACAGACTGCAACCTGCTCCTGAAATGAGGGCTAGACTTTGGAGTTGTGGTTGGCCACTGAGGCAGGTGCAAGCGGAAGGACTGCTGTTAAACCTTCCTCCCCCCCAAGAAGTGGGTCAGATTAGAGTATTGGGCACTGCCAGAGGGCAGTGTCCTGAAGCGGACACTGCCGAGTGAGGAGCAACGTGGTTCTCAAAGCAGCAGAGCAGGTGATGGGCGAGACACCATGCGTCAAGGGCACTCCACGGCTGACAAGAGTTAATTCCTGGAGCAACCAGCAGGAGGCACCAGCGGTGGTGAGTTGTTGCCCCGCCACAGGCTCCATAAGCAAGGACAGCAAGGAGTAGGCTGGGTACCCCCCGGTTCACTATTGGCATTTCAACATCACCAATGGTAATTCACTGGTCAGGAAAGAATGTTCCAGCTTGCAGCCTTCTGAACAGTCCTAGGTATTTTGAGACGTGAGTCCATGATGCATCATGGACTCTCTGACCAGTCAATACTGATGATGGTGAAGTATTCCCGGTGATCCACCAATGTTTGTATACCCACAAAAAAAGTAAATCTTTCTGTTGATGTATGCTGTGACAAGGTGGGCAGGTGCCAAAATAAGGATATGTATACCATCTGTCGCTCCACCACAACTGGGTACCACATTGCTGCAAATACATCCATTATGTACTGCACATTACCAAGAATCAAAGTCCTTTGTAGCAGATGGTTAGTGGCCCTGCACACTTGAATGACATTGTCTTCCACTGTGTATTTTCCAAGTCCAAAATGATTTCCCACTGACCAGTGGCAATCCAGCATTGCAAGCTTCCACAGTGTGATTGCCACTCACTTCTCCACTGTCACAGCAGCTCTCATTCTGGAGTCCCTGAGCTGGAGGGCTGGGGCATGCTCAGCACACAGATCCAGCAATTTGGCCTTTAGCATCCAAAAGTTCTGCAGCTACTGCTCATCACCCCAAGCCTGCAGCCAAACTCCTGTATTCCCTTGGTTTGTAACACACTCTGTGGCATAGTCATGTGATAGGCACCCAGATTCCCAGAGTGAGGCATAGGGTGACGATACAACAAGTGTGAAAAATCGTGATGGGGTGGGGGGTAATAGGAGCCTATATAAGAAAAAAAATCCAAAATCAGGAATGTCCCTATAAAATTGAGACATCTCGTCACCCTAGTGAGACAGCAGCACACGTGCCCAGAGGCAGGAACTTTTACTCTTAACATTATGTGCCCAGCAAGTTTAGGTGCCTCAGGGTTCAGCAGCAATTGTGTGGATTGCACTGGAGCCAAAACTGGAACTTAGGTACTTAAGTCTGGGGTTCCCACCCACACTATCCAAGCTCATCAGACATGATGTGTACTTGCTCTCCGCAGAAAGTACAATACCTGCTGCCAGGCAAAGTCAGGGAACAACCTCTCTTTGGGCTGGTCCACACTAAGAAGCGGGGTCGAACTAGGGTACGCAAATTCAGCTACGTGAATAGCGTAGCTGAATTCGAAGTACCCTAGTTCGAACTACTCATCCGTCCAGACGCCGCGGAATCGAAGTCCGCGGCTCCAAGGTCGACTCCGCCACCGCCATTTGCAGTGGTGGAGTACCGAAGTCGACCGCGGCGCGTCCAGAGTTCGAACTATCGCGTCCAGATTAGACGCAATAGTTCGAACTCCGAGAAGTCGAACTCACCGGGTCGACCCGGCTGGTAAGTGTAGACTAGCCCTTTGTGTTTTGATCATGTCTATGCATTATCATGCTAACCCAGCAAAATCAGATAGAGATGATAGCCACCCACGAAAGGAAAATGGGACGTCCATGCAAGAAATGCTAAAAGAGGGTCAAATTGGGCCAGTTTGTGTGGCTCAGTGAGCCAAAGCTTCTCCGTGATGGGTGCAATTCGTATTTGATGCTTTCATTTTTTAAAAAAGGTTAATTTCTAGCCCTTAGACTTGTGAAGATAACCTTCAAAATGCAAACCAAGTGTATACAAGAGTAGTGATCCCTGCAGACAGCTTCAAACAACACTTAGAGAGCTGGGAAATATTGTCAGTCTCAAGCAATATCAACACTGTTAACTATTGCACTGCTGAATAAAACATACACTAAGGAAAGATACAATCCTAGGCTTGATCCTGCAAAGACTTACACATGTGCTAAGTTTTTTGTACTCTGAGTAGTCCCATTGGCTTCATGGGACTACTCTCACTGTGTAGTTAACCACATGTGTCTTAGCATGATTGGAGCCATATTTGTACAGATCTGAATAATCTACTGTGTGGAGTATCTCGCGTTAATGCCACCAGTGGGCAAAGCATCACTGGTCATTTTGCAGTCTGTGCCTGGAAGACATTAATTCCCCAAAGTCAAGGATACTTAGTACTTATGTATATTATACTATAGTATAGTGGTTCTCAAACAGGGGTATTCAGAAGTCTTCCAGGAGGTACTCAACTCCTCTAGATCAGTGTTTCTCAACCTGGAGGTTGCAGTCACCAAAGGGGGTCATGGGATGGGTGTACAGGGGTCATAAGTGCAGACCTGGCATTAGGGGGTGACAAGCTGGGCAACTGCCTGGGGTCCCATGCCACAGGGGGCCACACAAAGCTGTTATATGCTTCAGCCCCACTGCCTGGTTCTTGGGCTTCAGACAAAGCTCACAAGTGAAAAACAGGCTCAACACTGAAATGTAAGTACAGTATTTATATTTCAACTGATTTATTTTATAATTTATATAGTAAAAAATGAGAAAGTAAGCAATTTTTCAGTAATAATTGCTGTGGCACTTTTGTATTTTTATGTCTGATTTTGTAAGCACTTAGTTTTTAAAATGAGGTGAAACTTAGGTACGCAAAATTCCTGAAAGGGGTACAGTAGTCTGGAAGGGTTGAGAACCAATACTGCAGTATCTTGGTGCCCTATATCCACTTCAGAATGCCACATTCAAAAGAATGAGTCACATGCACACAGAGCCGAAAAATTGCTCTTTTGGTTTGTAGTGTTCTCTGAGAGGCAAGCACCAACATTATACCAAGCTCTGAAATTTGGCCCCTAGCTGAATGCCATAGGTAGCACGTTTCACAGTTAAAGGCTCTCATTTGAAAATTATTGCTGCTAGTCCTAAAAGTTCTAGCACAGGACATTTATTCAATTAATGAATTTATTTCAGCTTCATTAGAAGTACCTGTACCAAGCTTTAGGTGGCTTTACTGTACATTACCTTCTAACAGAAAAACGTATAAAATGTATGAGTTCATTAGACACAAAATATCCCAGCCAATCTAAAACAAACAAAAAAAAATGGTCTCCCTCAATCACAAAGGCCCAGATCCTCAAAGGTATTTTGGTGCCTAACTGTGGGAGTTAGGCACTGAAATACCTTTGAGGATCTGGGACAAAAAGTCTGAAAAAAATAAATAGGCCTGAAGGTCAACAAATCCTATCTCCTGAAGACAGAATGGAGATTAAATCTTACTGCTAAAATACATCTCCCCGGAAACACGCAGCACCAGCACTTCCAGTTTAAAATGAAGGGCCCTTAGCTTGAGAGCAACAGCTGACAAGGTTTTTTTGCAATGCAGCTCCCTCTCCACTAGGAAATATACACAGGCCAGCGAATGGTCTTTAGGTGACACTGATTTTTGGTTACTACCATCTTGAAATTGATTCAGACCAGCAACCTAGATATGAAACCTATCCTGTTACCAGCCTCCTCAATATTTTAAATTACTGACTACTGAAGTTAATTAAACACTGACATGGTTAAACCCCTTAAAGAATAGACATTACAATTTAATAGTGGGATTCAGCTCCCACCAGCCCTATCTCAGGTAACCATATTTCACTTTAAGAAAAAATCAGGCCCTGATTTTATAAACTCTGATACAATTATTTAATATTACCTATGTAAGCAATATCATTAAAGTCAATGAAACTACTCATATGCATGAGGTTAGGAATGGGGCCTAAGTGTTTGCAGGGTTGGGTACTTGAAGATAATTTATCTTTTTAATTTTAATCTGGCAAATATAAACTGAACATATTTTAAATTTTTCATTGCTTACTTGTTTTGTTTATTCACCAAGAGCATTCTCTGAGGCCTATGAGGCTTTGAAAATGAACGTGGCTGGCATCCTTGCATACAAACAGAACATCATCTCCCCAATGCACACAGTCTCCTTTGGATGAGAAAATGAGAATCTCAAGGTCATCATTCCTCAATCTGGATCATTCATATGGAAAATTGCCACTCTTCTGCTTCTCCACTGCACTGGCCAGTTAAAAGATTTAAAATGGAAATTTAAAATAGGAAAAATGTAGGACAGCATATTATGTAGAACAGAGTCTGCCAAAATATATCTGATGTTCCAAGCTCTAAGATCTTCCATTTCTAATATAAAATTAAGTAGGATGATATATAAAAGTTCCAGCATCAAATCCAAGATTAAAAATACTCCACACCCTACATCCAAGATATCTGATCCATATATGAAATAGAAAATAAAACTACTTTTTTTTTCAGATATTAATCATGACATTCTTTATTTGTGGATATAAACTAGAAAGAAACACCAGGGTATAAAATTTGACAAATTATAAAAACAAAAGCAACAGAAATCTATTACAGATTACATTAAAAATGTACATTGATGTTCCCAGATAAACATCAGACAAAAACTAAGTAGCTATCAAAGTAAAGGTGGCATCCCTGAGAGAGCGAGAGAGTCTTCAAAAATTATTATTTACTAGAAACAAAAAAAAAAAGCAAGAATGTTTCTGTGTATAATATATATTATATTAAAACATACTCACAAGCATATAGATCCTGCAGGGTCAGAAGTTCAAAAGAAGCTTTGACTGAACAAAGACTGCAGAACTGGGCCTGATAGTTTTAATTTTTAAAACAGACAAAAAAAATCTCCTTTCTTCTGTAGAAAATGTAAATTTAAACAGAGATTTCCAAAGATGCCTAAGGGGTTTGAAGACTTGATTTCCATTAAAATTAATAGAAATTGGATGTCCAAGTCTTTTAGGCAGCTTTGAAGATTTCAAACGTAGTTTGCAAAAGATAAGAATGAAAGATCTTTGGTGTTAGATGTCAAGCACCCAGTGTTATGGCTCACGTATTCATCTAAGTCTGTCCAAGTTAATTTTCTATGGTAGATGGAAGCAAGGAGTTGATGTTTTGACTCATCTAAGCATCATCTAGCTGCACACTCAAGCACAAAATGCTGTCATTCTAAACTGTTCAAATTTGCTTGTATGACAAAGTTGCTACTGAAATGAGGACCTGAATAGTCAAGATACAAAAAGATAACATCCCCTTCTTCACTTTTCTTTCACAGATCACTTAAACTAATCAAGTTATTTTAATATTTTAACAAAAACTCTGTTCCTGCTCTTTTCAAACCCTGCCTGAAACAAAAGATAGCTATCATTGAATGATAAAGGGAAATTCAAGCTTGGAAAATGAATCATACAAGTGTAGGACTGGAAGGGACCTCAAAAGGTCATCTAGTCCAGTCCCCTGAAGGTTGATCTTAACGTACTTCTGCTCACCAGACTCCTATAGTTAACTCGCTACCTTCTACCTATCTGAAATGTTTATGGACTGGGTAAATCAGACAAAATCGTTTGAAGGCAAGGAGGATCCTGATGCTGTAACTCTAGCAGAAGACTTAAGATGCCTATGGAAACTGGAATCAGTAGGGTGTTGCCTTCAGGATGGGGAGCAGGAGAGTGTTATTAGAAAGGATATGTTAGCAAAACTGCTTTATCTATACTTTAATGACAGAACTGAAACCTTATTTCCACAGAATACAGAAATAGAATACTGAAAGGATGTTCATAAACCAATTGATACAGGCAAAGCAATTAATCTCCTCCTGGGTAAAAGCCAAATACTGGTACCTTGTGGATGAGAATTTTTACATATTTCTGTACAAATATTTCAGAAGAGAGGAAAAGGAAAGAAAAAGAAGGGAAAGCCATAGGCTGAATGACGCCAAAAGAGGCACAAGTATCATTCCTACTAACAAAACTAGGGCGGAGAGAATTAATGGCATATTTTAAGTACATCTGTGCGTATCCATAGCAAGGCTCTTTTGCTCATCTGCTCAGAATAAAGCAGCACAATTGAGACAAACTGCATCAACCTACCATATATAGTGTAGATATTATTCTACTTCTACAGCATAAAATGAAATATTGTTTGGTCCCAAAAAAGACCTTTTAAAGCTTTGAAAACTGTTCATCTACATTTGAGGGGCACTTGCCAAAATTAGCATTCTCCCACATTTTTTTTCATGGTCCCATGAAACACGAACAGTGCTGAATACAGTAGATATATTTAGTGAGAATTGTGGATTGGTGACAGAACTAAGAACTCGCTCCTGTGCTGCCAACAGATGTGAGTGAACACTTCTGATTAGACGCATACCTTGAACATCTTCTAGCATCCTGCAGAGTGTCATGAAGATGGAACAGAAAACCACCATTTGGTGCTCCATTCTATCCAGCAGAGAAAAGTGTTTTTATTCTATTTGTGAAGAAATATCACAGGAACAGGCTGTTCTCATAGTGGGATGGAAACTAAGTCTTCCCATAACATTTCCAGTGCCAAGCAGCCAGTCGTCCATCTGCCTGCTAGCAGGAAAGAGAAAACAAATGAAAAATGGAGAGGGAAGCAACTAGAGGGGGTTGGGTAGAGGAAATAAACAGCTATCAAGAAGAGAAAAGAATATTAGATGAACAAAGAGGCAGAGAACAGAGAGAGAAATAAAACAGGTAATGGACACAACAAAAATATAATGGCAAAAAAGAAACAAGTGACAGAAAAATTGAAAGATAATGAAGTGAAAATAGAAATACAGGAAATATGAAGAGGTTGGGGAAGATCTGAGATAAAGAAACCCCACAAATGTCTGAAAAAAGTTATTCCCCATTGTAGTGAGTCGGTGTGGCTCCCCTCCTGCCCGGCAGAGGGAGCTACCCTGCCAACACCTCAGTGGGCGGAACTTCCGCCCCCAGTCCCCGCCCCCCAGAAGTCAAGGGACGGGGCAGGAAGTAGAAAAGGGGCGCGCCCAAGCTCAGTCAGGGCCCAGCCACTGCCGGGAGCAGATGTGCCGGCGGGAGCTCCTTACCGGGAACCCTCCCCGGCCCGAGGCGGCTGCCCGGCCTGGCCGGAGCTGCCTCGCGCCCACTACGACGAGGAGCCCTCGGAGCCTTCCCGGACCCGGTACTGGGAGGAGCCCCCACGATTGCCGCGGGGGCGCTACGACGAGGAGACTTCCGAGCTGCCTAGCGACTGCCCCGACGAGGAGCCCCCCAGGCCCTGCTGTTACCCGGAGGAACCGCCCGAGCAGGCCTGGCCCAACTTCCCGGAGGAGCTGCCGGACCTGCCGCCAAGCCCTCCACCAGAGCCGATGCAGACGGACTGGCCTGAACCCAGTGCGACCGACGAGGTAGGCCCTGAGGGGGGAATGGAATGGAGCCCGGGGGTAGCCGACCCCTGTCCGGCTGAGGGCACCGACGTGCCCACGTCAGTGTGTTGCGGCCAGGATCCCCACTGACCGCAGCGGATCCACGCCGCTGCTAGGGCCCCGGGCTGGGACACAGTGGAGTGGGTGGGCCTGTGTCCCCCCTGCCACCCCACCCACGGGTGGCAGTCTCCCCCCTCACACCTGCACCCCAACCAAACGTCTGGACTTCCCGACGGTTTGCTCAGCTCCTGACTGAGGACCTGAGTCCCCGAACTTGAACTCCTGCTCAGCCCTGCCTGAGGGTCTGAGCCCTGTGTTCGCTGTTTGCCCAGCCCCTGCTCCAGAGGGCCTGGGCCTGTTTGTACTGCTGTTTGCCCAGCCCCTGCTCCAGAGGGCCTGGGCCTACTTTGACTATTGTTTGCCCAGCCCCTGCTCCAGAGGGCCTGGGCCTGTTTGTACTGCTGTTTGCCCAGCCCCTGCTCCAGAGGGCCTGGGCCTGTTTGTACTGCTGTTTGCCCAGCCCCTGCTCCAGAGGGCCTGGGCCTGTTTGTACTGCTGTTTGCCCAGCCCCTGCTCCAGAGGGCCTGGGCCCATTTGAACTGCTGTTGGCCAGCCCCTGCACCAGAGGGCCTGGCGGTCTAAACGTTGTTCCCTGTCACTCCTAAAGACTAGCAGGAGAACAGAAGTGAGTCGGTGTGGCTCCCCTCCGGCCCGCTGGAGGGTCGAGCCCCGACCAACCGATTACACCCATCTAGAATTACTTACAGGAGATGATTCTACTGTTTATTATTATTTTTTTTAATCTCAAATTCTCAGCTTATGAAAGCACATTCTATTTAAAAAAGTGAATAGAAAACATATACACATGTCACCTTTTATATGTGAAAAGACACTCTAAGAAGCTTCATTTTCAAGTGAGCTTTCTGAATTGCCCTGAAAATTCTAAGATGGGCTAGTCTACACTAGAAGCGCTATAGTGTTGCAGCTGTAGCATATCTGGTGAAGATGTTTTCTGCTGACATGAGAGAGTTCTCCGTCAGCATAATAAACCCACCTCCCTGAGAGGCAGTAGCTATGTCAGTGGCAGAAGTTCTCCTGCCGACACAGCACTGTCCGCACCAGTGCTTGGGTTGGAGTAATTTATGTCACTCAGGCCTCAAAAAGGAACTAGGTAAGAACTAGATAAGTTCATGGAGGATAGATCCATCAATGACTATTAGCCAGGATGGACAGAGACGGTGTCCCTAGCCTCTGTTGGTCAGTAGCTGGGAATGGGCAACAGGGGATGGATCACTTGATGATTGCCTGTTCTGTTCATTCCCCGGCACCTGGCATTCGCCACTGTCAGAAGACAGGATACTGGGCTAGATGGACCTTTGGTCTGACCAAGTATGGCCGTTCTTATGTTATGTTCTTATTGGCTTAATCATGTTTTTGAGTGACCTAAGTTATACTAACATAACCTAACATAAGCCCCAACAGTCACTTGTGCTTGGGCCAGGGGGAGCAGCAAAGCGAGAAAGAGAAAGACAGGAAAACAAACAAAGCAGGAGAAGGAAAGCAGAATGAAGTGGAAATGAGAAAAAGAGGTTTACAAATCCACATTTGATGTAGGATTATACTGAGTCAGCACTGTCAACTTCAAGCCTTCAAACATCCTGAGTCATCCCACTCACCCACCCCCAAACTCATCATATGTTATAAAAACAATAAGTTATTGGTTCTTTTTATTTGATCTTTGATCCTTTGGGTGCACTAGGATCATGTTTTCAGGGTTTTTTCTGAAACAATGAAGACTAGAAACTTACTTTTAAAAATAAATTAAAACTCAGACTCTCATATAGTCACCTGATTTGAGAGCTGGGGCTTTAAATAAAACTACTAAATATTGTGAGTGTTGCTAACACTGAGTCCCAGCAGAATTTCATAAATGACTAAGAGCCACAGGGATGGCTGGAGCATTCAGACTCAGTTCTGCCACCTCCTTAGGAGAAGCCCTGTGAACTAACTGTAACTCAGTCACAAGTCTTCCCCCACATCCTCCTTCCTTGAAGTCTGGGAGCTTGCATTAAAAAAGTCTGGATGAAATTTAAAGGCCATGCCTATATTGGAAGACATGTTCTCCTTTTGTCAGTTCAGCAGTATTCTAGTCTCTTCAAAGCTGAGATGAAAATAATTCAAGCATTTTACATATATCTGTGTCTTCTGCATATCACACTAAGGCCTGGTCTACACTAATTTTACCAGAATAATTATTGTGATTAGGGGTACGATTTTTACCAAATTGGTTAAACTGACACAAGCCCTGGTACAAGGATATCCAGAGTGCAGCAAACTCTGACTCAGACCCTTTCCACTTCCAGCCCAACCTTGACCTGTGTCCAGTGCTGAAGGGGTAGGGAGGCAGGGCCACTGGGTGATGTAAAACCACCTGTGCACCACTAGGGCATACAATTTTCCTGGTAGCTTTAATTCCACTTTGCACTGCTGTAGCCTACAATGAGGGTCTGGCTATTAAAATGTTTAAAATAACTATTTCAGATGTAGTGATGGTAAATACAATCATTTAAAAATTAACTTACAGAGCCAGATCCTCAGCTGCAGCCAAGGAGCACCTGGCAGGGTGAAGGAGAAAGGCACACAGATGTCTTTTGTGCTCCCCTAATCCTGAAGCCACTGTGCACCAGACTTGTGCTCTATCCCATGTTACAGCAGCCTAATGGCTTCTTACCTACTCCAAATGGCCAGTGGAGCCAGTGTGCTGGTAGAACAGCTAGGCCAACAGAGAGACCTGGCCAACAATGGGAGGGTGGCATAGGTGCTACTACTGTGGTTTTATGTCACCCAAGGATCTCCCTATGCAGGAAAGATCCTCAAGGACTGAGCTCTAGTGGGTGTAGGGGTGCTTTCCACTCACAGAAAATCACAAAATAGTGAGAGTGAAGCCTAGGACTAGGCACATGTCTCTTCTGCTAATTAACTATTCCCTTTTTGAGACCGATATTTTTCACTGTCTGATAACACAACTTAGTAGAAGTAGGATTGCATATTCATCTTTCCTTGCTGAAGAGACCTTTTTTATATTCTGCTCTCTCACCTTAGGCAGCTTTAGTATGTGTGTTGTTTTTGCTTAGTCTTTTATCTGATTTTTACCCTTTGCTAGTGAGTAGCATCAATATCTTACAGCTACATAATAAACCATCTCCTCAGACAATTGCTATTGGATACATATGTTGTGGCGCCATGACTGTTAGAGGGAAAGCCATTGAACATTCAATTGTGTATTATATCCATGGTCAGTTAAATCATGTTCAAATACTGTAGGTTTAAATCAAATAATTGCTAATGGTGCCTTAGGCAGGGAAAACCTCACTTGGATCAATTCAGAACTTAAGTAATTGTTATTGTGCTAAACCATAGTTCCCCTTTATTTCCCATCTATTCATTCTCAGTATTCATGATACTCCTGTTTGGCCTTTCCCTGTCTCTTACATTATTTATATTTGTTTTTAACCAAGATCTCATTATTTAATCCTTGAACACAGAAAGATATGGTTATTATAGATTTATTATTATGTATTGATCACCCATCATTGTCACTATTCGAAGGGACACTTTCCCTTAAGATGCTTCTTTAGTTGTTGACAACAATTAAAAATAGAAGAACTCTCAGCGTGACAGGATGCATGTTTCTATCAATGATTAGATGCAGCCCCAACAAACAGCTTACACCATGCAGGTAAGAATCAAATAGGTATCCACCCAGAAAAGTCAAGTTGTAAATGATTTAAATGTAATTCACACAAACTCACCTTCAAAATGCTTTATACGTATAGTAGGGGCAAAATCCTCAACCTTTACTCACAGGACTTCAGTGGAACTACTTCTATGAGTAAGAGTTGCCCTCCTAGGACTTCGCTTACTTACTACAGATTTAGTAAAGTTTATGTATGTTTATAATAAAATCACACTAAGTTGCCTTTTTGTAGTAAAGAGAAAGAAGTGGCTAAACATTTTGGGAGTTGTGATAGTACGCGTGTGATTCATTATTTGACTAAAGGAATTTAAATTACCGTTACAACTGGTTGAAAGTTTTCCACCATAACTATTTTCCTTTTTTTTTTTATCAAAAAAGCTGAACACAAATGTTTTAGTTTTCAGCCAAAAAATGAAATATTAAAAATTTTAAATACAGCTCTGGTGTATCATGGGAGTTGTCATTCAGGTGCCTCACAATCCTATTTTTCTCTATAAGCTGGGCACGCTATCTTAAATACATCTCCCATATCAATGTTAAGATGCACTGTATACTCCCACGCTACCAAGAGGGGAAACAATAGTGTACCAGAGGAGATGTAGTCTAACCAGGAAGTTAGGCCAATATTGGAGAAGAGAAACATAAGGCACTATACAACTATAACTCCCATGTGGTGCCATGACGGCATTTCAGAACTGAACTATGAAATGGTAGGTTTTTTTTTTTTATTTTTCACTGACAACTTAATTTTCTGTGGGGAAAAAACATTTTCTCCAACCATCTTGGGTTAGAATACTAAGTATTATACAAAATACACTTAAAGGTAGCACAGTCTAGAGAATGGGCCATAGGCATGGGACCAAGAAAACCTGGGTTTTATTCCTGGCTTTGCAACTGTCCTCCTGCATGAATTTATGGATTGTCTACATGGGAAAGTTAGTGCAGAGAAAGCTAGGATTTGAATTTACAGAGTGTAGCGGGGTGAACACTCGCTCCAGCCCAGAAGGGGTTAGAAAACCCTGCAGAGGGCTGGGGCTATGAAGGGAATAAAACCCCGGCCTATTGGTGGACGTGGCTGCAGCTGGGGCCATGCCGCAACTGAGCAACTAGGCCTTATAAGGCCAGGGCAGTCAGAAGCTAAGCAGTCTCTCTCTGGAGAGGGAGACAGGCTTGGCTGCTGGGGAACTCACCCAGGGACCTAGCGTGAGGCAGGGCTGGGGAAAGGCCTTGGGGGTGGGGAATCCCTAGATCAGCAGCTCCCCAGGCTGCAGGGCCTGGTCCTAGGCCCACATAGGTACTGGGGTTGCAGAGAGGCAGCCTGAGGGTGGGTAAAAGCAGCCAGTCCAAACCCCTTGTTGCTTATGATGATTGGCTGATAGTCTGCCCCAGGGTGCGGGGGCTAGACAGTGACTGGCAGTAACCATGACTGAGGTGATGTGGGGATAGGGGGTGGGGGTTCCCCTGGGTGGGGAGACCCAGAGAGAGTGGGGTACTGCCAGGTGGGCAGCACCCAAGACAAGGGCACTGGGGTCCAGGAGGGACATGGGGGGCCAATGACAGGCAGGGACAGGCGATGACTGGTGAGCTAATTCCTGAGACGGCCAGCAGGATGTGCCACCTGGTGAATCTGCGCCAGATTACACAGAGCACTAGCTATTCCACTTTAACTCCTTATGTGGACACAATTACTGCATACTAAAAGTGCCTTTGCACGGGTACCCTCTCTTTGTGTCTCTTTCCTGTCCACACTTTGTCTTAACAACGAGGAGTCCTTGTGGCACCTTAGAGACTAACAAATGTATTTGGGCATAAGCTTTCATTGGCTAAAACCCACTTCATCAGATGCATGGAGTGGAACATACAGTAGGGAGGTATAAATACACAGCATATGAAAAGATGGGAGTTGCCTTACCAAGTGCAGGGTCAGTGCTAATGAACCAATTCAATTAAGGTGGAAGTGGGCTATTCTCAACAGTTGACAAGAAGGGGTGGAAATCACTTTTATAGTGCTAATGAGGCCAGTGTAAACAAGGTGGCCCATTTCAAACAGTTGACAAGAAGGTGTGAGTATCAGCAGGGGGAAATTAGTTTTTGTAGTGACCCATCTACTCCCAGTCTTTATTCAGGCCTAATTTGATGTTGTCCAGTTTGCAAATTAATTCCAGTTCTGCAGTTTCTCGTTGGAATCTGTTTTTGAATTTTGTTGTTGTTGTTGTTGAATTGCCACTTTTACGTCTGTTTAGTGTCCAGGGAGATTGAAGTGTTCTCCCACTGGCTTTTGAATGTTATGATTCCTGATGTCAGATTTGTGTCCATTTATTCTTTTGCGTAGAGACTGTCTAGTTTGGCCAATGTACATGGCAGAGGGGTTTTGCTGGCACATGATGGCATATATCATGCTGATACAGCCTAACATGGCTACCACTCTGAAACCTGACACTTTGTCTTGTTTATTTAGATTGTAAGCTCACTGGGTCAGGGTCTGTCTCTTACTGTATGTTTGTAGAATGCCTAGCAGAACCTCAGTTGGCATCTCCAGTTGCTAGAATAAATAGATTTAATATCTTTTAGAGCATATTCAAAACTGACTACATATCCTATCTGTATCCTTAGTGCTTTGAAATGCAGTGAGGAGGAGAGTTTCAGCTGAAGAATGATCTCAGAGAGAAAGTAAAATACTGAGCAGCATGAAGAATATCATCTCAATTTATCTCTGCTGTAACTCCAGTGGAGACAGTGGTGTTACACCAGAGATTACCTTGACCCTTACATAACACTGAAGACCAGATTCAATAAGAATTACACCTGGTTTCTGCAATGTTTGGCAAAAGCCCAAGAAAAGCTGTGCAAACTTCCCCCAAAACTGATGTTTCAAGGTTTACACAGGCTTCAGTGGTTCAGAAGAAATAGAACAGAGATTATATTGTCCCTGGCTATAAAATGCCTACAAATTCCAATGCATGTCATGTAGGATCTCTCTAGTAACTCCATTAGAGTCAAGGGGATTCTTGTGCATCAGGGATAAATTTGGCTAGAAAATTATTTTGACCTGTACATGCCAATGTGATATTATGTTCAACATTTTCTTGAACCTTCCCGTTATAGTTGTCAGACCTTTTGAGAACATATTATCACATTAGGGCAACAGACAGTTTTGGCATAGCTCTTGTGAGCTTTAAGGGGTAGAACTCTCTACCCTTTAGCATAAGTCTTATTCCTTCATACCAAGTTATTAAAAAGCACCTTCAAATGTTTTCCCCCAAAGATACACTTTTCACAAAATGATCACTCTATATCTGACCTCTCAGTCCTCATTCTCAAAGGAAATCCGCACAACACCTTCAAAAGATGAGCCTTGGAGTTTAAATTCATAACAGTAAAAATCATGTACTGAATAGAGACTGTATTTATGGCTGATTACAACAACCTATAACCTACTAATCACCTCCCTCCCCCAAGCTGCCTTTTTTTCCTTCTCTCCCTTAACTCCCCTCCAGTCATGGGGTGGGTGGGGGTAGGGGGGAGAGAGAGGAACAGGCCACTTCACCTTGAATGGTCCCAGAAATATGTGCTAACTACTTATGCTAAACAATCTGCTGCACCTTGTATTTATCTGTGACACTGTTTCCCAAACCTGAAGAAGAGCTCTGTGTAACTTGGAAAGCTTGTCTCTCATCAACAGACACTGATCCAATAAAAAGCAACTACAACTAGCAGTAGCCAACTACAAAAGCAGTTTCTCCTCCCTTGTTTTTCACATCTCAGCTGCTAGAAGAGGGCCTCATCCTCCCTGATTGAACTGACTTTGTTATCTCTAGACTGATTCTGGCCTGCATATTTATACCTGCCTCTGGAAATTTCCACCACATAGAATCATAGAATCATAGAATCTCAGGGTTGGAAAGGACCTCAGGAGGTCATCTAGTCCAATCCCCTGCTCAAAGCAGGACCAAACCCAACTAAATCATCCCAGCCAGGGCTTTGACAAGCCTGACCTTAAAAACCTCTAAGGAAGGAGATTCCACTACCTCCCTAGGTAACCCATTCCAGTTCTTCACCACCCTACTAGTGAAAAAGTTTTTCCTAATATCCAACCTAAACCTCCCCCTCTGCAACTTGAGACCATTACTCCTTGTTCTGTCATCTTCTACCACTGAGAACAGTCTAGATCCATCCTCTTTGGAACCCCCTTTCAGGTAGTTGAAAGCAGCTATCAAATCCCCCCTCATTCTTCTCTTCTGCAGACTAAACAATCCCAGTTCCCTCAGCCTCTCCTCATAAGTCATGTGCTCCAGCCCCCTAATCATTTTTGTTGCCCTCCGCTGGACTCCCTCCAATTTATCCACATCCTTCTTGTAGTGTGGGGCCCAAAACTGGACACAGTACTCCAAATGAGGCCTCACCAGTGCTGAGTAGAGGGGAATGATCACATCCCTTGATCTGCTGGAAATGCCCCTACTTATACAACCCAAAATGCCATTAGCCTTCTTGGCAACAAGGGCACACTGTTGACTCATATTCAGCTTTTCGTCCACCGTAACCCCTAGGTCATTTTCTGCAGAACTGCTGCCCAGCCATTCGGTCCCTAGTCTGTAGCAGTGCATGGGATTCTTCATCACATGCATCTGATGAAGTGGGTATTCACCCAAGAAAGCTTATGCTCCAATATGTCTGTTAGTCTATAAGGTGCAACAGGACTCTTTGCTGCTTTTTACAGATCCAGACTAACACAGCTACACCTTTGATACTTGGTCCAATAAAAGATATTACCTCACCCACCCTGTTCCCCAAAAAATGTTTTTTTGTAAAAATATTGACAGCCATTCCTTCTTATCCATGCAATCCTTTTCTGTGTATGGAACTCCTTCAAATGTATTGTAATTGTTTTGAATTTTAATAAAATTTCATTTGTTATTATGAGGGGGTTGTTTGTTTTGTTGTTTTTATAAAAGGTTACTTCAGTAATGTTCTGTAGCTTATTTGTAGAACACATTCATTGTAATAAGGAAAAGAAACATTATAGTCAAAATGTAGTTACTGTTCAAATAGTTTATATTTCAGTCTTGTGTGTATCAGCCATATCATTGTTTTTCATTTTCCATGTCATATCTTAAATCTCAGCTTTGAATACTTCACCAAACCTTCTTTTGAAGTTTTCTTAGTAGAAAACCATTTTATGTAATCATTTTTAAAATCATCCTGTGTGAATAACTCTGCAGCCAAAATAAAGACCACAGAAGGCAATGAATGCAGCAATAAAAGTGGCTTCTGCAAGATGTACTCCTAGGGGCTTCTGAGCCACTGCACACGTGCAGAATTCATTCTCATCCCCTGGATTTCTTTTTTCTCCACAGAAAATACATTCTGCCAGAGAGGTGCTTCTGTTATGCCTTTTTTTCCCACCAGAAGCTGCTGTGGCACCAAAACAGAGAGCAGCTGGTCCTGCTTGGGAGCAGCTAGCTGCAGAGAGGGGAGAGAAGAGGCTGCATTCCTCACAGTGCTCTGCCCGTGAGGCCACGTAAGGAGGCATGGGATATGGGGGGACAATATGGGGCACATAGGATTACTGGGGGTCACAGATTGGGGTTCAGTGGGGGGACAGATTGTGGCAGGGACTAAATGGGAGTGGGGCTGCAGGGCCATATGGGGACAGGGTTGAGTGAGGGTCAGGGACACATGGGGAGGAGGTGCAGGGGTACATGGGGGGTAGGGAGAGAGTACAAGGACACATGGGGAAAGAGGAGATGGTGACAGTGGGGGTGCAGGGCCACAAGGGGATGGCAGAGGGATGCAGGGATACATGGCGATGGGGGTAGAGGGTGCAGGGACACATGGGCAGGGAGGGAGTGCAGAGACACATGAGGACAGAGGGAGATTGGGACTGAATGGGAGAGGTTTCGGATCAGTCAGGCTCTGTATGGGGGAGGCTCCCCAAATCACTAACAATCCTCCCCCCCACCCAAAAAAACCCTGTTCCATACTTCTCCCACCCACACCCAACAACCCTCCAGGTTCACTCCCAGGCTCCTTCCTAGCAATTACTTCCCTCTCCTTCAGCTCCTCCATTACCCCTGATTCCTCCAAGCCTTTACACTGCTTCTGAGGGGTATGGTAAATACATTTCTGTATTGTAGTTTAAATGAACTATTACTCAAACTTCCTTATTAATATGCCTAGTAAGGAATCTATTTGTGAAAAACATTTCTTGGGAAAAAAATATATAGATATAGATATATTTTTTGTGGTCTGTATTGTTACAGACATACTTGCTGACAGGTATTTTGAAATAATTGAAACTGGCGTGATTATATTGTTTTTGACAAATAAAATATGCAACGTTTTAGAATATTGTGTGCAGAATTAATTTGTTGGTGTACAGTTACCCCCAAGAGTAATGACAGAGCACAACTCATGGTAGCTGCCACCCTGAAACTTCACAAGGCAATAGTGGCATGGCCAGACAGTGTGTAACTACATAGATTGCTTGGGCTAATCCAGTGTATTTTGTTCAAACAGACTGATGCCATAACAATTAAAGTCAATGGCAACACTTGAATAGTGCAAGATTAGCGCCTGAGTGCATCACAGATGCTACTGCAATTCTTAGGCTGCAGTGCCAGCCAGTGGAGGGGTTATGCTGGTGGTCCATGGTATGGTGAAGAGGAGCACCAGCACAAATCCTGTGGGGCTGCCCTGGTACACAGCCTTTTGTTTTAGGCCAGGAGCAGGTTCCCAGATTTTGTTCTTTGTTATCGATTGTGATTTATAAACTAACCACGATATGGTACATATTCCCTTCTTAGGAACATTCTAATCCAGGCTCATCATCAGTTTAAAAAAACAAACAAAAAAAAAGTTGAACTTCTGGAGTGCATTGTTTTCTTGGCAGATAAAGGATATTTATTCTTATTTTTTAATTTACAACATACACATAAGACATGATTGTTAAAATGTGTGTTTAAAGTTAGGCTCCTAAATCCACATTTGTGCTTTTGAGTGGCTTGATTTACAAAAAGGAGGAATACCCAACAGCTCTGACTGACTTTAGGGAGGCCTACCTGTGGGTTCAAGGCCTGACTTTAAGCACTCTGTTTTAAAAATAAAATAAAGTAAAATAAAAATCTTTTTTCCCCTTGCCCCATCAATACTTTCAAATAGAAAAATAGCAACAAGCCATGCACAGATGCACCAATTTCCAGCAATTTAGCAAAGGAGATCTGTTCCAATCTCCAGCCAGGTTACTTGTCATACACACCCTATCAGTCTTTATTCCAACTAAAAAGAGCACTCCAATCCCTCTAAGGAACTTTTCCTTGGGCTCCATCACTTAAAAAAAAATTCCCTACACTCAAACCATAAAGGAGCCATTACTTTAAGAGAGTGAGTTTGGTTTTATTTATTTATTTTAGGCAATAGCTGAGACCACATGGCAAGTCATCTATGTTTGTATTCCCTTTACAAGTGCCTAACTCTCTCTGTTAGGCCACAGCAGTTCAGATACTGGGAGACCACAGCCTACCATGCTGACCAATATTATCTCATTTCTTCTTTGTACTCCCCTGTCAGTCTGTCTGTATCCATTTGTTGTCCCTTTGACTTAGAGTGCAAGATTTTGGGCATGGGGACTGTCTCGTTTTGTTCTGGGTTTGTACCAGCACCTAGCACAATGGGGTCCTGGTCCTTGACTGGGGCTCCTAGGTGCTATAATCATACAAAAATAATAAAATGAGTGTCTTACTAGGGGCTCTTCTGGTTATCCATTTCTGCAGGAAGCCATATCTCAGATATTTCAGTGAAGTTTTTGATTTAATACAATTACCATTTCTGCTGCACTACAAACATTTGTACAGTATCAGTTCATTTAGGGTCTTCTTGTGTTTGTACTGATCAATATCTTACTCCAGAAGAACAGTTTCTTTTAATTCAGTGGGACTATTCATTGAGTGAGAGATGACTCAACAGTGGTGGCAGAACCTGTCCTTTAGAAGACAAGTCAGGCTGTGGAATGTCAAGCTAATAAATTATTTTATACAGGCAAGGAACAGCTACTCCTTGTAATTGCCACACTGCAAAGAAAAGCGTTATAAAGATGGAACAAACCCTATCTGATTTTAATTTAAACAAGGATGCTGTTTTAATTCATCTAATTGTGTTAAAGAGATAATAGGCTAGT
Source organism: Mauremys mutica (assembly GCF_020497125.1). Taxonomy (NCBI): domain Eukaryota; kingdom Metazoa; phylum Chordata; order Testudines; family Geoemydidae; genus Mauremys; species Mauremys mutica. The sequence goes on from NC_059072.1 coordinate 175,168,299, forward strand.
TGAAAGAGTGTAGCGCAAAGGTTCTCATACTGTGGTCCATGGACCACTGGTCTGTGGATAGTTCCCTCTAAGGTCCATGCCTGGGCAGTCGCACGTGAGAGAATGAAGGGCAGGTGTGGCTCCACTAATTAGGTGCCTGGACCCTGGAGAAGATGCACATGTAAGATGAAGTGGTGGCCTTGGGGGAGGAATAGGGGGTAGGTGGGAGGGTGCAGTGGGGTGAGAAGAGAGGGTAGGGAGGATGTGCAGGGCTGCAGCAGCCAGAGAAAGAGGTAACTTTTCCCAGCCTCAGCTCTGTGGCTGCTGTGGTGGGGGAGAGACCCCCCCTCCTTCTCAGCCCCAGCTCGGGGGCTGCTGCAGTGGGGGAGAGAGGGCATGTCCATCACAGTAGAAAGGTAAGACTACTGATATTAAAATATGAGTTGTGTACTTTTATTTGTAGAATAAAAAAACCTTAATTATGGGGGGGGTTTATATAGCATTTTTATCCAAAGCGCTTTACAATAGTTAGCTAATAGTACAAACAACATTTGGAAAGATCATTAAGTGGTCCATCGAGCCCGTCAACAATTTTCAAGTGGTTCGCGGAAAAATAGTTTGAGAACCAGTGGTCTATCGCAGGGGTTGGCAACCGATGGCTCGCGGCTCGCCAGGGTAAGCACCCTGGCTGGCCGGCCCGGTTTGTTTATCTGCCGCGTCGGCAAGTTCGGCCGATCGCGGCTCCCACTGGCCGCGGTTCGCGGTCCCAGGCCAATGCGGGAGGCAGGAAGCTGCGGCCAGAACATCCCTCGGCTCGCGCCGCTTCCTGCCTCCCGCATTGGCCTGGGACCGCGAACCGCGGCCAGTGGGAGCCGCGATCGGCCGAACTTGCCGACGCGGCAGATAAACAAACTGGGCCGGCCCGCCAGGGTGCTTACCCTGGCGAGCCGCGAGCCACCGGTTGCCGACCCCTGGTCTAGCGCATTCAGGAGGCTGATAATTAGTAACCCCATGATTCAAGTAATATTAGATGAGGGTTCAATCTGTGAATGAGCTGCTCCCTAGGGGAAAAGCATGATTCATGCTGCAGAAGTTTTTCACTCATTCTTCTACTGGTAAGGATCATGAGTTGTGAGGAATGTAGCTGCATCTTCACTTACTAAATTTTGGAGTGTTTTTCCCTCTTTTTCACACAATTCTTCTTTCTTTAGCCAGGCTCCTCACCCGCTCCATTCTCTTGAATTGTTATGTGTCTTGTCTTGTGTGTTATTCATTTATGTATTTAGGGCCTGATTCTGCCACCCTTATTTGTGTGGATTTATGCCTTACCTTGAGTAATCTTCTTGACCTTAATGGCTCCAGGTAAGCTATTACTCCATGTGTGTGAAACTGACAGATTCTAGTCCTGAAGGATACTTCACACCTTTAGTAATACTAGGCAATGAAAGTTCAGATGCTTTCCCAAATATGTAATCCAAACGTCCTACCTGTAGGATGAAAATCTTGTATGAGCAAGTTTGTTCAGTACATTTTGCTTAAAAAGTATGAATAAGGGTAGTATTATCCAGCTCTAGGTAAGTCAGCACATACATGTATAACTTCAGCAGATGGAGATTGTGGGGAGGATTGCTTGAAGACAAGGTATTTTAATGATGAACAAAAGTCCATTTGGTGAATATGTAGAGATGAGCAGGTATGGTTTCATATGCACGCACACATTCAAGAATCATATTCAGTCAAGCAAGTTTCTCTCTTGCTCCCTAAGCCCAAGTTATTTTATTATAAACATAATGTCACTCAGCTGAGGCAGCATTTAACAGAATATCACTAAATACCAAGTAGCAGTTTTAAAGCCAATTTTAGTCAGTGTCAGGATGCTTTCTCTTTTACCATTTACAAAGCCACAATGGCTTTTAGCCAACAGTCAGACTTTGCAATTAGCAGCAAGGAAGTGCTTCCAGCTGACTGGTTCCATATTCAATACTATATGTGTTGGCCATAATCATTTAAGTTAGGATTAGTGGCCTTCTGTTACTTGGTCCACAAGATTTATTTGGTATGACAAAGACCCCAGCAAGAGAGAGTTAGCTTATACATATATGCACATGTATGCCTATGCACGCATGTAGGCTAAAGATTAGCAGTTGCACCACAAGAGACGATTGCAGCTGGGCCTCCCATCTGGCATTTCTAGCTGTTACTGTCTGAACTTCAGTCCATAAAAAACATATCAAATTTTTCATTTTTAAAAAAACAAAGAATGATGTCACCTTTGCACTGTCCATATGATGCCTAGTGACCGAGAAATAAATTGTCAGCATTACTGGCCTTAACAGTTCAGGTACAATATTTATGTGAAAAGGAAAAAAAAAAAGGAATGAGACAGGTAGCTTGGAAAAAACTGCTAAGTGAGTCTTTTTCTCTATTCTAGTAACCTAAGTACAGAAGCTAAATACATAGAGATTCTGCTTGTATAAATTGTACTGTGACAGCCTCATTCACATTTTTGCTTCTTTGAACCACATCTAATCCCTTTTAAATTCCACTTGGACTCAACATGAAGATTTTCTCTTAGACTAGGATACTTTCCTTAAAAGCATCAACAAATGATCTTTTCCCCCCCTGTATCTTAATTAGCATCTGCCTTTTGTTTATTTGCTCCAGAATTCTTAAAATAACCTGCTTGAAGAATATCACTTCTCTCTTCTTTTTTTACTACCTTTTTCTGAGGTCCATGTCTTTAGCATCGATAGAGACTACACAAGACAAGATACATAACAATTCAAGAGAATGGAGGGGGTGAGGAGCCTGAATAAAGAAAGGATTGTGTGAAAAAGAGGGAAAAACGTGTTAGTGCATCACACTGCAATCAGTGTGTCCATGTAAGAGCTCTTACAAAACATACTGTCCTTTGGTAAATAAGTTAGTCTGTAACGCCCTGACTCAAGAAAATATCCTCATTCAGTAATGCACTTAAGGGCTTTCCTGAATTAGAGCCTAATTGGTTAACGCTTGTGTATTTTTAAATGCTACTTTCACTTGTATCAGTAAGGTACGGCTATTCTGCAACCTGACTAGTCATATATTCAGTTTGGTATGTCCACTGTAGAGAATACTCAAGGTCATTCTTGTTTGGGAGATTTTTATTTTGTATGTGACATCAACTGTGTGCTACAATAGGAATTTTACATACAACAATGAAGACCGGGTCCCTAGCCCAAGGAGTTTGCAATCTAAATAACCATATCCTGGTCAAAATAACCTCCTAAGCAAAGTCTGAGACCTTAATTAGCACTGGATATGGATTTTACCATATTGTATGGTACATTAAAATTATTGTACCATATAGTAGTGAATCAGTGACCATACAGCATATATGCTCTAATTGGCTGGCAGAATTAAATTTCAGTATTAGGAGATGGATCTGAAGTGGAAGCCTTGGTAAATCCCTTTGTGGTAATCCTCCCACTCCCAAAGCAAGCTCTTCTTAAATTCTATACAGCTTTCAATGTATTTAAATGGAGCAAAAATCTGAAGTAGGGAATAAAAATCCTTCTATAGGTGAGCGATCACTTTGCAACAAAGATTATTTTAATGAACACATCACTTTAAACTAAGTCTTCCACATCTGTTCCACCCTCTAATTACAAATGCAAAAAGAACATAATTCTAAATTGCACCATTAAAAAGTTAGATTAAGTGATTTAAATGCATGTGTATGATCTTTGTTCAATGCAGCATGAATTTCCAATGTTTTTTCTCATGGCTAGGATACAAATCAAGGAATATGTTCTTCGAGAGTGAGATTTTTTTCTCCCCTTGAAAAACAGCAATTCACTATAACGGTTTTCAAATCCCCTCTCTAGCACACATATATGTCAAGTAGAACAAATGCTACAAAAGTATTAGGCATTCAACATTCATCTCTCATGCATGTGACATCATCATAATGTGATATTTCATAACCAGGATGCCATTCTAATTAAGCCAACTTTTTAACAAATCACACTGGAGCATGCAAATATATGTAAGTACAATGAATTGCAAAAAAAATTAATTATAACACAGTGCTTGTATAACACTGACAGACCTGGTTGTCAGCAGGCAGGATCAAACTGGGGAACTCTGGAACTTAGTGCATAAGCCTCTACCACAGAGGTGACCAACCTGTGGCTCCGGAGCCACATGTGGCTCTTCAGAAGTTAATATGCAGCTCCTTGTATAGGCACTGACTCCAGGGATGGCGCTACAGACACCAACTTTCCAATGTGCCAGGGAGTGCTCACTGCTTAACCCCTGGTTCTGCCATGGCCCTGCCCCCACTCCACCCCCTCTCCTGAACTTGCCGTACCCTCGCTCCTCCCCCCGCCCCTTCAGAACCTCCTGCATGCCACGAAACAGCTGATCAGGAGGTGCAAGGAGGGAGAGGGAGGCGCTGATCGGTGGGGCTGCCGGTGGGTGGGAGGCGCTGGGAGTGGAGATGGGAGCTGATGAGGGGCTGCTGGCATATTACTGTGGCTCTTTGGAAAAGTACATTGGTAAATTCTGGCTCCTTCTCAGGCTCAGGTTGGCCTCCTCTGCTCTACCGCATGAGCTAAAAGCCAACTGGCTGTTATGCAGACTCATTTTATCGCTCTCTTTAAGTATCTTGGTGCCACTAGATGGGACACAACACCACACCCAGAAGGTGTGTGGGTTACACTTGCTGTAAAGAGGGCTTAACTGATAGCTGTAGAACTCCACCACATATCACAGAATGGAGAAATAACCAACAAAAGCATTTTTTAACACAATGCACAATTTAACTTTTTGCTTTAAATGGCTAGAACATTCTAAAAGTAAAAGGTAATAAACTAGATATAAATACACAAAACCAGTATTCCATATATATTAGGGAATATGACTTCATTTTTAGACTGACATTTTCCAAACCTGGTGCCTGCAGCATAGGTGCTGTAACTAGGAGTGCTGGGGGTGCAGCAGCACCCCCTGGCTTGAAGTGGTTTCCATCATATACCAGGTTTACAGTTTGGTTCAATGGCTCTCAGCACCCCCCCCCCCATACAAACTGTTCCAGTACCCCTGACCTGCAGTCAAGCTTCTAAAACCTTATATAGGCTTGGAAATAAAAAGTAACTTGATTTTCAAAGGTGCTGAGAACCTGCAGCTCCAATTGTCTACAGTGGGATTTATGGATGCTCACTACCATAGAAAATGTTAGATCCTGAATCCTGCAAAGAGAACCAGATGGAGCCCCACTGAAGTCAATGGGTTCTATGTGGAATGGGGGTTCATTTGTGCTGTTCTTTTTGCAGAATCGGGGCCTTTAAATACCTAAATATGGATATAGAAGCCTAACTTTAGCCACCCCGATTTCAAAATTTGGACCCTAGTCTTTTGCCTTGTTCCAATCATCTGTCTAGCTGCACCCACACATAGATGAGGTCCCAAATCCTACAGGTAGGAGGTTTGGATTGTTGGGAAAGCACCTGAACTTATTAGGTCCCAAATTTGTTATTCTCACATTTTACAGCAAACTAAAGGTCTATTTTAAAGTGATCCTTTCAAATATTTCCTCAATATATGCACATGTGGGTTTCCCACAGACACACAAGCAGTTGGTGAAGCCCCAAACAGTAATAAAAAGAAGTGTTTGGAAAGAATTTCCTTATTTATTTTGTCAGATTTGAATATTTACATTTACAATAATACATATTGAATCAAAGACTAAAGCTGGTAAAAACTAATATACATTCACAAATAGGTTTAGCTAATTCTAAATCAAAATCTGCTTTGTGCAGAAGCACCTGTACAGCTCAGAGGGGTAACCTGAGGACATCATGATCGCTTTTCAGATTAGTTTAAATTAAAAGTAATTTAGTTTCGTAAGACCTGATTCACCACTGTGTTACTCCAGTTGTAGACCACAGTAACTTCACTGAAATCAATGGAGATACAATGGCTTAAAAATGGAGTAGTGAATCAGGCCCATAATATGTTCAAAAGGGAAGTCATACTAATTTCATAGGTTGCAAAAAATATTGTTTAAAAAAAAGCAAAGAATTTTTTAAAATGTCTAGATAATGACCCTGATTCAGAACATAACAGAATTATGAGCTCAAGCCCATCTGTATTCAGGACAGGATTTTAGTCCAAGACTTCAGAGAAACTTCCGCAAGTACTCATTCACTGTCCTGAATAAGGATGCTTTACTGAATCCAGACCCAAGTCAGTATCTTTGTGTGAGCAGGTATCAGACATGTCAGTTTCAGGGTAACTACACCTTTTTCCTCCCCTCCATGATCCACTCCAGGAATGCCCAGTCAGTCTCAGGTCTCCAGCCATCACCTGTCTTTGGACAGAGATAAGTGTCCCACTCCCCACTGACCAGGGGTTCTAAGGCTGCACAACTCCCTGTCTTATGCTGGGATATCTCTAGCAAGCCAGTCTGCCTAACAGCCAGAGCCTGTGCTTTGCTTTCTCTCCAAGGGCAATGAACAGTGTATAGCCAGTAGTTGCAAGTTACCATACACCTCTTTCTCAGCAGAGTAAAAGCATCACAGAGAAAACATATAAAAACAATAAAAGTTCCTGCAGACTTACTAATAAAAGCACCAGACATCACCCATCAGACTTATGGGGCCCTGTTAGACCAATGATCTTCCAACCCCTCCATACAGGGTTGGGGGTTCCTCTGGGACTAATGGTCCCATCCATTTGCTGAATCAAAAGGAAGACCACAAGTCAGTTCAACCTTGTCCTTTTATACTAAAAGCCCTTTCTTTTTTTCCATCTGCTTCCCTTCCCCACAATACAATGGGGATAGTAGTACACCTCTATCCCGATATAACGCAACCTGGTATAACATGAATTCGGATATAATGTGGTAAAGCAGTGCTCTGGGGGAGGTGGGGCTGTGCACTCTGGTGGATCAAAACAAGTTCAACATAACGTGGTTTCACCTATAATGCGGAAAGATTTTTTGGCTCCCGAGGACAGCATTATATTGAGGTAGAGGTGTATTGCCCTACCTCACAGAGGTGGCGTGAAGATAAATACATTCATAATTGTGATACACTCACATACTGTGGTAATATGGGCACATGAGGACCTAAGATACACAGACATACTCTTTTACTGAGCACAAAGAGAAACAAACAGTACCGGTCGCTGTTAAGGAAGTATGTCTTGCTGCATTCTTCTCCTAAACAATTTCTAAGCCTAATTATTTCAATGCTGATTTTTCCGGCAGAAATTTTTGTCCACCTATGTAGGCATTTGGGGATTGTAGGAGGACCTTAATCAGATTTAAGGGAAAAATCAGTGGTATTGTACTTCTTCTAGGAAAAAAAGGAAGAAGAAATCTGCTATATGTAGCTTAGCTAAAATGGTTGGTTAAACCTAAACAAGAAGGGAGTAAGGAACAAAACAGGATCATTCAGTATGGAGGGTACATAATAGAATGTAAGGGTTACAGGAAGTGACCATATATCCAATAAAATACTTTTTAGAAGAAGCTTAGATGCTCATTTTAACACAAGCTACTTTAAACATTTGGCATGAAGTATTAAGGGTCCTAGCCAAGCCTGAAGTACTGGATTTTCAATGAGACAATAATTTCCATTTTATATGCAGTATTAGTATCTCAGTCATCCAATCTTTTGCTTTTCTTGCTACTGTCACCAATTAAGAGGTGTGAATGTCACTTACCCCTCTTTACTGACTTCCAGCGAAGTGCTATTTACCCAATTACAATACAGACAGAACTTTCAGCATGCAAGTTCAAGGCAGGAGTCCTACATTCATTTTTCTGATTCAGAATCTCACATGATACTAGCTGAGGAACTTATTGTGGATGTCCTGACTTTCCCCGTGCATACTGTATGAGCTGAAAGCCTTTTACCTTCTACTTCATGCTCACAATATTTTTAACATGGCTTATAGCATGTAAAGTCTCCAAAGAATTATATTTTTAATTCGGAAATGGGAGAAGGAAGAGAGTAGGAGAGCATGCTTGTAGCTAGCCCTGCCATGTGCACTGTAGCTCTGCTAGTAGGGAAGGCGGACAGAGGCAGACACAAACAGCGCATGATCTCTATACAGTACTCAAAACAGCATCATTGCATGAAGGGGCATGTCTGCAGAACCCTGTAAAACTGGTTGTGAATATTGTGACCAGCAACATGGGCAGTTCCTTTTCAAAGAAGCAAAATGTACCTGCATAGCTTCATGGCAGTCTACCTTGACCAATTCCAACCTGTCCTGACAGAATAGCTCTTGTACCACATCCCTCAACATCCCTCTGGCAGTTACATCAGGATTTTGCCTTTACAATTATAATTATGATTTTTTTTTTCAAAAAAAGCAAGTATTGCAATCTTGGTGTTTTGCCAAAATGCTTTAACATTTCTTATTTATAACATGACACCATTATGCTCAAAAATTGTCCTTAAAACAAAAAAGTCTAATTGGAAAAAAAAGATGGGACAAAATCTATTACTACTTATACCCACGGCAACCCCATTTGAATTGGGGGCATGAGTCACATTCTGGCTGTGGATAGGCACATGCTGCTCTGCCCATAAAACACTCATAACACATAGAACAAATGCTAGTAGTAAAAAATATAAATTAGACTGATGCATGCAAATGGTACGGACTGCTTTATTAAATTAGTATTAGCCTGTATAGAGAATGCTTTAGTCAAAGATAAATGGAAGTACTGTACATATATGGTGAGACAGGCTTTCATGTTTTAGAAAACCTAGTTGGTATTGTTATCTATAGAAGAGCTCGCTGGTGGTCCTATTGAAAGATAGTCTTGTGACTAAACCATTGGGCTAAGGCTTCAAAAGTGTGGGGTTGATTCCCAGCATAGCCCCTTCATAAGAGTTGTGTTCTGAGAATAACTTCATTGATGTTCCTGAGGTGCTCAGAAACTACAGTGATGATGACCATAAATACAAAGATAGACAGAAGTCAGTGGGAGTTTTGTCACCAACTTTAATGGGAGCAGGAATAGACTGTAAATAATAAACTTTCTGGTATGTTTGGCTGTTAGTGAGTTGGTGTAAGGCTCCTAGGGAATTATCCCACTACTCATGAGTACAAGTGGAAAAAAAGATTCTTCCATAAATGTGCTTCCATTATGGGACTGTGATAGTATGTGGGTTTTATTTTCTTTATATCATGGCACAGAAATACTTTTTCCCTTCAATTATTGGCATAGTATTGCAATAATAAGCACTGTAGTATAAGGGCATATGCTGTGCTGCTGCCTATTCAGGCAATAGTGGGATGAAAAATATTTTTAATCTTCTCTATATTTTTGTCACTTACAAAAAAAAATGTGAGAACAATCAGCTCTTCTGTGGACTTGCATACCTAAGCAATATAAAACTGTCACAGAACAAGAGAAAAGAAAGAAATAAAAATGAAGTTGTGTTGTCATTTCATAAACTAACAACATAAAAATAAATGTACCGAAGAAATCACCTCTTTAAAAGTGAGATTTCACTGATGGCATACAGCTTGCAACATAGATAATATACATTTCAGTACTAATGATGAGAACCTGGGTGTGATCAAGGGGGCACACAGTGGGAGGAAGGACATGAACAACAATACAGGAAGAGAATTTGAACTTGCGTGTTAAAAGGTTGCAAAGCAATAAGGAAAAATGTATAAATGTGGTCCAGAAGGTTGAAGACTTATGCCTGATTCTTCTCTCCATTGCTTTAGTTTTATGCCAGGAGTTTTGACTCCATCACCCTTGCTATAATCACTAGACCAAGAGTTCCTCCCCATTTCTAGTTTATGAAAGGGCACATGTGTGGCCAAAAAATTATCTGGATTTTTCTGCTGTTTATTATGTTTCAGTTTTAGTCATTCATGCTGCAACTTTAATACCAAAAACTGCTAGGCAATTTGCTAGCAATAGTCCACACAAGTCAAATGAGGCCAAAACTAGTGGCCTGAATGCAATATTTTTTTCCAAAAGGGACTATCAATGCACTAAAACAAGTAATGAGAAGGTTTAAGATGAGACTGAAAATGAGTGAGCCCAGTGAGGCAGTGGGAGAAGGAGGAGAGAACTTGTCCAGTGGTGGTTACTAAGTAAAACCATGATATTTAGAGATATCAGTGAATGAATGAGTTGTAATAGGAAGTTTATGAGAAGCTCTGCAATGTTATTAAAAATAAATGAAAATAATCTAAACTACAGAGCCTGGATGTGTCCAGGAGAAGCATACAATAGCAAGGTTAATGCTAGATTTTAAAAGTCCATGTAAAGGATGTAAATTGCTCACACTGATAAGACGCCCCTGTTATTTCCCCTTATGATGATGCTATCAATCTTTCATTGTTATACACGCTAGGAGCCCAGATTAAAGTTCTGTTTAAAAAACAAAACAAAAACCCTTTCCCGGTCCTGCAATTCTGCCATTATATCTCAGATTTTGCAGTACATTTAATAACATTTTCTATTTTAACTAATTCCTTAGAAACCTGTAAAACCTTCAACTCTTACCAGAAACTACTCTACTGAGCCAAAATTTGGCCCTTTATTGTCAGACAAAAATCTTTGCATATCTAAGTAGCTGATACATTGATAAGTAGTTGCATTTGATAAGTAGCTGAATAAATTTAAGCTGACCAAAGAATTAGTGTTCAAAGTCATCTCTGGTATGTACCCTATGCAACCTTGTTATGCTAGCACTCTCAAGGTTTGCTTGAGTTGGAGAAGGAAGGAGGAAAAACTCTGTGCAGTTTTAGTGTTTCATTACACATGTATGTATTAACTGAGCCAGAAAGAGTGCAAAAATTATTTTTGTTTAGGATACCCACATGGGAGATCCAGAGTCCATGCTCCCTGCTTTGGTGACTTAATTTATTCATAAACAGTGGAATAACCTCAGTTGGAGAAAAAGACAAACAGAGCCCCCCACTTCTGAATATCCCATAGCACAGTGAATCCTTTCTTGCCAGGCAAAGGGACGAATTGAACCCGAGTATCCCACAGTCAAGACAAATACTCTTAACTGGCCTATAAGTTATGTTCTGCTCCCTTTGGTGGTCAGATTTTGAATGGTACTAGAGCTGGTAGGGGGTCCTTTAAGAACTACTTGATCAGGCCCTGCATGTGAGATAGGCCCTCTTCTGTCTTCCCCTCGTTCATGCATCACACTGGGGCCTAGGCAGGAGATAGGCATCTGGGAATCTAGGGTGAGGCAGCAGTGCACATGCCCAGAGGCAGAAACTTGGACACCTAGGGAATTTTACAGTGGAAATTTAGGTACTGTGTTTAGGTGCCTACAGAGTTAGGAGGCGGCAAAGTGGGATGTTTGTAGATAGCAGGGGAGCCTGAAACTGAGACTTAGGCACCTAAGTCTGGGGTATAGGTAGCTAGGTACCCTTGTGTATCTGGGCCTATATCAGTAGTTATCTTGGGGCTAAAGTCTTCTCCGACTTACACTCTGTAGAACCTCACTGGCTTTAATGAAGTTGCATGAGGTGTACAACTGCACTGGTTTTGGACACAGAAGCTAGGCCACCTTTAATTTTATTCAGCTATTTATCAACACTGAAAATAATTCTGAGTCACTAAAAAGCCAGATTTTGGCTTGAAAAAAAATGTATGGAAAAAGTTGAAATTTCTGAAGCTTTTTAAAATCAATTTTGTCTCGTATAGGAGAGCAAGGTTTTTGTGTGATTTTTTAAATATTATTTACTAAAAATATGTCAACATATAAAAATGGAAACTTGGTTTCCTGGGAGAATACATTCCCATCAAATAAAATGTAAGCAGCACCCTCCCTGCCTCTGAGCAAAGAGACTGTGTTTCCCTCCCCCACTCTTTTTCTGACCATCACCCTAACCACCATGCTATGACCTGGCTGGTTTAAATTTTGGCATTCAACCCCTGACCTCATGCCTAGAACACTACTTTCACACTCACACAGGTGAGGGTTTTCATAAGCTTTCACCTAAAAGCTTTGAGTTTGGTTATCCTATAACCAGGGCTTACCTCATACTCTCACTGGATATGAAGACAAAATAAGACTAAGGTGCATTTAAACAAGTAATGTAATTATGGTTCAATGAAAAAAGTTAAAGGCTCAGATTACATGAGAAAATATTCCACGTACAATGGGAGGGCATCACTATGACTTAGAAGCCTTAATTCCATAAAACTCATTAGATGCAGGCAAAACATGTACTTGAATTAGTCTAGTTAAACAACAAATGAATTATGTGACTTCGGTGGGCTAACTATTCAAATTGGTTTCCCCTTTCTCGTTTTCTTTTCACCCTGATATACCAAACTGTAATTAGGAATATCAGACTATCATCTATACCAATTAAAATAATGTATTTCATTTCCATTCATTTCACTATCTCTACTTCCTCTCACAGCACTAGGATAAAATCATAGCATAGCTATCAGTTACACTTTAACAAGGGTATTACAATCAATACCCATTACTAGACATTTCATCTGGAGATACATTATCTCCCAACAGCATCCTTACAGGTCTCAACAGCATTTATAATTGTGTTTCATCCTGTCAGTATGTTGAATTTTTTGATGATACTTTTCAGAATTCCAGAAACAGCAATTATACTAGGGTCATTTCCAGAAAAAGCAATTATACTCTCACCTAATTATTCATACTTATTTAACAAAGTATTGCTAATGATTGCAGGGACAAAAGCAATTATTTTGTTGGCCATCAGTACTGAAGGTGCTAGACAAAATGTGAACCCAAGCACACTATTAAAGGTATGTGGTAGGGCCCCAGCTTCTGAGCATGTGATTATATCAGAATCTTATCTTTCATTTAAAAATAAATGTATGTATCTAGCCCTCATGCATGTGAAGAAAAGCTTGACAATGTGTTCTGAGTAAACTAAGCAGTAATGCCTGCCTGAATCTGAAGACAGCCTGAAAAAATAGCAATCAGACGTATGAAGTGACCCATTCATCTCAATAGAGTGTTAACTCTGCAACCTGCCACTGTGAACATGAGGCCCTGCCAAAATCACCTCACAGATGCCTGTATGGAGAAGGGGTCCTTGCTGCAGCCACTGCAACATGGCTCTGTTAGGGTGGGGTTAGCTGTGATCTCCCCCAACACACAGAGTGAAAGCTCTGATGGAGCGTCTGGAGCTGAGTCTTCCTTCCTCCAGGACAGACTGCAAGCTGCTTGAAGGCAGGTTTGGAGAGGTGAAAGACCAAGTCTGCCCATACACGAGTGGTGGTGGGCTCCCTAGGAACTCAAAAGACTGCTGTGCTGTGGGTAGACCCTACCACAGCCAACATCACCAAAGCAAGGTTGTGAGGGGGTGGTTCCCATATGAGAGTGAACCTAAGATTGCATTAATCTGGATCTGTGAGCATGCCACCACTTTGTGGGTGCAATGTCACTTTTTTCCAGTTCAAGCATTAGCTAAGCACTATCTATTATTTATTTAATCATATACAGTGCTTTGAGGCTTGCACAAGGTACTATACTTATCAATAAATAGTAATAAATAAAAAAAAATCTCACAGAAACCTCTTAATCCTGAACATTGTTTGTTAAAATAAACCATTCTATCCAGTACAACAATTCCTAAGCCTTTTTGCAACAGAAGTTGCATGATAGCCAACTATGAAATTCTCATACTGCTAATGGAGCAACCCAGGGCAATCAGGTAGCATGTGAGTTGTTGAAACTTTAATTTTAAGCTAAGTGGCTTTCCTCTGAGGCAAGAAGTGAAAGGAGACTTTTAATATGTACATTTCTTCCCTGAGAAACATTGCAGATTGTGTGGGTGTATTGACAAAAGTATATGCATGGAAGGTTAATCTACTGGCTTTATCTCTATTAACTCAAGGAGGGAAGCAGACTGACACAGCTGGCTATAGCCTTGAAGGACCAGAGTGTGGAATTATGTGTTAGCAAAGCCCTAGTGATGATTGCCCATTCAAGCAGGAGAATAGCAGAGAGGAAGTAAAGACAGGAGAGTAACTCATATTGAATCATTTAGCTAATTGAATGTCACCATTCTTTTTCTTGGGGAATTCTCCATGGGCAGTTTGCTATTTTCTTAGATCTATGTTTTATTATTCAAAATCATTCTCTGCATTCTCTGTCTGTTGCTTGGTCACGAGCAACTGATTGCAAAAGGTGAATTTAACCAACAGTTGCCTATACAAACTTAGAATCTTTCTGTTCTGGGTGCGAGCCCAAACAAGAGTAGGCTGTGACATAGGGAATCCCTCAAATGCCATCTGACAGAGGGCACATCATGCCATAACTCTCATCAAGCCTGACACGCTCATTGCCCCCAACTCACTGTTGTAATAATCTCTACATAAAAGATAATGTGTAAGGAGTCATATGCAAACTGGTAATATGCTGGTCATTAATATTATTGCATGATGTACGTATGTACAAATGATATGTAAAGAATTATAGGCGTGTTCTGGAATATATTCCCAAAATGTGTTAGGCTGGATTTAGGCACTGCCTGCCATCCTGGACAAAGAAGGTGGGTGAGTAATACCTTTTATTGGACCAACTTCTGTTGGTGAAAGAGACAAACACACAGAAAGCTTGTCTCTTTCACCAACAGAAGTTGGTCCAATAAAAGATACTGCCTTACCCACCTTGTATCTCTATTATCCTGGGACTGACACAGCTATAACTACACTGCATACATCCTAGATTAAGGAATTGTCTCCCAGGTGAGGCCAAAGACAGTAAAAAGCATATTTGCAAGTCAGGTAAACAAAGTCATCAAGCAAGCAAGTGGGGGATGATGACCACTTAACAATCTCAATGGGGGATGAAGACTGCACCCCCAGGAAGGCTTTCTACCTCTTGAAACAGGTTCTGTGAACTCTGTGAAGATGCAAGCAGTGACAAAAGGCCATTTTGTCATCTATCATTGGACGGCAATAAGGGGACAGAGCTCTTGTAATCTGAGAAAGTTGGATCCTTCAACTGAGGGGCTTGGAGTCTCTGAGAATTGAATATAGGTGAGAAACCTACATAAAAAGATAGTAAATTTTAGTTACTTTAAAGCATGGATTTTTTTACTTGTAACCATATCAGTGTCTTCTGTTCTTACTTATTATCACTTACATCTCTTTTCCTTGTTAGTAAACTTATTCTTGTTTTATTACAAAACTATCTCATGGCTGTGTACTAATCTGAATGTTAAAATCCTCAGACAAACTAACAGGCTGGTATGAGTTCTGTCTCTTTAGAGGCAGCAAATTTGATAACTTCAATGACAGTCCCGTGACATGGACTGAACACTGCAGAAAAGTGTCTCTGGGGAACTCAGGGTTCATTGATTGTTACCTGCAAGACAAGGTTTGGACTGGCAGACTTCTAAGGAGTTTGCTAACAAGGCAGACAAGCTGGCGTGTCAGGGAGCTGACTCATATCTTAGAGAAGCTCACTTTTGCTGAGGCAGAGTTATAAAACAGTGACTCACAGTTCTGGGTGACCGGAGCAAGGTGTCACACAGGTCAAATTCAGCAGATAATGGATGAGTGACTTTGTGCTCTATATTAATCTGCAGAATAATCCCAAAATCCAGACTCTGAGTGCTGGCAAGAAAGAGAGAGTGTTTTAGCATATGAACTGATCTACAGATTCACAGCAGCTTGCAAGTCCCACGTTGGCTTCATTGGCAGTGGCATCAGGAAAGAGGCCAGCATCATCGTTGGCAACAACTGCAGTTTTAAGAAAGGCTTGCAGTTTTAGCACACACAAGATGACTATCTATGGCTGTTTATGGCCAATACTGGGAAACTCACAAGCACTGTGGAAAGCTAGTCTTTGACAATGCTTTACTTTTGCCTCCCTGTAGACGTCCACTGTTGGGGTCGCCCCTCCCTGGGGCGACTGGGAGCCAGGCCGCCTCACTACACGAGTCCGGTGAGCTGGCGAATTAGCCTGGTGAGGCAGGAAACAGTCAGGAGCTCAGGCCCTCAGGCAGGGGCTGAGCAAATAGTTCCATATTGTAAGCCCAGGCCCTAGCTCAGGGCAGGGCAGCAAACAACAGTCAGGCCTCAGACCCTCAGGCAGGGGCTGAGCAAACAGTTCAATATTAAGCCCAGGCCCTAGGTCCTGAGCATCGGGGTGAGGGGGAGACTGCCACCCGTGAGTGGGGTGGCAGGGGGGATGCAGGCCCACCCACTCCTCTGTGTCCCAGCCCGGGGTCCTAACAGCGGCAGGCAGCCTGCTGCTGTGTCAGTGGGGATCCTGGCCGCAACACACTGACATTGGCTCTGGGCGTGCTGCAGCCAGACTAGGGTCAGCTGCCCCCAGGCTACTTCTGACCTCCCCTTCTACCAGTACCTGCGGCTCAGCGGCGTCTTCCACAGCGTCTAGCACCATGGGCTCCTCGGGATACTGAGCGAGGGGTAAACTGGGCAGCTCCTCTGGGTACCTTTGTACTGGTCGGCTTACTGGCTCTTCCGGCGTCTGATCGGCATCCAGCATCCACAGGTATGGCCAGTCCTCGGGTCGGTCACAGGCGGCAGGAGTCTCCCCAGCGGGAGCTGGGGCATCAGTGTCTGGCTTCTCTGGCAGCCAGCCCGCTTCTGAGCCCTGGGGTTGGGCTTTTATACTTCCTGCCTTGCGCCTTGACCTCTGGGGGGCGGGCGCAGGCTCCAGTGACTCCGCCCACTTTGGCGTCCATAAGGGCTGGTCCCTCTCTGGGGCGGCTGGGAGCCAGGCCGCCTCACTACACTCCCTTTCTGCAGTGCTCCTCAGAGTATCCCAGCACTTTCTCCAATCCTTTTATGATTCTCTTCCTAACCTGATGAGTCCCCAGACAGCATCCTGAATTCTACCCCTCAATTTATATGGTTTATGTCCCTTTCAAACCTGAGTACCCCCACACTATTCTACCTTATATTGACTTTAAGTAGCCATTGTGTGAAACAAATTCAACATCTTCATTAATGATCTGGAAAATGGGATGGATTGCACCCTCAGCAAGTTCACGGATGACACCAAGCTGGGGGGAGAGGTAGATATGCTGGAGGGTAGGGATAGGATCCAGGGTGATGTAGACAAATTGGAGGATTGGGCCAAAAGAAGTCTGATGAGGTTCAACAAGGACAAGTGTAGAGTCCTGCACTTAGGAAGGAAGAATCCCATGTACTGCTACAGGCTGGGGACTGACTGGCTGAGCGGCAGTTCTGCAGAAAAGGACCTGGGGATTACAGTGGATGAGAAGCTGGATATGTGTCAACAGTGTGCCCTTGTTGCCAAAAAGGTTAACGGCATATTGGGTTGCATTAGAAGGACCATTGCCAGCAGATTGAGGGAAGTGATTATTCCCCTTTATTCGGCACTGGTGAGGCCACATCTGGAGTATTGCATCCAGTTTGGGGCCCCCCACTACAGAAATGATATGGACAAATTGGAGAGAGTCCAGCAGAGGGCAACAAAAATTATTAGGGGCCTATGGCACATGACTTACGAGGAAAGGCTGAAGGAACTGGGCTTATTTAGTCTGCAGAAGAGAATCCCCCAGCCTTCAACTACCTGAAGAGGGGTTCCAAAGAGGATGGAGCTAGGCTGTTCTCAGTGGTGGCAGATGACAGAACAAGAACCTATGATTGCATGTTGCAGTGGGGGAGATCAAGGTTGGATATTAAGAAAAACTATTTTACTAGGAGAGTGGTGAAGCACCTGAATGGGTTACCTAGGGAGGTAGTGGAATCTCTATCCTTAGAGGTTTTTAAGGCTAGCTTGACAAAGCCCTGGCTGGGATGATTTAGTTGGTGTTGGTCCTGCTTTGAGCAGGAGGTTGGACTAGATGACCGCCTGAGGTCTCTTCCACCCCTAATCTTCTATGATTATATGAAATTAAGTTTTGCTTAATAAAACCATCTTAACCATCGTGTGAGTTTATTTCTCTCCCAAATTTACTTGGTGTAGTCTTATATTTTGCTGTAAGCTGTTGAGTGTTTACATACAAAGTAAGACACAGTAGATATATACCAATGCCTCTCATTAAGTATATACATGAACACATACACAACACATGGCAAGGTATGCAATTATATCTGCACACATTGGGTACATTTCTAGACTGAAAGCAAAAGCCCAAGTGACAGTAGCCAATGGAGAAGTGTAAACATTTCTCTAAATAAAACTAGGTTTTTTTCCTCATCACAAACCCCCTCCTCCAGTTTGAAGTAGTACATATGATAGCAGCCAACCTCGTCCTAAAGCCTTTGTGCTTGTTTTTGCAAGTTGGCTCTTGGAACCAGCCTCTAAAAGTCAATTGCTAAAATCTGGTAGTGAGAGTTGTCAGCTGCTGCCTGTCTACCAGCTGCCAAAAGATTTTTTTTATTTCTATTTCCATGGAAACACAGATTGGAGTAACCCAGATAATGCCTTTTTAAAGCCATTTTCTTTCCCTTATTTATTAACTTTTACCTAAGAGTGAATTTCTCCTTATTAGCCATACAGTGATCATTAAAAAGTTTTCATGCATCTTTCTATTACCTTTAGGGAAGATATCAAGCAGTATTCTCCATTTTAAGAATATAGAATACCTGGTCCTACCTTTAATACCTAACCACCCAGTAAAAAGGTTAAAGGAAACTTTACAGTCAATTGTCTGCATCCTTTACAATGGAGTACATCTAGGAAAAAAAAATCATAAATGGTTCTAAGTAATGTTAACGTTTTCTTAATATTCTGCTGGAATCAGAGAAATGGTGGCTGTTTCCATAGGTTTTAGAGAAGTAAAAAATTTATTGTGCTACATCTCAACTTTAATACTACTGGACAAAATGGGCCATATCTTAGCAGATGTAAATATTTTATAATTTCTTCCTACCCTAATTTCTCTCTCTTGTACATTGAAAATTGACTACGTTAAGTTAACTTCTTATCTGGAGAGACTGTTCACTCACTAGGCAGGTATGTATTCCCAACTTCAAGCTTTCCAAACTATTATGTGTTTTCCTGAAGGTTCCCCCTCCCCTTGTTATAAAATGCCTAAGGTTTTGAATAGAGTCATTTGGCTTTAATATTTAGTGCAAGGAGAACTATACTTTAATTACTTACTTGAATCCTGTGCCGATGGTAGTTCAATTAGTTGGCATATGTATGTGTTATTTGCTACCATACTATTTAATAGCCTCTTGCTATCGATTAGCTGAGACCTCTGTTTCAGTTCTTTGTGCATTTTTGACAAATATATAAGTTGTTGGTTTTCTCATCTTTCTTTATTATGGCAGGTTTTTTAGTTTGCCTCTCTCTCTCTCTTCCCCTCTCCCCCACTCCCCTCTCTCCATTTCTTGTCTTTTCTTCCATGGGAGCATAATGAAAGAGTTCTGGTGCTGCTTCTCTTTGAGCAGTGAAACATCTCTTACCTCAGCTTCATATTATGTCAGCCAGCAGCTTAGACACATTGAAGCATCTTCATTCAGTATATTATTATGTTCTTCATTCAGTATATTATTTCCAGAGAGCACAAGGGAACAAATAAATTGTGTGTCCAGGTATTGCATCTGCGTTATACACATATCATTCTAGCGCTCTGTACACATACATGGTGGGATAAAGTGGAAAATACAGAAATAATACAGTATGACAGGCATTTTCTGCTTCTCCTCAGAATGGTGTAACATTTACTGGACAATGTCAAGAAGCTCAGTTCTAACATGCAACTCTCAGTATCAGTGGATGGTACTGCCAAGCAGTTTTGCTTTGATTTAGAGGAAAAATAACTTTTTTAATGGTTTGTGCTTATGTTTGTTTTATTTGGTTGTTAACCTACGATTTGAGTTTTAGATTGGGCAGGAGTTGGATAGGCAAGTGGAAGTAAGAGATGATGTGTCAAGGATGAAGGAGTGTAGCACAGCACTAGGCATTGGGGTTCATGTGAACACTCCAGTGTGCCTGTTTATAGACCTTGAATCCTTTAAAACTGGAATATCTGTAGGAGCACATGACTAGGAGCAAGCATGCAACCAACAGGAAGCCAGATATAGGGCTTCCTTCCTCATAGGCTGGGACAGCAGACAGTAGAGTCCCAGGGTTACTGAAGCTCTAGTATTGGTCTTGTCACAAAACCTAGGAAGAGATACTAAAGGGGAAGAGTGTGTCCTCTGTAGTACTACCAAACCATGAGATTTTGAAGAAAAACACAACAACATTTGGGTCTTTTGACTTCTGCTATTGGAACATTTGGTTTTCATGTTTTCACCATAACAAGCATGGATAAAAATTTACTTTCTTCACTTAATCTTGGCTTTATTTTTTTTAAATCACTTGAACTCAGGAACTGTGGTTTAAAACTAAATCAAACAAACTAAACTACCACCCATACACACACTCATCTCATGAGATTTGTGATAAATTGACAAGAATTGGCAACATGGCCATTTCCTAACCTCTCCCAGCTGCCAGAACTTGGGGAAGCCTTGGCTACCCAGCTCTTGAGAATATTTACTTTTGTTTTAGCACTCTTGTTTGAAAATAAAGCCAGCCCTGAAGAAAGAGTCTTCAACTGAACGGTTGGAAGTTTTATTCTACTTCACCCAGTCAGCGAGTTTTCCCACCATCTCCCGAGGATATGCTAACACATTTGAGGGAAGAGTTGAAGAAGGTGCAGAGAGTTAAGGATAAGGCAGAAAGAAGGGATATAAGGAAGGTCAGGCATCAGGAAGGTTGAAGGAGCAAGTAGAGAGATGGGCAGAAGAGACACTGAGAAACTAGGATGACAGGAGAAAATGCTCATGGTTGAAATGAAGGAAGAAATGGGCAAGATGCTGGTAAGAGAGAGAAAGGCAGATATGAAGAGGAGGTATTGGAAAAGATACAGGAAAGGGCAACAAAAATTATTAGGGGTATGGAACAGCTCCTATATGAGGAGATATTAATAAGACTGGGACTTTTCAGCTTAGAAAAGAGAAAACTAAGGGGGGATATGATAGAAGTCTATAAAATCATGATTGGACTAGAAAAAGTAAATAAGTGTTATTTACTTCTTCTCATAACACAAGAACTAGGGGTCACCAAATGAAATTAAAAGGCAGCAGGTTTAAAACAAACAAAAGGAAGTATTTGTTCACACGATGCACAGTCAACCTGTGGAACTCTTTGCCAGAGGATGTTGTGAAGGCCAAGACTATAACAGGGTTTTAAAAAGAACTGGGAATGGGTGACCAGAGGTGGATGACCTGACGATTACCTGTTCATTCCCTCTGAAGCTCCTGGCATTGGTCACTATTGGAAGACAGGATACTGAGCTAGATGGATCTTTGGTCTGACCCAGTATGTCCATTCTTATGTTTAAAGAGAGTCAAAAGATGGACAAGAAGCAGCTGAGATTTTAAGAAAAGGATGTAATTGTGCAGGTAGAGTTATTTTTGCCCACATTTCACACAAAGCCTAATGCTAGGGAAAGGAACACAATTCACAGAGGAATTTTGGTCCTTAAAAGGTGTCATGCAGCTGAAAAGATTGAAATATCAGTTCTTACTAGACTTCAGAGTAGCTGAGCTGCAAAGCTAATAAATGGCATGGGGTGCAGTGGATGCTGTTTCTTTTAAAGAATCCTTATTGAGGTTGCAGGAACAAACCATCCCGATGTGTAGAAAGAATAGTAAATATGGCAGATGACCAGCTTGGCTTAACACAAAAAAGAAGCTTACAAGAAATGGAATCTTGGACAAATGACCAGGGGAGGAGTATAAAAATATTGCTCAGGCATGCAGGAGTGAAATCAGGAAGGTCAAATCACACTTGGAGTTGCAGCTAGCAAGAGATGTTAAGAGTAACAAGAAGGGTTTCTTCAGGTATGTTAGCAATGTGGAAGTAGGGAAAAAATTAACAAGGATTTAAAGGGGATTTTAATGCATGTTAGTTAGCAAGAGTTAGGCTAGTAGTTAGCAAAAGTTAGGCCACAATATAACCCTAATGACGTAAGACTTGTAAAAGCAAAAATGGTGTAAGGCGAGAGGAAGAAAACTGTGTAAGAAGTTATTACGACCTTGCAACTAATAACCAAATATGTAGACTGGCGTTTTTTAGAAGTGAAAAAAATAAAATAGCAGGATAGCATATGTCTAAACAAAATGCAGTTGTTGCTTATTATTGTTTGTATTATTGCTTGTTATTGTTTGTAATAAAGGTATAAATGCTTGCTGTAATTGTTTACCTGTTGAGAGACCTGTCCAGGACTGGGGCGACCCTGTGTCCTAGGGCACTCCCTTTTTTTATTGTAATTACTGAAGAAATAATAAAGTATTTGATTTTGCTGCACCCAAAGAAAAAGCAAGAACTGAGTTTTTCTCCGACAATTTGGGGGCTCGTCCGGGATGACAACGCCCACGGACCCACAGAAGGCTACTACGGATCGTTCCCCTTCGGACCCCATGGCGCCACATGAGAGGTATAAGACCTTTTGAAATCTCTATTGGGGTATCAAAGAAGGACTGTCCGTGAGGACGTCTGTCTCTGTTGGGCTCACGCCATCTGAACTTATTGACTGTGCAGCAAGATCAGATGCAAGTGGTATTGGGGAAATGCCCCAACAAGGTTAGTTTATAGCAGTACTGGGGAACTGCTGGGTTGGCCAACAAAGTTAATGCATAGGTAAATGCATTAGGTAATGCATAGGTAAATGCATTAGGTATGCACCGGTGCTAAGGGGTTTTTTTACCGCCTCAAGAGGGGTTGTCATACCGCCTCATGGTATTAGGTCCGAATGTAAGGTAAAGATGCATCGTGGTAATAGGAAATAAAGGCCTTGGTGTGTGTGTGTGTGTACACCAGTGTAAGTAACTGTTACCGGAAGACGCCCAGAGTACCCTGTAAAGCAAAAGCTCGTGACCAGGACTACTCTAACGCAAGCCCGATAACTAGTGGATCTTTAGGAGATCCGACCCACGGTGGGCTGACTCGGCCTGGCATCGTCCGGCAAAAAAACTACCTGGGTCTAGAAGCATGTGAACCCATCTTCCCTCCCCTTTCCTTTCCATGTGGGCTACTGACAGTCTGATCATCTCACTGGACGCAATCAGAGTAAGCGGCGCCGTCTCCTAGAGACTAGCCGATGCTCTTTGCTGAAGGGAGGTATAGAAAAGTCGTGGTCATCCTCGTTAGTCTCTCCTGTGTAAGTACCCTGTAAAAAAAAATCCTTAATTTATGAGCCGCTAGCGCGGACAGGGCACCCTCCCTGTGTGTGTAAGTAAAAAATAAAGAACAGTCTAAACATTCCACCTCACCCCTAAGGGTACCCCAGCATATTACATGTACGTACATTATGGTCCTAAAACCTGCAGGTATTTAGAAAATTGGAATCTTTACACGCGTAAAAATCCATCTAAACAATGCCCATTAAAAAGTACCTTCAATCTACCTAAAATCATACATCTCAAAGGAGCTTTTAATCACCAAAAAAAAAAGCCTCTGACACAGTGTGAGCAATTTGTCTAAAAATGGGTTAATTTGAAATTCAGCTTGGCCCAGAAATAAAGAGAAAGTTGCTCTGCATTCAAGGTCAAAAATCAATGCAGACTATGCTAAGTACAAAAAAAACCTGCTTTTGGCCCCAGCTAGCTGTAAAAAAAATATAGACAAAGGCAAACCAAAAGCAATACAAGTTACAAAACTAAAATTACATTTGCAAAGCTTAACTGTCCAGTGAGATCCAACAGTGTGCCTTTGCGACCCCGAAGCCGGTGTGGCTTAGTAACACTGGAGAAGCCACAGGCAGCGGACTTGGACTGGAATCTCTGAAAAAAACACCGCAAAAAATTCCAGGGTGTAAAAAAACAGCCCTCCCAAGAGCAAAAGCATGTTAAAAATTCTGGACAAGCTGTATACAAAATAATCTCCCATCCACCTATTCCTCTTCTTTGAATGTTATACACAGACGTGGCCAGTCTAAACATGTGTAAGTATTAAAGTGGCTTAGGGCATTCATGTTTTTCCTGAGTGATGTGGGAGCGTTCCCAACACTCTCCATTGTTGTTTTATTATTTTTAATAAAGCTTTAAAATTTGGTTATATGGTGTGTTTTCTTTATCTTCCCCCAATGTCCGGCAGTGTCAGCCTAATCACCTGACATGAGGGATAAATTAATAACAAAAATTTGTCACAGTTTGGTAAGCAATTAAAAATGGAAAAGCCCTGCAAAATTTAAACCATCTATTTGTTTTACCCTTGTTATTTTATGTTTGCTTTGTTTAGTACAGTTGGTGTTATATGTTAAGGATTGCATAATTAAAGGTGTGCCCACTCTCAGCTGCAGTAAGTCTAAGAACTGGAGAGGGGTTTAGCATTCCTCTCTCCACCCTGGTTGACCGGGAAGGGTGGCAGGTGGATCTACCCCCAGTCGTAGCAGGACTGGGCAATAAAGTAATTAAAAAAATGTGTACTTAATAACTAAAATTACGCAATTAAAAACATAAATCATAAACCAGGCAGCAACTCAAACCTGCGCCCAGGGCAAGTTGCAGGCCTTAAGACAGGACTTCCAATTAAAAAAGGAAGCCCTGGCTAAGCAAATACCGGTCCTTCAAGGACTTGTTAAAATTTAACCATTTGTGCTCAGCATATGCCATAACAGCAGTGTGTTTGCTACAAAAAAAAAATTAAATAGTTAAACGCCAATAGGCCATGCGTTTTTGCCCAGGTGGCAAGCCTCATAAAAAAAAACTCGGGTAGCTTTGTAAGTAAAAATGTTTAAAAAAAAAGACCAGGAAGGGTGGGTGCTAGTTAAAAAGCCCACCCTCCTAGCTAAACTGGTATTAAAACAAGCCGGTGCCCATAAAAAAAACAGTTCAGCAAAAAAAGCAAAATCGGGCCGAAGCGGGCAAGCAACAGACAGAGAGATTAAAAAACAGGTTAAAAATTTTTAAAAGTATAAAAAAAAAAAGTAAGTAAGTATAAGCATGGGGATTTGTTGTACTAAAAGTACAAAATTGGGGAGTGTGGAAGTAGGGAAAAAATTAACAAGGATTTAAAGGGGATCTTAATGCATGTCAGTCAGTTAGCAAGAGTCAGGCTAGTAGTTAGCAAAAGTTAGGCCACAATATAACCCTAATGACGTAAGACTTGTAAAAGTAAAAATGGTGTAAGGCGAGAGGAAAAAAACTGTGTAAGAAGTTATTACGACCTTGCAACTAATAACCAAATATGTAGACTGGCGTCTCCTAGAAGTGAAAAAAATAAAATAGCAGGATGGCTTATGTATAAACAAAATGCAGTTGTTGCTTATTATTGTCTGTATTATTGCTTGTTATTGTCTGTAACAAAGGTATAAATGCTTGCTGTAATTGTTTACCTGTTGAGAGACCTGTCCAGGACTGGGGCGACCCTGTGTCCTAGGGCACTCCCTCCCTCTATTGTAATTACTGAAGAAATAATAAAGTATTTGATTTTGCTGCACCCAAAAAAAAAAAACCTAAGTTTTTCTCCAACAGCAACAAGAAGAAAGTCAAGGAAAGTGTGGGCCCCTTGCTGAATGAGGGAGACAACATAGTGACAGAGGATGTGGAAAAAGTGAATGTACTCAATGCTCTTTTTGCCTCTGTCTTCACGAACAAGGTCAGCTCCCAGACTACTGCACTGGGCAGAACAGCATGGGGAGGAGGTGACCTCTGTGAAGAAAGAAGTGGTTCAGGACTATTTAGAAAAGCTGGACAAGTCCATGGGGCCAGGTGCACTGCATCCGAGGGTGCTAAAGGAGTTGGCAGATGTGATTGCAGAGCCATTGGCCATTACCTCTGAAAATTCATGACGATCGGGGGAGGTCCCAGATGACTGGAAAAAGGCTAATGTAGTGTCCATCTTTAAAAAAGGAAAGACAGAGGATCCAGGGAACCACAGGCCAGTCAGCCTCACCTCAGTCCCTGGAAAAATCATGGAGCAGGTCCTCAAGGAATCAATTCTGAAGTACTTAGAGGAGAGGAAAGTGATCAGGAACCGTCAGCATGGATTCACCAAGGGCAAGTCATGCCTGACTAACCTAATTGCCTTCTATGACAAGATAACTGAGTCTGTGGATGAGGGGAAAGCAGTGGATGTGTTATTCCTTGACTTTAGCAAAGATTTTGATATGGTCTACCACAGTATTCTTGCCAGCAAGTTAAAGAAGTATGTGCTGGATGAATGGACTATAAGGTGGCTAGAAAGCTAGATCATCGGGATCAATGGGTAGTGATGAATGGCTCCATGTCTAGTTGGCAACCAGTATCAAGCGAAGTGCCCCAAGGGTCGGTCCTGGGGCTGGTTTTGTTCAATATCTTCATTAATGATCTGGAGGATGGTGTGGACTACACCATCAGCAAGTTTGCAGATGACATTAAACTGGGTAGATATGCTGGAGGGTAGGGATAGGATACAGAGAGACCTAGACAAATTAGAGGATTGGGCCAAAAGAAAGCTGATGAGGTTTTACAAGGACAAGTGCAGAGTCCTGCACTTGGGACGGAAGAATCCCATGCACTGCTACAGACTAGGGACCGAATGGCTAGGCAGCAGTTCTGCAGAAACGGACCTAGGCGTTACAGTGGACGAAAAGCTGGATATGAGTCAAATGGGCCCTTGTTGCCAAGAAGGCTAACAGAATTTTTGGGCTTTATAAGTAGGGGCATTGCCAGCAAATCAAGGGACATAATAATTCTCCTCTTTTCAACATTGGTGAGGCCTTATCTGGAGTACTGTGTCCAGTTTTGGGCCCCACACTACAAGAATGATCTGGAAAAATTGGAGAGTCCTGCGGAGGGCAACAAAAATTATTAGGGGCTGGAGCACATGACTTATGAGAAGAGGCTGAGGGAACTGGGATTGTTTAGTCTGCAGAAGAGAAGAATGAGGGGGTATTTGATAGCTGCTTTCAACTACCTGAAAGAGGGTTCCAAAGAGGATGGATCTAGCCAGGCTGGCTCCAGGGTTTTTGCCGCCCCAAGCGGAGGGGAAAAAAAAAGCCGCGATCGGCGGCAGTTCCACCGCGCCGCTTTCTTCTTCGGCGGCAATTCTGCAGCAGGTCCTTTCCTCTGAGAGGGACCGAGGGATGTGCCACCCCTTCCCTATATGGCTGCCCCAAGCACCTGCTTGCTGGGCTGGTGCCTGGAGCCGGCCCTGGATCTAGACTGTTCTCAGTGGTACCAGATGACAGAACAAGGAGTAATGGTCTCAGGTTGCAATTGGGGAGGTTTAGGTTGGATATTAGGAAAACCTTTTTCACTAGGAGAGTGGTGAAGCACCTGAATGGGTTACCTAGGGAGGTGGTGGAATCTCCTTCCTTGGAGGTTTTTAAGGTCAGGCTTGACAAAGCCCTGGCTGGGATTGGTCCTGCTTTGAGCAAGGGGTTGGACTAGATGACCTCCTGAGGTCCCTTCCAACCCTGATATTCTATGATTCACTACATGCTACCATGAGCTTCCAGCTCCCGATTATATGCAGTTTTGACCCAGTGGATCTGTACAGTGCATGGAGACATCTGGCAGGCACCTGACAGACTTATACCTTCTCCAGTCCCTGCTAAAAAAGTGAGGTGGGGTGCAGAGTCCCCTTGAAGGACACTTTTTATTGTGGTTGGTGCACCCCTGCACAGGAAAAGCTTCTTGTAGGTTTTGTTTTGTTTTGGTTTTTTGACTTATGGATTTGTTTCTCCTCTCCCACACTGTTCATTGTACTCTTTTCCAGGTTTGGATGTAGCTTCATCAGTCTTTCTTCTCTGCCCAGTCCCTACCTTCCCTCCCCCACCTCATATGAATGAGAGGTTAAGGCTCCATATACAGAGCAGTGGGAATCGTTGGTTGATCACCTCAGTAGAAGTGGAGTGAAGACATCAACATTTGGCCCAAAGAAACTACATTCTAGGCATGGTCCTGAAGTTTCAGGTAAGGTTTTTCAGGGGGAATATTTCTTGCTGCTTTGATTATTGGTCAGCTACATTAATTTACTTTATTTTATGAGTTCTATTATGCTACAGGGTGGTGATTTTTGTGTGTTTGTTTTGTATATAAATCCAAAATAATAGATGAAAGTATTACTTAGAATACTGAAATTGTTTTACCTGATGTTGAAAAAACTGTCTACATAGGACACATTAACATGTATAATGAAGATGCTAAGCAGAAAAAATTGGGATTTTTAATGAAGTTGCTGTAGAACATTTAGGGTATATTTAACATCACTGGTATTATACTGGGGAGTGTCATGAATGAGTCATTCAAATAAAATGAATTGTTGCCAGTGAAAGATGTCTTCCTATGAAAGGAAGCAGAAAGGAAAAATTGTAGCAATTCTACCACATCCTTCCTTCCTTCTAGAAAGGGCACATGAAGATTTCCAAAGATTTTTAAAAAAAATACCAATTTGAAAAACCTTGTTGCCATATTCTGAAAGTTAGAGAAGCCTGTCATGATAAGTTTTGTGGAAGGTTTCTGATGAGAAATTTATCATTACAAAAATGTTACCCGCTCATTTGTATGGAATATTCATCACATAAAAGGAAAATATTCCATCTTTCTATAAGAAAGTATAGTTTTAACATACCATAAATATTTGTAAGAGATGTTAAAACATTACCAGTCTTCTATAATTCTAAAATAATCTATTCATCACAGTTTAAATAAATGTTGGAAAGGTGTCCACAACAACATAAGTGAAAATTTAAGATATTAGACCCATTATCTTGTCAATGCTTTTATCCAGAATTCAACATAGTAAGTTTGATTGACCATTTGTTAGAACTAGAGTGTTTCATTACAGTAAAGTGGTTTTCTGAAAAATATGTAATAGATTTGTTTTATTTTCTATATTCTAATGCAGAAGCTGTGTGATACAGCAATTACAGCTTATCAGAAAAGGTCTAACTAATTATTACTATATTCCACGGTCATGTTACCATGCCATAGAAAATGTAAGTGATAGGATAATTGTTTTACAATAGTGCATTGAAAATCAAACATAAGGCTTAATCTTTTTTCAACTTTCACCAGTGTTGATGGTGTTTTTACACACACAAACCATGTCCATTGGCAGTAGGACCCAAGTGATGCAAAGCCACATATATGATTTGAGTGGGGACAAGCTAATAAAGAAATCCAGAAGACTTTGGCTGGACTATATGTTTTATTTTTCACCAAATTGTATTTTCTTTCTCAAATAAGATCCCTGTAGAATGTAGCCAGTCATTACACTATATGAAGCTTCATGATGATAAGTTTATAGAAGATGGATGAAGTTCAAGAAGTAACATATGCACCCTAGAAATGGGTGTTTGCGTTAAAGTTCTGGCAAAAATGAGGCCAGCTCTTTTACCCAAGTCAGTTTGGCCACTCTGCTTTTTGGAAGAAGTTCAGAAGTCCTATTAACAATATGAAGTGTGGAAAAACACAGATCAAAGCATGCTTGAAAGAGTCAACATTCAAAAGCAAAAAAGGAAAAATACCAAACAAACAGTAGTTGTCTTATTAATTTTTGAACAGCCTTGATTGGAGGCACACTCATTTTCTTCTCAAACAAGGTGCAGTGGCTCAGTAGTTAAGGCACTCAACCACAATCCTGAATGTTGTGGATTTGAATCTTGGTCAATCTCATATTGAAAGTCCAGTTATACTACATGTTGTAGCTGTGCATTTGATTTTTCCTCACAAAGTGTAGTACTTTTGCTCTTATCCTTAATGAATTTCATCTTATTGATTTCAGACCAATTCTCCAATTTATCAAGGTTCTTTTAATTTATAATTCTATCTTCAAAGGGCTTGCAATCCCTCTCCCTCCAGATTAGTGGCATCTGCAAATTTTATAAGAACACTCTCCACATCATTATTCCAGTCATTAGAGAAAATATTGACTACTACCAGACCCAGGACAGACCCCTGCAGGACCCTACTTGATATGTCCTCCAAGTATGGCAGTGAACTATTGATAACTGCTCTTTGAGTATGGTTTTTCAATGAGCTGTACACCCACCTTATAGTAATTTAAACTAAACCATCGTTCCCTAGTTTGCTTATGAAAATGTCACCAGGGACTCTGTCAAAAGCCTTACTGAAAATCAAGAGATCAGTTCTGCTCCCCACTGATATTCACTGCCAGGTGTAAATAGTGAGTGTGGACACATCCTGCTTTTCACTGCAGCATGTACCCTGCACTCTGCGACAAGTGTAGGGAATGTCACAGTATCTTTCCAGGTATCAAAGTTAGACTAGTTAGTCTATAAGTCCCTAAGTCCTCTTTCCCCCCTGCACACTTTTTAAACATGAGTACTATGTTTGCTCTTTTCTAGTCCTCTGGGACCTCACCCTACCTCCATGAGTTCTGGATGATAATCTCAAAGTCTTATCCTGATCTTTAAAATTCCATTTATATTAAATCAAGGCAGTTGTTATATTACAAAAAGTTAGTCCTGCATGCTCAGTATTGTGATACCAAACCCATAGGCAGCATATTGATGGTATTAAAATACACGTAATCTTGTTGGCCTAACACTCTATCAAGGCCATTCCTCAGCACTTCATCTAGATATCTATTTATTAGAACTACTGATGGCTGAGAATTATTTCTATTATAACATGTCAAGCATCAGAAAAAATTTGCCTGCTTATTTTCAGTGTCAGTCTGCTAGGAAAGAGGCATGCAATTTGAATTTTCTGTATCTAGAAATATATATAATAAGGGCAATAGAGGAAGTTAATGCTAATTTGTTGTGAAAACATCATTTAAAATAATAGCATCATGCAATTAGATTTTGTTATGATAAGCTACCAGCACCATTTAGCTTATGAATCACTTAGACCTTTCACATTAGAGGAAGAAATGACAAAGGCAGAGTTCATGCAATAGGCTAGTAATACATAAAAAATAAGTAGTCGCCAGCTGCTCCAACATAATTAATGAAAAGATGGAATGCACATTTCTCTTTCAGCAAAATGAGATTATACTCATGGGGGGATGTTTAATCTCACTAGGACAAGGTGACATAATTACAGCAATGAAGTGTAAAATGACTGGAAAATGTAAAAATGTACCTGGAGACAAGAATAGATTGATATAATACAAGTAGGACCACAGCTTTTATGTCAGTAACAACATGTTTTATGCACTGTTACTACTTTGATTAGAAATGTTCTATTGCTTTTCTTACAGGAGAAGGCAAAAAAAGATAGAAATATGCTGTTAAAATGGTGTAACAGTTGTAAAAGTAACTTACACAGACACAAGCAAGCAAGTGGAGAAGCCACTCCACTCAAAACAAGATTATATTTTCAGTCAAAAGAGCTATCCAGATCACTTTGTAAGCAGGACACAAACAAACAATGTACCTTTCAATATGGAAAAATGTAAATGTATGCATCTAGGAACAAAGAATGAAGGTCATACTTCTAGGATGAGGGACGCTACACTGGGAAGCAGCAACTCTGAAAAGGAGCTGGTGGTCATGGTTAATAATCAGCTGAGCATGAATTCCCAGTGAGATGCTGTGGTCAAAAGAGCTAATGTGATCCTTAGATGTATTAACAGGGGAATAGAGAGTAGGAATAGGGAGATTATATTATCTCTTTACTGGCACTGTTGCAACCACTGTTGGAATACTGTGTCCAGTTCTGGTTTATTAACAGCCTTCTTGGATTATTGAAAGGGTTCAGACAAGAGCCATGAGAATGATTAAAGGACAGCAAAACATGCTTTTACAGTGGAAGACTCAAGGAACTCAATCTTTTTACCTTAACAAAGAGACGGTTAAGCGGTGACTTGATCAGTCTGTAGGTATTTACATGGGGAACAAAAAATTTATAATGTGTTCTTCATTCTAGCGGACAAAGGTATAACAATGCTTGGAAGTTGAAACTAGACAAATTCAGATTAGAAATAATGTGCAAAAATTTTTACAGTGAGGGCAGTCGACCTCTGGGATGATTTACCAAGGATTGCTGAGCATTCTTCATCACTGGCAATTTTTAAATCAAGATTTTTCTAAAGATCTACTGTAGCTGAAACAACAATTAATTCAAAGGAGTCCAATCTTCACTACAGGAAAAATTCTAGGTAGTATTAGGTACTTTGAAAAAGAGATTTAGTCATTAGAAAGTGTATATTACAATAGTGTTAAGATACTGAACTAAGTCCAGTTCTCATCTTATTCCCACTGTGCCAAGATATGGGTCTTTATTTTGGAGTCTTGAAACAATACCTTTTTTGGCTCCCTAGCATAACTTGTTTTATTACTGTAAAGGTGATTGTCTGAAGACTTCAGTAAGACCTCAAGAATGTGGTTCAGTATAACAGTTATTCACTATGTATCTAATATGTGTTTCACTTACATTTGAAAGTACTGCACTCTAGACTTCTTCAAAGATCAGTATTCCCAGGATTAGATAGTTTGCCTATAGAAGAAATACCTTGAATAAATAAACTATTACTAATGGTTACAAGTTAAGAGAGAACTTAATTTCTCCAGTGTGCCTTGTTATCTAATTTTAGGGACTCCATTTTATCAGCCTTTAAATAGTTACTTCTTTTATCCAGGTTTTCACTGAAGGACTCTAGGACAAGACATTCAGTCCTATAGAATATGTTGTGTAGGTCAAGACATCAGTAATTTTAGGAATTAAACCAGCTTGTATATTGTTTTGGAAAAAAGAATAGCACACCCATTATGATGAAAGGTGAAAATGCTGTATAGAAGTTAAACTAAATCAATAACTAATTGTAGTGTATTCATCCACTTTAAGGGTTAATACAACATCCAAGATCAGCTAATGATAACCTGAATATCATTTAATACAGTCAGACAATAATTCAGATGACTTATAGTTCCCATGCATTTTAGGTACCAGTGGATTTGCAGTCTAGATGAGATTATTTTTCACCATTCATTCAGGCTTCACAATGAACAGGTAGGTTTGGTGAAATGCTTCTGTATTTGATGTTTAAAACTTTGTAAACTGAAGTGCTTTTTGACTATAAGCACACAGGACTAAGTGTTTCTGCAGAAAGAAACCACTGCTTTTCCAAGCCCATAAAGCAAGCTATAAAGAAAAATAAAGATCTGCTTTAAAATCTAAGTTTAATTGCTTCATAGTGGCATCTGCTCATGCATTAATATTTAGAGATCTATTAAGATTTCCATTTAAGCATCCTATTTTCAGGGCATCACACAGTTACGATACCAAGGTCAAGTTCTGATCTCTATTGTGTGTGTAAATCCAGAATAATTTCACTGAAATTAATGGTGTTGCTCTGCTAACAGAACACAGATTCTTGCCCACTATCCTTATAAAATAGAACATTCAGGTAAACTAGAACAAGTAATCCCACCATGCTAGTTATAACTGATTCTAATGGCTTCCAATTACTGTGATTAAAATGAGTGTTGTAGGAGAGCGTATGTTATTTTTTGGTTCCATAAAAAAAACCACAATGACCTTCAGCCTTCCAGGTGTCCATCAGTTATCTACCCTACTCAACGATCTAGTAACTTGGTAAACAGCTAAAATAAAGTCCCACTTCTCAGTCCATGCCTATGCTGACTCCAGAAGCATAGATGGGTGTGCAAAGGCAGCTTTAACACCCACCTCAGCTGCTCTACTTTATGTTCTGCTTCCTAATGAACAAGGGAAGTAGAAAATACTGAAAGCACAGTGCAACCTGCCACAACATCACCCCATCCCGGGAGATGAGACAGAGCTCAATTTGTAATGAAAGAGATATCGAGACTCAAGCAATTTTTTTTTATTTTCATAACTGATGCACCAAGCTTAGAGGTGTGGGCGTTCAGCCCTAGAATAAATTAAGCACTGAGATGGGAGCAGGGTTGGCATAGGACCATTATCCCAGCTGAATTTCAGCCTGAGATAGCCCTTATGTTTGTGGTATTTCCCAAGGTCCATCTCTATCAGCAGTGTATAAAGCAGGAATGAGAGTGGTTGCCATGTTAGTCTGTGTCAGCAAAAACAACGAGGAGTCCTTGTGGCACCTTAGAGACTAACACAGTTATTTGGGCATAAGCTTTCGTGAACCCACTTCATTAGATGCTTGAAGTGGAAAATACAGGAGCAGGTATAAATACATGAAAGGATGGGAGTTGCCTTACCAAGTGTGAGGTCAGTCTAATGAGACAATTCAATTAACAGCAGGATACCAAGGAAGGAAAGATAACTTTTAAAGTGGTAATAAGAGTGGCCCATTTCATACAGCTGACAAGAAGGTGCGAGTAACAGTAGGGGGAAATTATTTTGGGGGAAATTAGGTTTAGGTTTTGTAATGACCCAACCACTCCCAGTCTTTATTCAGGCCAAATTTGATGATGTCCAGTTTGCAAATTAATTCCAGTTCTGTGGTTTCATGTTGGAGTCTGTTTTTGAAGTTTTTTTGTTGACGAATTGCCACTTTTAGGTCTGTTATTGAGTGACCAGGGAGACTGAAGTGTTCTCCTACTGGTTTTTGAATGTTATAATTCCTGATGTCAGATTTGTGTCCATTTATTCTTTTGCGTAGAGACTGTCCGGTTTGGCCAATGTACATAGCAGAGGGGCATTGCTGGCACATGATGGCATATATCACATTGGTAGATGTGCAGGTGAATGAGCTCCTGATGGTGTGGCTGATGTGGTTGGGTCCTGTGATGATGTTCCTTGAATAGATATGTGCACAAAGTTGGCACCGGGGTTTGTTGCAGGGTTTGGTTCCTGGGTTGGTGTTTTTGTTGTGTGGTGTGTAGTTGCTGGTGAGTATTTGCTTCAGGTTGGGGGGGCTGTCTGTAAGTGAGGATTGGCCTGTCTCCCAAGGTCTGTGAGAGTGAGGGATCATCCTTTAGGATAGGTTGTAGATCCTTGACGATGCGCTGGAGAGGTTTTAGTTGGGAGCTGTAGGTGACAGCTAGTGGCGTTCTGTTACTTTCTTTGTTGGGCCTGTCTTTTATTAGGTGACTTCTGGGTACCCTTCTAGCTCTGTCAATCTGTTTCTTCACTTCACCAGGTGAGTTCTGTAGTTTTAAGAACAGTTGATAGAGATCCTGTAGGTGTTTGTCTCTGTCTGAGGGATCGGAGCAAATGCAGTTTTATCTTAGAGCTTGGCTGTAGACAATGGATCATGTGATGTGGTCTGGATGAATACTGGAGGCATGTAGGTAAGTATAGCAGTCAGTAGGTTTCCAGTATAGGATGGTGTTTATGTGATCATCACATAGCACCGAAGAGTCTAGGAAGTGGACCTCTTGTGTGGATGGTCCAGGCTGAGGTTGATGGTGGGGTAGAAATTGTTGAAATCCTGGTGGAATTCCTCAAGGGCCTCCTTCCCAGGGGTCTAGATGATTAAGATGTCATCAATGTAGCGCAAGTAGAGTAGGAGTGGATCACAGGTGACCAGGTCCGTGGACAGGAATTGACTGTCACCTGATTTTACCCAACAATTCCCTCTATAAGGAAAAGAAGTTTGTCAATAAAAACTGTTCCTTGCTTAATGGATGTTGCAGATGAAATTCTACTCTGTTGTATGGAGCTGCTAGAGAGGAAAATAATGGCACATAGCACCTATTTCCCTCACCCCACCATTCATCCCTGTAGAAGTGGTCTAAGTTAGCTGTTACCACTCAAGAAAGAGATCTTGGAGTCATTGTGGATAGTTCTCTGAAAACATCCATTCACTGTGCAGTGGCAGTCAAAAAAGTGAACAGAATGCTGGGAATAATTAAGAAAGGGATAGATAATAGGACAGAAAATATCATGTTGCCTCTATATAAATCTATGGTATGCCCACATCTTGAATAGTGTGTGCAGATGTGGTCGCCCCATCTCAAAAAAAAGATATTGGAATTGGAAAAGATTCAGAAAAGGGCAACAAAAATGATTCCTTGTATGGAAGCCTTTCCGTACCCCTAGAGATTAATAAGACTGGGACTTTTCAGCTTGGAAAAGAGACGGCTAAGGAGAGATATGATTGAGGTCTATCATGACAGGTGTAGAGAAAATAGATGAGGAACTGTTGTTTACTACGTCTCATAACACAAGAGCTAGGGGTCCCCAAATGTAAATAGGCAGCAAGTTTAAAACAAATAAAAGGAAGTATTTCTTCACACAACACACAGTCACCCTGTGGAGCTCCTTGCCAGAGGATGTTGTGAAGGCCAAGACTATAACAGGGTTCAAAAAAAGAACTAGATAAATTCATGGAGAAAAGGTCTATCAATGAGTATTAGCCAGGATGGGCAGGAAGTTTGTCCCTAGCCTCTGTTTGCCAGAAGCTGGGAATGGGTGACAGGGGATGGATCACTTGATTTTTACCTGTTCTGTTCATTCCCTCTGGGGCACCTGGCATTGGCCACTGTCGGAAGACAAGATACCGGGCTAGATGGACCTTTGGTCTGACCCAGTAGGGCTGTTCTTATGTTCACCTCCTAAAACAGAGTCAAGGAGAAGGGCCTGGTATAGATCTACTATCCTGGCTCCATGCTAGTTATGCAAGTGGAAACCAAACAGAGGCTAGTTAAGCCAGTTTTCCAGCTGCTTTGCATTTCCAGAACAGCACAAAGCAATGAAATCATTAGGGAGAAATGGAATCCTAGTCTGTCATCTAATCCTCATCTGGGCTAAAATTTGTGTAAAGACGTGTATCACTTTCTAATCTCTAAATGCAGGTATCCCAGTATGCATATTTATCACTTTGTTCCAAACCCTCGTCTAATGATACCTCAATCTGGGACAGTTCGTCAGATCTGTCACCTAAAAAGAATGGGTCAAGTTTGGGAATCTCCCTCAAATCTTCAGCCATGAAAAGTGATGCAAAGAATTCATTTAGTTTCTCCGCAATGGCCTTATCGTCGTTGAATGCTCCTTAAGCACCTCAATCATCCAGGTTGTTTAACTGGCTTCCTACTTCTGATGTACTTTAAAAAATAGCTATTACAGTAACTCCTCGCTTAACATTGTAGCTACATTCCTGAAACAATGTTAAACAAAGGGAAACAAGGTTAAACTAATCCAATTTCCCCATAAGAATAAATGTAAATGGGGGGGCTAGATTCCAGGGAAATTTTTTTCGACAGACAAAAAGACATTATATACATATACAGTATAAGTTTTAAATAATTGTAAACAAACTATTTAATACTGTACTCACCAATGATGATTGTTAAGCTTGGTTGAGGCAGGGCATAGTGAGGTCAGGGTGCCAGGACTTGCCCCACTCCAGCCGTCTGGTGCTTCAGCCAGGGAGCAGGGCCGGGAGCTTGCCCGCTCCCTGGCTGGAATGCCGGGCAGGCGGAGTGGGATAAGCCCTGCCCTGACCCTGCTCCTCAGCTGGAACGCCAGGCGGGCAGAGCAGGGCAAGCCCCCACATCCTGACCCCGCCCCCTGGAAGGGGTGCCAGGCGGGTGGAATGAGTCAAGTCCCTGCGCCCCTACCCCGCTCCCCACCAGGAGCGCCGGGTGGGTGGGTGGGTGGAGCAGGGTGAGCCAAACAACCTTATAACGGAACGTTGCACGACTTTAAACGAGTATGTTCTCTAATAGATCAGCAACCTAATAATGAAATAATGTTAATCAGAATGTTTTTAAGTGAGGAGTTACTTGTACTTTTTGAGTCTTTGGCTAACTGTTCCTCAAATTCTTTTTTGGCCTTCCTAATTGTATTTTTACACTTCATTTGCCAGTGTTTATGCTCCTTTCTATTTTCCTCACTAGGATTTAACTTCCACTTTTTAAAGGATGCCTTTTTCCCCTCTCACTGCTTCTTTTACTTTGTTGTTTAGCCATGGTGGCTCTTTTTTGGTTCTCTTACTATGTTTTTTTTTAATTTGGGGTATACATTTAAGTTGGGCCTCTATTATGGTGTCTTTAAAAAGTTTCCATGCAGCTTGCAGAGATTTCACTTTTGGCACTGTACCCTTTAATTTCTGTTTAACTAACCTCCTCATTTCTGTGTAGTTCCCCTTTCTGAAATTAAATGCTACAGTGTTGGGCCACTGTGGTGTTTTTCCTGCCACAAGGATATTAAGTTTAATTATATTATGGTCACTATTACCAAGCAGCAGTTAACAAAGGGTATGGCTGGATTAGTGCTGTTCTCTGGCAACCTGAGAACTAGCACTGCCTCTGAGGAAATAGACAGCTCAGGCTTTAATTTAAGGACTCAGAATGAAGTTCTGTGTTAGGCTAGGCATCAAGGCCTGTCTCGGGAATGGGAATGGCAAAGGCACCAAATCAAATTTACACCATGCTTCCTAGACCTGTACCAATGCAGCCCAGCCAGACTAGAAAATCCAGAACAGAATGTTTACTTTTGACCCTGCCTCCCCAAGGAAATCCAAAGTAATGTTCTACGTGAAATTTAGGGGATGTTTTTGTTGATTTTACTCTATGCTAGATTCAGACTGATGGCTTCTGGAATATTGTTGATGGCATCATTGTATTGTATGTTCACAAGATGGACTGTGATGGTGAGAAACAGTAAAGACAAGTAGAAAGGAACAGATAGTCTGAATCTTCACACTTTTTAGAATCTTGCAGGCATTGATGTTAGTTTTGCAAGTAACAGTAAGTAAAACAAATGCCTCTTTGGAAGAGAGTTTCATAAAAAATACAAAAATACTAATTTTTAAAGAAAAATAAGCTCTCATCCTAGCAAGTTCAGTCTAACTTTTCATCTTGGACCCCGAGGTCCATGTTCAACTTTGAGTTGGCAAATTGACTCATTTTTTAAGCCACAAAATTACAGCCATCAAATTCTCTACAGATATTGAACATCTGGAATAAAGACAACTTCAGAAGCCTACAGGCAATGGGGAAAGAGTCATCTTTTATAAGATCTTTCACAAAGTTTTTTGCATCATCAGAGAAAAGGAAAAGTTTTCTTATCTCTTCAAGGTGACTGGTCCCAATTCTCCTCTACTACACGCAAGCGTAAATCAATGGCATCTCCATTTAGTCATTGGATTTACACTGATTTAAAACAGGTATATGCAAGGGAACAATCAAGCCAATTACGTTGTTTTGCTGCAAACCTTCACTAAGTTCTCTAAGTAAGATGAGGGATTTGAGGTTTCAATACGAAGCACACAAAAAAATGTGTCAGCGCCTACTGTTTGGGTTTCATTTAAAAACAACAAAAAAAGATGTTCACAAGACTGCAGAATTTTCTACTGTAAATTCTTGCACATATTTTGCATCAGTGAAGTTAAAGATGATAATTTCATAGTATTGTTTCCTATGTCCATATTTGGAAGCTACATTAATCTACATTGTGACCCAAATACCACTGGATTATTGCCACACAATACTACCTGGTTCTAGACTACAGTCAGATTCGGCTACCCTTACTAATGCTGATACGGACCTTATTCTGAGTCATATAATTTAATCAGTGGGGCTTCTCAGAGTAAGATGCTACCTCAACATGAATATGGGAGGCAGAATCTGGCCCTTTGTGATGAAGGGTAGACAGTAACAGAGTAATTAGATAGCCTATTTAGTATTAGATTAGCCTATTCTTCTGAGTGTACTTAGTCAGAATTTTGACACCATTACTTTGTATTCTCTAAAATAGTTATATAAAAAATAATTCCTCTTTAATTACTGTTTTCAAGTTGTCTGTCTGTGCACTTACAGCCCCCATTACTGATTTATCTGCAAGAATAAACCAGAGTCCATAGAATTATTCACGCCATAAAAATATCGTTTTGATTTCTTAGCACATTAGGATTGCTATTTCAGTGGGATGAATTTAGAAGTTTAACTGTTAGTTGCATTCCATCTTCGCCAGGTATGGAAATTGTAAAGGCTGAAACAGGCACAAATGCCAAAACAAAATAGAAGAGGAACCTGGTTACTACTCCCAGGGTAGGTCCCAGGCCAAGTTCCACAGTTATATAATGGTAGTATAAGATACTTGTTTTGCAAAACCATTGAATTCCAGATCAGTGCAAGTGACGCCACTCGACTGTTTATACCCATTTTCTGGACAATTTACATCCAAAATGTTCTTTATACTGCTATTTATGTCGCTGATTAATTTAGCTCCGAATATTAAACTTCCGAGCAAGGATGGTCAAATCGTTAGGGTGCTGGCCTAGGACTTGAGACCTGAGTCCAAGTATTTGCTTGGCCAGGCTTTCTGTGTGACCTTGGGCAAGTCACTTTTCCCATTTATCCAATGGGGAATGGAGACACAAAGAATAAAAGTTCCCTACCTCACAGGGTGTTGTGAGAATAACTACATAAAAGATTGTGACGTGCTCAGATACTACAGTAGTGGGGACCATATAAGTATATAAAATAACTTAAGAGCCAAAATGCCATTCCTCCTGAATTGCCACGAACTGCAGTTTTCCCCTCCCTCCCAGACAGCCAGCCACTCATCAACTTCCTTAGCTCAGTAAGAATCTCACTCACGCAAGTATACAAAGCTGCAGTTTAAAGCTTTTCTGCATTCATTATGACCTTAAAATGCAACTCAATTTTGTTGTGACTTCTGACTCAAATCCTACATTGGGATGCATTAGTGCAAACCCCTATGCATATTCCCCATTAACTTCAATACAAGTCTGCACAAATTGTGCTTGGGGATCCCAGTGCAGATACTATTTTTGCTTTTCACTAAATGGCATTTGTTCCTATTGCAATGAGAAAACAAAAAACAAGGGAAAAAGATAGCTTCTCATTCCTGCAAATCTTTTGATTTAGAGAGTATCTAGGAATAAAAGATAGTGTTTAAATACAAGAGACTGTGTTTAAATATTTCTGTGTTAATATTCATAGTTAAATGAAAATTTTACATACGTTCAGAAATGACAAAACACAGATAGAACATGACCTTAAAATTCAGGTTAAATAACTCATTTAACAGTTTCATTCCTCTCATCTGAAGATTCACCTACAGACTAAAACTTGGACTTTTTAAACTGTTTATTAACACTGAAGTGTGTGAGAGTCAATGCAGAGTTTAATGTGCCAAAGACTTTAAAATGAGAACATGCAGTCAGTTATGTACTTCAAAATTATTTGTAGTTTGAAGCTTGTGATAGTGGTACTTTATGTTAAATGATTTGTAAAACACTGAACTATCATCTTTAGTACTAACACATTCAATGCATTCAATACACCACATTATGGTCACACAAAGTGAGCCAGCCCAGCTGATCTTTAAAACTTCACAGTTCAGCTTGAAATTGTACCCAGAAATCATACTGACAAGCTAATGGATTATGTTCAATGTAACATTTTTTACCTCACAGGAAGAAGCTGAAAGCCAAAAAGGTGATGCTAAACATCTTTTTGTTCCTCAGTACCTTTGAAGTAGCAGCTTTTTAAAGAGCATTAAGGCTAAAGACTTCATACATCTGTACTCTGCTTGCTCTCAACAAAATAAATTCAGCTAATTATTTACATGTCAGTGTATTGTTCATACTGTTGATTCACAGCTTCTTTAATTTTAAATAGGTTTGGCATTTTGCCTTGGATTTGCTTTAGACCTAAGTTCTTTATCCTTTGCA
Organism: Mauremys mutica; assembly: GCF_020497125.1. NCBI lineage: Eukaryota > Metazoa > Chordata > Testudines > Geoemydidae > Mauremys > Mauremys mutica. The sequence continues at coordinate 175,209,761 of NC_059072.1, forward strand.
ACATGCTAATCCTTCCCTTGACATAACATGCAACACTTATTCTGAGGTACTAAGTAGCCAAATTGTTGCTTCCTTAATGACAGAGGAAAATTAACTGCTGAATAAAACAGCATTTTAAAAAATTCAATATAATTGTCAGGGTTTTAAAATTTATATTCTAGCTCAAAGGCATGCCATTGATAATGCCGTTTGTTTTCTGAGAATGAGAATGGTTCAAAAGGTTGGTTATCTTACCACAGGCCCATAACGAACACTAAAGTCCTCTTCATTCTAGCAGACAATGGCATAATAAGAGCAAATGGCTAGAAGCAGATGCTAGACAAATTCAAATTAGAAATAAAATGCAAGTTTAAGAGAGGACAATGAAAATGTTGTTACTTTAAGACTTCTGAGTTTTCTATATAAGCACCTCCTTTCACTGATACACACTTTACAGTTGCAAAGGACTGGATCTATCATTTCCTGAACATTACACATTACACATAATTCATCTTTATGGTTGTTAATTAGAAATAAATTATTTAATCCACAACAGCCTGTTAGAATTCTATATAAAGCCACTTCCTCTGAGGGCCTTGGATTATATCAACACTCTCAACTGTTGGGCATACTTCTTGGAATTTTTCCCCCCTTTGTTTCATTTGTCCGCAGTTCTTGCTATTCCTTCCTTAGCTCATTTTTTATTAGGTGTTTAAATTCCAGGTTGCTTAATGGGATTCCTCAGTCAACTTGTTCATGATTAATAGCACTTTTTGCCTGTTTGTCTGCCAATTTGTTGCCTACTCTCCCTACAGATGTTGGGGTCCATGCTATTACTATAGTTATATGCAGTTGCACCAGGTCGGTTGTTAGCAGTAATATTTCATTAAAAATATCATTTCTGCTGTCAGATTTACCACTGTAAATTGCTTGCAGCCCTGATAAGGAATCAGACAGGATGGCCAGGGCAGCTGGCCACACATCTAAAGCCCAATTTAGTGCTAGTATAATCCCTGTTAGTTTAGATATAATGATGGATACAAAGTTAGGTAGCCTTATGGCTTTCTTGAGTCCCAGTGAGGGCACACAGAAAGCTGTTCTCACTCTTCCTGTTCCTTCTTTTTAGAGCCATCTGTATACATATGTGGCCATAATGTCCCCACTTATCACAATTATATTGATTTACTATATTTTGTAGATTTAGCATTCTTTTATTTATTTCATTATATAATTCCATGTCTATTATGGGGGTGGGGGGTTTCCAGTGACAATATTTTCCCATAGCTTTATATTTGGGTCTCTTTCAATCCTTTCTTTTCATTAAAACTCTTTAGCCCCCTTCTGTACCCTATTTATGTGAAGAATTTTGATTTTTTTTCCTACCCAGCCACCACTTAATTCCCAACAATCATTATATATTAGCTCATGTTGTCAACTTTGCTATTACCTAGTACTTTGGCTCAAAAGCTTAAGTCTAAGAGCTTCATTCTAAGAGTGATAGGCATTTCACTGGCTGCTATCTGTAATACACACAGAGGTGCAGTAATGAAGGAACCACATGTGATACACAAAGCCATAGTGGATATAGTGTAGTTTTCTCAGATTTGTGTGCTTTGATCACCCAGAGGTCTGGCATCCACACTCAATTATTGGTTTAATTTGCAATCTGTATAGCATTATCATGGTTTCCTTATCTATTCCACAGGATGTTCCAGAGATACTTTTAAGTAAGTTAATTCTACCTTTGCACTTCTTTAATATTTTCAGTACTGTCCCTACAAGTGAGCTTGTGATCAAATATCACACCTAAGAGTTTGTAATTGTCTCTATATTTATGTGTTGGTCACATAGATACAACTTTAAATCATTTTGGATTTTCCTTGTTGAGAAGAAAATTAACTTAGTTTTGTTAATGGAGAATTTGAAGCCCCACCTGTTTCCCCAATTCTGCACCTCTCTAAAGTGCATCACTGATTCTTTTGGTGGTGGTGCTTTCACGGGTTCTGGTTTTGGTCCATAGGGCACAGTTGTCAGCAAATAATGTGAACTCTATTTCTCATCTCCTTAGGAAAATCATTTATCATAATGTTAGAGGGTTGGGCTAATTACTCTCCCCTGTAGAATTCCATATGTGATTGAACATTTGGTGGAAAAAGCTTACCCTATTTGGACTTGTATAGTTCTTTTACTTAAGAAGTCCCTTATTAATCTGTACATTCTTCCCATAATACCCTGGAGGCCACTTTATGAAGCATTCTGTTTATCCATAACACATTGTAGGTTTTTTCTATGTCCAGGAAAGTTATTCTCATTAATTCTTTGGTTGTCATGCTTTTTTGTGTTTCTGTCTCTATCCTTACAGTGGGGTGCATTGCACTCCCACCTATTCTGAACCCACTTTGCACCCCATCTATGAATCTATTTCTTTCTAGGCGTGCTACTAATCTCTCTGTTACCGTTCTTTCCATGGTTTTACCTAAACATGCTGGGAGGGTAATTGGTCTGTATGCCACAGGTCTTGAGCACAATTTAGCCAGTTCCTTCCCTGGAACAATAATCACATGTTTGGAGTCTTTAGGTATTTCACCTTCTCTCCATATGTTGTTATATAATTTTAGTATCATCCTCTAGCTTCCTTCACTTAGATGTTTAAGCATTTCAAAGCTTATTTCATTCTTGTCGAGTGCAGCGCTTTCGTTCCTTATACTTTCATTTCTTACACTTTCTCATACTAAAGTTTCATTTAAAATAATATCCACATCCTTCTCCCACCTCTTAGTGAATATTACCCTTAGTGAATATTTTTTACTCTCCCTGGGATCGTCATCACTGCCAACTTTTTAAAACAGGGTGGCCAGAATTTCTGCCTCTTTTTGCAGCTTATTATTCCATGCCCTGAAACTGCAAGGTTTGGTATTATGTGGCTCTTATTCTTTATTCCTTTCATTTTCCTGAGTTGTTTATATATTTCTGCTGTATTGGTATCTTTATTTACTTTCCTGCAGCAAGTTCTCCAGCTTTCTCTTGTTGCCCTTTATAGCCCTGTATGCAACTGCCTTACTTTATTTTACATTTCATTAAGTCCTTGCTATTTAAGGAATTTTCTGCTGTTTTTATGTCTTATTCATTTCCTTAATTACTAATTCACATTCCTTATTCCACCATGGTACATTTTTCCTATCTTTAAGTAGTGCTGGCAGACTATGAATAACTAGGCTGGTTGCCTTTGTGATTCCCTTAGTAACATTTCTACAGAATTCCTCATTTATACATTGCTCATTCACATATTCCTCACTTTAGTTTCTAAAGAGTTTCCAATTTGCTATATTAAGATTCCAAGTGGGGATATTATCATCATCTTTGGTATTTCCTTTTCCTTGATATGTAATTAATGTCAGGAAGTGGTCATTACCCATTCCCTCCTCTCTATAAATTTCCCAGCTGCATTTACTTGCTGTGGTGCTAGAAGCTATTCCCAGATCCAGGCATGAGAAGCTTCTGTCAGCTGTATTGAACCTGGTAGGTGTGCCATCATTTAATATTACTAAATTATTTCTTCAAAGAATTGCTTTACACATTTTCCTCACTTCCCCACAATCTGTTTTGACCATTTAGATCACCATAGGTAACAAACTGACATCTGCAATTAATTCTTTCTGATCCATAGCCTCTAGTTTCCTGCATGTGTTATGAATATTATAAAGGCTTATAGATGCAGAATTATTTTGTATAGGTATCTCAATAGCATTATACTTGACATTTTGCTTTTTAACCTCTACTTCAACATACTTCAGGTTCTCCTTAAACAAAGGTGCAGACACTCCCACCCTTTCCTATTTCTCTATCATGTCTATATATTCTATAGCCTGGGATTTTATAGTATAGTTTTTCTATTAGCCAAGTCTCTTATATGCATATTATGTCAGGCTTTGTTTTCATATCAATAATATTTTTCTTTAATTCCTGCATGTGTGCTATTAGGCTATGAGCACTCCAGCTGAAAACAACAACCACCATTCTTTTAACCTTCAATATTTACTTCACTTAGGTAAGTATGAAGTCATTCCCCTGATAGGTTACTATCCCATAGCTACTTTTGAGCAGCTTTAATAATTCTCATTTTCTGTTTTCTTTCCTGTTTGAGACATACAATTTATTCCTTCAATCATAAACTCAATGAATCTGTTTCTATAAGTAGTATGTCAGCTCCTTTTACCCCAGTGTCACTTGTTACTTCCTTCCTATTAATTTGTTGCCGGCTATTCCCTTTCCCAAACAACATTTTCTTTTTTCCTCTTAGGTCTCTCCTAGAATCTTCTGCACACTAGTCATTTTGTTTTTTTGTATTGCTCTAGCTTGCTTTGCCTCTGTACATCCTCCATTTGCTGAGCTGTGTTTTCTGCCACAGTTGCAACACTTTTATTCTGTCCCATCCTCACCATTATCCTATGAATTTTCACCACCACACTTACTACACCATATTTTCTCTTTGCAATTATTTGTTATGTGGCCAAATCTTTGGCACATGTAGCATCTCACCAGAGGAAGAATATAGGGCTTAGTCCAGAATATCTGTTACCTTAAGTTACTCTATCTGATGGCACCCTTTCCTTAAATGTGTTCAGTACAGCTGTAGAGAACTTGCTATTACCTCCTCTTCTGCTAATTAGCATCTTAGAGAGACAAGGTGGGTGAGGCAATATCTTTTACTGGCCCAATTTCTGTTGGTGAGAGAGAGACACTTTCAAGCTTAAACAGAGCTGCTCTTCACCTTCTTCAAGAGCTCTGTGTAGCTTGAAAGCTTGTCTCTCTCACCAACATCTGTTGGTCCAATAAAAAATATTACCTCACCCACCTTATGTGGGTAATATCTTGTGGCTAAGATAGATACAACTACGCTGCAATTAGCCTCTTAAGGGTTATCACCTTTATTCTTAGCTTTATTTATATTTCTTAATTAGTTTTGCTTTATTTTCTTTTCTGACATTTCAACAGGGACACTATGTTCTACATCCCTTGTTGATTTGTGGGTAGCTGACAGTTTATTTTCACCTAGCACTTTTGTCTTAAGGAGCTTCCCTACTTGTTCCCTGTTTTCATACTCCATTAACAAGTCTCCATCAGGTAGCTTCTTAACTCTTATTACATTTCCAGCATTTTTTTGATCTGCCCTGCCATACTCTATGTTCTTACCTAGGGATATTACAGTTATGTAATTTTCCCCATTTCCCTGTCCTGCCTTTTTATCTGCTAGCATTCTTCTGGTTCCAGAGAAGCTACCCATTTCTTTTACCTTGTTTGCCTCCAGTCTTCCTCAATACTTTCCCTATCCTTATTGTCTAGCCCTGTTTCAGTTTCATGTATTATCTCTTCCATCTCACTTGGCCTAGCCCATCAGCTGAAGCTTCAGCTAGACAGCAGCTGACTAAGCCTCATCTCAGTAGATACAACCCTCTCCCAACCCACAGCTACCCAGCACCACCTCTTTCTATGCCAGACTTCCTCTCTTTTTAGCAACACCCAGCTGGGCTTCATCTTTTATTAGGTTTGTCCTACACTCCAGGTGCAATCAGATCTATGAATTGGCCTCTCAGGTCTACATTAACCCTTTCACCATAGGTGGTGAAAGAGTTAACAGGATAGACACCCTATCACAGTATTGTTGTAACCTTTTTCTTCCCCCCTTCTTTTGTTCATATTACCTGTAAAGTTAGATGGTAAATTACCTGCGATGGCATTTTTGGACTTTGTCTCATATTCTGTAAAAGGTGAGGCATGTTGTCGTCTTCTGGTCAAATTAGCTGGAATCACATAGTTTATAAGGTAGTTCACAGGGCTATTACTGTTGGTCACAGTTTAATAGTTATGAACACTGGCACAGTTATCACAAGTCTAGGCTTGGCAAAGGAACAAATGTGAGGGTAGATGACATTTATAAAACCACCTGGGGGGATAAATCTAACTGTTAGAGCAACAAAGAATCCTGTGGCACCTTATAGACTAACAGACGTTTTGCAGCATGAGCTTTCGTGGGTGAATACCCACTTCTTCGGATGCAAGAAGTGTCTTGCATCCGAAGAAGTGGGTATTCACCCACGAAAGCTCATGCTGCAAAACGTCTGTTAGTCTATAAGGTGCCACAGGATTCTTTGTTGCTTTTACAGATCCAGACTAACACGGCTACCCCTCTGATATCTAACTGTTAGGTTATCCCAGTACCCAGTTTCCTGGCAGGATTAGATATTAGAAATTTGAGATAACGCATCAAAAGAAGAAGCCTTTATAAAGTCATAGAAAGAAAGGGCTAGACGGAACTTGAAGGGGTCAGCTAGTCCATTCCCTCACACTGAGGCAGGATCAAGTATATCTAGTCCCTCCCTCCCTGATGTTTGTCTAATCTGGTCTTAAAAACCTCCAATGATGGAGATTCAACAACCTCCCTAGGAGGTTTGTTCCAGTGCTTAACTGTTCTTGCAGTTAGGAAGTTTTCCTAATGTTTAACCTAAATGTCCTTTGCTGCAGATTCAGCCCATTATGACTTGTCCTCCCTTTAGAGGACATAGACAACAATTGACCACCATCCTCTTTATAACATCCCTTAACATATTGTTATCAGGTTCCCTCTCGCTCTTCTTTTCTCACAACTGAACACACCCAATATTTTTAACCTTTCCTGATAGGTCAGGTTTTCTAAACCTTTTGTAATTTTTGTTAGTCTCCTCTGGATTCTCTCCAATTTGTCCACATCTTTCCTAATGTGTGGTGCCATGAACTGGACACAGTACTCCAGGTGAGGCCTCACCCGTGCTGAGCTGAGCAGAATAATTGCCTCCTGTGTCTTAGATGTGACACTTCTGTTAATGCACCTCAGAATTATATTAGCCTTTTTTTGGCATAAAATGTGCAGTCATCTGTTTGAACTATGCCAGTGGCAAAAATCCCTAATAGTTTCATTCACAAGTAAAAAATGAAGTTGGAAACTACTCAAAATATGTATCTATTTAGTACCATTAGTAGTGATATTCCTCAACTTCCTGGTCTTCATTCTTTTGCAATATATATTTTACAAAGCACTGCTCTCAGACACCAACAGGTTATCCACAAGGAAAAAAACCTACTCCGTATTTTTTTTTATTCTTCATTCTAAGAGAAGACAAATTTTATCTTTTTATTACTTGTATGTAGTATCTACAAAAATACACTAGCAGGTGTTTTCTAATTTCACCACATGGCAAGTATATTAGTGCAAGTTTTCAACCACTTTCTGTAGTCCAGAATAAACAAATACATCTATATCTGAAGCTGTCACAGCCAAGGATGACTCAGGGCCCTTTTTGTGACATAGTAAACTAAGGACCAACAGAAAACTGTTTTAGTTAATTCAAACTAGTTCCTGGATATTGTTTGGATATAAGCATATAAAAAAAGCAAGCTATTCCATGCTGAGTTGTGTTTTAAATGTATTGCAAACAGACATCAGAAATATGGTAAACATCAAAAACAGGATGTACATTCAAGGGATGATACATTACAATGAAACCTTATTTATGCCCCTGTGTGTGTATTTATTTGATATGATCTTTTATTTTACAGCCACACACTTTCCACATTCAGCACCCAGGATGGACAGTGCTGAGTGATTGAATACCATTTAAGAGGTGAAGTGTGCAAAGGATCCCTCCCTCAGCTGTTGAAGAAGTTGAAAACATGTAGTCAGAAAGGCAGAGGACTATAGCAATAGAAAGGATGGCCTTGGGGTGCCAATTCAATTTTATCATAGTTTTTGAGGCAGAATGTGTCCATCTTAAAATCAAACATCTAGATTTTAATGAGAGCCTGTATAATGGTAGTATATTGTACAGAGCAAGCTCCCTGGTGAGGTTTTGAAATATGTACCCAAACATTCCTAACCCTAATTACTGAATGTTTGAGTCCTCTGAGCTGTATTTTTTCTCAACAATATGGCTAATGGAGCTATACGGTTATACATAAAGTTATACTTAACATAAGAATGACCATACTGGGTCAGACCAAAGGTCTATCTAGCCCAGTAGCCTGACAGTGGCCAATGCCAGGTGCCCCAGAGGGAATGAACAGACCAGGTAATCATCAAGTGATCCATCCCCTATCCATTCGCAGCTTCTGGCAAAAAGAGGCTAGGGACACCATCTCTGCCAATCCTGGCTAACAACCATTGATGGACCATGAATGTATCGAGTTGTTGTTTTTTTTAACGCTGTTATAGTCTTGGCCTTCACAACATCCTCTGGCAAGGAGTTCCACAGGTTGACTGTGCCTTGTGTGGAAAAAGAAATACTTCCTTATGTTTGTTTTAAACTGCTGCCTATTAATTTCATTTGGTGGCCCTTAGTTCATGTGTTATAAGAAGGAGTAAATAACACTTCCTTATTTACTTTCTCCACACCAGTCAGGATTTTATAGACCTCTATCATATCCCCCCTTAGTCATCTCTTTTCAAGCTGAAAAGTCCCAGTCTTATTAATCTCTCCTCGAACGGCAGCCATTCCATACCCCTAATCATTTTTGTTGCCCTTTTCAGACCCTTTTCCAAATCCAATATATCCTTCTGGAGATGGGGCGACCACATCTGTCCGCAGTATTCAACATGTGGGCATACCGTGAATTTATATGGAGGCAATATGACATTTTCTGTCTTACTATCTATCCCTTTCTTATTGATTCGCAACATTACGATCACTTTTTTGGCTGCTGCTGCACATTGAGTGGCTGTTTTCAGAGAACTATCCACAATGACTCCACGATCTCTTTCTTGAATGGTAACAGCTAATTCAAACACCATCATTTTATATATATAGTTGGGATTATGTTTTCCAATGTGCATTAATTTGCATTTATCAACATTGGGCAACAAAATTGCAGATGAAATTCAGTCACCCAGTTTTGAGAGAGCCTTTTGCAGCTCTTCACAGTCTGCCTGGTGTCGCAACCCTAAACTCATGCTCAAACATGGTGTCTGTATGGCCAATTGTCGGTCAAAAGGTCACATTGGTACCCCGTGCAACACCGTAGTGCGGTGTGCAACATTATAGTGCCGTGGGCCTATTCCCGAACCTTCTATCTGGTCAATTGTGGGTCAAGTTGGTGCCGTGTGCTACAATACCAGCGTGTTGTGTGCAAAAGAGTAGTGTGCCGGGTGCAGCTCCTGTTGACGTTGAGGGCTCCAGCTCGGAACCTGGAGGGCGAAGGAGCTAGGGACCAATTAGACGGGGACACGAGTAAGAGTCCTCGAATAAAACTGTATCTCGCACCAAAAACGGCGGGAGTGCCCGCGTGTTTGCTGGAAGGCCTGATCACCCTTTCAGCCAGGGTCTCCTCCAGATTTTGCCGGCTCGTGTTGTGTTGTGTTAGGATTACTTGCCCTCAATTCGTCAAGCACTCTGTGTCTGTACTGCTGGTCAGCTGTGCCTGGAGTGTGGTATGTGCATTTTAATTTCTGTAAACACTTTGTTCGCTTAGCCTCCCTCTTTTTTTTTTTTCTCTTTTTTTCCTCCCTTATTTGGTGCAAAGTTGTGTATACAGTATATGAGAATCAAATTGTTGTATTGATTACTGTTGTGGTTAGTTGGTGTAGTTCACAACATTCGGTTAATGCGTGCACAGTTTACTCAGTTTGCGTGTCTATTTTGGATTTTAGTGAGCGGTTGATCATAGATCGTTTAGTTCTTGTTGTTAGATGCAAATAGACTGTTTTCAAATTGTGTGTGGTTTATCTTGATAGTATTTCTAGTTGATAAATTACTTCCCTCCCCCCCCCCCCCCCGGCCCAAGTTGTAACTTATCCCTTGTTAATAAATGGCCACGTGGTTTGAAATTTCAATCTGTCATGTTTTGATTTTCCTCTCTCAATTAAATACTTGCTCGAACCTGCGTTTGTCTCGGTCACCTGGGACTTAATTATCTTGTGTAGTTTTGTGTCATCTGGAAATTTTGCCACCTCATTCTTTACCCCTTTTCCCAGATCATGTATGAATATGTTGAATAGGACTGGGCCCTGTACAGACCCCTTGGGGACACCACTACTTAGTTTATCTTTTGATAATTTCAGAGAACAGTGCCTCCCATATTTGATTTATTCCACAAACATTATTTGCCTCTTAGTTCTAAGAAATTTTTTAAATTCAAGAGTGAAATATTAGGCAGCCATTTCTCTTTACATTGCTGGAAAGATGAAAAATTGCCAGGCTAATTTTCTTTGTCTGCTCTCAAAAATTCCAGTATGATGCACTACTACATGAAGGCAATCTAGCATCATATTTAGCTCCTAGATTAAGAAATGGAGCACTGATTGGTCCCTGGAGTAATTTAAACCCATGGATTAAATGTCAAGATTGAAAAATTGCACCTTAAATCATGTCATATCCATAGTGTGGAGACTTAAACCACAGTTTAGCCCTGCTTTCTTCAACACAGTGTTTAAGTCTCTGTAAATGCATTCCAACATCTGTGTCTGGGAGTTGATGTGTAAGTGATCTTTTAATCATGGGAGTCATATAGAAATGTAGCAACTTTAACAATACAAAATATGTTTCCAAAACACTAATTTTTAAAGGGAATTTTTAAATGTAAAGACCTCCTTTGCTTCCAAGTACAATGTTAAATACAATAAGTTTCCTTTTGTGAAACAGACCAGTAAGACAGAAATGCTATATACTGTAAAAGATAAAAACTAGATCTTTCCATGTCTCAGCTTTGCAGCAGTCTACTGGTGTAAAACAGTTCAAAACTCAGCAGATTTAACCTCCTCGGGATCCCCTTGCATAGGAAAATTCTGAAGGGTAAAGTCTGCTATAGAGGCTCCTTCTCCACACACACCCACTTCTGACTCCCAGTATAGGGACCATAGCCAGGGTGTCTCAGAGTTATATAAGAGGGAGAATAGGATCTCCCCAGACCCCGTTGGTCAAAGCCCTGGTACTGAGAAAATAAAAGGTAGGTAATTGCAGCCTTCACTCAGAGGACATCACTACTTTTATAACTTCACTAAGCAAACACATTTATTTTAGGTAGATGAGATAAGCTTGCTAAACAGCCAATGGATGTCTTAAAATCTTTACTTGCCCAAAAGCAGAGGGAACCCAAGTATTTCTAAATCCAATGATTACTCTATACATGTTTCCCATTGATAAAAGCTAAGTCATCTAGTCAGGAAACACTAGCAATACACTACAGCACAAGTAGATACCCAAATTAATGCTCAGTGAACAGGTTGCAAACCATGTATTCACTTATAGTTGCCTGTTTGAATATTAAATGTTATAAATCCACAAATTAAAATATTTTTACTGACAATTCATGAGCAAAAAGGGCAGATTTTTTTCAAAATTTTACACAATGAATAATTCTACCATCTGTACTTTGTATTTTGAGTGCTAATGTATAACGTATTAGTATGCGAAGGTTTATGGTTTTGACAGGTTGAGAGAACAGGAAATGGGATTAAGAATTGCACATCAGGGTCAAGTGTCCACTCCTGCCTTGTTGATAGTGACCTAAACTAGCTACAACCTTATGGCAGTTCAGTGGCCTATGTGAAATTGGTATATTTCCTGCTAAACTACTGTCACCATTAGAAAATCACCATGATACTTGGCACCATTTTTGGGTCTCAATAGAGGCTAAGAACTGAATGGTCACAGATTTAATTTCTCATCTATGAAGCGTGTTTTCAGGGAAGTGGGCCCTCTCACCCCATTTAAAATCAGAACTATCTGATATGGTCTAACATCAGGAAGTTTATAGTGCTCTTTACCAACATGGTATAATAGAAGACTCTTGTTTACTGGATAGCCATCTGATAGCTTTCATGATCATTAGATTCACCTAAAGAACACTTAAAAGGGAATAGTGAGCAATATTCATAGATTCCAGGTCCAGAAGGGATCATTGTGTCCATCTAGCCTCACCTTCTGTACACCACAGTCCTATAGAACTTCCCCAAAATAATTACTAGAGGATATCTCCGGTCTCATACTTTCAATATCATTGCACAGACAAGTGTATAGCTCTGATACCAGTTCAACTAAAAAGAGAGGAAGCTATCACTTTAGGCTCAAGAAGAGGCTACAGAGCCCTGTAATTTCAGTGCAGTCCGCTTCAGGACCATTGACTGCAACCACAAAATTACAGTGCTCTGGGACAGGTTAATGAATTCCATGGCATGCTTAACATCCTGAAATACAGCCCTGTTGCTCTTGTTGGATTTGAAGCTTACCATTTTCCATGTTGCTTTCCCCCTTTCTCCTTCATGATCATGTGAGCTTTTAGTCCTTTGAACTCTGGTTTTCTTTAATAAAAAAATCTGCTTCCTGAAAGCATGTTGCTTTTATGGAGTGTTGTATATTGGTCCAACAGCAGCAGTTCTATCAGTGGAATTTGAAATGCAATGAGTTAAACCTCCCATATATACCCAGAGAGACTGTAATTCAAGGCCTCAGTCTTTAAGAATTCTGCATTATCTTGTTTGGAAACTGTGGCATTTCTCAGGGAACCCTCTCATGATATATCTCGACTTTAGTAAGGCTTTTGATATTGTCTCACATGACCCTCTCATAAGCAAACTACAGAAATGCAGCCCAGATAAACCGCACTCACAGAATAATGATCAATGGTTTACAGTCAAAATGGAAAGGCGTCTCAAATGAGGTCCCCAGAGGCGTTGGTCCTGGGTCCAGTTATAGTCAAGATCTTCAAAAATAATTTGGATAATGTCATATTTAAAAGTTTTCAGATGATACCGAGCTGGTAGGGGCTTCAAGCACTTTGGAGGACAGGATTAGAATTCAAAGTGATCTTAACAAATTGGAGAAATGGTCTCAAACAGGATGAAACTCAAAGAACAAGTGCAAAGTACTCCACTTAGGAAGGAATAATCAATTGTACACATACAAAACGGGAAATGACTGCCCAGGACAGAGTACTGCAGAAAAGGATCTGTGGGTTATAGTGGATTACAAATTAAATGAGAGTCAGCATGTAATATTATTGCAAAAAAGTGAACATGATTCTGGGATGTATTAGCAGGAGTTTTGTAAGCAAAACACAAGAAGTAATTCTTCCACTCTACTCAGCACTCATAAGGACTCGGCTGAAGTCCAGTTCTGGGCATCACACTTCAGAGAATGTGAACAAATTGGAAAAAGCCTACAGGAAAGCAACCAAAATTATTAAAGGTCTAGCAAACATGACCTGAGGAAAATTTGATAAAATAAATTGGGCTTGTTTAGTCTGGAGAAGAGAAGACTGACAGAGGACATGATAACTGTCTTCAGGTATGTAAAAGGATGTTATAAAGAGGAGGGTGATAAATTGTTCTCTTTATCCACTGAAGACAGGACAGGAAGTAATGATCTTAAAATTGCAGCAAAGGAGATTTAGGTTAGACATTAGGAAAAACTTCCTTACTCTAAGGGTACTTTAGCACTGGAACAAATTACCTAGGGAGGTTGTGGAATCTCCGTCATTGCAGGTTTTTAAGAACAGGTTCAAAAAACACCTCTCAGGTATGATCTAGATAATACTTAGTCCTGCCTCAGTGCAGGGGACTGGACTAGATGATCTATCTTACATTTCTCTTATTCTATGAATGTAAGCCATCTTGTTAGCCCCTTGCCTCCACTGAGATGAAGACTTGTTTGTGCTTAACTGGGTGTCATCTCCCTGACACCACCAGCTTGTTAGCCACCCAAACAATCTTCCCTCCTTTGCCTTGCAAATTAACAATATGTGTACCTCAGGCCCTGAGTCACCTTCAAGCATTCTTCTAGTGTCCAAGTCCCTTCCCTATTGAACACTCACAGAAATAGCAGGTCTGCTCTGCCCAAGGAAACATTATACACACCAGCATGAATGATTTGACTCAGGATCAGCACCTACCTTAATATCACATCGCTAAGTTATATTTATAGTGAAAACAATAATAAATGTATCAGACATTCAAGAGATCGTAAGTAACGATAACAGAAACAAGAAGGTTACACACAAAACAATAATATTCTTTCTAGAGATTAATAAGATATCCTTATGTCTAAAGAAGTTTATCTCACCCAAATGTCCTTTGCAGCTTTATCACCAAGGCTAGTTGTGATTCCATTTTCATTAATGTAATTGCACTGCCCAGCTACTTCCTAGGCACAGATTAAAGGGGGTGTTTTTTTGCCTTCTACTTATATCCCTATAGTTCATCATTTTTCCTGTGTCCGTCTAATCCCTTGTGGTTTATTCTCCAGTGTGCTGCTTCCCTATTGATTTCCCACCCCCACCCCCACTGACTTTGTACAAAAATGACTTTCCGTTGTGTTAATTTACAATGCTTAATTTACATGCCAGACAGGTGACTAAACATGTTTTGTCTGACAGAAAACCCATTTGTCAACTCTGCCTTGATAAAAACAATTTTCAGTATACATACACAGCTCCTCATCGTATCTGTCATTTCACAATAATAGCAATGACCAGCATGATCGTGGCTTTCATTTAAGACCTCAAATGATATTCTTTGGTGAACCACCAGCAGGATATTTTTTAACCTCCTTTGCCAGTTGGCATTAAGGGGTTTATGGGTCACATACACTTTCATGGATTGTTACCATTTTGTGAATGGAGTTGTAATATATTTAAACATTCAATAGAAGTGATCACACTAAGAGCTTCCACAGCAACTGAACAAAAAGTGTTCCTCTTTCCTCTTTCCAATCTACTACAGCTTTTCCCTGATTTACATAAATGTAGCTGGCTGAAGAAGTTCTCATTATCATCTCATTTTGACCCTTAGTACAGTCTGTGTTTTATTGGATTATGTTTCTTATTTAATTATGCACACACCTAGACTGGAGCAGTGATTTCAGCTTAATCTGATGTCATTCTATCATGATCCTATTTCTGGTATAGGAATATTGACATGAAGATTTCAGCACTTTTTGAATGCTTTCTAATGCATCCAAATGGGAAAATTGTAATATTTTAGTGAGTCCCCCACAAAGGCATGTGTTTAATTACATTTCGACCTTAGGAAATATAGTAAATTATAAAGAACATGTTAATGTTTTGGAGCCACATTCCTTCCTCCCCCTTACTCCTGTAGAGTACACCATGCTTTGCAAGTACCTCAGTTGAAGTCAGTCTGTGTATGAAGCGGATACAAATCAGTTTGTCTTTGAGTTTTAATACTAGAATGCAAGAGAAAAATTGACTAAGTCTCCAGTTTAAAAAATGTTTGAATCATTACATTAAATGACCTAATCTACACATGCGGACCTGGATCTATAGACAAAAAGGGACCTCTTTGTGTCAAGCTGCAGCTTCCCATTCCATATAGAAATTGGGGTGATCATTTACCTCCACAACACAATTTCCATTTTCCCTCCACCACACACTAGAGGGTACTCCATACATCTGTGGTCTCAACTAGAAACAAAAAAAATGAAAATAGGATGGCTGGAACAAGCAGAAGGTTGATGTAACACAGCATTTTTCAAACTTAAAAACTGAGCACTTACTTCAAGAAAACAAAACTAGCTGCAACCCCTTGCAACCTTACCATGCGGTAAAGGCCTAACTCAGATCTTTCACACCCCAATATTCTAGTTTGACCTTCCTGATCCCCACCTCACTCCAGAGGTGATATCTCACTCCAGGAAATACTGTTCTAGTTGATAGAAAACTGACACTATTACCATAGTCAAGTCAGCTCTCCCAAAAATTAAAAAAAAACAAAACTTATCAATCATGAGATTTTAATATTAAGTGTTTTTTGTTTGCTTTCTGGTTTGTCTTTAGGGTTCACATTTTCAAGCTTTTCTCCACATCCATGAGGGCTTCAAAAGTATTTTTAAATGAAAGCTAAGATTCTCACATAGTCACATAGATTCAAAAGTTGGAGCTTTACAAGAAATGCTAATGGCAGGTCTACCCATAAAATGCTGCAGCATCTTCGGTGCACCAACACAGCTGCACTGGTCCAGCTGCGCTGCTGTAGCACTTCAGTGAAGATGTCACTATGCTGATGGGAGAGCTTCTCCTGCCAGTATAGTTAATCCACCTCCCCAAGAGGCTGATGGGAGATCCCCTCCCATTGTCATAGCACTATCTTCACCAGCGGTTAGGTCGGTATAACTGTGTCACTCGAGCGGTGGATTTTTAACACTTCTGAGCAATGTAGTTATACCAGTGTACGTTTATAGTGTAGACCTGGCCTAAATATCATATGACTTGTTATAAAGTCATAAGAGTTGGCAACATTGCCTGGGAGTCAGGAGGTTTTGGTTCTAGTCACAGTTCTAGCATTGACCTGCTGTTAGTCCTCTGGTACATCACTTCACCTTTGTTTACCCTCCCACCTCTGGGCTATTTAGGCTGTAAACTCTTATGGGTAGGGATAGTTTTAGGCCTACTCTACATGTAGTTTATACCATGTATACTATGCAATTATGGCTGCAATTTTTCACTGATATACTAGCAGCAACCTTAATGTGGATGCAGTTCTACCAGTATAAATGGGTTTATACCAGTGTAGCTTGTTTACCATTCAAGTGCAGGATATGCTTCCCAAATATGAATGGTTAATAAGCTATACTGGTATAATTGCATCCATACTAAGAGGAGATTGCATTGCTTTAACTGTATCCATATACAGTTACAGCTGATGCTTAGACAAGGCCATACTATGCATAAGTAAATCCAGCATAATGGAGCTTCTAGTTTTGTTTGATGCCTCTGGAGTACTTCTGTAACACAAATAAATAAGGAAACAAGTGGTGGACTGCGGTCAGGTGGACACATCATCCCACATCTGGGTCCATGAAGTTTATTACAGAAAGTCTGGGGCTATACTATAAGACTTAAATTTAAATGCTAACAGATACCCACTGTAAAAAACAGCCAAACAAACAAACAAAAATCAGTCTAAGCCGGTATCAAAGATTTTACATTCAAACCACCTTGTTATTTAAGCAGAAAATTAACTTTTAGTAAATTAAAGATATTAAAGCAAAGCTTTGATATAAATATGGACAAAGATGCACAAAGATGACCTCAGTGAAAAAAGCTGATAAGCTCTCCCATCTGAAACACCAGTTAATTAACTGGGGTTGCACAAACAGACGTTAGATTTTGTTTTTTAGTGATTTCAGGTTAGCTCTACTATGAATAATTTGTATTATTGTCATTTGAGTAGAACTCCTGTAGAGTGAGGCTGACTTTCTGATTCGCAGGTTACACAATTCTTGCATCTGCCATTCACAAGATCACATTCTCAAACTTTGACGGATGGTTTAGAAAGACGCCTTCTTAGGTCTGTGGCTCAAACTCCAAATTATTATGGACTTTGTCAAATCTTTTCATGGCTTTCCTAGATTCATCTTTTCAACTGATCCCTTGTGCTTCTTAAGATGCCCAGTCCTGCAAAGTGCAGAACACCCTCCAGTTCAGTCAAGCCAATGGAGTAGAAAATGCTCAGCACTTTACAAGAACAGTCTCAAATTAAGAATCGTTTTATTTCTAGACCAGGCTAAATAAATTAAGACAGTAGTAATATTACCCACAAAATTGTGGCTGTGTTCCAAGTCTGCTTCAAGGTACCTCCTCGAGCACCACACTGGTCAGAGATTTCAGGGAGCTCAGTATGTGACATACCAAGCTACTAATTTAGTAGCCATTCCAGGAGCTCACAGGAGTCCCCTAAATGAAAACAAGTGGGATCGGAGTTAATTTCAGGGAACAAAAAAGGAAGTAGTATCATGTGTCAGACAAGGTAAAGGAGTTCAACAGTCAGTGAAGGTCATGAAGGTCGTCAGAAGAGCAGAGCAAATTAGTCATGTGAGTAATATGAGGAGGTCAGCCTTTTCCATTTGCAAGTCGTCCACAAACAGAACATAATATATCAATGTGGGGGTTTTATCCTTTGCCATGTAATTTATGCAAACCAGTTTCAGCCTTTGAATTGCTCAAATGTTGTTCATAGTAAGTATTTGTTTGATCTCTTGGCATTCAGAATTCACTATTCAAACTGTGTCATTAGTCATGCAAGTCCCTGTATGTTCCTCAGTTGCCTGGCCTGACCTTTATAAGGTACTTCTGCTTCCACACAAAACAAATTTGATTTAATCACATAACAAGCTACTTTCTTGATTTAACAGATATTTGCTACATGCCAAGACTTTGCCTTCAACAAATGTTCATACCACATGATGAAGACTTTAGTCATGTGAACATTTGCCAGAAACAACTTGAACGTGGCCAAATCAAAATGTGAATCAGAATATACTTAAATGTTCACAACTACTTCACCCCATTTTCATCCATATCTGCTCAGCAGTGTTTTGGCAAATAGGGAGGAATGAACGTCACAGTCAAACTCCTGGGGGAGATATATAAAGTATGTTCAACAGCTGCATGAGCTACATCAGGGGTCAGCAACCTTTCAGAAGCGGTGTGCCGAGTCTTCCTTTATTCACTCTGATTTAAGGCTTTGCGTGCCAGTAATACATTGTAACGTTTTTAGAAGGTCTCTTTCTATAAGTCTATAATATATAACTAAACTATTGTTGTATGTAAAGTAAATAAGGTTTAAAAAATGTTTAAGAAGCTTCATTTAAAATTAAATTAAACTGCAGAGCCCCCCGGACCAGTAGCCAGGACCCAGGCAGTGTGAGTACCATTGAAAATCAGCTCGCGTGCCGCCTTCGGCACCCGTGCCATAGGTTGCCTACCCCTGAGCTACATAATGAGAATCAGAATTACGGGGGTGACTGGTGTTGAATTTCTTCTTAACTTGACAAAACAATACCTTTATATTCTCTGCCTTGTAAATCAATCTTGAGCACAATTACTTTCACAATGTTTGAAACTTCAGGTTTCTGTTTAGATAGTCAAAGTTTTATCCCCTTTGTGATAAATATCAGTAGTTATTGTGGACCCAGAAATACAGTGACCCAAACCTGTAGTTCACAGTAACAGAATAGATAATTCGGGTTTAATGACAGATTAAATTCAAGTAGATTTTCTAAATCTGATTACATGAATTAATATAATCATATACAATCTTAGCTTCCCCTCAGTCATGAAGCTAAGCTTAGTGAGTAATAAGGCTGTTAGTTTTTAAAGTTCAGTCTAATTACAGGACAGTGACAATCATTTGACTTTCTTACCACCTGAAAGTGTATTAATCAATTAATAGAGTTTGTTCTAAAGGACTCTGATCATTGAATTGCAAGTTAACAGTTCTGTAGGTAGTAGAATATTAATGCCATTCGCCTTTAGTAGATATAAGAAAAGTAATCAATTCTCATGCAGTCTAACAATAGAAGGCTAGTTTTGCATTGAAACAATTACGGAAGTGGAGAATCACTTTTATCATGTAGAAACTCACATTGTTTGTTTCCTTCACAAAAAATGAGAAGATTGTATACAGGTGTAAAAGATATTAAATATTTTTAAAACTTCTGAAACGAGAGTTGAATCTTACCTAAAGCACTTATAATTTTTTTTTAATAATTTTATCAACAGTCTCAACTAATAGTCAACTGTTTTGCTGCTGCCCATAATTCTACCAGTTTACCAAAAGCAGTCAACTTTTAAAAAAAAATGACACTGTAATCATAACAATAGCAAATGAAAACTGGGCTCCCAGTGAAAGAAGGTGGCTACCCTACAGCTATTTACCCCACACCTATTGACATCCTTCTCAGTATTATCACTCTTGAGAGCAAGGTTGCCCTATGATAGGATTTTTTTCCCCCATAATTCATTTTGGGAAGAGTGCCCCAGCACTTTAAATTTGCCAGAGTCAAACAACTAAAACCTTTTCACCATGTATCATGCAGGTAAGTTACTAGAGAAATGCCTATCAATTTAAGAATGAAGTGTTAGATCTGACTTTTTGGGCTAAAGTCAAGGAAAATAGCTCAGATAAGAATACTGGACAAATATATGAGGAATGTTACGCAATAAACTCCCTCATGCTCTTAGGGTTAAAATGTGGGTAAAATAGTTAAGTGAAAAAGAAGGACTAGAAGAGATTAAATTCTATAGTTATGGGGCAATAAATTATACCTGGAAATCATCTCTCTGGATGTGGATTTAGAATTATATAATAAAATAAAGGGAAAGAAAGAGTCATCCTACCTGACAAGTAAAGGGTGTGATCATATATATGGCAAATGGAGTCACCACTGATGAATATATATTGACAGATCTATAAATGAAAAAAATAGGAAGAGTAGCTTTTTGCATCCTTGAGATTGGAATTAAGAAATCTAAAATAATATCTAATTTTGTAGCTATTATGACAGCTGAATTGGTGTGAATAATGTTAGCATTAAATTGGATAAGGGATGTACAGCCTTCCCCAGAAGCTAGTTTTTTGAATACATTATCAGATCTATTGGTAACTAACAGGGGTCACTCAGAAAGCAAGAGTGATCTAATAAGTGAAATATTGTTTCTGACAACAGTTATGCTCAAGTGTGAACAAAGTACTAGCATAGATCCCAGAATACGTTGGGATACCTGGCAATGAAATGGCAAATAAGGAAGCAAAAATGCATTAAAAATAGAGAAACTGATATAAAGATTCCTTTGAGTAAGCAGGAATTTAAAAGTTTCATTTTAAAAGGATTTTTCAAAGGAATAGCAATAATTGTGGATCAAGAAAGAAAAAAAAGACGATGATTCTATGAATTATTCCACAAAATAGAGGATAATGCACTAATCCGAAGTTGTGAAAGGATCATTAATATACTCATTTTGATTGCTAACTGATCATGTCAGCTTGAATAAAAATTTATATTTATTGAATTGACACAAAGATGAGATACATAACATGTGTAAGGTTAAAGAAACAGTTGATCACCTGAGATGGGAGTGCAAGGAGTGTTCCAGGAAAGAACGGCTCTTTATGAAGAGTTTAGACAATGTAAGGTGACAGAATATACTGTAAGGAGTTTAGTGAGAGTATTGAGAAAGTGCGATAATATTAAAAAAATGCTCTACTACATTTTTTATGACTATAGAGCAGGGTAAGAGAGTGGAGTGGCATGAATGAACAAGAATTTAGTAGGTGGCAGTTATAGACCCAGTAAATGAGTCTGCTTTGCCATAAAGCATATGAAGAATTAAAGCCCTAAAGAAAACATTTGGAATTGGTAGCTACTGTTGCTGCTTGTTTGGTCTTTCTTCTAACTGGTAAGATGTCATAGCTCCCCCACACGCTTGCCACTGTTTTCTTATTTATTGTTGGTTATTGCTGAGTTAATAATGCATTCTCATAAAATGAATTAATAATTCATTCTCATAATGACTGCAAATAACTTGCTGAAAAATTTAAGGAGAATTAAACTGTAACATGACAATACAATAAATTCTCTGAAGTAGAAAGAGCAGATGAATATCTATATTTTATAAATGCTGCAATAGTTTAAAAGTTAAACATTTACATCTGAATGGAGTTTGAAATTATTTTGTTTGTAGGGCATGTAGGCTTGTGAACTTGGCTACAAACCCTATTAAGAATCTTATGCTAATATCAGTGCATTATGTGTGAGTTTAGGAAAGGGAAGAGAGAGTTGTTAAGGGACTACAGATAGTGAGGCGAGCGTAACATGGATGAGTCCTTTTTCTAATGATACTCTGAGTTTAAAAACTAAGAGAAAAACATAAAGGTTGCAAGCAAAACACACAGTTGTAATGTTTAGAAACTTCTCTTTCATAATTGTGTAAATGTTTGGGGGAAAACTCTCTCTTTAACTTATCTGATTTTGTGTTCACATAGAAGAAAATTTTGTAGGTGTTCTTTAGTGAGACTTTTCAGAGAGTGGCAAACACACTAATGGTACTTTACAGAATGAATAACCAAAGGTCGTTAAAACAAAAGATAAATTGTCAATAAAGCTAATTGTCCAAAATTTTGAAGGTTATAAGTGTTCTTAAAATAGTTCTGCATAAATAAATCTCCTTTAATCAATTGGGTAGTAAAAGTTTAATCATGTTTTGTTAAATGCATTCTCTGGAGTGAAATCTAACAATTTGTTTAGCTACTTGTCAAAATCTAGGAGCATTTTCCCTGACATATATTTTATTTGGACATTTGTATCTCGAGCACCATCTTATTAAGACTGAATATTTAATATTCAGTAAGTTTGACATTGTAGGTAATTTAATTAGATGAAAATGTCTGATTACACAGTACATTTTAGTCAGTTACTGCAAAATGAAAAATTCACCACTTAGCAAAAAAAAACAAAGTTTTATGTAATTTAATGAGTTTAAAAGTGTAAATATGCAGTGAATGGTTGATATCTCTTGTGAATTGTTTTTATTGTACCATATAATTAAATGGAGAAAAGTCCCCACTGACTGCTGAACATTTTGTGTTCACATGCAGCCAACCAGACAGGAAGAGACACCCACGAGGTTTCTCATATTTAAACTTTCCCTCATGCCAGAGGTAGCAAGTGCAGCATGAGAAGACTGCCATGGAATGCCTTGAAAGGAATGTCGTACAAATGAAATTAACTCAGTTTTTTAGAAAAGGTCTGTTCATGTTAGGTAGAAGGATCCAAAACTTAATGCACAATTTAACTATCTTTGAGTTTCATTTTTTAATTTTATTTTAGTTGTATTTGAATGAAATTGTGTCAGCATTACAGAAGTTTTGCTTTCCTTGTTTAACTTTCTAAAATTCACTTCCATCTCTGGGCATTCTTGTAAATCAAAAGCCTAAAATTAAATAATGAAGAATAGTTTCAGTTGTTGACAGTGTAATATGGGTTCACAAGTTTGGGGCTGAGTAATTTAATTCTAGCATGATGTTGCAGCAAGCAAGAGACTCTATGATTTAGTCATATACCAATGCAGTTAAGTGGGATGCTCTCACCTCTCTGTTCCATGACGCCACCTCATGGAAGGTGGGAGGAGTCACATTGATCAGAGTGCTCCCAGTCAAACCCTTAGTGGATCCATAGGTGAAATCAGCAGTAAAGTTAATGCAGGCTAATTTTCACATGTTCCTCAGCTGTGTAAAAGTCAAATAAAGGGGAACTGATTTATGACGGAAGAATTATGTAGTGTCATTGGACCCATGGTGTCTGTATATTCTTCTACCCCTCAAAGCACGGTCTGCAGGACTAGCTTGGTTGTTTGGAGGTAGGGCTGGAGCAGGAGAGTAAACAATTGGGGCTCCAGAAAACTTCTGATCTCTAAGCCTCACCAAGCATGCCCAGCTGCATGGAGGAACTCAGTAATCAATAACTTTCAGTGTGCAATTTATAATGGCCAACATTAGTGAAGATTGGGGACTGTTGTAAATGTCACCAATTAACTACATAAAGGCTGAATCCTCAAGGGAGCAGATCAGAAAAAAATAAGTGCACAGGAGTATAAGTTATTACAAATTGACAGTATTTTCCTATAGGTCAGTGACACATGGGTGATCTTAGAAATTATGTAGCTGGAGGAATGAACACAGAATATAGATGAATAATTAGAATATATCCCCTCAGCTGAAACTTTTAAGATCAATAGTAATAGAAAAGTGGATGTTCAAATGAGATTAGTTTTAAGGTTGGTAGATGTTTAATTATGTAATCTGTATATCCTTTTTTAATATTCTGATCCTCAGTAGCATACTAAATGTGCAAATAGGGACCAAATACTTTCACCGACTATATATGTCATTTTGCACTAATATAGCACAATCCACCTGAAGAGCTCAGTGTTTTATGAGCACTGAAGAGGTAGGGACCACTGCTGGACAGGAGACAAACTGTGGCGTTTATTGCAGGATTGGCGCCTTAATTCTCACAGTGTAAAGATGTAAGGAAAAGTTATCCTTATTTTATACAAAGGGAAACTGAGGCGATGTAAAGACTTGCCAGAGGTCACACAGGAGTTCCACAGCAGAAAAGGATAAAAGTTAAACCTGCTCTCAGCCTACTACTTTAAACAATCTTTCTTCTCTTATGATTATAAACAGGGTGTCTAGCTAACAAGAGCCAAGATATTGCTTTCTACATTACAAAGGTAATTTAGAAAAATGCTGCTTTTATATAATATATTTATATTATGTCTGTACTGTGACATGAGAGAATTTTTTAGATCAGATAACATGATGTATTCATCCATAAGAACCAAATTCACTGACACTGTTATGTTTGACTGAATAGCAAGTGCTCTTTGAATTTCTTGTCCTCACATACTAGACAAAGTACGTCTGCTTAATTGTAACAGAATGCTCTGACTTTGGCCTCAGAAGTTGAGGGGGAAGAAAGGTCGTCCTTCGAATCTCAACCATCTTTATAATGAGCCTTAGCACCACTAATAAGACAGTGATTTTATTTATAAATCATGGTCTATTTTTCTTTTTACCTTCTTGACTTTTAACAAATTCTCCTTTAATTCTCTTTAAAGCACCAAAAAAAAAAAAAACCCAGAAGGCTATTTAAAACTCCAGTATTCAAGCTGAGTTAGAGGCTTACAGAAGCAGCCAGCAACTGAAGCTCTTTACCGGGAGGGATTAAATCAAGGATCAGCAA
This sequence comes from Mauremys mutica, assembly GCF_020497125.1. NCBI lineage: Eukaryota > Metazoa > Chordata > Testudines > Geoemydidae > Mauremys > Mauremys mutica. Next base: position 175,234,306 of record NC_059072.1, read on the forward strand.
CCTTTGCCTGTCAGGGAAATCCGCTGGTGGGCTGGGATGGTTTGTTTACCTACAGCGTCCGCAGATTCCGCTGATTGCAGCTACCACGGGCCGCGGTTCGCCGTTCCAGGCCAATGGGGGTGTGTGGGAAGCAGCGCGGGCCGAGGGATGTGCTGGCCACCATTTTCTGCAGCTCCCATTGGCCTGGAATGGCGAACCGCGGCCAGTGGGAGCTGCAATCGACCGAACTTGTGGACATTGCAGGTAAACAAACTGTCCTGGCCTGCCAGCGGTTTTCCCTGATGGGCCATGTGCCAAATGTTGCCGATCCCTGGGTTAAATTATAGAAGTATTTTCCTGTACCACAGCAATTCTTTGCATTCTAGGCTAGTGGACAAAATCACAGGGAGAGGTGGCAACACAAAATGGAAAAATAATGGGTTGGTCAGCATAGAAAACATTTGCAAATGCTTCTATTACTTTAAATCCTAGAGTAACTCCATGGATGGCACAATTTTTCCAGAATTACACAGGTGTAAATTAGAGTAAAAATTGGTCATCTGAACTACAGTCTTCTCCCACACATGTTTAAATCAGCAGTCCATTAAGGTAAATGATTTTACACCGGTGTAAAGGTGGTGTGAGGAAAAAATTCTGCCCATTGTCTTTATCAGAAATTCTCTTAAATTGAACTCGGTAAGCTGTAATCACCCATTGGCTTTATGGATAACCTGGAAAAGAAAAATAGCTTCCTGCCAACTCTAGCTTATCCTCTCCTGCTCCTTAGAAAGTTCCACACATCCTCATGTAACCTGCATGCCAATTGCTTCATATTCTCCATATGCATCTCAACAATATGAGCAACAAATAGTCCTTGTGGAGGACTGGCCTGTGAGAGTGAGGGATCGTCATTCAGGATAGGTTGTAGATCCTTGATGATGCGCTGGAGAGGTTTTAGTTGAGGGCTGTAGGTGATGGCTAGTGGCGTTCTGTTACTTTCTTTGTGGGGGCTGTCTTGTAGTAGGTGACTTCTGGGTACTCTTCTGGCTCTGTCAATCAGTTTCTTCACTTCACCAGGTGGCAGGGCCACCCAGAGGATTCAGGGGGCCTGGGGCAAAGCAATTTTGGGGGCCCCTTCCATAAAAAAAATTGCAATACTATACAATACTATAGTCTTGTGGGGGCCCCTATGGGGCCTGGGGCAAATTGCCCCACTTGCTCCCCCCCCCATGGGTGGTCCTGGGAAAAATAAACCTTCCGCATCTCGGCACAAACCCAGTTTTGAGAAAACTTCTTTACAAGGTATCACTGGTTCTCAGCATCAGCTAGTGCTAAAAGGCACTAAAGCTCATTAAAAGGGTTGGACAAATATTTTCCATCAAAACTTTTTTTGGATCGAAAACTAGGGGTTTTTAAAAAGCAGAAAGAAATCATGGAGAATGTCTGCTTTCCTTCAAAATTTGTTGTAGTTTTTTTAAATTGAAAAGCTGAAATTAGTCTGCCAAAACCTGAATATGGTTTGGGGTTTCAGAAGTGTGTGGCCAAATATTTGCTGTTTGCTGTGTTAGATTGTTTAAAGAAACAATAAAAAATTCTGCTTAAAAAACAATCCAAAACTTTTGAACCACCTCAGCGTGTGATCAAATGCCTGAGCCCATCCAGGCAGAGATTTTTCTAGGTTTCTGATACTCTGCTGGCTTCCTTGACTCATATCTGTCTCCATAACTTTGGGTTCATTTAGCTTAGAACATAAGAACGGCCGTACTGGGTCAAACCAAAGGTCCATCCAGCCCAATATCCTGTCTACCGACAATGGCCAATGCCAAGTGCCCCAGAGGGAGTGAACCTAACAGGCAATGATCAAGTGATCTCCTTCCTGCCATCCATCTCCACCCTCTGACAAACAGAGGCTAGGGACACTATTCCTTACCCATCCTGGCTAATAGCCATTAATGGACTTAACCTCCATGCATTTATCTGTTTCCTAGAGACTGGCTCCATGGGGTCCCTCACAAACTGGAGATGGTTACTGTGGGTTTGTCTTTAGTATAGCTTATGTACATACTCCACAAACTGAGCATCTGAGCTTGTTCCAAAATCTGGGATGAGCCTATGTTGTGAAAACTGCAATGCTCAAAATAGCACATGCATGTAAATGGACACAGGGTGCTAAAATTAAATTAACTCAGGGGTTCTCAAACTGGAGGTCATGAGCTGTCAGTCTCCACCTCAAACCCTGCTTTGCCTCCAGCATTTATAATAGTGTTAAATATATAAAAAAGTGTTTTCAATTTATAAGTGGGGGTGGGTCACACTCAGAGGTTTGCTATGTGAAAGGAGTCACCAGTACAAAAGTTTGAGAACCACTGAATTAACCCCTTGGAAGCCTCAGGGAATGCAGGGGAGGGGGGTCTCCCTTGGTAGGGTTGGGAAGGATATTGCTCTTCTCATGTGATCTCTCCCCCAGTGGCTAATTTTAAATGAAGCTACTCTCCCCTGACATGAATCTCCCTATGGCACTGAAATTAAATATAGACTATAATTCGGCATTTGAGAAGTGAAAGGGATGGTAGCCCTAATGGAAAAGCTAACAGCTTGGCTCTTCTGCAAGCCTCAAACTGCTGAATGAGCTTTAGGGTAGGGAAGGCTGTGCCTCCCAAACAGCCTGGCTCTGCCCCCTATCCGACCTCCACCCACTTCCTGCCCCCCGACTGCCCGCCCCCCCTCAGAATCCCCAACCCATCCTGCTCCTTGTCCCCTCACCGTCCCCCAGAGACACCACCACCACCATCACCCCGGGACCACCCCCCTGCTCCCTGTCCCCTGACTGCCCCGACCCCTATCCACACCCCTGCTGAGTCCTGACAGACCCCCGGAATGCCCACAATCCAACCACCCCATTCCCTGTCCCCTGACCATCCCCCCCAACCTCTGCCCCCTCCCTGGGACTCCCTGCCCCTTAGCCAACAGCCCCGGCCCCTTACCCCCAGCTTCCCCCCTCACCCGGAGCCTCAGCGCATCCAGGACCTTCCCTGGACAGAAGCAGCGTGTCTCCGGCGGGGCCTGAGCTCCGCCCCACTCAGAGTCACATGGTAAGGGGCGGGGCTGTGAGCTCCAGCGGGGCCTGAGCTTCCTCCACTCGGCGTAGAGCTCACAGCCCCGCCCCCTTACCATGCGGCTCTGAGCGGGGCAGAGCTCAGGGGCCCTGCCGGAGCCACACTGAAGTTGTCTGGGACGCTGCTGGACGCACTGAGGCTCCGGGAGGAGCGGAGGCGGGTTGGGCCAGCGAGGGAGCCTCAGACGTTCTCGTGGGGGCCCGTGCTGAGCCCGGGGCCTGGGGCAAATTGCCCCACTTGCCCCCCCCCGGGTGGCCCTGCCAGGTGGGTATTGTAGTTTCAAGAATACTTGATAGAGATCCTGTAGGTGTTTGCCTCTGTCTGAGGGAATGGAGCAAATGCAGTTGTATCTTCTTTTGTGGGCTAGAATTTTTATCTAGCCCACAAAAGCTTGGCTGTAGACAATGGATCGTGTGATGTGGTCTGAATGAAAGCTGGAGGCATGTAGGTAAGTATAGCAGTCAGTAGGTTTCTGGTATAGGGTGGTATTTATGTGACCATCACTTAGCACTAAGAGTCTAGGAAGTGGACCTCTTGTGTGGACTGGTCCAGGCTGAGGTTGATGGTGAGGTGGAAATCATTGTAATCTTGGTGGAATTCCTCAAGGGCCTCCTTCCCATGGGTCCAGATGATGAAGATGTCATCAGTGTAGCGCAAGTAGAGTAGGCGTGTAAGGGGACAAGAGCTGAGGAAGCATTGCTCTAAGTCAGCCATAAAAATGTTGGCATAATGTGGAGCCGTGGGGGTACCCATAGCAGTACCACTGACTTGAAGGTATACATTGTCTCCATATCTGAAATAGTTGTGGATGAGTACAAAGTCACAAAGTTCAGCCACCAGGTTTGCCGTGATGGTATTGGGGACGCTATTCCTGATGGCTTGTGGTCCATCTTTGTGTGTAATATTTGTGTAGAGAGCTTCTACATCCATAGTGGCTAGGATGGTGTTTTCTGGAAGATCACCAAAGGATTGTAGCCATTCTAGCCACTATGGATGTGGCCTACAAGCACCTACAGGATCTCTAATAAAGACAATCCCTCACTCTCACAGACCTTGGGGGACAGGCCAGTCCTCACTTACAGACAGCCCCCCAACCTGAAGCAAATACTCACCAGCAACTACATACCACACAACAAAAACACCAACCCAAGAACCAAACCCTGCAACAAAACCTCGTACCACCTCTGTTCACATATCTATTCAAGGGACACCATAGGACCTAACCACATCAACCACACCATCAGGGGCTCGTTCACCTGCACATCTACCAATGTCATATATGCCATCATGTGCCAGCAATGCCCAATGCCATGTACATTGGCCAAATGGAGAGTCTCTATGCAAAATAATAAATGGACACAAATCTGACATCAGGAATCATAACATTCAAAAACCAGTAGGAGAACACTTCAACCTCTCTCAAAAACAGACCTAAAAGTGGCAATTCTTCAACCAAAAAACTTCAAAAACAGACTCCAACTTGAAACTGCAGAACTGGAATTCATTTGCAAACTGGACACTATCAAATTAGGCCTGAATAAAGACTGGGAGAGGTTGGGTCATTACAAAACCTAAACCTAATTTCCCCCAAACTAATTTCCCCCTACTGTTACTCGCATCTTCTTGTCAACTGTCTGAAATGGGCCACTCTCATTATCACTTTAAAAGTTATTTTTCCTCCCTTGGTATCCTGCTGTTAATTGAATTGTCTCGTTAGACTGACCTCACATTTGGTAAGGCAACTCCCAACCTTTCATATATTTATACCTGCTCCTGTATTTTCCACTCCATGAATCTGATGAAGTGGGTTCTAGCCCACAAAAGTTCATGCCCAAATAAATTTTTTAGTCTGTAAGGTGCCACAAGGACTCCTTGTTGTTTTTGATAACACAGACTAACACGGCTTCCACTCTGCAACCTGTCCACAACATGAGTTCTGTCTCCAGGTGAAAATTGTCACCTGGCTTCAAATCTCCCAATGAGATATGCCTGCAGTTGTATTTAGTTAGATGGAATACATGGGCCCAAGGAGTCAACAGTGTTAACATGACCCTGTAGCTGTCCACCATTACACAGTTTTGAACAAGGTTCAGAGTTTGACATACAGAGGACTCAACCTGCTCAGTACCACAGCAAACACACTAGGAAATTCATGCCAAAGGTTAGAAAGGTTATCACTTGAAACACACAAAAGGAAAGGAATCACAATAAAGCAAAAGACAATGAAGTGGAATTGAGTGATTATGCAAAACAAAGTTAATCAAAACCTCTCAAAGTGTCTATTTTAGAGAGAGAGGGAATACTGGTTAGAGTCTCACTGCAGTTTGCCAAGGGGTACATCAGAAGGCAGCCTGAGGATGTCTTGCTCAATTTCTGTGGGAAGGGAAGCTTTTAAAGTCCCTTTAAGGCACTCCACAGCTTCACCCAGCATACATGGGCTGCAGCAGGTGTGAGTATCTCTCCTGGAAAGTTCACTGGTCCAAGACTGCTTCTGATTGCCATTTCAAGGCTTGAAGACCCTATTGTGAAGACAGGAACAGGGATTTAGTGGGTTTGTATGCAAGTCTGATATCTAATATGTAAAGATTTTTTTTAAATTAATCCCCCTTCCAAGACACCAAACTATACATTGCACATCTACATATGGTGTTGGGAACGGGTAATGAGTGAAATGTGCAGGAAGGAAAGTTCCAGGGTAGTCTGATGTACTGCCTTGGAGAAAGTAGCTTGATTAAGTGGGTGCTAGAAGGATGGCATAGCTACAGTGGCAGCATTAAGATGATGGTGTGAGATCTGTGGTGTACTGTGGTAGTGGTATGGTATTGGCCCGTGGGTTGAAAAACAAAGGATATGTATCTTTAAATGGCTTAACTTTTCATTCCTTTATCTTTGAGGTTTTGGTAGATCATGTGTAGCAATCTTAACTGTTTCACAAGGAAGGTTTTTTTGGGTGGGGGACAGGTAGTTTTATATAGTATTATAGCAGTAAGCATTGCATTGTAGTTTAATGTGCATGATATTTTGTAATATTATTTTAATTCCAGCAAAAAAAAATTATCTTGACCCTTTACCCCTTTGTTAATTCTCTCTTTTTTGCTATGCCTGGGTAGGTATCTTTATTTTTATTTATCATGTTATAGCTGCATTTCTTATGTAATGTTTTGTTGTATTTTTAATAATTGGACATATTTTTATCCTCTTATACTGTTCCTCTGTAAATGTTTTACTAGGTGGTGATTATGAATTAGCTTTAGTGCAAGTCACCGCCTTTACGAAACCCAAACTTAAAAAAAACCAAAAAAACAATACCATTGTTTGAATAAAAAGAAATTTCACTAATATGAGGAGCCTCAGCAGCAATAAGTTCTGTTCAGAAACATTCATTCTGACTAGTACAGTGACAAGTGTTAAGAAAACAAGATTATGTAGATGGAAATTCAGTATTTTGGAGGAGTCTAGAGATTGGGTTTAGACCTTATCTGTTCCTGTATTGATTACAACTTTGCAATACATAGAGCAAGGAGGCATGTGCTGACAATACCTCCTGTGCATTCTTTTTGCCTAGCACCAAAATTTCCCAGATTAAAAATCTATGGCTCATTAAACAGGAAGGGAGGAGTATATTGCCTTAGAAATATTGCAATCTGTCAGGATTGCCTTGTCCTAGAGTGGAGGTTTATCTGTAAAACCTGCACACAATTACTTTTTAATGATTTTTATCCTGGCTCATTAGGAGAGCAGCCACCACTGAGACTTTTAAGAGTAATCATGCAGATGTACCAATGATATAGCTACAGTGCATCTTGGAAAAGCATCTCACAATTTACTGATCTGGGTTGAAAATCCAGAAATTGAAAATGAGATTTATTTATTTTTTAAATCCTATGTAAACTTGCATGGCATGTCCATGATATGATATATCACATAAGTAGTAACATTTTTTTGTTAATAACAGCATTTTCTTTAAATATGGTTATTTATAAATGTATTGAATCGATCTGTTGAACAACCTAGGAATTATGTACTAAAATTCTGAATTGTTCATTTAATTGTGAGCCTGTGCTTGCTATAACAAGGGTTGTTTTTTAAAATTCTTTTTGTCATAATAGAGTGCAATAGTATTTTCTTCTAATTTATAACTCAGCCTATTTGGAACATAAGTGAAATTCTTAAGCTTATTCTCAGCCCCTGAGTATGGAATGGCATGCAGCTGTGCTGTCCTAAGAGAACTGGGAAGTTTCCACTCCCCTCTTGTCCTGGTGAAGTGGGAAGACACTAAGGGCATGTCTACACTTACCGGGGCGGCGATCGATGCACTGGGGGTCAATTTTGTGGGTCTAGTAAAGACCCACTCAATCGACCGCAGATCGCTCTTCCATCGACTCCGGGACTCCACGAGAACGAGAAGCATAAGGTAAGTCAACGGGAGAGTGTCTCCCATCGACCCAGCGTGGTGTAGACACTGTGGTAAGTCAACCTAAGCAACGTTGACTCCAGCTACATTATTCACGTAGCTGGAGTTGTGTCGCTTAGGTCAACTTATCCCTGTAGTGTAGACAAGGCCTAAGATGGTAACTCCAAAAAGTGGTGAACTGAGTTAAGCTTATTCTCCACCACATCTGGCCAGGTTTGCTAGCTGGCACTTAGGAAGGATGGAACCATGGCTCTGGTCTCTCTTCACTTGCTGATAGCAGGCATGGAATCTTCCTCTCCCTGAATCCCAGCTATAATGACCATAACATAACCATGCAAGCTTATTCCCATGTACAACTGCATTTCAACTGGTCAAAATCTAGCCTTCTATAGGAAATATATATAGGAAATATCCTGTTCATGGAGTGAATGAACACAACATATGCTTGAAAACACTACAGGGATCTTAAAATAGGAACCAATCAGCTTTGGGAGACCATGATGGAGGAAAGCCAATACACGGTACTGCTGACCCCATGCATTCAATCTTGAGTCTGGCTCCAGCAATTCATGAGAGTGGCTTAAGTCATGAGATTTTGTAGAAAAAAATCTCAAACTTTGTTTTCTTTCTTACTTGTTTTTGTGTTGGAGCCTTTAGAGTTCAGTTTTCAAGTTTTTTTCTTTGTAACCAGTACTATTTAAAAATGCATGCTTAAACACTTCTCTGTGGAATCTGGGGCTTCAAGAAAACCACAAAGTATCAATAGACATAATAAAAATTCAGGAGTTAAAATATTATTGGTGGGAAGGTTGACTGACACTTCCCATTAAGACAGTATTTTCATTTACTTGTAACTTTTCCAAACTTTACCCATTTGGGCTAAAGTTTTCAATGCTGGCTGTCTGCTTCAGGATGAATTGGTCTGGAAAATTTAGCCAAAACAGTTTAGCCACTTCTGAGAACAAGTGTAGGGGGAAAATACATTGTTTTTCCAATGTTAGAAAAAAATCAAATCAAACTTTTCTGTGGGAAGCTTTAGTGTCCCCTTGCTTTGGAGCAGGGATTTGAAATTTGATGGGAGGATGGTCTTTGTGTCAGGGTTATGTGTTTTTCTATCCCTGTGAAAATCTGTCCAAATTTGGTAATCCGATAAGCCTTTTAAAATAGCAGTTTGCACATGCCCAGTAGAGAGTTGTTAGAACTTGGCAGCTAAAATTCCCTCAAAATTCCACCTTCACTGAGCATGGTCAAGTCTCTCACAGCTCCTAATATTGATTCTACTGTATGTGCACCATCCCCAGAGAGCAACTGAGCATGCCCCTCCCAACCCAGGGCTACAGCGTCAAAGCCACACATTCCACACAATAGCTGTTCCAGGCTATGCACTGGCACTGAGAACAGAGAGCCTGTACAACCTTAATTCTACCCCCTTCTGCATATGCATTATCATACATTCTAATTATGCGATCCCACACTATTTTTCCACAGGTGCCATGCATCATTCAATGTACAGGGTGGACCTGCACTGGGGATGAATTAGGGCTGCGTAGTAAAGGAGACTATTGTGCGTAAGACCTTTGTTGCAGAAGTTGGAAGGTGTGAAGTGAATGAGGCAGACTACTGCACAACCAGAGAGGACATTCTAATGACTAAAGCAGCCGAATGGTGCCCTGGAGAATTGGAGTCTATTCTTGTCTCTGCCACAGAGTTCCTGTGTGACACTGGGCAAGTCACTTAAACTCTGTTTTTCACAGGTGATCACTAATTGAATTTTCCTCATTTTATGGGTGCCTTATTGGAGACCCTTCGGTCTGATTTGCAGAAGTGTTGAGCACCCAAAACAGCAACTGAAGTCAATGGGAAAACTGCTTTAAATATACAAAGTGCTACATGATGCTAAGTACTGTGAAAAATATGGCCCTAGGTGACTCACACTGGGCACCAAAAAATAGTATATACTTTTAACCTTAGTCTCTGTGTCTCAGTTCCCCCGTCCATAAAATGGGGCTAATAACCAGTCATCTCACAGGGGTGTTGTTAACAGGAGTTCATGTTTGTGAAGCACTCGGGTGCTACAGTGATGAGTGCCATTGTGGAAGCACACTCTCACCCTTACAGTGCCTCATTGCATCTGTGCAGGATGTTGCTAAAACCTTCAGCTTCAGCACCTCCTGCTGTTCACTTGCCTCTGGCACCAGGTGTTCTGTTTCTCCACCCTCCAGCCATGTCATCTAAGTTCAGACCCCTTCTGGGGTATCAAGTCCAAACAAAACTGAAGAGTTCTGCTTTATGACGTACTGAAATTTTCTCTACTTACAAACCATACCTCAGAATTTCCATTACAGAAGCCCTCCTGGACTCTGTGTATGCTCACCGTGGGTTTCTCTCAGCCAGAGAGATCTGGCTCCTACGCCACCTTTCCCTCAACTGAGGGACTTCAATCTATTTAGTATGGCTTAGTTCCACCCTCTCTGACAGGAGCTAATTAGCTACTCACCTCCCCAGGTGCAAAGCACGAGTAACTGTGTGCATTCACTAGCCTTTCAGGTGATGGGTGGTTAGGTCCCATCACAGCCATAAAAAAGTTTTGAGGAAATTAATAATTCCATCTTCAGAGCAAAGATTGAATAATGAGCAATAAATAAGGCCTATGACTGCACATTGAACAAAGAGAGGAAAACAAAATATTGAATAGCTGCTCATTAAGTGAGCAGCATACATTCTGTGCACTAAATGAGGCAGGTGTGCCTTGGGAAACAAATATGATGTGCTCATGTATTTAGACTGTACCATAGCATATATTCACAAGACTGTATTAAGATTGCACTGGCAAGCTTAACTCTTACATTTCTTTACTTGATTGCTTCACTTTGCAACCTTAATAGTGTTCTTTTAATATACTTTTCTGTGTGTAATATGAATGTTTAAACAAAGATTCTAGTTAAATTCTGCTTAAGTCTTGCTTACTTGGTTCAAAATACAAGTAAGTTACAATCTTGTTCCCCAGGGACTCTAAAACAGTAGAACATAATGCTATGAGCAAATCAATGTAATTATACTTATACCTATTCTTTTGGTTACTCATGTATACTAAACAACAAGGTGAAGGGTTGTGAAGTTTGAAACCAAATTCTATAGTCACTGCAGAATACAAATATTTATAAATGAACAATACTTTTTCTGTACACTACCTGGTGTACAGATGTTCCCATAAGCAGAGCAACGTCTTAAATTCTAGCTTTAAAGGGGATGATTGGAAAAATATAGATTTTCTCATAGATGAAAAAGTAAATTTTCTCCTGCTCTGATTAGGAAACTAGATAAAGGCATGGAAGGAAATTGTTCTCTACAACAGCTCATTTGCTTTATTGATGAAGGAATAGACTTGGAGTAAATTCTGGAATCAATTGCTCACTGGAGAGGACAGTCAAGTGAACAACTAGAACTGAATAGACTAGAGCTGAGTAAATCTTCCTTACTGCATTTCACACAGCCTTCTGTGAACATTCCTGTTTGTGTTGTGGGTAAGCATAGAAAACTGTAAGGGTGAAATTCACCTACATGCAGAAAGCCAGCATGAGTCCTATGGACCACTTAAGTGTCTGCTTAATTAATCCTTAATGACTTAATTGGTAGTAGATGGCCTTTTTTGTAGAGTTAAATTCACACCTAATTCATCCAAATTCAAACTCTACCCAGTGTAAATTCATACCATTGGACAGCTTTCCATCCCTATGGCATCATTCCTGATACCCGTGGTGATAAGAAGGGCAAAGCTACCAAAGAGCAGCAGCAGTATGTTATTGGTTGTGCTGCTATTTCTTCAGGTCTGCTATCAGTAATGCAAGTACTTCCCCTGACATGGTTTGCCAGATTTGGACCCCATCCACCTAGCCTGTATGATTGATGGACATCAAATTGGTTCATAATTCTGAAGCCCAATCCCTTGATTTATTTTACAAGCTCCGAATATGGTTCATCTGCAGACAGACTCAGCCACAATGACTGCTTTTTGTAATGCTTTCTTAATTGACCAGCAGAGTGCAGGTGCTGCTGATAGAGGTGGGATTTGGCTATGCTTTGCCTTCCAATGCAGTCTAGGAAACTAATGAAGTCAGTTGCCTACAGGGAGACCAGGACCAGAATCATCACCACTCTGTGTAGTCATTCTGCTGCCAATCTCAACATGTAGTGCAACAAAAATACTTTGTATGCGGTCCAGTAAGAAAAAGGATATTAAATTAGGATATACTGGCCTATGGTTACTATGCAATCAGATGCCAGCCTGTTTTTACCTCCTGCAAATGAAAATGTTGTTAGTTGCAGCAACAGAAACATCTGCTTCTTTGACTGGCTGGCTCTGTTTGTAGATAAGTTTAATCAATTAAAGAAATTCATGGGCAGCATCTCTTAGACATCTGCAACTGGAATTATCATGTTGGAAGGTGGCAAGTGCTGAGCAATGCATGCAACTCTCTTGCACTCCTGTCCTGCTAGTGACCCTTTTGTATGCTAGTGCAGAGAGACAGGTTTGAGCAAGTATATCTGCCATTCAGGTTCAACAGTTGATAATGAACTATATGGAATGTTGTGGAATACTACTTTTTAGACTGGGTAGTAATATAAAAGAGGTCAAGTGTAAAAGTATAATTAGGCAGGCCAAAAAAAGAATTTGAAGAGCAAACAAACATTTGGACAAGGGTCATCCAGGGGATATAGTGTACTTGGACTTTCAGAAAGTCTTTGACAAGGTCCCTCACCAAAGATTCTTAAACAAACTAAGCAGTCATGAGGTAAGAAGGACGGTCCTCTCATAGATCAGTAACTCGTTAAAAGACAGGAAACAAAAGGCAAGAATACAGGGTCAGTTTTCACAATAGAGAGAGGTAAACAGTAGGACCCCCCAGGTCTTAACTAGGACCAGTATTGTTCAACATATTCATACATGATATGGAAAAAGGGTAAACAGTGAGGTGGCAAAGTTTGCAGATGATATAAAATTACTCAAGAGAGTTAAGTCCAAAGCAGACTGCGAAGAGTTACAAAGGGATCTCACAAAACTGGGTGATTGGGCAACAAAATACATCAGAAGCAGGAAGCCTGCTAAACAACCAGTGGGGCCCCTGGACAATCGAGATACAAAAGGAGCGCTTAAAGATGATAAAGTCATTGCGGAGAAACTAAATTCTTTGCTTCAGTCTTCACGGCTGAGGATATTAAGGAGATTCCCAAACCTGAGCCATCCTTTGTAGGTGACAAATCTGAGGAATTTGTCACAGATTGAAGTGTCATTAGAGGGAGGTTTTGGAATTAATTGATAAACTTAACAGTAACAAGTCACCGGGACCAGATGGCATTCACCCAAGAGTTCTGAAAGAACTCAAATGTGAAATTGCGGAACTATTAACTATGGTTTGTAACCTGTCCTTTAAATCGGCTTCTGTACCCAATGACTGGAAGATAGCTAATGTAACACCAATATTTAAAAAGGGCTCTAGAGGTGATCCCGGCAATTACAGACCGGTAAGTCTAATGTCAGTACCAGGCAAATTAGTTGAAACAATAGTAAAGAATAAAATTGTCAGACACATAGAAGAACATAAATTGTTGGGCAAAAGTCAACATGGTTTCTGTAAAGAGAAATCATGTCTTACTAATCTATTAGAGGTCTTTGAAGGGGTCAACAAACGTGAACAAGGGGGATTTGGTGGACATAGTGTACTTAGATTTCCAGAAAGAGTTTGACAATATCCCTCACCAAAGGCTCTTATGTAAATTAAGTTGTCATGGGTTAAGAGGGAAGATCCTTCCTTTCATGGACTGAAAACTGGTTAAAAGACAGGGAACAAAGGGTAGGAATAAATGGTAAATTTTCAGAAATGGAGAGGGGTAACTAGTGGTGTTCCCCAAGGGTCAGTCCTGGGACCAATCCTATTCAACTTATTCATGAATGATCTGGAGAAAGGGGTAAACAGTGAGGTGGCAAAGTTTGCAGATGATACTAAACTGTTCAAGATAGTTAAGACCAAAGCAGACTGTGAAGAACTTTAAAAAGATCTCACAAAAGTAAGTGATGGCAAATGAAATGTAATGTGGATAAATGTAAGGTAATGCACATTGGAAAAAATAACCCCAACTATACATAAAATATGATGGGGGCTAATTTAGCTACAACTAATCAGGAAAGAGATCTTGGAGTCATCATGGATAGTTCTCTGAAAACATTCACGCACTGTGCAGCGGCAGTCAAAAAAGCAAACAGGATGTTAGGAATCATTAAAAAAGGGATAGAGAATAAGATGGAGAATATCTTATTGCTTTATATAAATCCATGGTATGCCCACATCTTGAATACTACATACAGATGTGGTCTCATCATCTCAAAAAAGATATACTGACATTAGAAAAAGTTCAGAAAAGGGCAACTAAAATGAGGAGAGAATAAAGAGGCTAGGACTTTTCAGCTTGGAAAAGAGGAGACTAAGGGGGGATATAATAGAGGTATATAAAATCATGAGTGGTGTGGAGAAAGTGAATAAGGAAAAGTTATTTACTTGTTGCCATGATATAAGTACTAGGGGCCACCAAATGAAATTAATGGGCAGCAGGTTTAAAACAAATAAAAGGAAGTTGTTCTTCACACAGCGCACAGTCAACCTGTGGAACTCCTTTCCTGAGGAGGTGGTTAAGGCTAGGACTATAACAGGGTTTAAAAGAGAACTAAATAAATTCATGGAGGTTAAGTCAATTAATGGCTATTAGCCAGGATGGGTAGGGAATGGTGTCCCTAGCCTCTGTTTGTCAGAGGGTGGAGATGGATGGCAGGAGAGATCACTTGATCATTACCTGTTAGGTTCACTCCCCCTGGGACACCTGGCATTGGTCACTGTTGGTAGACAGGATACTGGGCTGGATGGACCCTTGGTCTGATCCAGTATGGCCATTCTTATGTTCTTATGTTAAAATAGCAGATGAAATTCAATGTTGCTAAATGCAAAGTAATGCATATTGGAAAACAGAATCTCAGCTATACATACAAAATGATCAGATCTAAATTAGCTGATACCACTCAAGAAAGAGATCTTGGAGTCATTGTGGATAGTGCTCTGAAAACACCCACTTAATATGCAGCATCATCTAAAAAATGCTAACAAAATGTTAGGGAAGAGATAGATAAGAAGATAATAAATATTACAATGCCACTATATAAATCCATGGTATGCCCACACCTTGAATATAGCTTGCAGTTCTGGTCACAACAATTGCAAAAATGATATATTAGAAATGAAAAAGTTACAGAGAAGGGCAACAAAAATAATCAAGGGTATGGAACAGCTTCCATATGAGGAGAGATTAATAAGACTGGGACTGTTCCACTTGGAACAGAGACATCTAAAGGGGGATATGATAGAGGTCTGTAAAATCACAAATGATATGGAGAAAGTGAATAAAGAATTATTTACCCCTTCACATAACACAAGAACCAGGGGTCACCCAATGAATTAATAGTCAGCAAGTTTAAAGCAAACAAAAGGAAGTACTTCTTCACACAATGCTCAGTCAACCTGTGGAATTCATTGCTAGGTGATGCTGTGAAAGTGAAAACTACAACTGTATTAAAAAAAGAATTAGATGAGGATAGGTCCATCAATGGCTATTAGCCAAGGAGGTCAGGGATGCAACCCCATTTTCTCAAAATGCCTGAAACTCTAAACAAACTCTTTCTTTTTGACATTACCAGTTGAAACAATTTGATGAACTCAACACAAATTTACAAATAATGGCATGGATATTGTTGCAAAGTAGATTATACGAAGGAAAATCCTACTCTGTCTACTGCAAAACATTCATTTTACATTTTAAAAACGATGGCTTAATAAATAAAAAACAGCATAAAAGGAAGGCTCTTTCAAGAATGAGTCCCATATGTAGAGAACTGATGCATCTTGTTGGTATTCACTCCATGTACACCAGAAAAATATGTGATGCCTGATGCTTGTGTCACACCTATTTTACCCCACTGTGACATCATTGATGTTCCACAGTTATCCCTGAGGTACACCATTTTAAGTAAGAGGCGAACAGGTCACATGGAGTCATATGTCAAATGGAAGAATTAATGATTGAAATCAACATACGTTTGTGAATATTGAAAAAGCAGATTGCACAGAAATTTATAATCCAAACAAACTAGTAAAATAATTTTCTTTAATAGTTTCTGCATAATTTTGTCTGTAAATAGTGTACGTAGTCACAAATAAATAGGCCCACTATTTGACCGGCTTCAAACATGTTTAAATTATGTGTTAAATAGGTTATGGATTTGTTAGAGAATAACTTATTCACAATTTTTCTACAGTTAGACTAGCTCTAATTCTAAACGTGTTACAGTTATTTAACAGTATGCTTCTGACAGTAATAATCCATGTTTGGTTTAACCTTTCCATTGCTGTAACAGTCCTTTGTTTTATTTCCCCAGTGTTGAGTAGTTATGCTGTTCCTTGAACCAAATCTAGATTGCCTTACTCCCACAAATTAGTCCCATACACTTCACTACAATACACTGAATGAAGGAACATTTACTCCTGTTTAACCTGAAATGTCACTCAAATTTTTTGTCTGCTATTAAGTCATAGGATAAAAGTTGCAAAAGTATGAACATATTAAAATATACTATTTTTCAACATGTATATGTTTTGTTTCGGTTTTTATTGAAAAGATTAGTCAAATTACCTCATTTTAGAAAATGGCTTTTTTTTATTAGCCAATGCAAATTATATTTATTTTCAGAAGAGATTTAACAATTGCAGTCAGTCATCAGTATCTAAACAAAGTGAGCTATTAAAAAGAAATTGCTATAAAGCATAATCAAAATCTGTTAAATATCCTCACTACTTACATAAAACATACAAAGTTTGGAGTGACAAAAATTACAAATGTCTGAATATGACAACTTTTAATAAACTTTAAAAAAAAATTACAGAATTTTCTGTGGCTGGGGTGGGTTTTTTTTATTTTGTTTTGTTTTGTTTTTTGTTTTGTTTTTGTTTAGTTTTTGCTAGTCTAATGTCTTTCCCTTTCTGTTTCTGGAATACCTAATTAAAGTTTATTTTGTATTTTCTTACCAGTTTTTTGGTGGAGCTCATATAACCAATAATATCAAACTTCAATATATTTGATTACTTATACTAGATTGCATGAAATTTGACAGGATATTGTAATTTACAATTTAATAGTAAATAAATTATTCAAGGCACAATGTTCAACTGATTTAAATAATTTACAGTCTGAAAATGGTGCAATAGGCAAGCTCTTAATGGAAAACATAAAATATTGCAGCATATCTTGAATTCTTAATCATTGTGTACTTAACAAAGCAAAATCCACTATTAAGCTCTGTTTGTACATGTAATCAAGTACTTTTTGTTTTTGTTTTATAAGCGATAGTGTAGCATGATGTACTTAATGATAGTTCATATCTTAGGAGAGTGCTATTTCAGACACGTAGGATCCATTTTCATTAACATAGATTGAAACTACAACCTTCTTTAAGTGAATTTTAAAAGCAATCAGACACTGAGGACATGCCTCTGTATCCATGCCTTACTTTTAAGCATTGTTGTGTTTTCTGCATAATTCCATACTGGGGTTATTAATTTGTTTAATTTGCCCTCAGAAGTTTGTCTCTATAAGTTAGGTAAATGCTAAATATTTTTTGAAGGAAACCTTTCAGTGTGTAAATGTTGAGTGCTGTGGTTGTCAAGGCTAGGGGGAGCCCTAGTTTTTCTATACAATCTGTACTCAGCTCAACAATCTGAAAAGCTCACAAGACTATATACATTGTGTCATGTGGTTTTAAAGTTTTAAATTTAAAATAAAGTTGCTTCCAAATAAATATAATTGTACATTTACATTTGAAAGGTATCATATACAATACATATGTTTTCATGCACAAAGGGCAAAAATATGTATTTAATGTTAAATTATTTACTTTTGATTAAGGAAACCCAAAGAAAAATAAATAAATCACATAAGAACCTAATGTATGTTTCTTCTGTAACAGGCTGCAGCACCTCTGAAAAGAGAAATAGCTGCTGTTTCTGCCCTCAGGCACAATTCTTTGAAATGTAAAGATGAAAAACAAACAAACAAAATCACAAGTATTGCAGTTTCACACTATCATTATTTATTTCTATTACCATAGCTCCCAGGAGCCCTACTCATGGATCAGGACTCCATTGTGCAAGGTACTGTACAAACACAGAACAAAAAGACCGACCCTCCCCAAAGTGTTTACAATCTAACCTGAAAAAAATTACTTTCTAGATGTCCCATAGTCCATATAGGAATTGTTCCATTTTTGCCTTGTGGTTTGAATGTGGGGAATTCCATAGAAATGTCTGGGTCAAGATCAGAAGGAAACTACAGTGATGGGGTAGAACTCAGGCTAGAGATGCAACAACAATTTCTTTCCCAGAATAAGGGACTTGGTATTGGGAATGAAGGGTCTAGGTAAACCAACACAGAGTAGAACAAGTGTGGATGATGTATGAAAGAAGATAATAAGTCCAACTAGAGATCCTATTAAGTTGCAAATCACTGTACATTTGCCAAAGCACGTAACAAAGAGATTAACAGAGTGTGATGTAAGCTACCCCTTGTGGCTTGATCAGGACACACAGGTAAATGAATGATAGATGCATGGGATGAATCAAGTGACAGGCTGCAACTTTATTAATTTAACACTGGGGAAGAGAAGCTATGGGCCTTCCCTCTGCTATCTCATATCAGGCATTTAACTGGTTCTAGTGCACTGTTACAGAGTTCCCACCATATAACCAGTAACTTGGGGGTAAAGCCACCTAGAGCTTTCTTTAGAATTCAGCTCATTCATAATTGCAATGAATAATCACTAGGGCAGGAAAAGTATGAGAATGATTTTATGGTCTTCTGGTTAGGGTACTCCCCATAGATGTGAGAGAGCTAAGTTCAAGTCACTGCTTTAATGGATATTTAATTATTTATAAAAATAGAACAGATTCAGCAGGAGAGATTGAGACATATAGATATAGAGATCTATAACAGAATATCCCATAGTCCTGTGGATAGGGCATTCATCTGGGAGCTGGGAAACCCTCAACAGGAAAAAATTGAACCCAGGTCACCCTCATCCCAAGCAATGTCTTAACCACTAGTCTAAAGGTCCTTTGTTTTTGTCAAAATGCCTGAAATTGAAAAAAAAATTAAAAAGAAACATTTTGTTTTGACATTTCCAAAACACTGAGTTTTTCTTTGTTTTTGGTTCAATCAAAACTATTCAGCAAGTTTGACATAAATTCACAAATAGTTTGAAGTCAACCCAAATTGCAGTTTTCAGCAAATAAACTATTCACTGGGGAAAAAAACCACAAAAGCTTGTGAGTAGATAATGACAGACTCTTGTTCAACACTACAGGCCTAAAATGGGCATATTTAAGACCAGAGCAAGAGTTTCCCACCTTTCTGAATAGCAATGTCACTTATGAAACTGTCAGCATGAGGGTACTCATGGAGTGAAAGTGAAAACCCAGTTCCAGCCCACTTTAATTAGTCTTTTCTGTAAGGCTCTCTTATAGCTACTGTCAAATGAGAGATCATTTCAAATGAAAGTCAATTACAAATGGCATATTTTTTTCAGCAAGATGGACACCTTCACACTAGGCTCAGAAATGTCAGCTTTAATTTAAAACTACCCCACCCACCCCAAAATATGCATATTTCACACTTAATTCAGTGACAAGACTTTCTTACTTGAATTAGGAGGCTAATCAAAGAGAAACAGAAAACAAGGAATATATTAGTTAAGATCAGTATTTGTTCTTTCATATTATGAAATATCAGCTAAGCCAAGATATATGTCCATAAATCAACAGATAACTGTACCACAAAACTATTAACAAATGCAATTTTTTTTACTTGACCTTATGATCCTGGACCAACTTAGTTTTAAGAGCTATTCCAGAACATGTTGTCCAGCTATACCGAAAGGACAGGAGACACTTGATATGGATTTAATTAGGCAGCAACTTCATTCTTACACGTCTGGGGCTACCCGGCAGATAAAAGTGTACAGTGCAGGTAATCCCCTGTTTATTCTGTAATGACCTGGGGGGTTTCCACCTCCTGTCTTGCCTGTTGCATGGAGAAAGGGGTTTTCTACACCAGGGCTTGCACCTTTCAAGCCTTCTGCCCTTACATTCCAAGGGAGTGAGTCAGCGCTGCAAGGCTGACCAGCCCGCTCCTTTTTGCAGCAGTTTCTGACCTTGTTTCCCCTGCCTCCCGCTGCCATAAAGCACTACTGCCTTCCTCCTGGAAGCCTGGACAACATCCCCCTCAACTCCCGCCCCCCACTTTAGGTGCAGTGCAGTCATTAGGCTCACACAAACGGTATTTTTTTCCCATACCCTTTAAAAGCGTGCTCTTTCTATAGCCATTCCATTTCAAGTGATGGCAAGGGTAAAATTTAAGGTCAGTGCTGATGGGAGCAGTAGCCATTTAAAATGTTATGTATCTGTGTGTTCTGCAATCTCACTAATACAATGATAAATAATATTATGCAGCCCTAGCTTCACTAAGATTTCATCACATTAACTTATAAATTGGGTCATCTGTAATTATAATAAAGAGTTATTTTGGTTTAAAAAGACCAAATGACTACTACTGGGGACCTCAGTTTTCTCCCACTCCCCTCCAAAGGCGGAGAGAGTTTTCAATGCCCTCTCTGACAGGAAGCTGCTGCTGCTGCTACTGCATATTCTTGCAACTTTGATGTGGTATAGCCATCTTGGGTATTAATGTATGTGAAAGATAATGCTGATATTACTTTAACTGTCAATTTTATTTTCTAAAACATACTAGTTAGGTACAGTGCCTAATACCTAGTTGAGCTAGGGGCGACTCTATGTTTTTGCTGCCCCAAGCACAGCAGTCAGGCGGTCTGCTGGTCAAGCAGATTTGGCGGCATATCTGCGGGTGATCTGCCGGTCCCACGCCTTCGGCGCACCCACCGCCAAAGTGCTGCCAAAGGCTGCCTGACAGCCACCCTCACAGCGACCAGGAGGCCGCCCCCCGCTGCTTGCCGCCCCAGGCATGCACTTGCTGCTCTGGTGCCTGGAGCCACCCCTGCTCTTTGCTCCTGTCTTGTTCCTGTTATGTAGCCTTCTATTTTCACTTTCTCAATGTATACAAAGAGACCTGTAAAAAAGAAGGCAAAAGCATACAGAAATGAACTTAGTTTCAGTCATTTTAGGCAATATCAGTTCAGCAGAAAAAAAATAACTTTCCCCTCAACATACCCCTCTGAAAATTACATCTAAAATTTTATTGAATATAGCTTTTTCCCACCAGAAAAATTCTTGACTGCCTATTTGATTTATTTGTACACAAATGGGATTCAGTTGTAACTGAAAATTCTGCTTTAGTAATGAGCAGTTGACTAATTAACTAATGTTCCAGATCCACCAAACACATATGCATATGATTAATTTACTCACATGAGTAGTGCCATTTAATTTAATGTGACTATTCCATATTTTCCCACTAAATCTTGTCTTATTATTATGGATACAATTTTCTAAAGCGTCTAAGCCCCTTTTTAAAAAAAATAAAATACGCACTTACGTCCCATTCACTTTCAATAAGACAAGTTCTTACGTGCCAAAACCCTTGTCACTTTTGAAAATAGGACTAAATTCTTTGGTCACTTAGGAAAATGTTACCCTATATGTTTGCAGGATCAGGTCCTTAAAGCATAGAGTAAAGAATGTACAAACTTAAACTGAAACCTTTAAAACTTTATGTACTTATAATCAAAGAAAATACCATTTTCACTGTAATTTATAAAATAATGAATAATAATAAATACTACAACATTAGACTTTTTTTGGACTATTTGAAAACTAAGTGGGAAATGAATGATGTACTAGTTTGTCCTCATGTTGGATTTATTCCTTAAAAGATTCATCACTCTCCAAATTCCATTTGTGTCTTCATGCCTTGCTTCTTCAATTATTTCTTTTACATCATTATTGAATAACAGTTATATAAAAAATGTGGAGAAGTAATCAAACTGGGAACATTGGGAGGTGAGGGGAGCTCATGTATTACTTAAAACAGACAGCAACACAGGGTCATAGCAAGAATTATTTTATCTATTTAGCCATAGATATTGCTGCATTTCTCACTTTCTGCTCAACCCCGTTATTTAAAAGTCACTTTAAAACAATTCTGCTAAAACATTGTTGTATGAAGAACTAAAAGAAAGTACTGAACTTGTCAGAAGGAAATTTAGAGGTTTGAGGGTTTATTGGTAAATTCTGTTGCCCAGGAATATTAATTTAAGAATATTTGTATGTTAACCAATTATATTTTAGCATAATTTAAAAGGTCTTGTTGAAAAGCTTAGCCTTTCCCCTCTTTTGGTTATTCAAAGAGTCTTTTCTCTTCATTGTCCCAATATACTTTTTTATTTCCCCACACCAAATCTTGTTAATTTATCAGCACACTACTATTTAGGTTGCAAAGTTAAAATATCAATTAAACATTTTAAAAAGACATGATAAAAATACCATAAAACTGAATTGTTCTTGCTATATAACATTAACTCTAACTTCAATTCTTTTCCTGGTGATAGTATTTAAACATCAAGTTTTAGCCCATAACAGACTGCTCAAGTCTGAGTTCAAAAGTTTTTATAATTGTCACTTATCTCAAAGAAAAATATTCTGTAATATTTGTAGGGACACTGTCAGGTTAAAACTTAGAAACCAGATTCTGCTGTGTTGCACCACATGCAACTTTGAAGTCAGGGTTTCTATGTCAGCACAGAATTTCCCCATTTAAAAAAAAATCCTTCTTAATAATGAAAATACACCTTATATTAAAATAATTTAGAGAATTATGCTATCTCTTGCATTTCTCCTGCCCTGGACAATGAATTGTCTTGTCAGTTTCAGTATCTAGCCAATTTTATTTTCAGGTAGCACAGGGCTGCAATATTTGGATTGTAAATACTGGTTATGTTTAAAAATCACAAATATTATTAGTGATCTTAGCTTTTGTAAAAGCTTATTTTTATAAAATCTGAATTACAGGTCAAATTTGACTTGATCATGTCCCTTTAAAAATTTGAAATGTGTTAAATAGAAGTATAGGTATACTGCAGTATATTCATTCATTTCCTTTATGTTACTATAAATCACGTGTGTTCCCAAACCATTAAGCCTTTGTAACTGTCATTTTAAATATTTCAGCAGCGGACTTAATAGCTTGCTTTTTTCTTAGTGACTCATGATTAGAGCTAAGTGAATAATTGTTTGCTTGTTTGTTTGCTAGCTAAGCCAAAAAAAAAAAAAAAAAAAAAGCACCACAGGAAAAAAATTGTTTAGATTCTAATGAAAACTTTTTTCAGATTTTTCATTTTATTTAGTTTTTCAGGGGAAGGGAGGATTGTTTTTAAATACATCTAGCTTTTAAAAAAACATTGTTTTGAAATAAAGTCAATAAGTAAAATTTCAAAATATCAAATCAAATGCACTGACTTTTACAAAAAGTCCTTTTTTATTGAAATTGTTTATTAAATTTTGAGCTGAAATTGCTAATATTTATAAGTAACCCAAAGCTGCCTTTTTCCGTAAATAAACTATTCATCTGAAAAAATTCACGCAGTTCTACTCATGATGTAAAATAGTTTTCTATTTGTATTGACATTATATATTTCAACTAATTAAATAAAGATGAATAGTAAAACTTGCTACCATTCACATTCTGATCATATTGTAATTAAAGAGAATTACATATTAACTGTTAACTCAGTGCCATGTAGCTAAATGTCTGTCAGATAAACATCACTCTCAAAATGACGTTTTCTCATAGTTCATTTGAAAATTCTTCAACCCATTCCCCCATGGAATATTTTTCATCTATACTGTGTGCAAACTACACATTTTTTGCTGCTCATTGTCCTCCTCCTCCTTCCACAGATCCAAGTGGATATTTTTATCCTGATATTTTGTCTGTAAAGTGGAATAAAGCCCAGTGGAATACAATTGTTTTAAAAAGATATTTAAAGAAAAATTTGAAAAACATATCAAATTCCAGAGTTAACTGTGCAATAATATACACAGAATTGTCAGCAGGTGCTTGGTGCAATATTTTTAGGATCAAAAGGATGCACAAGAAAGTTAGTTGTTATTGGGAAGACACTGAGCATGGATAAACAGATAGCAAACAGTCCTTTTTTTTCTTTAAATCAGATTTTAAAACAAAAATGTAGATAGGACTCATAAATGTTTTCATTATTTATTAATTTCTCCACGGTTCTTTCAGAATCTCATGCAAGATACTTCTGGCTGTACAAGTCCCTCTAGTGGCATCCTATATGCAATAGATAGCCATAAAAGCTTGATTTCATTTTCTCACTCATTAGTTCAATATATTTAGAATTCATTTGTCAAAAGAATATCAAATATCTATTTTTTTATAGAACAACAAACACTTTTTAATTCATTTGCTATTCCCTGCAACACCTCAATGAGTTTTTGTGATCATGTATGTTCCAAACATATTTATAGTAGAAATCTATTTTAATAAAGAAATTGTCATTACTGGAATCACTGGGCATTCAGCCTGAGGAGACAACACTGAAGTGTCTTTTTAAAAAAAAATCATAACTTAAAGAGCCCACATGACTCTTACTATAAAACACTGAAAAGTATTTGCATTTGGAAAGTAAATGGCAAAGAAGCTGGAAGCCAGTACAAAGTAGTGAGAAGATAATCAAGACACTAAGGCAGGGGTGGTAATCCTGCAGGCCGGATCCAAAGCCCTAAGGGGCCTGATCCGGCCTGCGGGCCATAGCTTGCCCACCTCTGCACTAAGGCATCACCTTTTTCTTTGTCACTTAACATTAAACCTGATGGAATTCTAAATGCTTTGGGCAAAGATTTTCAAGCAGCTAGTGATTTGGTGTGCATTAGGTTTTGGGTGTCCAGCTCAAGGTATCTGAAAGAGGCCTGACTGTGAGAAAGTGGGTGCTCAGTGTTTCAGAAAAACAGAGCCCTTTAATTTTTCAGTGCCCAAAACCAGGCATTCCAAATCATTAGTCAATTGAAAAAAAACTTGCCACTTAAAAAATGTTAAGTTCTGCATAATATTTGCTTTCAATATGATGATGGATAAAACTTTCAAAAGCACCTGTAACCTGTAATCTTCAAAAGAGACCTAGGCAATCAGGGTATATCTACATCAGAGCTGCAGTTGTGATTCCCTGCACAGGAAGATATTCTCACATTAGCTTTCATCAAGCTGGCATGCTAAAAATAGAGTGTAGTTGCCACGCTGGGAGGGGTAGTTGCCCCAAAGTATGTACCTATCTGAGATGCTAGAGTCATACTCAGGGTGGCTAGCCCCTCCTGCCACTGTGGTTATGCTCTATTTTTAGCATGCTAGCTCAATGAGAGCTAACATGGATATGTCTCCTCCACTGACAATTACACATTCAGCAAAAAGTGTAGTCAAACCTTCAGAAGCTTCACTTAATGAATTTCCATGAGACATCAGCTCATAAGGCATGCAGGCACTTCTGAAAATTTTATCCAATTGCTTTATAAATAGAAGTAAAAGCAGCAAAGAGTCCTGTGGCACCTTATAGACTAACAGATGTATTGGAGCATGAGCTTTCGTGGGTGAATACCCACTTCATCGGATGCATGTATTCACCCATGAAAGCTCATGCTCCAATACGTCTGTTAGTCTATAAGGTGCCACAGGACTCTTTGCTGCTTTTACAGATCCAGACTAACACGGCTACCCCTCAAATAGAAGTAAGTTTACCTGCAAATATATTTTGAGAAAATGGCGTGTTTTTGCCACAACATAGTGATTATATCTGTGGACAAATATGTCCAAACTATGGACAAAATTATTACACAAGACTTAAAGCTGGGATAAGACATAGCAGTCAGACACGAGTTATAAACACTCTTTCAATTCAAATAACTATCGTAGAAGGCCAAACCTTAATTGCTGAGATTAAAAGTCCAAGTTCAATATTTCAGTGAAACATGATAACTACATTGTAGATGCTTTCATTTTATATTTTCTCAGTGCTGACTTTGTCACATGATTAAATTTAAGAAAGCCTCTTTCCTTCATATTTTTCTCCTAGCAGTCCACTCATGTTTAATTCAAATTCTTCTTGAATGCTTCATCTTCACCAAAGTTCTATTATATTAGATTGTAAATTCTTTGGGAAAGGCACAGTCTCATTGTTTGTACAGCACCTAGCACAATGGGGTCTCAATCTTGTTTTGGGTCTTTAAACACTAGAATAATATAAATAATAATGATATAAGAACCAAATCAGAGTGAGCTAAAGCAACCAAAAATATTGATTTGTCATGATTTTCAATAACACCAATAGGCATATTAATGTTCCCCAGCATTTACAGAGCCATCACAGCATCTTGTTCAATGTACAATAGTATCTTTTATTTGCCTATATTCACTACAAACTATTGACAATTTACATTTGGTCATTTTGCTTGAGCATTTTGTGATTTTGCTGTATGTGATATGCTACACTAGCATTCATAAGAATCAAGAAGAAAAAGAATCTATATGTGGGTGAATCGTAGAACCACCCTCTTGTTTTATTAAATGACTAATTATTGCTGGAGCAAGCAGTAGTGTTCAAGATGAATGAGGTACGATGAATGAGGTACAATGAATGATTTTCCTAAACACACAAACACACACTCACTCACTCACTCTCTCTCTTTTCTCCTCTCCTACCCCCCGGATCTAGTGTGGGCCATCATACAAAACATAATCAATTCAGGGAAAGCTTAAAACAAGTGCTTCTTATTGTTTTCCCTGCATACCTTTTATTGATTTTCTGTCTTCCTCCCTCCATACTTTCTCTCTCCTGTCTCTGCTCACCTGTGTTGTGTTTTTCCCCCTGGCATGAGTGCACTAGCTGCAAGTAGAATGCAAGTTACTCACCAGTGTCCTAAGCACTGGAGCAGCTGAAACACAAGTTAGTTTTACACTTTGATTCTACTGTATTTGTCAGGGCTTAAACTCTCAAAGAGTATTTCTCAGAGCCCCCTGCAGGAGGCACCAGGGCTTGGGGCTTCAACCCTTCAGGGTGCACTGGAGCTCAAGGCTTCAGCTTCAGGGGGCATGCTGGGGCTTGGGGCTTCAGCCCTGTGGGAAGCGCTGAGACTTGAGGCTTCTGCCCCAGGGGGTTAAAAATATTTACCAGAGCTCTGCTCCAAACAGCTCTGACTGAATTTAAGCCATGGTACTTGTACAGTTTTGGAAATGTAAAAGACTAGAGGTCTGCAGTTTGGTCATTTGGTTTTAAAAGAAAATGCTCCCCCTTATGTCCTAATGCTAGAATATCTGAGTTTAGTAGCTTTGCTCCTAGATTTTAGGGTGTCACACAAAGGCATTGTCTATGCTCACTTCAAAAGACTGAAATTAATACATTATATAGAATGACCGCCCTGCACCTTTAAGCGGGAGTGGGAGTGTTTGGCTGGCTGGCCGAATTAAGGGACCAGTGCTTTATGGCGGGGGGGGGGGGGAGGATGGAAGCAGCCAAGCTAATTTCTGGCACCCCCTTGTGGTGGATGTCCAGTGCCAGTACTCCATAGGAAAGGTATACAGTGACCGGATAAATGGTTTGGAAAAGGACTTAAAAAGCGATGTTCATTAA
Organism: Mauremys mutica; assembly: GCF_020497125.1. Classification (NCBI taxonomy): domain Eukaryota; kingdom Metazoa; phylum Chordata; order Testudines; family Geoemydidae; genus Mauremys; species Mauremys mutica. Next base: position 175,261,574 of record NC_059072.1, read on the forward strand.
AGGAATGAATGCGGGGGGTGGGGGGGGGTGCTTGGGGTCTCCTATGATTGGTATGGTCCTGGCAATGGATTTGCTGGAGGGACCTGGAGGGAAAAAGAGGATGAACTGGTAAAAGCCCCCCGGGTAATTACGGAATAAACATGGGGTTACCTGCACTGTACACTTTTATCTGCCAGGTAGTCCCAGACATCTAGTAATAAAGTTGTTGCCTGATTAAACCCATGTCAAATGTCTCCTGTCCTGAAAATCATAGAGTTAGAAGGGACCGCAAACATCATCTAGTCTAACCCCTGCCAAGATGCAGAATTTGTTGTCTAAACCATCCAAGACATATGGCTATCCAGCCTCTGCTTGAAACCTCCAGTGAAAGAGCTTCCTCAACCTCCCTAGGCAGTCTGTTCCATTGTTCTACTGTTCCTACAATTAGGATTTTTTTTCCTGAGATATAATCTAAAACTGCTATTCTGTAGTTTGAACCCATTACCCCTTGTCCTGCCCTCTGTGGCACTAGAAAACAACTTTTCTCCATCTTTATATGGCAGCCTTTTAAGTATTTGAAAACCACTATCATGTTCCCCCTTAATCTCCAATTTTCCAAACTAAACAGACCCAGTTCCTTCAGCCTTGCATCCAATCCCTTTGATCATCTTTGTTGCTCATTTCTGAATTTTTTTTTCCAGTTTCTGTACATCCTTTCTATAGATTGGTAACCAAAATTGGACACGGTTCTCCAGCTGAGGATTAACCAGCACTGAATAGAGCAGTATTATCACCTCCAGTGACTTGCATGTTATACATCGTTAATGCAGCCTAAAATTGCATTTGCTTTTTTTTGTAACAGCATTGCATTGCTGACCTGTGTTGAGATTGTGATCTACCACAACTCCCAGATCCTTCTCAGCAGTGCTGCTGCCAAGCCAGTTATCCCCCATTCTGTATTTGAGCATTTGTTTTATCTTCCCTAAGGCCTGGTCTACACTAGGACTTTAATTCGAATTTAGCAGCGTTAATTCGAACTAACCGCTCAACCGTCCACACCAGGAAGCCATTTAATTCGAACTAGAGGGCTCTTTAGTTCGAATTTGGTACTCAACCCCGACAGGTGGAGTAACGCTAAATTCGACATGGCTAGCTCGAATTAGGCTAGGTGTGGATGCAAATCGAACTTAGTAGCTCCGGGAGCTATCCCACAGTGCACCACTCTGTTGACGCTCTGGACAGCAGTCCGAGCTTGGATTCTCTGACCAGCCACACAGGAAATGACCCGGGAAAATTTGAATTCATTTTCCTGTCTGGGAACTTTGAATCTGACGTCCTGGCTGGACATCGGGGCGAGCTCAGCAGCACCGGCAGCGATGCAGAGCTCTCCAGCAGAGGAGTTCATGTTATCTGTGAATAGAAAGAGGGACCCAGCATAGACTGACTGGGAACTCTTCGATCTGATCGGTGTGTGGGGCGAGGAGTCTGTGCTTTCGGAGCTGCGCTCCAAAACAGGGAATGCGAAGACCTACGAGAAGGTCTCCAAAGCCATGAGAGACAGAGGATACAGGCGGGATGCAACGCAGCGCCGCGTGAAAATCAAGGACCCCAGACAAGGCTACCAAAAAATCAAAGCGGCAAACGGACGCTACGGAGCCTGCCACCACTGCCCCACCAGTGACCGTGGACTCTGACGATGGGACAGTGTTGACGGCCAGTTCCTCGGTGTTGTTCGCGGACGGGGAAGATGAGGAAGGGTTTGTGGAGGACGAGGCAGGCGAGAGCGCTTACAACGCTGGTTTCCCCGACAGCCAGGATCTATTCACGGAGATCTATCAACAACCCTCCCCGGCCATTAACCCGGACACTGAATCAGGGGAAGGAGCAGTCGGTAAGTGCTTTAACCATGTTAACTTTTATTCTTAATATAACAGGAATCTTAACTGTGTGAAAAGGAGGTCTCTCTAGATATGGGGATAGAACAGAAATCATCCTTGGAGATCTCCACGAAGCTCTCCTTACGTTAATCGAAAAGCATCAGCAGGAGGTTCCTGGGGAGAGCTGCCTTATTGGGTGCTCCGTGGTAGCACAGTTTTCCGCGCAAGGCTTTCATGAGGTACTCAGGGAGCACTGCCTCCCCGAGCACGGCTGCATCGGGCCCTGGTTCGTGCTAGCTTTCACGCAGCATGCGCTCTCTATCTCCTTCAGTGATCCTCCTCAGGGTGATCTCGCTCGGAGACTCCTGCATCTAATTAGGGTAATTACTGTAATTTTACGCCTGGTCCAAAGTATTTTTAAAAAATCTACGGACAGACGGCATAGCACAGACTCAGCACGCAGCTGCGTGACGAGCGTAACGGAAAGCCAAAGAATATAATGGACGCTCATGGAGGGAGGGGGGAATGAGGACGCAAGGTATCCCACAGTTCCTGCTGTCTCCGAAAAGTATTTGCATTCTTGGATGAGCTCCAAATGCTTCTAGGGTCAAACACAGTGTCTGCGGTGGGTCAGGGCATAGTTCGGCAATTTGCGCACACACCCCACCCACCACCAGAAGTGAAAACAATCCTCTGTTGACTCTTTTACATGTCACCCTATCTTTACTGAATGCTGCAGATAGACGCGATGGTGCAGCACTCAACACCAACATCCTTGCTCCCCCCACGCTATGGATGGCTGATGGTACAAAAAGATGGAAATCCGTCCTCATCATCAGCCTATTGGCACATGGGGCAGTGCAAAAGGGCTGGTAACCATGCCGACTAGCATCAGTAAGGTCGATCAAGGGCGCCTGTCCCTAATTTTTGATGGCAGATGGTGCAATATGGCTGGTAACCGTCCTCATCATTGCAACAGGGGGCTGAGCTCCATCAGCCCCCACCCTTCATTGTAAATAAAAGATTCAATTGCCCCTGGACTAGCAGAGGGATGATGGGCTCCTTCATCCACACTCCTTAATGTCCTGCCTGGACTATCATTGCAGCTGGAGGCTTCCTTCCACTCATTTCTCACAAACAAGTCACTGTGTCTTATTCCTGCATTCTTTATTACTTCATCACACAAGTGGGGGGACAATGGTATGGTAGCCCAGGAAGGCTGGGGTAAGAACGGAATGAACAGGTGGGGTTGTTGCAGGAGCACCCCCTGTGAATAGCATACAGCTCATAATTTATGCAGGATCGGACACAGAGCAGCTGTGCTCTCTGGTTCTATGATACAGTGGTTCTCTAGTACACTTGCCCATAATCTAGGCAGGACTGATTCTATTTTTAGATACCAAAAAGGAGGGATTGACTCAGGGAGTCATTCCCAATTTTTGCTTTTGCGCCCCTGGCTGCTTGGCCAGGGGCACTTGTGACAGCACCAAATGGGGCAGTGCAAAAGGACAGGTAACCATGCCCATCTTATTACCATCTTATTACCAATTTATGGTATGGTAGATGGTACAATATGGCTGGTAACCATCTCTGCTGTCATGCAAAAGCAAAAGCATGCTGCTGTGTAGCGCTGCTGGCCCGCCTCTGTCAGCGGCATCTAGTACACATACGGTGACATACACAAAAGGCAAAACAGTGTCCATGGTTGCCACGCTATGGCGTATGCCAGGGCAATTCTGGGAAAACAGGCTTGAAATGATTGTCTGCCGTTGCTTTTCCGGAGGAAGGAATGACTGGCGACATTTACCCAGAATCCACCGCGAAAATGATTTCTGCCCCAGCAGGCACAGGCGTCTCAACCCAGAATTCACAGAGACAGCCTAGACTCAGTTAATTGTTCGCAAAAATGTATCTTTGCAAGGAATTCACTCCCTGTTTCCCATCTCACAGCTTCCACTGTCTCCAGACCTGCCACAGCATCCCCCTCGCAGAGGCTGGCAAAGATTAGGCGGCGAAAGAAAAAGACAAGGGACAAGATGTTCGAGGAACGTATGGGCTGCTACCTAGCAGAGGCGGACCAGCAGAGCCAGTGGAGGGAGACCGTCTCTCTGTGCCAGCGCTCACACAGCGAACGGGAGGAGAGGTGGCGTGAGGAAGACAAGCAGGCGACTGAAACAATGCTTGGACTAGTGAGGGAGCAAACGGACACGCTCAGGCGCCTTGTGGATGTTCTGCAGGACCGCAGGAGGACAGAGACACCCTGCAGTGTATCTGCAACCGCACTCCCCCGCCACAAAGTCCCATACCCCCCTCACCGAAAATAATCAGGAGGAGGGGCAGCCGGGGACGTGAATACTGTCACTGCACCACAGCACAGTACTCAAGTACCCAAAAGCTCTCATACCCTACAGTTGCCGAAGTCCTTCACTTCCAGACTCACAGTAGTCCCAATCCCAGTCCCATCCCCTAACTGTCTACGTAATTAATAAAAATGCTTTGCTGTTAATTACTGTTTCCGTTATGTTTTTTCAAAGAAGACTGTGTTTGAATGGGGGGCATGGGGAAGGGGGTGGTTAATTGCATAGGACAGTCACCTTTCCCAGGGTACAGACACGGGGGCAGGATCAGCAGCGGGTCACAGACACGGTGCAGTCAGTAGGCACCCTGGTCGGTTTTTGGAGGTGGTTTCCAGGATCTGTGTGGGTGGGGGAAATGTGACTTTGCAGCGGGGGAGGGCGGTTACAGATCTTATACAGCGGTCCTTGTCCTGGACCGCTGAGTCACACAGCTGAGGAATCTGTATCCGTCCTCCTCCACCACAAGGTCACATATCCGCCCGCACACAGAATTCCATAAAGAGGGATGGCAGGCTCCGTTGAAAGAAGCATTCCAGCACTGCGGACCGCTCTAGGAGCAGGAGCCTGTCATTCCTTGAGTTTAGAGGCGGTCTTTACATCACCGCACACCCTACCCAGCACAGCCTGCGTCCCAGTTTCAACCCTTTCACGAAAAGTCATGAATAAAGAAACCTTTGTTAAGTAATAATGGGACATGTATTTTATTTTTACACGTGTGCTGGAAGTGGGGGTAACGGGGTGAACGGGGTATGTAACCGAAGAGGAGAGTCAACAGTAACTGGGTAAAGAAACAGGGGCAGGTTCAGCTTCTCTGTAAAGAAACTGAACAGTCACAGGTCACGCTGCTCGCTGCTCGCTGGTATTTGAAGAGTTCCTTGTCGCTGTCCCAGGCGCCTGTATAGGGCTTCATGAGCAAGTGCATTAGCGGGCAGGCTGGGTCCCCGAGGATGACTATAGGCATCTGCACATCCACAACAGTTATTTCGTGGTCCGGGAAGAAACTACCTTCCTGCAGGCGTCTGAGCAGCCCACAGTTCCTGAAAACACACGCATCATGAACCTTGCCCGGCCACCCGACGTTGATGTTTGTAAAACGTCCCCTATGGTTCCCCAGTGCTTGCAGCACCATTGAAAAGTAGCCCAATTTCTCAGCAGCTGACTGTGGAAGAGGTGGACGATAAAGTGCGAGGAGGAGAAAACGGCGATGATCGCAGCGGGCTCCGTGCTTGCAGTGCTGTGGCGTCCGCGCTGTCACTGACCAGAAAAGTGCACGAACAGATTGCCCGCAGGCGCTTTCAAGGAGGGAGGAAGGGAGGTTGTGATTGACGGTTCAATGACAACACTTACCCAAAACCACCCTCGACACATTTCTCCCCCCAGCAGGCATTGGGGGCTCTACCCAGCATTCCAATGGGCAGCGGGGACTGCGGAAACTGTGGGATAGCTTCCCACAGTGCACCGCTTCCAAAGTCGACGCTGGCCCCGTGAATGTGGACTCAGAAATTCGAATTAGTGTATTTAGTATGGATACACAAATTCGACTTTATAAGGTCGAATCCACAAATTTGAACTAAGTTGATTCGAAATAGTCTTGTAGTGTAGACAAGGCCTAAGTGTAGCATGTTACATTTTTCTTTGTTGAGTTTCATTTTGTGGTCCGTAGCTCAGTTCTCTAATTTATCAAGATCCCTCTGAATTTTAGCTCAATCCCCCAAAGTGTTGGCAACCCTCCCTCCCAGCTTTTGTGTCATCTAAAAATGTGTTCAGTATGCTCTCTATTCCTACATCCATTAACAGAGATGTTAAACAACATGGACGCAGAATAGATCCTTGTGGAACCTCACTTGAGACCTCCCTCCAATCTGACATCATTCCATTAATAGTTACTCTATATCTGTCTGAGTACCCATAACTGACTGAGTGCTTCCAGGATCTAACCACATGCCAAACAGGAATTTGTTCTAAATTGACATATCTCATACAATTTAAATTTTATTAAATTCTTTCCCTTATGTTTTTCTCTTTATCATGACCCTCCCCTTTATTTCTCATTCCTCTTCCCTGCTCTGTCTTCACTTGACTACTAAATACCTTGTGTAAATTAAAATTAAACAGGCTGGGACAAAAGAAACTGACAATTATCTGAATAAACTGGGAATTTGAACAAGCATTCACATTTTCCAAAGCTACTCTAAACTGAACTTCCAAAACTTTTAAAGTTTAACCATAACTCATTTATAGGCTTGTTCCTGATTGTTAGGAGTTTCATGACCTAAATCTCTAAATATCATGTTAAAGATTAAACTCTGAGGGTCATGTTTAAACTTGCAAAGTTAAAGATATAATAAAATGGGTCGACACACTGTCTTTACCTCCTCCAACCTTACTGATTGTGCAAAGCCACTGCACTGTAGCTCAGTGTAACATCAAGCATTGCGCTGAGATTTCTCCAATAACTAGACATGAATCCAAAGCATTGCCTCCCTATGTTTTGTCCACAGTGAAACTCTCTACAACAGAGTGAATCTTTTCAATGTGATTGACATAGATGTGTTGGAAGTCATGAACAAGTCTATTAATGCAGTAGCTAGAATTGATAGTATGATCATGATTGCCCCATCAGCTATTTTTCTGAAAATAAATATGAATGCCAGCCACCCTGAACTCATGAGCAGCTCCAAAAATACACAAATCAGTGTGTGCTTGTAATGGATAGTGGAGGCAATTTCAGTTTCAAGCTCCCGAGTGTTTATCATTGGAGTAGAAAACAGATGAAAAGTAACCATTACATATATGTTTTTAACCAAATATCCACTCCCTGATAGCACTCTTTCTGATAAAAGAAACAAACAGTATATTAATAAATGTTCTGTTGGCAGGTATAAAGGCAGATTGATACAATATTAGATAGATAGATGGATAGATAGATGATATGCACACACAAACACTTTTAATCAATAATGGGGTTTGGATGGTCTTCCTTGTCTCTGACAGGGATTGGATCAGATTGTAAAAAAAAAAATGGCAGGTATTTTCTAAACCTTTAGTCAGGGAGGATATCTGGGGTCATCAATACAAGGTCTTCTCCTCCATTATCCTCAAATGTATATAATTTAAACACTACTAATCCATTAATACATTCTGAATATTTTTTTCAAAAGTATCAACTATTTCATCAAAAGGCCATAGTGGAAATTCCAGTAATCCCTACCAGAATCCTTAAAGTGCTTTCTTAGGCCTTGTCTACACTGGCAAGTTTCTGTGCAGTAAAGCAGCTTTCTGTGGTGTAACTCCCAAGTTGTACACACTGCCAAGCCACTTAGTGCACAAAAACTCCTCAGTTGCAGCATTGCAAAAAACCCATTTCGAGGAGAGTCATAAGCCTTACAGCGCAGAGGGTCCAGTGCTTTATTGGCAGTGTAAACACATTATAGTGCAGAAAGCAATCGATTGGCCTCCGGAAGTGTCCCATAATCCCTCAAGTGGCCGTTCTGCTCATTGTTTTGAACTCGGCTGCCCTGGAGACATGCGCCCCTCCCCTTTCAAAGCTCCATTTCTGACGGCCCTTGTGTGCTGTGCTGATCTGCTCCGGGACACAAAGCAAAACATTAATGTGGAATGCTCATGCTGTTGAACACAGAGGCAGGCGTGTGTGTGTGAGAGAGAGAGATTGCTGTGCAGAGAACCCAGGGAGGGAGGCTGGGGCTGATGTCGGAGTTTCCCCCTCCCTGTGCCTCAGGACTGGTTGCTTCCTACCGCTGTCTGAAAAGACAGCATGCTGACACACTCTCTGTCCCCCAAAAACACACTGTCTCTCCTCTCTCCCTCCATACACACACACACACTCCCTGTCACACACTCACCCCCCTTCCCCTTCAGTTGAAAAGCAGCTGGAATTGTAGTAGAATGCCCTTGGAAAAATGGGATTGGGAAACTTGCATTATGTGACGCTGTGCCTGCCCCAGGAGGCATTGCAAACCCTTCCCAAAGCACCCTCAGGACAATTGCACAGTGGGATAGCAACCACAATGTACTACTGTCTTTGCCTTTGCAAGAACTGCTAATGTGGATGCACTCCACTGACACAAGGAGCACAGTGTGGACGTGAAAAAGCGGTTTAATTCCAGTACTTTAATAAAAGTGGTATAACTTGTTGCGCATAAACATGCTAGTGTAGACATGCCCTTAGTTTCTAATGTAAGGACCAGTGGTCCCAAAAGCAGTACTTCAATTAGATTTGTTCTGTTCCCAAAACACTTGGCAACTGAGATCAGTTGAAAATTTCCACCTGGAATTTCTATTTCTATATGTATTAAATAGTGTTTACTACATGTCATCTCCAGCATTTATTTATGTGATATTCTGTTTCAGGTTTTTTGAGTCAATGAAGAACAAGTACTAAGACATAATATTGCACTTTACATTATATTTGATGCTATATTTTTTTAATACACTGGAATTCTGTCAATCTACTGTTAGTTAAATTCTCCTATATGTCCACTATTTTTTTTTGTTATTCCATTTTTTCCATTACATCAGCAATCGATTAAAAGCACGATTACCATGTTTAGTTCCATCTGGTACATTTACCAGAGTTACTCTATTCCATTAGGTTGAAGATGGGTGTATTCAGATGAGTTTAACTATTTGGAATTTATTTGGAGGGTATTATAAATTATACTCATTATACTATATGATGAATAATTAGAAATAAAATGACTTTGAAAGCATTTAGCAGGAAGAACATTGGGAATGAAGTTGTTCCAAATGAGGTAATTTAAGGAACCAAACACTCCACTGGGCACAATCTGATTCCCAGCACATGTTGCACTGGGAGACAATAAGCACAGAGAAAAATATTCACTGAGACTTGTTCACTGAAGCATATAAAAAGAGAAAAACATTCCTTATACATCTTCAGCTTCCCTAAACTTGTGTGGGAGCTGTGTGTCTCCAGTCAATGCAGGTTTAGGGGGTTCCTAATAGCTCTATAACTGTTTTATAGGGAACTAAACCCTGGTGAATGAAGCCAACCATGCATCTAGCAAGCAGGTTGTTAAAGTCCTCCTCCACATTGTTAGATAAACCCTGCAAACAGAGCAGAGATTAGAGAGAGAGGGGGGCCACCAGCTGAAACTGCCAGACCTATTGGTAATTATCAGGCAGAAGTTCCAAGGGAAAGCACAGTGAAAGAAAATGGATCAAATTCCCTAATATGGGGCAGAAACTGCAACAAAGGAGTTCAAGATACTGGGAATGTCCCTAGATGAGCACCCTCACTAACTTCCTTCTTGCAATGGGAAACCCTATTCTTTTTGGTATGGACTTTTGGCTGTAGGAAGTCTGAATCTGTTCCTATTTCTTCTTTGGAACTGATGTAGATCTTCCAGGTTGGATTGCCTTCCATTTTAAAACTATGACTTCAGAAAGTCATCTTTTCTTCTTTTCATTAGGGAAACTGGCAATGGGAGTTTTTTTCTGTGTAGTGACAGGTTCTAGGGTAAATCTTGCCCCCCAGTACCAGAATGAAAAAAAAAAGTAATTTCATAGGTTTCTTAGGTTATATGGCTCACAGGTCTGGTCCAACATGTCATGATTTCCTAATGAGACGTTAGCAGGAGCATACTATGAAAAGATGTATGACTTCTCCTCCATAGTTAAGGTTGAAGCAAGACTCCTATTATCAAGACAATTTTCAGTCCCGTTCCTGTAACTTGATAAAACAAACAAACCTGAATCAAACAAACCTGAAATCTGGCATGCCACAGCCTACCATAAAATAGATTATTTGCAAATTTTGAGTATATTTCTTGATAAGGTATTTGTATATATAATTTTAAGAGGTAGAACTTAAAGCTATAGAACAAAGAAAATCTTAATCTTTTTCTCAGGCTCTATTTAAAGGTATTTATCTGCAAACTTTAGGATGGTCTTATCTTTTGTTTCTATGGCCTGGTCTACACTAGGAGTTTATGTCGAATTTAGCAGTGTTAATTCGACTTAACTGTGCACCCGTCCACACCAGAAAGCTAATTAGTTTGACCTAGAGGGCTCTTTAGTTCGAATTCTGTACTCCTCCCCGACGAGGGGAGTAGCGCTAAATAATTAGGCTGTGTGTGGACAGAAATCGACCTTAGTAGCTCCGGGAGCTATCCCACAGTGCACCACTCTGTTGACGCTCTGGACAGCAGTCCGAGCTTGGATGTTTTGACCAGCCACACAGGAAATGCCCAGGGAAAATTTGACACGCTCCAGCGCCTTGTGGATGTTCTGCAGGACTGCAGGCAGGAGGACAGAGCACCCCTGCACTGTATCTGCAACCGCCCTCCCCCGCCACAAAGTCCCAAACCCCCCTCACCCAAAGTAAAAGAAGGAGGGGCGACAGGGGCCTTGAAAACTGTCACTGCACCCCTGCAGAGTGCACAAATACAAGAAGGCTCTCATTCCCTAAATGTTGAGAAGTCCTTCCCTTCCTGGCTCACTGAAGCCCCAATCCCAGTTTCATCCCCTAACTGTGTAGTTGATTATTAAAAGCAGTTTGCTGTTAATTACTATTTCTGTCAAGTTTTTCTACAGAAGACTGTCTGTGAAGCGGGGGGGAAGGGGGTTGTTAATTGCATAGGACAGTCACCTTTACCAGGGTACAGACACGGGGGCAGGATCAACAGCAGGTCACACACACAGTGCAGTCAGTAGGCACCCTGGTCGGTATGGGAGGTATTTTCCATGTTCTGTGTGGGTGGGGGGTACGTGACTTTGTGGCATGGGAGGGCGGTTACAGAACTTATGCAGCGGTCCTTGTCCCGGACCACAGAGCCACGCAGCAGGGGAATCTGTAACCGTCCTCCCCCGCCACAAGGTCACGTAGCCCCCGCACACAGAGTCCCGAAAAGGAGGGATAGCAGGCTCCGTTGAAACAACCAGTCCGGCACTGCAGACCGCTCTAGGAGCAGGAGCCTATCATTCCTCGAGTGTAGAAGCGGTGTTAACATCACTGCACACCCTACCCATCACAGTCTGCGTCCCTGTTTCAACCCTTTAACGCAAATTCATTAATAAAGAAAACGTTGTTAATTAACAATGTTCCATTAACTTTATTTTTAAACGTGTGTTGGAAGGGGGGAAACGTGGTGAACGGGGTATGTAACCGCAGAAGAAAGTCAACAGTAACTGAAGCAGGGGCAGGTTCAGCTTCTCTGTAAAGAAACTGAACAGTCACAGGTTACCCTGCTCCCTGAGGAACCTAGCTTTCAAAGCCTCCCGGATGCACAGCGCTTCCCGCTGGGCTCTTCTAATTGCACGGCTGTCTGGCTGAGCGTAATCAGCAGCCAGCCGATTTGCCTCAACCTCCCATCCCACCATAAAGGTCTCCCCCTTGCTCTCACAGAGATTGTGGAGCACACAGCAAGCTGCAATAATGATGGGGATATTGGTTTCGCTGAGATCCGAGTGAGTCAGTAAGCTCCTCCATCTCCCCTTGAGACGTCCGAAAGCACGTTGAATGATGACAGTTACCCAAGACCACCCTCGACACATTTTTCCCCCCAGCATGCATTGTGGGGAAATCCCAGAATTCAAATGGGCAGCGGGGACTGCGGGAACTGTGGGATAGCTTCCCACAGTGCACCGCTTCCAATGTCGACGCTTGCCCCGTTAATGTGGACTCACAAAGTCGAATTAGTGTCCTTAGTGTGGACACACAAATTCGACTTTGTAAGGTCGATTCCACAAATTCGAATTAAGTTAAATCGAACTAATCTGGTAGTGTAGACATACCCTATGAGTAGTGACTTTCACTGTTTTGTGTAGATCTCTTGGAAACTTAAAGAAATGTTGATACCTATTATCAAGTACATATAAAATTCTGAATGCCTCATACAGACAAATTTTATAGGAGTTACTTTTATATATCCTTTTTAATCTTTTAGAAAGGGGTGTGTGTGTATGCAAGAGCAATTACAATGTACATTTAAAAACATGATTAATTCAATAGTGAGTGTGGATCCATGCACTAAGTTAAAAAATATATCAACACCCATACATGTATGTAAACATTTGGAAATAGCAAGTTTCATATATATGCAAATATATTAAATGTCATATATATGTAAATGAATAAATTCCTATTCTATATGTATGTGCATATATTTATGTGGAAATTACAGCACATTTCTAAATCTTGTTGCATATTATGTGTGTGTACAAATAAAATATCTAAAAAACAAGATTATAAATTATATAAATCAAGCACTCAAAACTTTTTTTAAACTACCACATTTGACCCTGTGAAACATTAATATGATCCCTGGTACACATGCTTCATAATAGTCTTTAATTACATAATCATATATTATTTTTTCACAGGACCACTGCCTCATTCAGTGCATGGCATGGATAGTGCTCAGGGAATGAGGTATGTTCAATATTTTATCTTCATTCAGTTGGCTGCCCTTGCCTTGTTTACTACATGCCATCCAGAGCCTGCACTGACTACAGAATTCATTTCCTCATGCTACAAGGTGGGTGAGCTAATATATTTTATTGGACCAGTTTCTCTTGGTGAGAAAGACAAGCTTTCGAGCTTACATAGAGCTTTTCAGGACCTGAAGATCAGCTGTGTGTAAGCTCAAAAGCCTGTCTCTCTCCAACAAGAGCTGGTCCAATAAAAGATATGACCTCACCCGCTTTGTCTCTCCAATATATCCTGGGACCAATGCAGCTATAACACCACATCATTTCTTCATTGTCTTTTCTATGGCAAAATTGTAGTAAGGCCGTACGACCTGATCAAGACTGTGATTGGCAGTTGCATGGTGTTGCTCATATGAAGTAATCATACTGACCTTATTACTGAGATGGAGGGAATAATCAAATACTGTTACAGAGGGGTGTACAAATACTTTATCCGATGCACTCAATGAAGTAGGCATCAAGTGAAAAAATAGTAAGTGAAAATGTAATACTACATATACCCAAAACAACAGAATATGTTATATGGGCAACCTAAATCCTGAAACTTTAACTTTTCAGTCCTTGACTTTGCAACCTAACATTCTTTAATTTTTTTAATTTTTTTTTTAATTTGCTAGGTTTTTTAAACAAGTTAAAAAAAGCCTATTATATACAATTATAACATACACTCATATCATGTATCATTCGTAAGGTTTGAACCCTGACCCTTAGTACTAACTATGCTAGCTAGCAGCAGGAAAATGTGTTTATCGTAGAGGAATGGGCCACTGTGGTCCATGAAAAAAATAAATGGTCTAGTGCCCAAACACTGTAGATCTGTCAAGATATCAAGGCTTTCAACCCAGACTAATGTGGCCCTAGTAACGACTCCTCTATTTGGGCCATCTGACCCCCAGTCAGATATGCGTACCCATGGAGAATCCTCCATGAGATCCATGTGTGAAAGAAAGATGCCTTTAGGAATGCAGCTGTCCCTGCTTTCCATGTGGGTAAGAAAAAATATCTGTGCCAATCAGAATGATACAATCTGATAATTAATTCTGTTAGTACATAAAGTAATAATTCAAAAAGTAGAAAGTATATAGTAAAAATTAGTTAAATAATAACTGTAAATATTCATACCCTTAAAGTCTTGGCTTACACCCAGCCAAATATTTTTTAATCTGACCTATCATATAAACAAAATAAACAGAATAACTCCTAAATGTTAGTCTTCAAAATGTACAGTTAGGATATCTAACCTATTCACTACTTCCATAAAATAGATAACTATTGACTATTATCCCTAGCAATTTCTATCAACCACTCAACCTTAGCTTTTGTTTGGTGTTTCAGTTGAACTGTGGTGTTAGTTTCATAGTTATGCACATGCATTTTTCAGAAGTATAAGAATATTTAAAAAGCTGTCAACCTCAGGGCCTGATCCTTTGTCTTTTTTAAGTTTGTGACAAAGCTTCCATTGACTGCAATGGGACAAATAACAATCCTTCACATTTCCAGTATCAGCGGGGTAGCCGTGTTAGTCTGGATCTGTAAAAGCAGCAAAGAGCTGTGGCACCTTATAGACTAACAGACGTATTGGAGCATGAGCTTTCGTGGGTGAATACCCACTTCGTCGGATGCATCAACACATTCACATTTCCAGTAAATTATATGTAATATTTGAGTTCTATTACATAGTGACATCTGGTGCAGGGCAAGTTTGTTAGTATAGATACAGAATTAGAATGTTTGGGGGGTTTGAGTTAATACATTTGTTCATTGTTCTATATTTGTAAAATATTCCTTTTGCAAGTACTCTAGAAGATAACTGTGATATAGTGAATAATTCTAGTGTATTGCTGCTATTTTGCATAATAAGTTCAATCCACTATATGTTTTGTCAGTACTCCTGTGTTAATGCTTTTATAGATTTAAGGGGCAAAGTTAAGATTGAATGAGTAGTATGAATTGGGTGATTAGTGAACGGTCACTTATTACATTGTATTGGGGAATTGATTGGATACCATAACTGTACATTTTCACATACTTAATGGGGTTTTATGTTCTAACACGGAGACCTACAAAGTTTTGATTACATGTTAACACCTTTTCAACCTTAATTTAGCTAAGTATTTTGTGTGAGGTATAGGACTGAGTGAGTGATTGAGACTGATTTTTGTTTATGCAGCAGGGAAGGACTGTAAAGGGGGATCTCCTGAGCACTCCAAGTAGCTGGGTGCAGTACCACAGTCCTTTTCTCACCCCTGGTGCCCGCAGTAGGCGGTTGACCAACCCTTGGCAGGTCTTCAGTGGCTGGGCCTTCTGGCCAAGTCACAAGGTCCAAATGAACCCATTCCGGGTGTTAGAGTCCAATAACTAAGCCATCTATTTGCCCTTGCTAGGGTTTTCAGTCCCAACTCCAGGCCTTTTAAATTCAGTCCTTTGTTCAGGCTCCAAAATAAAGCCTGTCATTTTTTGGAGTTTACACCACTTTACCTATGGCCAGTGGGGGAATCTGGGCCCACCCATGACTCCAAATTCTAACCCAGGAACCCTGTACACAGCAACCACATACTGCTTACTCCAATACATCACCACTATTTCCCTAGGACTCCTCCAGCCTGGCTCCTTTTATCTCCAGCCCTCTGTCAGAGTCAATATCTCCAAGACAGAGAGGCACACCTTTCTTCACTCTTCTGGTCCCAGCCTGGACCTAACCTGCTAAGGCCCTGCAGTTCCTTTTATCTGAGCTTGCTTGGCTCTGATTGGCTGTCACTAGCCCTTGTACCCCATGGAGGATAAGGTCTATCTAGCTTTCAAGATGGCTGCTCCAGTGTAGCCTCTATAGATAGGATTGGCAGTAGGGGCAGCTCTATGTATTTTGCTGCCCCAAGAACGGCAGTCAGGCGGCTTTCGGCAGCATGCTTGCAGGAGGTCCACTAGTAATGCAGATTTGGCGGCATGCCTGCGGGAGGTCTGCTGGTCCTGCACCTTCAGCGTACCCGCTGCCAAATTGCCGCCAAAACCATGGGACCGGCGGACCTCCCGTAGGCATGCTGCCAAAGGCTGCCTGACTGCCACCCTCACGGCAACCATCAGGCCACCCCCCGCGGCTTGCCGCCCCAGGCACGCGCTTGGTGCGCTGGTGCCTGGAGCCTCCCTGATTGGCAGACCCACCTTTGCTACTCTTTTCTTCCCACATTGCCACTTCCTGGGGTGGGGTGTAGCAAAGCAGCAGGGTCTCCAGCATTGGTCCACAAAGGCCTGGTACACCCTATCACAAGGATTCTTGCATATAACTACAAAATGGCAGAATGTGGCCTTTTATTTAAAGTAGTAGCAAAAGAGATTGTATCAGCCACCCTGCCACAATTGTGAACAATTACTTTTCTTACCGTGGACCAGCTCAACATGGTGTTTTAGAATCATAAACATCACATCACACCAGCTAGTAAGATAATATAGGCATGAATAGAGGTAGTGTTATTGTTCAAACAGAATGTTCATCTGTGGTAATGATAAACATGTCTGATCCTGTGCCTGAAGCAATTTTAGCATTAAACTTTAGTTGGATAAGGGCAAAAAGATATGTCTTTATAATAAGTCTGGTTGTTTGCATTTCTTGTTATTTGTACTGTGCCAACCTCAGTGTTTTCTCATTTTCTTCTACAAGGCAGCACTACTGAAAGAAAAACCAATCAGGAAGATTCAAATCTTTAAACAGACAAACTAAGTAGCCACAGGGTTTGATTTCAGAAGCAATATATATTAACAAAGCACAGGAAGTTTCCCCATTTTTTCCTAAGGTATTATAAAACTCAAGTAGAATATTTAGAAACAGACGGTTTCCATTTGTCCCAAGCTAACAACATTCTGAGAGCAAAACACAAGAATTGTCGCTGTTTACAAGGTTACACTGATAATTTGTCTCATCTGGATTTTTGTTTTCAATATTTTATACTTTTCTTGTAAGTACAGTTGTTGTAGTGGGGGGATTGGGTTTTCCCCAAAGCTTTTACCTTTTTCTATAGGGGAGATGCAAACATCAAACAATGCTGAATTTATTTGTGTAAATATACCATTTGGAATTATTATGCAATGAAGATTTTA
Organism: Mauremys mutica; assembly: GCF_020497125.1. Taxonomy (NCBI): domain Eukaryota; kingdom Metazoa; phylum Chordata; order Testudines; family Geoemydidae; genus Mauremys; species Mauremys mutica. Next base: position 175,278,351 of record NC_059072.1, read on the forward strand.
ATCAACATTATCAGACTTGGGTCCCTAAAGTAAGGGATCTAAGTTTGAAAATGTTGTATTGTTGTTATATTATAAATCCAATTGTTGGTATATTTCCATAAATAAACTTAATAAATCTAAAAATACTGGAAGTAAGTATTTCAGTACATTTAATAATTATTTACATTGTAAATATTAGATTGAAACATTCTTATAAAAGAAGGTACAAAGCAATATACTCAGTAAAATTTAAACACAAGCCTACATGCTAGTATACCAGTTCACTGGAAATTAACAAGAGTCCAGATTCTTCCCTGAGAGACACCTTGGCTTACTCTGATTGTCTCACTAAAATCACCGGGGCTATTTGAGTAAGTTGAGTGCAATTTGACTCACTCTCTGATATCTGGACAGTTTATTTCATTGTCTTCCCCTGTCTTGACCCTCCCTCCCCGCAACACACAACTTTGAGTTTTTTGCACATAAAGCAGCTTACTTTGCTATTTTGGGGCCCAATTCCATTTGAAACAACATCAGTTGGAGTCTTCTCATTGACTTGAATGAGAGTTGGACCAGGTCCTTTTATATATAGGCCTAACCTCCCTCTGTGAAATTTCATCAGCACATACAGTGGCTCACACTTACATTTCACTTCTAAAGGCTCTTCCCAACTATGCTCCAAAATACATCTCTGATCTCCTTTTACAATTCTCTGCCCTCATTCCACCAACATATGGCCCCACTGACTTCAGAGTGCTAGGATTTTCACCCTTTTGTCTAAACACTCCCATATTTCCTTCTTCTAACCACATCTTTGACTCATTCCATATTTCCCACTGTGCCTGAAATACCCTTCTTATCCCAAGGCAGCAAGCTTCCACTGACTTCCTTCCAATCCCTTCTCAAAATACACTTAACCTTTGTGAACTTAGAAAACTATTAAAACTGCAAGTACTGAACAAAAGAAACACTTGCCTTGCTGATTACATTTTTACACATACAGCAGCAATATTTTACACTGTCAAAGAGTCAGAGTATGACAGTAATGAGGGAAAATTATTTGTCCTGTATTAGTAACAGCTTACTATTAAATTTGCTAAAAGGTAAGGGCTGTGTTAAACTAACAGCACTGCTCATTGCAGCAACAATTCTATACAACAACAGAACTCACGTAAAATTCATTTGTATGGAAAAGTGTCATTTTAGAATCTTGAACATGTGACCTATTCTGTGAAATTGTTGTTGATGGAACTAACAAATCAACGGTATACTTAACTAATTAAGAATACTAATAGCACAGACAATTTTACAGAAACAATATATTAGATTTTAAGCCATATTTCAATTATTTTGTTGAGTTTATATACTCCAGATTAATTATTTTACTACATTAATCTGTTTTAATCATGGATAATTATTCAAACTTTTGGCTAAAATATGACAGTATTTTAAAAAATGCTAAATCCCATCAACTCCCCAAAGACAATTGCATTTAATGATTACAGTAGATCTATCCTCAAGCCACCAACTTTTTAGTCAAGATTTTATTTTATTTTTAACAAGTTCTGTATGTAAAAATATATGGAGAAAACAGTAAAATATTGTAACTATATCTGTTGTTAATTCACACTACAGTTTATTGTCATGAACAAAACGTAAGATACATTCTATAGATATTTTTACTAAAGAAAAGGCTAAGTTTGTTTACCTTTTATTATATTTTCTATGAAATTTAATTTGATTCTATCTTAGTTAAATGTTTGTTTTTGCAGTGCATCAATCAGGGGAAAAAATCAGTTTTGCAGAGTATATCACATTCAAAAAATACAGAAAAAAATCAAACAGCATTTTTTCTTTTGAAGGGATGGGTCAGATTCAGCACTGGCTTAAAGGGGTACAACTTCCTTGATTCTATAAGAATATGCTCATTAGGAATCTTTGTTTCAGTTTTGAGGCGGCTCCAAAGTTCTATCCCTCCCCCCCTTGCTTTATTGCTGTTTCTAAAAGTTTAATGTTCCACCTGTTCCAAACAAATTGGACTAAAGATAGTGATAATGATGCATACTATTTAAGATAGTTGCTGAGCTACTGGTCAGAGATTTCTGACTTGGCAAATTATACGGACCCTTTATATGTCTAGAGTGTTTGTTTGTATTTCCTTATTTTTTTATGCTTAGTGTGTTTGTGTTTAAATAAAACAAAGCATCTGATTAAGACTGCACTTGAAATTCATGGCAATAGGAAATTTCATCTAGCATTTATATGAACGTTAGGTTTGCCTTTATAGTAGTTTTGAAGAAATTCAGCATCTAGCTAGACATTAGTTAATGGACACTTAAGATAAAGTGTTACCTCTTGTAGCTGTTCTCTTACATAACTGTTCCCTGTAGCTTGTGGAATTCAAGGTTAACTGGAGGTCAGACTGCACTTTACATGTTTAAGAAAACATACAAAGATTTTGCAGTGATATTATCATTAACTACAGCCTGACATGACATTTAAAAATAAAAAGGTTGTAAACCAGAATTTTGTAGTGTTTTTAATTTAATTTGGATTTATTCTTCACAAGTAAGGATAGTTGATGTACAGTAAGCAACTTCCTTTTAAGTCATACAACCACCTCTGAGGAAGGCATACAAAAGTGTGTATTTTATTTTCATATATATACATATGCAGGTAATGCTGTTTGAGAAAAATCTAATTTACACAGCCAAAATCTGCATATAGTAACCATAAATGTGAAGGATGGAAGCCCACCTTAATCATGATATTTGTATTGCTGCTTTATAATTTTAAAATATATTTTAATTGGCCACTGTATTACAATATTTTTTAAAATGTGTTTTAATTGGCCACTAACAGACAACTCTCATGGATAGGAACGAGATTAAATGACACACCTTAATCTGGAGGCACCTTTTTATTTTGGGGGGAATTAAGTGCTTCCTGTGATAATTTGGTTGTAAGGCATCTTGTTGAAACAAGAACAAAAGCAAATATGCATTTGAAATATCTGAGAGATCTGAATTCTCCTGAAAGAATAGAACTAAAATTTTATTCAATACAACTATTTCTTTGTTTCATTACAGTTTCATTTAAAAAAAAGTAATGGTGTAATTATAAAGGTACTTTAACTGTGGCTTCCATATGGCAGAAGAATTTCTAAAAACAGAATCTAACTTTCTCCTCATGCCTCCAAAATGAAACTAGAGCAAGACATAATATTTATCCAATTGTTGAGAAAATGTTTTTGTAATCTCCAGTTAACTTTCCCTTGCACAGGAATGTAACTTCATAATTGGTTGTTACCAAAGCTAATGACATGTGAAGGGTTAACTTAGTTTAAGGTCAATATGTATCGCAAAAGTGTTGCCTAAAAGACTTGGAAATGTATTTTAGTAAAAGAAAAATTACTTTAAATATCTATTTTAAAGAAAACCTTAGTAAGAGAACCGATTCTAAATTTAATTCTTATCAGTATTTTAAATTCCTATATTACAAAATAGTCTTGTTTCCATGAAATGCTTTATATTCTTAATCAAATTTAGGTATCTAAGTAAAAACTGCTGGATTTTCTGCAGTGCTGTGCACCTCTACCTGACCTTCCCGTTGACTTAAATGGGATTGGTAGTTGCTCAGCACCTTTGAAAATTAGAGTAATTTTATTTCGTGTATAAATATGGGTTTGGGCACCTAATGTTAGGCTCCCAGATTTGAAAATATGGACCCCTGTATTTTTTTCTGTAGCTCTACAAATTCAGGAACTCCAATATTCCCCTTAAACAGGGCCAACCATGGATCAATGGCAAAACAAATAACAGGGATGAGTATATAGAATGGATATTTTAAGTGCAATAGTTAAAATATTTAATCCACCTCAAACAACAGTTAAGGTAATCCCTGTTGTCATGCATAGGGATATATTGTATTAACCTCTGGGGTTGACCATGTTGATCTGATCAATACATATCCATTCCCCAAAATTACTTATGCTTCATATTTCTACAAAGGACAGAAAGTAGCATCCTTTTTTGTTGCTGTGGGGAGGATACACACACGAGGAGCTAACTGAATTAGAAAGGATCTACAATTCGTTTTTCTTCAGACCTACATGCCAAAAATATTTCTAGCTGGGATGTATTGTGTGAACTGAGCGACTTTTTTTTCTTTAAAAGGCATTATAACTAGTAAATAGTAAGCATAGTTTTCCTACAATGTTTGATAACATCATAGTTGGTAAACTGTTGTCCAGCTGACAATAGATTCCTTTTCTTTTGTTCCATATTCATTAATAAAAGTACCCTTATGTAAAGTTATTCCTCCTCTCCCAGATATATATATATATATATATATATATATATATATATATATATATATATATATATATATATATACACATACACTCTTTCTTCCCATTAGTTCTTTGGCCCTTATTATTCTGACGAAAATGGGAACAAATTGCTCTAAGGAAGACAAATTCTTTAAGAAAAGAGCGAGGCAGTTAAAGAGAACAACCAAATTGCACAATATGCTGAAAGGTTGACTAGTACGCCTTTAAAAATGAGTTAAGTTTAGTGTAAGTGCATCTCTCCTCTTAAGATATTTTAATGTTTAGCCACAACCCTCCTCTCCCCCTCCCGCATCCAAGCATAGTGGAGGGATTTTTGTCTTGTCAACTAACCCCCTCTAGTGCTGAACAGGCTGCATATGACCTGCGGGCTGCTAGCAGCTTCCAGGCTAGGAAAGCTCTTCGCCGCTTGCTGCACACACATGCACGCACACGCACGCACTCAGTATCACCTCTTCTCAGGAGAGCAGCTGAGGAGGGGCCGGCGAGAGTCCGAGCTCTTCCTTGCTCTTCACCTCCCCCCTCCACCTGCCACATTGTGCTCACATTTAGGACCAGCCGCATTACTGCGATCCATTTCTTTTGGTTGGGGGGAAGGGTGTTCTGCAGCGAGCAATGCCCGCTGCTTGCCATGTCCGCCTGCCCAGGGAGACCCCCCGGCTCTGCACGTCGGACGCCAGCTCGGAGCCATCCCGCGGGCGCTAATGAGGGGTGATCGCTCCAGAGGCGGCAGAGAGGAGCGGCGGCAGCACCCAAGGCTGCAGCCGACCTGAAGGCAAGGCAGCCCGGGAGAGAGCCGCCACCCCCGCACCGAGCGCCGCCGCCGGATTGCTGCTCGCGCCCCGGCACAGAGGGAGACCGCCCGGGGGGCAGGCGCCGGGGCTCCTGCGCGCTGCAAGTTTTGCCGAGGTGTGAGGCGGCCCGGGGAGCTGTCCAGCTTTCTTCAGCGTCCTCCAGCCTCTGCCGGGGCGGGGGGCCCGAGGGCTGCAGCTCCCTCCGGGCTGCGGGAGGGGGGCGGCTGCACCGCCTCGGCGTCGGCTCTCGTGGGGGGCCCGGGCGGGATGGGGATGCTCCGGAGCAGGAGGCTGCCGCCGCTGTGGGGGCTGGTGCCGAAGCTGCTGCGGGGCTGACGGGGCTGGCGGCGGCAGCCCGGGCGGGAGGGCAGCGAGCTCCCACGCCCCAGGCAAAGTTCCCGGAGCGGGCCCGGCTCCCGCCAGCGGCTGCGCTCCAGGGCCCCCCCCGCCGGGACGGCAGCTCCAGCCCTCTGGCCGCTGTGGCTACTCCTCCCTCGGCCGCCCCGGGACCCCGCCAGCGGATGCAATTACTCCAGCCTCTGCAGCACCTGGCGGCAGCCCTATCCGAGGCACCTGGCCGACTGGACCCTGCCCTCCGGCGTTGGGGGCAGCAGCGTTTCCCACTGGCCTGGAGGAGGAAGGGGACCTGAAGCCCGCCCCGCCTTCCCGGGACCAGGACCAGGACCAGGACCAGGACCAGGGGGCGCCGGCACCAGCCATGGGGGGTTGTGAAGCGAGAGGTTTGCTCTGGAAATTTGGCCTGTTCTTCCCTTTGCTGACGGCGTGTCCGGCGGGCTGCAGCCAAGTCTCCAGCAACCAAGGTAAAGGGAGGCGCGGCGGGGTGGGCTTTGCTCAGATCAACTTTTCTTACCTCTAGGCACCTGGCTCTGGCAGTCGGGTGCTGGCAGTAGCCATGGCAATGACGGGAGCAATATGCTTATCCTGCACGGCTGGGGGTACTTCGCTTTCCCTCTTCTAAGAGGGCGAATTGGTTGCCCCACTTCGGGGACTGAAGGGCGATGTTCGAACTCTCGAGCACCAAGAAGAGGAACAAGTTCAGGGGGATTCCGCAGCCCCACCGACAGTGGCTGGTCCAGGGCTCTCGGAGGAAATGCTCTCAGTGAGCAGGAAACGTGGCACTGATTAAAAACCTCAATGAAACTTGTGAAGACCTCCGTTCTTTAAGTTCACATGTTACCTACATACTGTTATTTTGGCTCAAGTGAGATCTATGGATACAGGCAGCAAATAGATTAAATATTCTGCCCATTTCGGTAAAATACAACCTGTGTCGTCTTTGTAGGGATTTCTCTTGGGTGGGTTGACTGTTTCTGGTACAGATACTAGGAAACAGAAATACCTGTCTTCTTCGTTTGTTCTCTATGCATGATTTGGCAGGTAACTCCCTCAAAGGCAAGTAGATGCCTCTCTTTAAAACTTAGTGTTTCTGGAAAGGAAGCATGTAGTGTGTGTTTGAGGTGGGGGGAGGTTGAATATTAGAACTGTTTTATTTTGCAGTAAGGGACCAATCATACCCTCTGAAGTCCACAAAAAAACTCCCTTGGGTTTCAAAAGGGATAAGACTGAACCCTAAAATACAATGACTAGAAAAGTGTGCCATCCTGAATGAAATTGGTGTGGTATTAAGGGGACTTTTTTGCCCTATGATAGCAATATCAGAATATGTAGTGTAGAAAAGAATCTTAGTCTTGACGTAATTAAGATCGTATCGGGCTTTCTTTATCAATGTCTGTTTTCATAAGTACATAACTGTACATACAGTAGAACTTGATCTAGGCTGAAAGTTGGCACAGAATGGTAGCATATTTTTATTTAAAATTTGAATTATAAGATGTGCTTTCCTCTTATTTAACTCAAGAAGCACATTCAAAAATACTTTTGGAAGCTCACAGCATCTAAAATGAGATGACTGCTCCCTCTATTAAGAAATCATAGAAAGATCTCAAGATGACATTTTAAACCTTATTTTGCACACGTGGCAATTCATGGTTGCCCAAAATGCTTATTTAATATATTATCACAGGTACATGCCACTTATGTATTACTTGACACAATATATTTTACCCCCTTGGCTACAGTGTAGTCCATGCTAAAATGTAGTCTCTGTACCAAAAAATGACTCTACACAGTAATCACTCTATTTAAAAAGATCCATAGAAAATATACTATGTATTCAAGGCACATTAAGATTTTGTCAAAGAAATTAAAAGGAAACAAACATAGCTGAAGGTGAAACATACTATATTGCATGCCATCCAACATCTGAGTAGAATAGAGAATTTCCTTAACTGCGTCCTTAATGTACTTTATTTTCCTGCCAAAATACTGGAGGACATGTGTGATATATTTAATCTTTAACTGTTTTGGATATTTTGGCATGACTCAACTTCATGTGATGTAGTTGAAGGACAGTTTTAAAGGGACACATCCTAAAATGTTTATCTGAAATATTTTTAACCATTATCATTATAAGGAATACCTGAGATTGCCACAGTAGGAAAAGATTAGAGGAAAGGATTTTTTTTAAATCATGCATTTGATAACACTAACATAATCAATTTCATGTTTCCTCAGTACAATAAATTTTAATGGAGTTTTATCACAAGAATAGAAGAAAAAATAACATTTTTAGACACAGGAAAATGTGATCATAACGCAAAAATTTGCATGAGGAATCAGGGGCAGGTATAGTATCTGAAACTATACTTAATACACGTTTTTAAAAATTATTAGAGATTAAGTTGATAATGACTCTTCTATAATAAACTTTTTAAAAGTTCAAGTATTGTGATTTTTACATTTATAACCTTACCAAAACCATTGAGTACATATCCTTTTTTCCATAGAAAACACAAATCTTCCATAGCACCACAATATTGTTAGTCTTTTAGCTCACCTTCTTGCTAGTGCTTACTAAAGTCTGCTATATTACAAGGCCTATCCAGGCATACAAATATATATGTAGTTAATAAAGCAAAGTTTGTAGTCATTTTGAAAAATTTAAAGCCTGATTATTTGGACTAAAGATAAAGATTTTTGTAGGAAATAATTTAAATTAGATTAATATCTACTAATTGATGTGTATAGGGGTAATTAAGTTGGCAATAATGTTTAAGCATAGTTTACCTTACAGGGTCAAAAATTATGAAGAAAAAGTTAAGTAAAACAAATTATCCCAAAAGAGAGTTCCTCCACAATTAGTTTCTTTAAAAAAAATATTTTTGAAAGTTTTTTTAAATGCCTTTCAATAGATTTATTCAAAGAAAGAATATATCTTGCTAATAAGTGTCATGAACAATGTTGGGATATCCAGTTATTTGCTGAGTACAGTACTTTGGGATTTCCTAACAGTTTCATAATTTCTCCTTTTACACTTCTCTTGTGAAAACTTCCGGTACTCTAGAGGTCATTTTTGAGCATCATGATTATATTATAAAAATCACACCGTTAAAAAATCCTACTCAATCTGATATTAATAATGAATTGAAAATGACTAAAATAGGCCCCAAATCCAAAATGCACACATAAGAGCATCTGCTTAATAAAATGTTATCCAATGACATTTAGTTTTAATGGAGACTTTCTCAAAACAGAGTGAAAACTAAGAAATATTGCATTAACTCAAGGTGGAATTGAATGGAAAATCTGGCTACACTGGGGAAGTCATTCATTGTATGAACACACTCAAAGGATTAGTATTAAAATACCAGTTACTTAAATTTGGAAACCCAAATGTTAAGCACCTATAAGAAATTTTCAAGATCTTCTGTAGTGCACTAAAGAAAAATAATAAGACATTGCTGTACTCAAGTTTTCATATGGCAACATTTCAGAATATTAATTTTGAAAATGGAGTTGGGTAAATCATAATAAAAAAGGCTGATTAACTTCCATTGAGTTTTGAGTTTGGCTTTAAGATTTGATGTCCTTGACCTTTTATCTTTCAATTCATATTTGCAAATGGTGAAGTCAACATTAATATCAAAAGTCTAGAAGAATCACAAAGGAATATTCTTCCAGGAGAAAAATAGAAAAAATAAATAAATTACTCTATCCCACCATGGCAACGAAAAGACCCTTTAATGCAGTGTTTGCAGTTAATCCTCTGAAATGATGTATTTCAGTATCATGTCAATAGTATACTCCAGTTTATAAAGGACTAAGTAAATACCTATTCTGAATCTATGGAAGGGTTCTTTTCCTTTAAAAAAAAACACAGACTGAAACCTTTAATTTTTTAATATAGTTCCTAGACTCTTTGGTTCTTACCCTTCACTCAGTAAATCAATGCATGGTGTCTTGTTCTATCTGTAGCAAAGCAGACTGAAACAATAGTATTGACAGAGGAGTGAACTTACTCATTTATCTTAATGGAGTGGTGAGTTCAAAAATAAATTGCAACTATCCTAAGAGCTAGTTTCTGCTGTTAAAAAGATCTGTGGACAGATGAGATAATTGTCCACACATTTCTGTGCAGAAGCAGTGAATCAGAAATCAACCTTAAACAGGCATTCTTGCAACATAGACCTCACTGGGTGGATCTCGGGTGGGATGTTTGTCCAGACTCACATTGATCAGCTACCAATATCCAACCACTAGCTAGCTGCATAAATGAGACTAGATTTTATCCTGTATTACTGCTTAGTTGTTTGGCTGTCAAACGCAGAGCAGACTTCTGCTGTATTCTTGAAGATACAGAAAGTAGCATCCAAACTACAAGTCACTTTATCAGAAATATACTTGTCTAGAAGATGTGGGTCACAACAGATCATTCAACAAATTATTCAACAATCCCAGATATTTTTAAAATATCTTATGTTAGAAGAAGACAGAGCCAACAATTCCTGGGCTGCACCCTCTATTAAGTTATTTACCATTTTCTGTCACCAAAAGTTTAGAAAGAAGAAGAAAATGACAGGGATTGCAGAATTTTATAGCATGTTCCATGCATGTCAGTGAACTTTAAGAGCAAGTCATATACCTTTTTGGATATTATGTATCAATGCATTTTGCTAGCTTGTGAAATGTACAAGCTTGGTCTGTTTCATGCTATTTTTAAAAAGAAACTGTATCCTTTGTCCACATAGCACAAGTGATCAGTATCAAAATGATGTCAAATTTTAATGATGAGATTGATTTCCCTTCCCCATCACCCCCAGTAAAATTGAAAAGCTTGGCTCAAAGTACAGATAATGGAGCCTTTCAGCTATAGGTCAGTACTTGAAATCTGAGACAGATTAGTAGTCATTATCAGCTGAAGGAAGTTGGGGGATTTTTTAAAAAAATCAATTTCCTAATGGATAAATACATACCTCATATACAACACTGTCATAATTGCACATGCTGAAATCACAAACAGGAATAATGAGCATATGGAGTCAATGGGTATAGAAATTGAACTACTTGCTTGCTACTACAAGGTTTACCTCCACATCAGGACTTGAGACAGTATGAGGAAAATTGTGCTGCCTATTGTCAACATTGTACTTATCTTGTAGGCAGGGGGGGTTGTCATTCTGGATTGTCCCTCTATACCTTTTGTTAACATTAAAGTCACTATGGAAAATATGAGGGAAAATGAAAAAAAGCAACTCTACCAATCTTGGAGAAGTGTACAGCTTCCCTTTAAAAGACCATAAAATGAATAATGAGAACAAGATTATTTCTGCCTCAAGCTATCAATAATTTTTATAGAACTTAAACTGTTCCAGAGTTTCTTAGAGCCATATAATAATCTTGAGTGCTAATGACAGCACTGGAAACTTCTCAGTATCAGATACGCGTGCAACTTTATATATCTAGTAGTCTAGAATATCTGAGATAAACAGATTTGAAGAGAACACTTCATAAAATATTGGTTCTAAATGCTGTTAGCACTTTCAGTTCATCTCTATTTGGCAGTAGTGAAAGTGAACCCAGTGTACTTTAATTTCCAAACACCTTCAGAAGTAACATCATGAAGTAACTCTCTTTCAGACTTCATTATGATGGATAAAGATGAATTTAATCAATGGAGTGGAATGAAAGAGCAGGATGATGTAATTGTATCACCCAAGGATGATAAAGTACTTTATAGTTTACTAATAAGCAAGGAGGATGTTAAACATGTCTCCTAGGAACAGACATTTTTTTAAATCAAGAAGCCTTGATAACTTGCATCCAAGAATCCTAAAAGAGTTGTCTGAGAAAATCTCTGGCCTGCTTATGTCAATTTTTAATAAATCTTGCAATACCAGGGAAATTCCAGAAGACAGAAAGAGTATTAATGTTCTGTCAATATTCAAAAAGGGCAAGCAGGGTTACTATAGACCTGTCAGCCTGACATCAGTCCTAGAGAAAATAATGGAAACGTTAATACTGGACATAATTAATAAAAATTAAAGGATAGGGATGTAATGTCAGTCAACATGGTTTTATGGAAAATAGGTCTTGTGAAACAAACCTAAGCATACTATGGAACTTTTAGTGCCTGGTAGCAAGGTAATCCAACCTTCTTCTTTTTTCCATTGATGTTCTTCATTCCAATTATGATTTTGTTCCAATGTTTCAATGAATTCATTTGTGGATGCACCATTCTTGTCTTTCCCATGTCTAAGAATAACACTGTTCATTATTAGTAGGCATTAGAGATTCTGTTCATTTATTCCTGTGAGATTCCATTTAATTTAGAGTATTACTTCTAAGGTGTATATATTGCTGAGTACAGTTCACTGGTAAATTCTGCTTCAACTCAAGTGCTCATTTCACAAGTGTCTTCTGCCTGAGGCCTGTTTATATATCTGAGAGTACAATCTGACCTGAAGTCTTTTTTTGTTTGTAGTTCTAGCAACTCTGGAATGTTTTGCTGATGTGTCATTGTTCAGTACATGTCTGATGTATGATGTCTAAGCATCTCTAGCATTTGTTGTCTCAAGTCTATGCATTTGGACTAAATTCCAACAAAGTCTGCAGAATATAGAGCTGGTTGAATAATTTGAAAATATTCATTATAACTCTTGGCATGGTTTTCATGGAACAGTTATTAATGACTAATTTTGTTCACTATTTAGTCAGCTCTATAAGCAGTCAAATAGCATTAGCTAAGTAATTCATAATTTTTCTACCACTTGGTAGTTTTCTGTAAATATTTTTCCACTGTTCAACTGGCTCTACTGCATTTTAAGCCCCTTCAACCTCTGAGCATCACCTGGTACTAAATATTATCCATATGTATCTTAAAGTTCAGCTGATTTGCACAATAACTGCAAAATTCACAAATTTCTTTGGTGTACGAATTAGAACTGGTCAAAAAATGGAATTTCCTTTCTGTGAGAAATTCTGACACTTCAAAATTTATTTGGGTCTGAATCAGAACAAAAAAGCTAAAATTTCCCACAACACACATTCTGAATATTTTTTATTTGAAGCCATAGAAACATTTAGTTTCAATAATATGGAAACATAATATAGAATATTAACTATAATAGAGGCACAGCTCATAGTATTGCTTATTAAGGTTGCCCAACACTTCCCAGTTTCAGACCCAGTTTTCAATTTCTTATAAAACTTTGCCAAACTGTAATTGTTTGAGCTAATATTTACCATGTGGATGAATGTCTCAGGGTGAATTTATTTGGAAAATTTCAGTCAAATTGATTCATCTGTCCCCAAAAATGAGGTTATGAAAAAATACATTGCCAATATTTTTGAAACATTAAAAACAACCTTTTCTTTGGAAAGTTATTGCATCCCTGTGCTTTGGAACATATCATGAAATTTGGCAGGTGTGGGCTTTGCGTATTGCTGTCCCTCTGAAAATCTTTCCATATGTTGTCAAATTAGAGACCTTTGAAAAATTGCAGTTCACACATGTTCATTGTAGACTTGCCAGTGCTTAGCAGCTAAACCCCAAAAGATTCCACCCTAATTGAGCATGCTCAAGCCTCTGGTGGCTCCTAGTGTTGATTTAATTGTGCATGTGCCATCCCCACAGACACTGAGCATGTTCCTTCATCTCATACCTCCTGGTGCTGACCAGACTATGCATGTGCCAGCCCCACAGAGCAACTGAACATGCTAAACCCCCTCGCAGCTTATACACATGATCGGACTGCGTATACATTATCTCCACAGTCCAGTAGAGCATGTTCCCTCCTGCTGAGGACTACAGGAAAAAGTCAGACTTTCCCTATAAAAATGGCTATTCCAGGCTGGGTACCAGAACTGAGAGCAGGGAGCCTGTCTCTCCTGTTTTCTCAGTGAATCCCTGCCAGCACCCAGGCAGTGTGGAGGGGGAAACCATCTGATTCAAATGCAGAGGGGACAAAAACCGGGTCTGGTGAATTGCAGGGTAGGACTGGGGAAGTAAAGCTTGGAAGTGAAGGCCAGGATGGAGGCTGGCAGTGTTTGAATGCCTTGAACAGCAGCAGTGTTTGCAATATATAATCAAACTGTAAAGTTGTCGTTATTGTTATGATACTTGTAGAACATATAGTACATTTAAAAAGTTCCAATCTCTGCAATTCTTTTTGCTATAATTTCCTCCAATTCTCCTTCATTTATTTTAATTCTCTGTGTAGCTTAATAGTCAGCTTAATATTTTACCTCTCTGTTAGCTTCAGTTTTGCAATTTTATTTTTTAACATCCAATTAATATTATCCCACTCTATTTCTAGATAGTTGGTCAAATTCAATGCATATTTTTGTATAACGATACATTGGTTGTTAAATTTAGTATTAGGCTGTCATCTGCAAGTGACATTATTGTATGATTCTTTTCCCAGTTTTATTCCTGCTCTTTGTTTGCTTTTGTAATCCCAATGGCTCCAAAACTAAGGAAAACTTAGTGAAGACTGGATAGCTCTGGCCTCTCAATGCTTATGACTTATGTCTGTGAGCAACTTCACTCACAGGAGTATAAGCAAGTGTGTGTGCTTGTTCCTTAAAAGTTGTAGCAGGAAGTCAGGCAGTATTAGGGGATGGGAAAGGATCTAGTTAAAACGCTGGAATGAAACAGGCATTGGTAGCTTGAGAGCTAATACTCTGTCCTTTATTCTAATAAAATTCTTTTTTCTGGTGGGAAGAAAGTGACAAGAGGGAAGATTTTGGCTCTTAGCAGATGTTGATCTTGTTGGGAAAGGGTTGAATAAGTTCTGTGAAATCATTTAGGCCACTGGATATAAATAAGGTGGGAATAGGTCTCTGAGGGAGAAGACCTAGGGTGTGGAAACAACAATCCCAAAGAAGGCAGTTCTGGGGCAGCGTAACCAAAGGAGAAGTTTGGACCTGAATGTTACCATATTGATTCCTTTGTTGTTAAAGCCAAATCCCAGAAATAGTGAGCTTTGACTCTAGATCATGTGTGGACTGATTTTTGTAAAGCAGTTTAGGAAAAGGGCCTGTTTACATTAGCATTACCATGATCACTTGATAGTGAGTAGTCCAGTACAATCTGTGTGAGTAAAGTTCCTCACCTACACATAGGTGTAGGATCAGGCCCTTATGCAAGAAAATTCAGCTGACATATAACGTCTTTATACACTTTCTCTGGAAACCAACTTTTGATAAAGTGACAGAAAATAGTAGATAAAATTATCCAGAGCATTTCATTCATTTTTTTATGTGTTTGCCAAGGAATATTTACAATTCTTCACAAAAAGCTATATAATTATTAAATCGCTCCTTCTCAATTAACATCCTTCCCCCAATTATTAGCTAAAAGAATCGCTTAAATTACACTGCATAGTTTTCAAAATCATTTCTAACAAGACAAAATTGTGCACTTCCTTGTCTGTGTACGCTGATTTGTGTAGGTTTTATTTTAAAAAATATTAATTTTGTTAAGGCCAATAACAAAAATTGAGTTTTGGTGAAGGCTTAATTGTCATCTATTTGTCTTAAGTTGTTGACCAGGCAACTTCTTTGCTTTATGCCCAGATTTACCATACCTAGGCTTCAACCCAACAAGCCTCTATTCAGGGGTGAAAATAACTTAAAAAATTTACCAGTATTCCAGAGTCCTGAGCGGGGCGGGGCCTCAACCAGAAGAGGCGGGGCCTTTGAAGGTTTAAGAGAAGGAGAGGCTTATTTTGGAAGCTTCTCAGTAAGTTACAGCAGGAGTCCTGACTTCAGAGAAGTATGCAAGCTGGCAGCTACCACAGACTCTAGAGACGTGACTAGCCTTCCTCTGGGTCAAAGTTATAAGCGACTGTAAACAGAGTGTTGTAATGGAAAGTGTTGGGCACCTTTAACTATAGGCTGCGCTGTCAGCCCTACCAATAATAAAATTATAAACTATAAATTATATAAGAAACTTTAGTAACTAGACTGTATGTACATATACTAATTTAGCATGTATAGAGTGTCTTTCATCTGAACATACTCTCTATACAAACATTAATATAGGAAAAAGATATCAATTTCACAGATGAATAAACCAAGGCATAGAGTGATTGTGATTTGACTAAGATCACATAGTGATTCAGTGGTAGAGTTGAGATTAGAATTCAGGAGTCCTTTTTTCACCAGTAAATACCAAGATTTCCTTGTATTAACTATGATAATGATGCATGTAATTCACTTCCCTTTTCCTTCCTCAGTTCTAGTCCTTAAATAATATAGCATCCATTTTGTTGCCATTGTACATCACAAGTTCCTGTAATATTTAATCTGTACACTTCACTATTTATCATTTTCCTTTCTAATTTTGTAATAAGTAGTTTTCTTTTTAAATAATGTCCTGCAGCTTTAGCATTACTGGTTTTCCATCATATTAGAGTAAATTGGGGAATTATTTTTAATAACTACAGTCTGATAGATCATGTATTTTATACTTGGGAGATGTGCCTCAAGAAATATATGATGATTGAAATTGGTGCCACAGATGGATATTTTGAAAACAAAAAAGAAAATCAATAATAGATTAGGCTTGATTAGATGTTGACATTTAGCACTGCAGATCTAGAATGTTAAAATTTACTGACAAGACAATCTTCCTCCTAATTTGCAACAGTACCTCTATTCTTAGTTCATATAGATCATTGTGCATATATTGTAAAGGTTAATGAAGAAATGATAATAAAATTAGCAAAAAGCTCATCTAATTGTTCAGAGATTAGCCTAAAGGGTTGAATGTTTTATAATATACATTGTCATATGTGAAATCTAATATTTTTGTTATATTAAATTTTATATTGCTAGAATATTTAGGTGAATCCAAAGACCCTTATGGCCTCATTTTTCCTCTCACACCAATTTTATTTGTACTGTTGTTCTATTGAACTGAGTGAAGTTACTCCTGAATTACACTGATTTAAACTAGAGGAGAATCAGCTCTATAGTGAAACAGCATTAAACCACTGCTTGTGGTTTTAATAAACATATCAAACACTGGTCCTAGTATGGAACATTATGGCACCTTACTGTTAAGCGGTGTCATAATGAACAGTGATACTATATTCCTAATCTTCTTGTCTCTTAACCAGTTTTTGATCCAAGACAGTTTTTGATCCTCTCACTCCATTACTGCTTAGTCTGCTTTCTAGCCTCTTGTGAAAGACTTTGTCAAAATCTCCTAGGTTAGCTTTTCCAGGAGCTAGTTAAAAATGGCTGAAGAAGCCACGAATTGCATCTTGGCACTTCCTCCTTTAATCTCCATCCTCACAGGTGACATTTTCTCATTTACAAGTGACAAATGGTAGTTTAGAATATTAAGAATATTTTTGATTGTTCCTGTTCTCAAGCTTCTTCCATACTTTCACTATGAAAATATCTTCTTGTTTTATTAAATTCACTTTTAGTGTTTGCAAGGTCCCCCTCCTGTTTGTCCCCAGGAACAAAAAATGCTATTGAACATCCTTAGTTTATCTGTAAATGTTTTAATTCCACCTCTCCCAAGCCCCAACAGCATTTGTACTGAATAGTCAGGGTTTTCATGGCACTTCAGTTTCTAAAGCAGTGGTCTAGGGGAGAGAATATCTGTGGGAAAAGGCAGAGAGGGACCGGTTGTTAAAAACAGAGAGAGAAAGTTACAAGTGTAACTGCCTTTGACCCTAAAATCTCTATGGATATGTTTTTGAATTAGTTAAACAGCAGTGGGTTTATTTTGCTCTTCCCTATTTATGTATAATGGGTTGAGGGGAATAGTTTTTGCTTGAGTGAAGTAGTCCCAACTGTGTACCATTTTGAATTGGTGCACAATCATGAGATCATCAAAATGTCCCAACCAGGCAATCAAACTGCAGCTTCCTCAACCAGACTGTAGTCGTTCTCACTGAGGGCCTTTACATATAGGTTGCATCGGCATCCTCCTTGTCACCCTTCCTGTTTAATGTGCATGTACAGAGGATAAAGATGTTTTAGATCAGGGGTCTCAAATTCAAATGACCATGAGAGCCACATGAGGACTAGTACATTGGCCTGAGTGCCGCATTACTGACACCTACCCCGCACTGCACTCAGCTCCACCCCCACTCCACCCCTTCCATGAGGCCCCACCTCTGCCCCGAGTCACCCTTGCCTGCCCCTATTCCAACCCCTTCCCCGAAATCCCCACCCCAACTCCGCCCCCTCCCTGCCCCCAGGGGGTGCAGGAGGGATATGGGGTGTGGTGGGGGCTCAGGGCAGGGGGTCAGGGTGCAGGAGAGGTGCAGCAGGGGGCTCAGGGCAGGGAGTTGGGGTGTGGGGTGCAGGAGGGGTGAGGGGTGTGGCAGGGGGTCAGGGCAGGGAATCGGGGTGCGGCAGGGGGCTCTGGGCAGTGGGTTGGGGTGTGGGGTGCAGGAGGGGTGAGGGGTGTGGCAGGGAGTCAGGGCAGGGGATCGGGGTGCAGGAGGAGTGCGGCAGGGGGCTCAGGGCAGTGGTTGGGGTACAGGAGGGGTGAGGGGTGCGGCAGGGGGTCAGGGCAGGGGATCGGAGTGCAGGAGGGGTGTGGCGGGGCTCAGGGCAGTGGGTTGGGGTGCAGGAGGGGTGTGGGAGGGGGTTCAGGGCAGGGGGTCAGGTGTAGGGTGCGGCAAGGGGCTTAGGGCAGGGGGTTCGACTGCAGGAGAGGTTCGGGGGGGGGCAGGCTGTGGCCTGGCGTGCACCAGGGGCTGGGCAGGCTCCCTGCCTGCCTGCCTGCCCTGTCCCCGTGCCGCTCCGGGAAGTGGCTAGAATGTGGTGGAGCAGGGGAGCAGGGGGGGTGTTGCTGTTGCTTCAGGCATCGCCCCCAGCAGCTCCCATTGGCTGGGAATGGGGAACCGCAGCCAATGGGAGCTGCTGGGGACGGTGCCTGAAGCAACATCAACACACACCCCCGTGCCTCTCCTCCCCCAGGTTCTGTCCGCTTCCCGGAGCAGCGCGGGGGCAGGGCAGGGCAGGCAGGCAGGAGGGAGCCTGCCCTGCCCCCAGTGCACGCTGGGCCAGAGCTGTTATATCCTTGGGGCAGCCGGTGTAGGAAGCAATCACTTGAGGCCAGAGAGCAGGCAGCTAACCAAAACCTCCATTTTATTTACATATATACAGAGAGTACCCTCAGCCGGTTGAAACCGGTTGAGCTAACCCATAATAATCTAACTCAGTTGCCATAGCAACAAAACCATGACAACCAAATACACAACATATTCCTCCCCCCCTAATAAGAACATCCCCTAAATAAAACACACACTAGACTAGAGAAGGAGGGTAGACTGCCTCCATTCCCGGCTAAACCCTGGGGATTATTTTGCCCCATAACCGTGGGTTCGCCCTAGCTAAAGATCCAGCCGATGAGGAGGCCTTCTGTCTCTAGGTGGATTACGGCGAACTACTGGTGTTATTGCACCCGAAAGCACTAGGGGCTCAGGGTCCGCAGCACGAACAGGTGAGGAGGTATCAGCTCGTGCTGGGCAAAGGGGTATCTCAGCCGCCGGCAGTAATGGAGGAGAACAGTCAGAAACAGGTGACTCGTGATTCAATCCCTCACCAGAAGAGGTGAAGTCAGACCCCTCAACTGCAGATTGGTCCTGAGGACTGGCATGACCTGGCAACAGCTGATCTACATGTCGCCGCCAGGTAAGATTCTCTGCAGTCCGGACTGTGTAGGAAACAGGTCCTGTTTGAGTGATGACTGTGGCCGGAACCCATTTAGCTCTGGAAGTATAATTCCGAGCCAAAACTGGCTGTCCCGGGCTAAAGGTTCGGTCTTTTGCTCTGGGTGCCCGTCTGATGACTTGATATTGCTGCTGATGTTGCACAATTTGTCGGGTTCAGAAGGTTTCAGGATCAAAGCAAGTGCGCAACTGTCGTCCCATCATTAGAAAGGCCGGAGATGCGTGGGTCATAGCATGAGGTGTGTTTCTGTAGGAAAGTAAAAAGGTATCCAGACGCTTTTGAATGGAGTGTTGTCCCCTTGCTGATTTCAAAGCGTTTTTCATTGTCTGCACAAATCTTTCAGCTAATCCGTTGGTGGATGGATGATATGGTGCTGATGTGATGTGGTGTATCCCATTTGCTTTCATAAAATTTTGAAACTCCTGAGAAACGAACTGCGGTCCGTTGTCGCTCACAAGTTGTTCTGGCAGACCAAAACGACTAAAGAGTCCTCGTAGTTTTTGGATAGTACTCTCTGCAGAAGTGGACTGCATTATAGAGACTTCTGGCCATTTAGAATGGGCATCTATTGTCACCAAGAACATGCTTCCTTCAAGGGGGCCAGCAAAGTCAACGTGAATACGTTGCCACGGGTTTTCAGGCCAGTCCCATGGGTGTAGGGGTGCCCACTGGGGTGCATTCCTCACACCCTGACATGACATACAAGCTTTTGCCTTCTCTTCAATAGCGCTGTCCAGTCCAGGCCACCAAAAATAGCTTCGTGCAATTTCCTTCATGCGCACTATTCCACAGTGACCGGAATGTAGCTGTTCTAACATCTGTGATCTCAGTGGTGGCGGAATAATGACACGTCTCCCCCACAACAAACAACCAGATTGGACCGATAACTCCGTCCACTTGGACATGTAGGAAACAAGGTCAGATGAGACCGGAGAGGTTTGTCGAGATGTTCCATGCATCACCAGGTCCATAACGTGGGACAATACTGGGTCAACGCGAGTTGCCCTCTTTATCTGAGTAGCAGAGATGGGTGTATTCTCTACCTGTTCAAAGTAGAAGATTTCCTTGTGGGCACTATCTTGGTGTTTGACCGGCAAAGGCAACCTTGAGAGGCCATCTGCATTGCCGTGTAGAGTGGATTTCCGATATTTGATTTCATATGTGTGTGCTGAAAGTAACAATGGCCAACGTTGCATACGACTAGCAGCTAATGGGGGAATGCCTGTGTAAGGTCCAAAAATTGATGTCAGAGGTCGATGGTCTGTGAGAAGAGTAAATTTTCGCCCAAACAGGTACTGATGAAACTTCCGAATTCCAAAAACAATTCCTAATGCCTCACGTTCGATTTGGGCGTAGTTAGTTTCTGCTTTGCTTAGAGTGCGTGAAGCAAAAGCAATAGGTCTCTCTTCTCCTGAAGGCATAATATGTGACACGACTGCTCCCACTCCATAAGGGGAGGCATCGCATGCCAATTGCAGTGGTAAGGATGGATCAAAGTGCGTTAGAACTTCAGAATTTAGCAATGCATCCTTAGCTTTGTTAAACGCAACATCACAGGCTTCAGTCCACTTCCAGGCCTTGTTCTGCCCAAGGAGCTCATGAAGTGGTTTTAGCAGTGTGGCTAACTGTGAGATGAACTTTCCATAATAGTTCAGGAGTCCTAGAAACGAGCGCAGCTGGCTTACATTTCGAGGTGGGGGCCTCCACAATAGCTTTAACTTTTGCAGGGGCCTTATGAAGACCTGAAGAATCAATGATGTGTCCCAAATATTCAACAGAGGGCTTGAAGAATTCACACTTGTCTTTGCGAACTCGTAGGCCATACTCTTCCAGTCTTTGTAGGGTAGCCTCTAAATTCTTTAAGTGATCCTCTTCATTTCTTCCAGTGACCAGGATATCATCCAGATAGCACTGAACTCCTGACAAGCCACACAAGATCTGGTCCATAGCCCTCTGGAACAAGGCGGGAGCAGATGTTATTCCGAAGGGTAGACGACAGTATCGATAAAGCCCCTTATGAGTCACAATAGTCAACAGCTCTTGGGACTTTTCATCGACGTGCATCTGTAAATATGCTTGACTCAGATCAATCTTACTGAACTTTTGTCCCCCAGCCAGGCCTGCGAAGAGGTCATCGATGCGGGGAAGCGGGTATTGCTCTGCACACAACACTGGGTTGACAGTGACTTTAAAATCACCGCAAATCCGGAGAGAGCCATCTTTCTTCACGATTGGAACGATAGGAGTGGCCCATGAGCTATGGGTAACTGGTATTAGGACTCCATTGGAGACCAGGCGCTCCAGGTCTGCTTCAACTTTTGGCCTGATGGCATATGGCACAGTTCGGGCTTTCAGATATTTTGGTGGACTGCCAGGTTTAATGTTCAATGTCACAGTGATTCCCTTCATACTTCCCAAATCATCTCCAAAAACAGCAGCATGTTTCCTTAGTATAGGGGTTAGACTGGTTTCTTCTTTAGTCATCCGGTGCACTTCTGCCCAGTTCAGTTGAATCTTCCCAAGCCAAGACCTACCCATTAAGGCTGGGTAGTTACCTCTCACCACAAACAGTGGCAATTTAGCCACCTGTCCATTGAGCTCCACCTTAACATCAGTAGTGCCCAGCATAGGCACAGCTTCTCCCGTATACGTCTTCAGAACAGTTTTTGTTGCCTTAAGCGGAAGATGCTGTAGCTTTTCTTTATACACAGTCTCGGAGATCAGTGAGACGGCTGCACCGGTGTCCAGTTCCATGCGTATACGTTTGCCATCCAATAACAGGGTTACCCAGTATTCATGTGAGCCCATTGCCAAAGACAAAACATGCAGTGGCACTTCCTCTTGCGATGAGGTGTCACCATGATCATCCTGGGTCTGCTCTAGGGTATGCAGGGTTCCTCTTTTTGTCGGCCAGACCACAGGCCTCTTTTTCTTTTGTTTACAGGCACACTCAATGTGTCCCTTTTTGCCACAGTGTCGACACACCAGGTCCTTACACCAGCATTCTGATGCCTGGTGACCCGGCTTACCACAGCGGTAACATTCTTGACTCTGCACAGTTTTGTGGGTCGGTTCTTGTGACACTTTTTGCACCCTAGGGGGTGCACCGATGTATTGTGCCTCCCTTGTAGCCAGTTCCATGGAGACAGCAATATCAACAGCCTTCTGTAAGGTAAGCTGAGCCTCTGTCAGTAGGCGCTTCCGTATAGCTTCACTGTACAGGCAACACACTAACCTGTCACGCAGGGCATCATGTAACATTTCTTTAAATTCACAGTGTTCTGCTAGCTTTTTTAAAATGGCTACAAATTGTACAACTGTTTCATCTTCCTTTTGGTCTCTTTTGTGGAACCTATATCTTTCAGCAATTACCAGTGGTTTTGGGGAGAAATGAGACCCCAGGATTTCCACAATGTCACTGTAAGATTTAGTCTCAGGCTTAACAGGGTGTAGTAAGCTGCGTAGCAGAGAGTAGGTTTTAGCCCCTACAACAGTTAAGAATATTGGCACCTTCTTCGCTTCTGTAATGTCATTTGCAATACCAAAAAGCTCAAAACGCTCAGTATACACATGCCACTGCTCTGTATTCTCATCAAAAGGCTCCAGGGGCCTGGTCAGAGTAGCCATGATTTTTAGTTTCACTTTCACAGTCAGTGCAAACAAGCAGCTTTTTTGTTTGTTTGTTCTTTACCTTAACTTCTACTTCCTTCTGTTACTGGAGCAGCACCGGAGTCTCACCCTCGTCGCCAGTGTTATATCCTTGGGGCAGCCGGTGTAGGAAGCAATCACTTGAGGCCAGAGAGCAGGCAGCTAACCAAAACCTCCATTTTATTTACATATATACAGAGAGTACCCTCAGCCGGTTGAAACCGGTTGAGCTAACCCATAATAATCTAACTCAGTTGCCATAGCAACAAAACCATGACAACCAAATACACAACAAGAGCCGCTCTAGGTGTTAACGCTGGAGGAGGGCGGGGGGGGGGGCTGCGAGGAGCTCATGGGCCACAGAAAATAACGTGGCGGGCCGCATGTTTGAGACCCGTGTTTTAGATGGTGTCTCCAATATGACATACAATTTGACTTTTCATTACACCTGATGGTCTCTGAAGGAGATGAGTAAATAAGTAAAATAAAGCAATTTATGCTTAATCCAGATAATGAGGAAGCATAGCTGATAATAAAGGGAAGAATACAACGGAAATGGCCAGGAACTGTGGGTGTTCCTGTTTCCAACTCTCACAATTTTATCGAGTCACACAATATTTTGTGCTTTTCTTAGGTTATTACCCAAGAATCTCAGTTTTCATTAAAACAAGTACTTTTCTAGCCTTCATGGTTGCAGGGAAAAACTTGAAAACATAAACCCTAAACATTCCAATGCCAGAAGGTAAATAAAAAGAACCCCAATAAAATATTTTTAAAAAACTTATTACTTTTAAGCCAGTCTTTGGGGGGCGAGGGGAGGACTAACATGATGTTTGAAACCTTGAGTAGGCCTGAGTGTACCTTTTAGTGGAATTCCTCCATGACATTTGCTAATAAGGTTTTCTGTCATGGGGTCATTTTGAATCCATTTGTGCATATGGACTCTCAAGTAACATCTGTGGTTTCTACTGTACTGCCTTTTCCCACCATAATTAGCATGGAAGCTGACTGGTGCTTTTCCATGTGTATCTCACCACATTGATTCATGCAACTGTAATATCTAGGTTAGGTTACTGCAATGTACTCTACTTGGGCTACCTTTGAAAAGGGCTTGGAAAGATTCAGCTAGTACAGAATCCATCTGCTCATCTCTTGTGAATGGCAAGTTATTGTGAGCATATAGCTCCACCATGGCATGCTCTTCACCCAATACCTATTTGCTATCAGGTTGATTTGCCCACTGGGACCCAGATGGTCAGAGAAGCCCCTCTCTGTATATATCCTATAGAAAGAGTGAAAATGCTTTTCTGATCGGGGTCTTTTTTATTACCAGAATCTGGTGAGCTAGGGAGAATTGTGTAAGATTTCTTTGACCTTGGCTGGTATTTTCTTAGTAGGACATATGTTTATATTGGGGCTTGATTCTGTGGACTTTCTCCCTACTAGTCCTTGTGCAATTAGACATGTTCACCAGGAACCACACATGTCAGAGTTGGCAGAGATAGATTTTCATTAATGTAAGGCAAGACACCTGCAAAATACAAAACTCCCAGGTATAGAAATTCAGGCAAATTCATGGAAGGAAGTTAAGAACATGGCCCTGTGTTTAAAGTTAGTCATAGATAGCAGAAGTATAGAACTAATACTGTATGATCATTTGCAAACCTGGATGCCAAATTAGTCATGACAGTCCTTATTTGGATATGTAAATGAGTGGCCTGATTCTCAGAGCTGCTGAGCACTGACAACTCTGATTTGACAATTACTCAGCACCTCATTAAATAAGGCTATTCACTTAGGAACTTAGATGTGTTTAACTAATTTTAGGCACTCAAGTTTGAAAATTTTGGTCTAAATGCACCATATGTTATAAAGATTTTTGTGTTCTAATTTTAAATGCAAGTAAAAGAAGAAAACACTCTTTCTGGAAAAACAAGAATCAGATTTTAATATGCAAGGATTTATGATGAGTTATCAAACTAGCACTCTACAGTAAAGAGACTATTAAAATGAAGAACAAAGCAGAGGAATAAGCACAATCCAATTCATATGTTCAGCAACTCAAGATGCAAGAAGAACACACTTATAAGCATCCCACTATGGTGCTGGACTTCATCAAGGTGCTATTTTGAAAGCAAATGTAAAAGTAAATTTCTGTGTACTTTAAGAAACAAAAAGACTTTTTTTTAAATTTTTATTGCTGTAAAGTTATACAAAGTTTCATGAATAAAGCTGACAAAATATAAAGAAAGAGACTTTTCTTTTATAGGCAGTAAGACATAATGGCAGTAGATAAGTAAATTGATAGAAAGAAGAGGAAAGGGTTAAGCCTATTGACTTCCTCTTAGAGTTTCTCTTAAATGAGCATTCTGATTTGCAATCTTTTATTTTTATTTAAAAAAATAGCAAACAACCCCACCATATGTGCGAACACCTGTATGTTTCATCATGGTATAGCTGTGTGGATTTGTACAGCTTTGCAAGGTTCTGAGCCTGACAAAAATGCATATAAACAAATTGTTTAAAAAAGTTTAATTGTTTTTAATTAGAGCACGTGGGGGTGTCATATGGTGGCTGGGCTCATGAAGTAGAGATGGAGTTCAGCTGTATCTGTGAAAAACTTAGCTCATTTCCCTGAGTGAGGGATATGACAAATACGGCAATCGCATGCAGTGTCTTTGGGGCAGCATATTGTATTAAGTTTATGAAAGTGTTATATAATGCTGTGGGCCAGGGATTGTGTGCAACTCCAAGGTGGGGAAGGGTTGTCACAGCTCCTCCAGGAACTAAGAACAGTGGGGCGTGGTTAATGTGAATCATCCAAGTTGTAAACACCACCAGAGAGGTACCTGGGGAGGTCTGCATATACTGATTCAAAGTGGATTTTCCAAAGATCAACAAATAAAGAAAGGGCCTTTGTCATAGAAAGGCTGGGTTTAAACTCATTCAGGGCTTTCTTGCTGATCCAGCAAACAGACAGGACCTTCTGTCTATGGGAAGCCTGAGCCCTTGCAAAAAGTTTGGGAAGATTTTGGTCTAGTTGGGCCCTGTAAGACTGAGGGATGATCTCTCATAAGTTTTGAGCATATAGGAACTTTTCTTGTTTTTATATGGCTTCTCTGTGATGCTTTTATTTTAAAAATAAATGTGCTGGCTTAGAAAGAGCTGTGTGGTCATTTGTAATGGCTGTAGGGTGACCAGACAGCAAGTGTGAAAAATCAGGACAGGGTGGGGGCAATAGGCACCTATATAAGACAAAGCCCCAAATATTGGGACTGTCCCTATAAAATAGGGACATCTGGTCACCCTAAATGGCTGGCAGTACACTGTTCATAGCCCTCAGAGAGAAAGCAATGCACAGGTGCTGGCCATTAGGCAGACTGTGACAGAGAAGATGAGTAATGAATGAGGTCACCTGACTAATTCAGGTCAGGCTTAGGGATCCCAGATAGGGAATGTGAAGAGCTTGGGTGAAGTCTTCAACACTGTTGCTTAGTAGGACAGAGCCTGGGAAGCTGCAGCTGGCATAAGGAAGCAGCTGCAGGTAAGAGCTGCAAGGGGCAAGACTGGCTTCTGTAGGGAGTAAAGGGAGTGTATCACCCAACTCCAGAAGCAAGGGCTGAGGACTCCAGGTTCCCAGAGGGTGACACTGTTTGGGTTACAATCCAGCTCCAGGAAAGAGGACTGCGGTGGTGGGGGTCCTCATTTGGAGAGAGAGAGAGAGAGACATTGAACTGAAACTAGGTCTGGGAAGGAGGGCTGCCTTCTGATTAGAGAGAGAACTACTTGAACTGTGGAGTACTAATGTGTGGCCTAAATAAATTGGACCTCCTCCAGAATGTTTTAAGATAATATTGTCTAGGTGGAGTCTTTGAGAAGCCCTGCAAGTGAGGGAAACTGAGGCAGGGTGTTGCAGAGCCAGGCCACAAAGTGTGCTTTGGAGGCAGAGCCCCATTTATAGGGGAAAACAGTTTCAACTAGTTATTCCACTTTTATTATGCAAAACTGCTCTGGGTCACAAAATTCAGTTTTGCAGGACATTAGTGCATAATGTGTGCTGTGCCCTTTGGAGGGTTATGTTACAGATCTGGGCAGTAATTCAGAAACATTTAATCTGTGTGTTTGTGAGGCAGGGAGTGGGGGTTCATGCTATGCTTCTCTGGGGTGGTATACTCTGAAGGGACAATAAGTTAGTCTCTTGACATCCTTCAGATTCAGGAGCAGAAGTTAACACTGAAAGGGATGGTTTATCAATATCAAGGAAATGGCTGAACGTCAGTGGAGATGGGAAGGTATTATTTGTATTGTAACATTTTGGTTTTTAAGTATTGACAGTTGTTTAACAGAAAAAGTTGGAACTATATCCTTAGAACATTTTTATCTTCAAATATCTTGTAGCTTCTTTCATCTTTGTCATTTCCCATTTACTCTGATATTAA
Source organism: Mauremys mutica (assembly GCF_020497125.1). Classification (NCBI taxonomy): domain Eukaryota; kingdom Metazoa; phylum Chordata; order Testudines; family Geoemydidae; genus Mauremys; species Mauremys mutica. The sequence goes on from NC_059072.1 coordinate 175,305,623, forward strand.
CTAAGTGTTATTAGAAAAATTTCCTCCCCTGTGTTTTTAATCACATGCTGTATCCAGTGGTGCACGTTCTTGCACAGAGGATAGGAATGGGCTGGGATATCTACTTGTTTTAAACAACCACATTTATCCTAACCATAACCAAGGAAGTAGCTGACTCCACCACTTGGCAAACAAACATGCTAAAAGTCAAGTTCCTCAGGAACTCTGCAGAATGCAAATAAACGTTTGGCTTCTAATTTGCCTAAATGTTTGTTTTACCCAATAGTCTTCACCAGTTCTAGTCACAGACCACAGATAGGCTCGCTTCCACTTTTGGCAACTACTGTTGTAACTGCATCTGAAGATTACTACTTTGAGCTACAGAGAGAAGGTCCCTTAAAGAATCACTGCTTTCTTCCAACCTCCTTACATACTCTATGCTAAATGCTTCTAAGCAGCAGCATGTTTGAAGAAAAGTTTCCAGGTTAACTGAAGTTGCTCAGTTGTGTGACCTGATTTACTGAATCACAAAGTTGAAATAATTTCCTCCCCTCACCCCATATGTTGGCTTCATCTGGAGATAAGAGCCCATGGCTAATGTTATGCTATACTAAATATGCCAAATGACACTTATACATAACAAGCAAAAGAAATTGTGAATCTTGATATTATAAAAACTTTGAAAAGCTGTTGAGGTTGCAAAATATGCAAAACTTAACCTTTAAGAGTTGTACATCTTCATTCTTAGTTCTTTAAGTCGGGTTATGGGAGTGGATGAGTGAAGGATACAATGCGTGTCCCTTCTTAGATGGCAATCCATTTTGATGCTAAATTTAACATATTTGACCTAGATTTTCCCATCCTACCTTTAACTATGGAGGGGATATTATACTAGGTGGGAAGGGTATGCCTTGTATGTGGAAGAGTCCCTTCCAAATATATGCCAACTCAAGCTTTTATCGTGCTTTTCTTTTCTTTTCTTAAAACCCCAACTTCTGGAGTCAGGCAATTACATGAAAATCTCAGCTTTCATTGCAAAAAAAAGTTTCTCTCTCTCATGGTTAAGGAGAAAAGCTTGAAAATATGAACCCTAAAGGCTAAAACCCCAGAAGCAATATTGCCAACCTCAAAAAATCATGAGTCAGACCCCAGAAAATTAGGTGGTTTATTATTTTTAGATTCCCCCTTCTCACCCCAGTGTGTGACAATTATAGTATTGTCCAGTCTCCTGAATCACAAAGCAAGGTGATTTTGGCCCCTGCTGCAGGAGTTGTCACTGGAAGACCCCACTGAGATCAAATTACACAGCTTTCTATATAATGTGCCTATTGACACAGAGCTTCCAGCTTCTCCTCAGACTTCAAAATTCTAACTACTTTGTCTTTCTTAATCCCACATCTACCCATCCCCCAGTCTAGCAACAAACTATGCACCTCTCCCAAATCCACATTTGTCCCTTGGCCCTCAGCATACCTCTCCTGCAACTCCAGAAGTTCTTCACCTACCACCACCACCCCTTACGAGGCCTGGCATTGGCGCATCAGAAAGGAGAAGGGGTGAAGACAACAGACTGACCCGTTTGCACAAGAGGAGAAGAAGGTACAGAACCACAGAAGGAACAGAGAGGCTCTTTCTGCTCACTCTTCTCCTCTGTGAAAATAGGATCTGCTACTCCCTCTCCTGCTACTCAAAAATTCTGAGAGGAAGGGAAAGTACTCTTTTTCCTAGAGCAATGTTGATTTGGCTGCCCTTCCCCAGGAGGCAGTGAAGTTTAGAAGGCAACCAATCAGAAGTTTTTTCTCCTGGGCAGGGCTGAAAGATGCTTTAGCAAGGATATAAAATCACACAATTCACAGTTAAATTGTGTAAATTGGCAACACGGCATCAGGATTTATTTAAAATGTTTATAAGTTTTAACTAGTCTCATGATTTTAGTCTCTCTCAAGCACTCCACCCAGATTGTAGCTGCCTTGGGGGCTAAGGGGGGGGAGGGCTTATGTGATAGTGGGGTTTTTTTGTTTTTTAAACTGGAGCTGTAATAACTCTTGGATGCAGCTTCTCTGGGAACTAGAAGGAGGATACGTCTTCCCTGTTTGGATCTGTGGACAGAGCCCTCTGCAGAGAGGGGGAGGAATAATACCATAGAGACATCAGATGGTACCTCCGTACTATTGAAGGTGTGTGCGGTGAGGGGTAAGACCTCTCTCATGTAGGTTTTTGGTGCACAATCTGACCCTTTAACTTTTAAAAAAAAAAAAGACATGACACAGTAGAACTGTCACTCTCTCTAACATACCCTTGCCACACAAGTACTAGTATAATGTCCTGTAACTATACAGAAACATTTAATGCAAATTAATAATTCTCCTAAATATTTTTTCACTCCATGTAATTCTGTACAGAAAAAAAGATGAGAAATGATACCCAACAAAGTGAGACAGCAGCTGATGTTTTATCTTAATGTAGTATAATTCATTGTCCGTTTTCCCCATGATTTGATATCTCTTGGTCATTAGAAAAATTGCTCAATACTGTCTATTTTATTGCTCTTAAATCAAATAAATTAAGCAATTGAACAATATAAAAGAGGTAATCTACACTGCTATAAATTTGTAATTTACATGAATAACATTTTATTCCCCTTTCATCTGTTATAAATTATAAGATCTAAATCATTTATTTTGATTTGTGAGTGTACTAGAAATGCATGAATTACAGGCATCAAGAAAGCAAAATGAAATGCTGATGAAAATATCTATCACTGTTAGTAGGAAAAAACAGTTAACTGACAGTGTTTAACAATTTGTTGTTTTTTACAGATGATGGGTCAGAGAAACATCTCCAGAATCTGATATTAATATTCATTAACTATTCTGAGAAGGGTTTTGAACAGTCAGGAAAATTAAACCAATGACCTGCTTTGATTCATGTTCTCTTTTAGGAAGTGCTCATACTGAGGCAGTTGCTGTTATAAGAATTTAGGGGTCTCATATCTGACTAGTGTGATAGACCCAGGCCAGTGGGTACAGCAGAGTAGCAGAAGGCAGATATACTGGCCACTGGATTAACAGTTTTCAGTTCCCTGACTGACCAGAGCAGGGGCTGCTCCAGGCTAATGAGAACACCTGACTCCAATTAACCTGCAAAGAGTCAGGTGAGGCCATTAAGGTAATGTGACCACCTGACTCTAATTATGGCTCCTCTGATACTATAAAAGGGCTCACTCCAGTCAGGCAGAGCAGAGCTGGGAAGCCAGAGGAGAGGAAGTGTGGCTGAAGGGCTGGTTAATGAAGATACCCTTAAGTCATTGGTAAGGGAGCCCTAAGGTAAGGATCAAGAAGGGAGAAGCAGGAGAGCTGTGGGGAAGTGGCCCAGGCTGCCAACAGCTGCTACCATTAGGGTCCCTGGGCTGGAACCAGGAGTAGAGGGTGGGCCTGGGTTCCCCCCAACCCACTACTACAGGAGGGGAAGTCAAGCCTCTGTAAGGACAGGAGGCTAAACTGTTCTGAAACAAACCCCTAGGGACAATAGAGACTGTGGGAGTTCTCTCACCAACCTCCTTGATGGCTTATGATGAAAAGGGCTCAGTAGACTATAACCCTGGTCCTAGAGAGAGAAGGGCTATGTGGAGGGTTGCAGTGAGCCACTGAGGCTAGCATATACTGCCTAGAAGCGGGGGACCCATGGGGACAAGGTTGGAGCTCTGCCACAGTAGTTATTCTGTTAACTTGAATTTCTCCTAGCTTTTATTATCATAATAATACTTGCTTTAAGGTTCAACAAGAATCTAGTATGTTTACCATTTTATCAATCAGGAATATATTTGATTAGCTATAAAGGAAAGAGAGATAGGGTTTTTTATTATATGGTGTTTTTAGCATATTCTTTCCCTTTACCTCTGCATTTAACTAGGAATGACTTAACGTTTTCCGTTCTACAAATATGCTGGTTTTACCCTTATTCCTTCCAGCTTATTCACTGACACACCTCCTTCCCTTTTAATAGGTAATATATGAAAACAGAAAAACCTTTGACCATAAACTGTTGTTATGCTTACCAATGTAAATCTTGGGTTGCCTACGTGTTAACTCTGAGAATAATGGTGGTGTTCCAGATTTACTCAATTATAACTGAAAATGCAATGTGCCCAGTTGTCTGAAAAGCATACAGTCCACAGTGGTTGGTTATCATCTGAAAGTGGGCTAGAAAGGAGTATTTCAGGTGTTGAGTGACAAATAATTTTATCTCCCAAATCACTACAAATTTATAGTCTAGTCTCTAGAGGAAAAGAGAAATGTCAGATCTTGGTTGTTTCTCAATGCCAATTCAGGGATGTGACTCCCACTATCTTTGAAGTAGGTTTCTGTGTCAAGTGTAAGGGGGCACCATGATTAAAACCAAGCAAAATAGTCACAATTATTAACTATGGCCTTTTCCTGTAGCTACAGGCCACAATGAAAGGCTACGGCTGCATCCACACACTACCATGGAGCTACAAATGGCAGCAAAAGGCTTTGGTAGTGGGGAGGCAGTAGGAAATGTCTTTGGCAGCTCCTTGCTGTCACAGCCTTTCCCTGCAGTGGGATGCTGCACTGATAACAATAGCTCTGTAGACTCAGGTGGCACTGTTTGGGCATGTAGAAAGCCATGCAGGTTATAGGGTTCAGACATATAGGGCACTCTGCTCTATTTTCCTAAGCCATGCCTCCTCCTCGTGCTGCTGTTTATATCCCTGCTAGCTGGGTATGCAGTGCCTGCACTCTACATTCCACTAAGTGTAGACTGACTCTGGTTCTTTTATAATTAAATTAATGGAAATAAAATAATAATCAATGGTTACTTTAGATACTAACATTTTCAATATGCATTTAAATGTAAAACATTTGCAACTATACACCTCAAAGAAGCTTGTCATCTCAAGTGCTTAAATAACAGCGAAGGTTTGAACCATTGAGAGGAGACATACATGAGATACAAGTAACCAGCACTCTTTTTGTATGCAAAACATTTTCCAACCATCCGTGATTTTTTTCTTAACATTGAAGGCTTTACAGTGCTAATAAAAGGGATTACTTTCAGTAAAACAGTTCTTTAGCAACTTTAAGTTGGTTTAAATTAATGCTTTTACTTGCAAGGTGGGGAGGGTAAAGGAAAGCTTAGTTTTATGGCTTCTGTTAATCTCTTCTGATAATTCACTTTTAATTCTGAATTCCAGCATCAACCAATGTGCCACTGATCCATGCTCTCACTTATGCCCAAGCTCCTTGATCTGTTCTGTCCATCATCCATCCTTCCCCCCCCATCATAGCTCACCAATCAGTTTCCTGTCTCTGAATCCCACATCTTTCCCCAGCTTCCCAATTAAAATCTCTGCTTCTCCTTCTACTCCTTACCCCCATGCTTTCATTAGACCCCCCGTCCGTCCTCTGACTTCTGCTGAGCATCCCCAGTTCATCCTCTGTCCACACACCTATTCAATCCATGATCACTGCCATCTGTCCATCTTCTGAGACCCCCAGGAGTCCCCTGTTTACCTTTTTCCCAACCCCAGTACCATGAATCAATTTTCTGTCCTTCATGGTAATTATTTTTTTCATTCCTGCCCTTCCACCCAATGATTTCTAGACAAATCTCTCCTCAGTCCAACCCTCTTCCACTCGGCCTCCTCGATCAATTTTTTTGGGGGGTGGCATCTACTCATCCTCTTAGGCCTATCAATTCACATTATGCCCTCCCAAAATACATTCTCTGTGCTTGCTACAGCCCACCCACTTAATCCATCTTCTGCTCTATAGGCACCGCCAACCAACGGATCCTTTAGACAACTCAATCAACTGGCTGTTTCCACAGCCACCGTTATTAACTGATTCTTCCCGAAGGCTACTTTTATTCTTAGGCATTACCTCTTCCTCACTGCCATAGCCAATTCACCTCATCCCTCTAGAAATCTCTGCCTCCCCCGAGCACTGCACTCCAGCCAGGTGACCCTCTGCCTTCCCCTGACAACTGATCTTCGGGTATGTCTACACTATGAAATTAGGTTGATTTAATAGAAGTCGATTTTTTTAGAAATCTATTTGATACAGTCAGTTGTGTGTGTGTCCCCACTAAGCGCATTAAGTCAGCAGTGTGCGTCCACAGTACCAAGGCTACGTCGACTTTCGGAGTGTTGTACTGTGGTAGCTATCCCACAGTTCCCGCAGTCTCCACCGCCGATTGGAATTCTGTGTTGAGCTCCGAATGCCTGATGGGGCAAAAACATTGTTGCGAGTGGTTCTGGGTACATGTCGTCAGGAAAGCAACATGAAAGCAATGTCAAAAAATCATTTCTTGCCTTTTTTCCTGGGTTACCCATGCAGACAACATACCACGGCAAGCATGGAGCCTGCACAGCTCATTGTAACCATATGTCTCCTGGGTGCTGCTGGCAGACGCAGTACTGCAGTGTTACACAGCAGCATCCCCTTACCTTGCAGACAGTACAATGCGACTGCTAGCCGTTGTCATCGTCCCATGGGTGCTCCTGGCTGACCTCAGTTAGGTTAGTCGGGGGCGCCTGAACAGACATGGGTGCTCCTGACTGGTCTCGGTGTGGTCGGTCAGGGCCTGGACAAAAATGGGAATGACTTCTTTAAGTTTTGTCTAATGGAGATTCAGTCCTGCCTGGAATTTCATGCGAGCTGGAGGCTTCTGCCTCAGACTGCTCTCCCAGTCAGCAGCACTGCGCAGTCACACCTACCCCTTGCTCCCATGGCTCATGAAGCCTGGACAGTAGTAAGGAGCAGTTCAACTGTAGGCTGAGCAAGTGCATAATGGTGGTAGAATGTGCCTTTGGATGTTTAAAAGCTCGCTGCTGCAGTTTACTGACTCAGTTAGACCTAAGCAAAACCAATATTCCCATCATTATTACTGCTTGCTGTGTGCTCCACAGTATCTGTGAGAGTAAGGGGGAGATGTTTATGGCAAGGTGGGAGGTTGAGGCAAATTGCCTGGCCGCTGATTATGCACAGCCAGACACCAGGGCAGTTAGAAGAGCACAGCAGGGTGTGCTGTGCATCAGAGAAGTTTTGAAAATCAGTTTCATGACTGGTCAGGTTACAGTGTGACGATTCTGTTTCTCCTTGATGAAAACTTGCCCCCTTGGTTCACTCTACTTCCCTGTAAGCCAACTGCCCTCCCCTCCCTGCTTTGATCCCAATTGCAGAGGCAATAAAGTCGTTGTTTCAAATTCATGCATTCTTTATTAATTCATCACACAAATGGGGGGATAACTGCTAAGGTAGCCCAGGAGTGGTGGGAGAGGAGGGAAGCACACGGGTAGTTGTAGGGGCACCCCTAGAATGTCATGCAGCTCATCATAGAAGTGGCATGACTGGGGCTCTGACCTGGAATGTCCGTTTGCCTCTCTGGTTCTTTGGTAGGCTTCACGCGGCACTGCTGCGGGTCCCTGTTATAACCTCTGTCCTTCATGCCTTTGGAGATTTTTTTTCAAATATTCCGGCATTTTGTCTTTTGGTATGGAGTTTGGATAGCACGGATTCATCTCCCCATACAGCGATCAGATGCAGTACCTCCTGTTCGGTCCATGTAGGAGCTCTTTTGCGATTCTGGGACTCCATGGTCACCTGTGCTGATCAGCTCGCTATGCTGGCCAAACAGGAAATGAAATTCAAAAGTTCCCGGGGCTTTTCCTGTCTACCTGGCCAGTGCATCTGAGTCGAGAGCGCTATCCAGAGTGGTCACAATGGAGCACTCTGGGATAGCTCTCAGAGACCAATACCATCGAATTGCATCCACACTACCCCAAATTCGACCCAGCAGGGTCGATTTCGTCGGGGGGGGGAGTACAGTAATCAATTTTAAGAGCCCTTTAAGTCAACAAAAATGGCTTCGTCGTGTGGATGGGTGCAGGGTTAAATCAATCTAACGCTGCTAAATTCGACCTAAACTCGTAATGTAGGCGAGGGCTTCATCTCTCCCTGACACACCTCTCAGCTGATCCACCGTCTCTCTCTCCCAGCCAGTTGATTTCCCTGCCTGTCCTAGACCCTCATTTATCTCCAGGCTTCATTCAAGGCTCATTGTAGAGCTGTGTGTCCAACTGATCCTTTCCCTGCCCCCACTTTGATTTGCTGGGGTAGTGTGGGATTATTTTGGAAAAATTCTTCAAAATTTCCAGTGAAACAAAAAGTTAGGAAAATTCATCTTGGGTCAAATGAAACATTTTGTTCAACCCAAAAGTAAACACTTAAATGATTAAACAAAATTTGAAAGGTTCTTTTATTTTTAAAATGCACTAAAATTTTTACTAAAATAACTTTGAATTGAAGACCAAACGTGTTTTGAAAATGTCAAAACACAATGTGCTTTGAATGTTATCTTTTAGGCTTATATCAACTGAATCAACTTAGCAAAATCTATACAAATTCACAATGTTTTTAATTAATCTGAATCTGTATTTTTGGGGCGGGGGGTGAATTTTGGGCAATTTTTTTTTTTGCCCAGCTCTAGTTCCCAGTAGTCCTGTTCCTCCTCTAACTGCACTGTCACTGTGTGCTTGTGAGGGCACTCCCCTAGGAAAAGGCAGAGTCAGTGTGATATCTATTCTGCTCTTACGGCTTTGATAGCCAGGTAGTGAGTGTCACAAGAGAAGCCAGAGCAGCTCATTCTATTCCTGAATCTATTCCTGAATCTCTTATCTGTAGGGCTTCTGTTTTTCAGAGTTTATTCATCTCATTTACCAGGGTTTATTTTTAGCACTTTGAGTTTTATGTAGGTGTCAAAAATCATTTTCACACTTTCTCTTGTGTATATACTGTAATGAATAATGTATATCACACTGTGGTACTGAGTAATCTCTCTAAGGTTCCTTAGTGCACTTTAATGTAGTACTGTTTCAAACAACGTTAGTACTGGGGAAGCTTGAGTGCACACCAACAGGGTGTGCCAACTACATGGGCCAACTAATGTGCAACAAGTTATTGCACTTTAGAAATCATATCCCTATAGTCTGTATTATTATTCTGTATAGTAAAGCCCTTTGATACAAGTAACCATTTCCAGTGTTTGTTGGACAAACCCTTTTTTTTTATTTGGGTGTTTTGTCTGTTTAGCAGTTAAAACTGGAAATCAGAAGCCCAACTTGTATGTGAGGAGGGAGCTGCTGTAGAAGGGCAGAGCACCTGATCAGTGTTGTATGCTCACACAGACACTGCAGGGACAGGGAGGAAAAAGAAGTGTAGAGAAGGTGTGATGCCCTATACTGTCTGTCTATGGTCCTGGATGTGGTAGTGGGAAGATGGGCTCTATGATAGGAAACCACGACATCTCATTCTGTCTGTTTTGCTCATCAGCTCTAGAGATGTAGGAGTAGGAGACATTATGGACACACTAAGGAAGAACTTCCTTTTAATACTAAGGCTTCATCTAGAATGGAAAAAACTTACTTCCATAGCTATTATGCTTATCACAGCTCCTTATTCACCAACTTTTATCTTGGCACTTAAACAACTTACTCCATGTTTTCCTTCACCACATTGTCAAGATAGTTAAGTCCCTGGCAGGCTGCAAAGAGCTACAAAAGGATCTCACAAAACTGGGTGACTGGGCAACAAAATGGCAGATGAAATTCAGTGTTGATAAATGCAAAGTAATGCACATTGGAAAACACAATCCCAACTATACCTATAAAATGATGGGGTGTAAATTAGCCGTTACCACTCAAGAAAGAGATCTTGGAGTCATTGTGGATTGGATAGTTCTCTGAAAACATCCACTCAATGTTCAGCAGCACTCAAAAGCAAACAGAAAATTGGGAATCATTAAGAAAGGGATAGATACAAGACAGAAAATATCATATTGCTACTATATAAATCCATGGTACGCCCACATCTTGAATATTGCATGCAGATGTGGTCGCCCCATCTCAAAAAAGGTATATTGGAATTGGAAAAGGTTCAGAAAAGGGCAATAAAAATAAGGGGTATAGAACTGCTTCTGTAAGAGGAGAGATTAATAAGACTGGGACTTTTCAGCTTGGAAAAGAGATGACTAAGAGTGGATATGATAGAGGTCTATAAAATCATGACTGATGTGGAGAAAGTAAATAAGTGTTGTTTACTCCTTCACATACCACAAGAACTAGGGGTCACCAAATGAAATTAATAGGCTGAAGGTTTAAAACAAACAAAGGGAAGTATTTCTTCATACAACACAGTCAACCTGTGGAACTGTTTGCCAGAGGATGTTGTGAAGGTGAAGACTATAACAGGGTTCAAAAAAGAACTAGATAAATTCATGGAGGATAGGTCCATCAATGGCTATTAGCCAGGATGGGCAGGGATGGTGTTCCTAGCCTCTGTTTGCAGAAGCTGGGAATGAGCAACAGAGAATGGATCACTTGATGATTACCTGTTCATTTCCTTTGGGGCACCTGGCATTGGCCACTGTCAGGAACATGGTCTGACCAGTATGGCCATTTTTATGTCCTTAAGCTTCACACATGCATTTTATTCAAATTGATTATATAGTTCCCTTTTTTTACAAGGGATGTTCCTACATGTGGTTTCATACCTCTCAACCTGCCCAGGACCAAATGTGGGAAACAATGTGTGACACAGACCCTATGTGAGACAATAAAATCTATTCATTTGGGAAACTTAAAAGGTGGTTAGATTTATATCTTTAGTGTAAGTAACTCATACTTTATTTCTGCTATAACTTTCAATAATACTGGAAACCTATTTCTATGGTGATAAATAACTTCGGGAATAAAATGAGTGAAGTCATTCAAAATAAGGAAAACTTAAGATGATGTATTTATAGTTTATAGAAGCAATAATTTTCTTGAGGGAGAAGTTTAAGATGTTTCTTATTTGTCATATTAAAAGTACTTTTTTTTCCTTTTGACTTCCAAAATGTTGAAATATAAAGGGTATACTTTGGAAGTCAAAGCTGAGGTAGCGGTAATTATTTATACTCTATTATGTCATAGAGAAATTGGCTACTCCTTTCACAACTCTTTTTCTTGTTGAAATGCAATATTTACCCATCTCTAAATTCCTTCTGATATCTTAAGCATTTCCATTGCACCTCATTCTTTGATTGGAGTCTATAATATAATTGCTATAATATTTGTTCTCTCATCTAAGAAAGTACTTAATTGGTACAATTGAAGGGCTATTTCTCAGATAACTTGCTAGGTGGAACAGCAAAAAAAAAAAATTGTCCCTGCAAACAGAGTAATACAAAATTCTTAATTCTAATTGCTAACACAGTGATAAAAATCTAGATGTTTCAAAGTCCTCAGCTAATAGTGTTGATGCAGTATTATACAGTCTATTTTTGGCATTACCTTTTAAAGTTCCTCAGCACCGCTCCAGCAATGCTCAGTGACAATTCCCTTGCATCACTGGGTTATGTAAGAGGTACTTAAGTCTGAAGTGGTCCTTTTGAAGCCCTGTTTTGAACTGTCAGTCAGTCAAACCACTACTATTGCATTTCCAAAAGTAGTCATGCAATATTTTTGCTGCATTTTCCCTACATAATCACCATGTCCCAGACCTATTAATTACAGGTAAATGGAAGTCTGAGAAATGCCTTTCCAGCCCATGTGTTACAAGAGACTCCTTGCTACAAAAGTATATTTTCAGTTATCTTAGAAATACTCTTCTACAAATCTTGTAAGTAAGTAGTGTAAAAAAATGATCCTTACTAAAACAAGTACTCACGTGTATAACTAATTCTTCTGTTTGTTTTTTTTCTACTGGACATTAAGGAGCAATGGAGTAAGATATGAGAGATTGAAAATGCCTCTTTGTATCAGCACCCTCACGTTTTTCCCCCAAATAAATAAGTATACTAAAGTAGTATGGGGAAATTGGGCCTATTAAATGCTTTGTATCAGATTTCACATCAGTAGAAAGAGCTTTTTCTACTATTGGAATATTTAGTTACAATAATAGGAAAAAATAATTATACATAAGTAATCTGGTATTTACTGAACAGACTAGATATAATAGTGGGCAGACTATATGAACTATGAAATTCTCAGGTCTCTAATATTCTTCAGTTAACAATGGACTCTTAGTCTTTCAAAGTTAACTCCCTGTATATGTCTTTACATTATATCATTCAAAGCTAAAGCTCAAACTCTGCATGTGTTAGTATTGTGTACTTCATGCTGTCCAATTCTGCAAGGCAATTTGGGTTTTTGGTAAGAGCATCAAAATAGTATCTTCCACAAATAACATAACTGTCATTTATTTGTTAATGTTGGAAGCATTGCAAACCTGATTGTTTATATAAACAATTTTAGCCCTCATGCTGATATTACATGGTACATGAAGAGAATGAGACTTTCAAAGCTACCAATTATTAGCATGTACTTCAGTTTGACAGCCTGACCCGGCACCTATAAAATGTACATGCTGTGAAGGCTTGGTGCTTGACATAGTAAATTATAAATGAAGAGTTAGCAGAAAGTGACAGACTGGCTCAGTGAATGAGGATTACAAAGCTGAGAAACATTAAATTGACTAGCTAGGTGGATATTTCCTAAAACGAGTTAGGAAATATTTAATTGTTATGAGAATAAGACTAGCTTTTTCTGGATCTAGCTGTCATGAGTGAGCAACTCTCATAGCTATTTCAATTGTATTTGTTTTTGGTGGGCTCCTAATGCTCTGCATTAAAAATGATATTAAACTAAGCATTTTACATAGCTGATTTTCTTAACGTTTGCCTCAAATGGTCTGAAGTCTGTTACATATCACATTTGCCTTATATTTTTTCCTTCATCTTCATTCCCTGTAACTTATTTATTCTCTTGCCTTTACATAATTTGTTTTTAAAATATGGAAATGAGACAAAACATTCTTAGTCTTATCAAAGACTTCTCTCTTTAAAGCAGATATCTGCTTTAAATCAGAGAGAAGCCATGTGAGGTAAAATGACTTTATTTTCCTCACTACACTGGTAACTTTGAAAACCGCACTTGCTTCTCCCCGTAGATGTTTGTTGCCTACTGACTTGTACATGCTGCTGACAGCAGTATGAATGCTTGCCAGCCAGCTTTAACCCCTCAAGCAAGCAGGAAAAATACATGTTTTGATTGTATTCCTCTTCTCCCATCCTTCATATGTTGCTTGGTTCCTCCCTGAAGTGCTAAGACAACCTGTCCTTGTATAAGATGACACACAACGTAGCACAACAGGGCCCTGACTCTGAGTACGGTTGAAATTAATACCCTTTCACTTTCCAAGAGGTGTATTAGTATTTCCTGGTTCATTCATACATCTCCTGGGTGACTTCTGAGTGGTAGCTCCAATTCTGCACAGTGTCACTGTGGGTACACTGTCTTTGTCTCTTGTGCACCAGTTCATCCAAACATTTTGAAGGCTCTATTTTAAACTGCTGGAGGCAATGTGATAAAGCACTAAAATGAGCATCAGGAAACCTGGGTTCTAATCACAGCTCTGCCACAATGGGCTGTGCAACCTTGGGCAAGTCACTTCACATCTGTACCTCAGATTCCCTGCTTATAATTGTCCCTGCTTTACATTGTACATTTAACATCAAAGGCCTACAATTTTCAGGCATAACAATTTTTTTATTTACTTATCATGGTACTAGATTAATTTTGCTACCTAAACTGGTTTATAGACTGAAAAATTAGTGTTTATTCATTAAATCTTTGACTACATAAAATTGAAAAGGTCAGTCCCCCATTGCACTCTGCATGAGCGCCACTGTGACATGATGCCAGTTCTGCCTTGTGTGTCCCAAAAGGATACTGGTAGGCATTCTGGCCACTTAAAGCTTCTTGTAGTGCAAAGAGCAGGCCTGTTGCTGTGAACTCTTCATGGGTTGGAGCATACGGATAGTAATCCAGATCTCCAGGCCAGCACTTAACAGAGTTCAGAGTCATATCTTTGCCAACTTCCTTCCCTGTCAAGGTTATTGTGTGACCCTGGGGCTGTGAGTAGTAAGAGACGTCCCTGCATTCCCATGTGGCAGTTATGTGAGTTATGCAAATGGGGACAGATGTTTCTTATGCTCCAAAAAAGTAACTAAATAGTATTAATTCGCCTTCATATACACTGGCAATAAATGGAGGCTCAGAGGTCAGTTGAAATGTGCTTTTATTGTAGCAAATAGATTTTAAGTAATCTGTGTGGGTACCAAAGAGACCAGTGTCAGAGGATAAATATTGAAATGAGCTACGATGGTGCAAACAGTTCAGAGGGATAAGTGTAAAGAGACCTGAAGAGCTGCCTACAGCTACTGCTCAGTTACTGTAACACTGAGAGTATCAGAGGGGTAGCCGTGTTAGTTTGGATCTGTAAAGAGCAACAGAGTCCTGTGGCACCTTATAGACTAACAGATGTATTGGAGCATAAGCTTTCGTGGATGAATACCCACTTCGTCAGGCACATGTGGGTAACATTGAGAGTACAGGTTACCTACTAATAGCATGGAGACCTCTTCATTGCAACTCAGCTCAATGTGCATGAAGTGCTCATGACCATTTGCTCATTCTTGAATGGGGACACTCTGACAGACCTCTGACAGTCATGCATATGGTGACAGACCTCTGACAGTCATGCATACGGTGATGGCAACAGCCACCTGTGTGGCACCAATTCACACCCTCCTGGAACCCCCTGGAGAGCCCTCTTTGAGGTCACATGTGCAATGAGGAGAGAGCAAACCTCCTTCTGTAAGCCCTATAAGGAATTTGGTGGGAAGTTATCTGAAGCACTCTCCTGAGTAGGGAAGATCCTCTAGAAACCAAGTGGAGATGAGGCAACCACTCTGGAAGTGTCAGTCAATAAATGTAACTAATTCAGATTCTTTTGCTTGGCTTTTAATTAAAGGCAGAGCACAGGAATACACACTCTGAAAAACATTAAACACATTTTACCTGTTTATATTAAAGTTTTTAATATTGTTTGGTTTCTCAATTATATTTGTCAGCACTAAAATGATTTTAAAAATTAGTCATGGCATGTTAATTTTTATTCAAATGGCTTTAATGTTTGTGTACTCTCCATTCATATTTGCATTATAATATTTTTATTTCAAAGTTAAAATCAACTAGAAGAATGTTAAATCTGACTATTGGTGACACAGCAACATGTCCCAATCTCCTACACTTTTCGGCCAGAAGACACCATCATGATAATCTACTCTGTCCTCCTGCATATTACAGGCCACAGAACTTCACCCACTAACTCCTGTAATGGACCCATAATCTCTAGCTGAGATATTGAATCCTCAAATTTTGATTTAAAGACTTCAAGTTACAAAGAATCCACAAGTAATCTAGTTTAAACTGGCAAGTGACCCATGTTGCAAAAGAAGGCATAAAAACTCTCTGCCTATCTGACCAGGGGAAAATTCCTTCTCAAACCCAAACTAGATTGGATTGAGTTCAAAGACAGTGAATATTTTTAGCCTTACAAATTTATTGGAAAAACTTTGTCCATAATTCAGTTGTTTCTAATTTTCCTAATAGAAGTGCACTCAAATTTATGAACTATCCTGACAATTCAGGTACTTGTGTTCATTTTACAAAAATCTGTCCAGTAGCCCATTGTTGAAACGAACATACCAGTGATTAGCAAGTCAACTAGAGTTGGTGAGAACCAATTTTTTTCTGCAGGGAACCTGGCTTCATTACAGTGATTTTGAACTCCATGTCTATATCAGATTTAGCTATTGACCTCATTAAATCCCACACTGGAGACCAGAAGTTTTGAAAAATACAAGTCATAAGACATAGACTGTTTTGTGGTATTAGTTTCTGGGCTTGTGATCTATATTAGCTTAACAGAAATCCACACAGCACTATGAAGGCCACAAAGGAAAATTATAGCTATTCACTCAGGGTTTTTATTACTAAGACAAAATATTGTTTCAGGGAACATATTTTCTCATCTAAACTTAATTTCCTGAATAGCCTACTAAAGGATAACCGTTTACTTCTACCGGCTAAGGGAATTACTCCTTTAGCTCAAATGATAGTCCTGTGCTGTCTGGCTGAGGTTTTTATCTTCAAATCCTGTTGGTATCCAATCTGTGTGCTTCTTACATGAATAGGAATTAGTCCCTTTTGTGTTATTCCCAGATATTCCCAGACCAACTTCCCCCATCTTCTGGTATGCAGCAATCTTACTACATCCCATGTGAGGCCTAATGCCCCAGGAGCTTTGTGTCATGTGCCAGGCCCAGCAAGACTTTATCCTCCCACTTTATTTTTCCTCCTTTGTACCCCCAGGGAAAGCTTGAAAATGCAGATGCAATCCACAAGTTAACAGGCTGATTGTCTCTGTGTTAATATGATTTTTTGCAATCCTCTTTTACTCTTTTGTTATGCTTATGAATTAGTCTTTTGGAAAAGCAGGCAGTAATTTGTGATTCTTGAAAACATAATGTGTACTGGTTTCCTCTAGCAAAAGCTTTCACAGTAGTAAAAATTATAGATTAAAAAACTAACTCTTGGTAGACTTATTGTAAATATTAACCCAAAAAGAGTTCAGTGCAAGTTTGTTATCAAAGATTTCTGCATAGCAAGTACACTTTCAAAGCATACTTACATTTCTTTAGCCCATATGAATGTACAGAGATGACACCCAAGGTGTGTGTTGGCATCATATGAAATCAAATACAAAAACTGCATGGTTGGGCAAGCTCCTAATTTCTTTAAACTGACTGGTATTGTATGTCGATAATCAAATGAATTATCAGTTGTTTCCTTATATTTGGAATATTTGCATGAATTTGAGTGTTAAACGGCTTAAACTCTGATTTTGGAAAAAGACGTGTGCTGGGTAAAAGTTATGCTGGTATAGTGAGTGTCACATAGGTACAGCTGCTCCCGCTTGAGCCTCTTCATAAATGCAGCCACCAGTAGCATGGCCATATGGACAGGCTCCTGAAGCTGGGAAAGAAGATTTTAAAATTATAGACGGATGCATCAGACTGGGCAGGAATATTAATATCACAGTTACATAAACACAATGAGCCTAACACCCATGTAAACGTCTATACTAGCCCACTGTGCAGAGTAGCTTCCTAGGAGATGGATGGGCTGTTTTGGAACACCAGCTCTCTTGGGGGAGAAGGAAACTGTTTGAACACTCATCTTTATATTTAAAGGTTAAATATATTTGGTCTAAATCAAGCTCAGGTGCAATTCTACTTTGATCACTGAGGCTATCAAGGATGAATTCTGTCCAGTATGCTTCTCAGAGTTGAGACAGCAGCAGACTTCTCTTTACTAAACAAAACAAAAAGCCATTGAGGTGTCTATGCTTCATCTTTAAAGCTGACTGTTTCTGACTTTTCTTTAAAAAAAAAATCCTTTGTGTATGCTATTTTTATTTACCAAATACACTTTTTAAATACATTATAAAAATCTACAAAGTAGCAAATAGAACATCATAGACTTTTATTTATGCCAGGACTGTCCCTTACTGAAAACCATAAACCCATCCAAATTCTTGACCGTCAACACTTGGAGCTTCAATTTTGCAGGGTATTTAAAAAGGTGAAAGTCTTAAATTCTTGTAGTACTTCAAATGGGCCCTGATCCAGCAATTGCATGGGTACCCTGGCAGGGAAGAAAATTTTTAAAGTGATTTGGCCAGAGGGATGAGTGAAGAGAAGATGCAACCCCCTATATGATCAAAGCAACCATGAGCAGGTGCGACTAGAAAGATACATGATCTAGAAATGCAAGTTTCAACACCCCATAACATCCAAAAAACCAGACTTTTTGAACAACCAGTCACTGAAATCATTGCCACAGATACCACATTTGGGGGGGTGGGGAGGAAGGGGCAGTGGGAGACAGTGATAAGGGAACTGCAAAGCACAGAAATTGAAGAAGCAGAATAGTGACTTATTTCCAAAAGGGGAAAGAGAACCAGGCACTCAACCCAGCCAGAAGTGTGGAATTGTTACCTGATACTTAGCAAGTCTACTACTAAGGAACTTATCTGGGTGAAGAGGACAGAAAGCTACAGGCAGGGGTGGTTCCAGGCCCCAGCACACCAAGCGTGTGCTTGGGGCGGCAAGCCACGGGGGGTGCTCTGCCGGTCGCCGCGAGGGCGGCAGGCAGGCAGGCTGCCTCCAGCGGCATGCCTGCGGAGGGTCCGTTGGTCCCACGGCTTTGGCGGACCTCCCGCAGGCAAACCGCCGGAGGCAGCCTGCCTGCCTTGCTTGGGGCGGCAAAATCCCTAGAGCCACCCCTGGCTACAGGGAACATATTCGGTGGGTGTCTTTGTGATACGAAGCATGCAGCCATGGAGAGATTCTTCAGCCACCCTAAGAAAGTAAATACTTGTCATTTGGTAAATGTGTTTTAAGATAAGTGGACAGACAATTCAGTAAGGGACACAAGGACAACAGGATTGCGTTATGTTCTCATGGAGCAAAAATACAACATGTAACTGGAAGATTGGATGGAATTATGAATAGATTCCACTGCTGATACCTATTGGAACAAGTGACCTGGAACTACACATATTATAGAAGACTTCAGTAATCTTGAAAGGGAGCTGAAGAAGAGGAAAGTCCAAATGATTTCTTAGGGCAGGTCTACACTAAGGGCGGGGGTCGAACTAGGGTACACAAGTTCAGCTATGTGAATAGCGTAGCTGAATTCAAAGTACCCTAGTTCGAACTACTTACCCGTCTAGACGCCGTGGGATCGAAGTCCGCGGCTCCAAGGTCGACTCCGCCACCACCGTTTGCAGTGGTGGAGTACCAGAGTACGTGGGGAGTTCGAACTATTGCGTCTAGATTAGACGCGATAGTTCAAACTCCGAGAAGTCGAACTCACCGCGTCGACCTGGCAGGTAAGTGTAGACTAGCCCTTAGTGATTCTTCAGGTCCCCCAAGTAAGAGAAAATAAAAGGCAGTAAATACTGGAGGTGAACCATTGGCTGTGTGACTAGCATGAAACTGAAGGTTTTGGTTTGGGAAAAACCAAGATACATTCCAGTAGGATAGATGGCACATGTATCTCAGGCTAAGGGCAAATATTCTAATTTGAAGGTTAACCAGAGTAGCCATGAGGGTATTAAACCTCAAAATAGGTATGTGCTATGAGGTAAATGAAGTACAAACTCAAAATTGGTGTCATGAACAGAGTCTACTTGTGTGGAAAGAAAATATAAGAAATTTTTCAGTTGCCTCTATACCAGTACTAGGAGTCTGAGTAACAAGCAAGAAGGATTGAAAATTCTCATTAAAGATGTAATTGGCATTACTGAAACCTGGTGGGATGACCTGCATGATCGGAATTAAAATCATTGGTTATATAACCTGTTTAGAGTTGGTAAAAAATTATGAGTGGGAACTGGACCTCTACATTAAGAGACACTCTACATTAAATACACCATTATCAGTAATTTAGAACCACAGGATTTTGAATGCATATGGATCAATGTGCTAACACAGTCCAGGAAGTGGGTACTGATCGGTGTTTGTAACAAACAACCAAACCAGAGAACGGGATGAGTTACTCCTTAAGTACCTGCCTGGAATGTGTGGAAAGAAAAAATATATTATGGGGGACTTCCATTGCCAAGACCCATGCTGGAGATCTAATGCAGCTGGTAGTAAGTAAAGTATTGCCCCCAGTACAATGAAAATCTATTTTGGACCTCATGACTGATTGAAAATGAATTCATTGGTGGACTGGAAGTTGGTGGCTGCCTATGGACCAGTGATCATGATCTGACTGCATTTGATACAGGCAAACAAAAGAAAAGGTTTAATTTGTCAAAGTTAAGGAAAACTGAGCAAAATTGAGTTAGAAAAAAAATTAGACAAATAGGAAAATGTGCCTTCTCTTCCCATTCCTTCTTTGCATGGATCCTAGCCCTTCAGAGGGCCTTCCTGGCAGACAGTGCCACAAAAGTTTCCACTTGGGAAGCAGATAGCAAAATGGACCATCCACATGTTTAGTGATATTGGGGATAAGCTAATGGACTGCTAAGGGTTAAATTCTCTGACATCGTCATATAGGGAAAATTACTAAAACATTAAGTTTGACTTACCAATACCTCTACAGCTTTTTAAATTTGTAATTGGTAATTTTTTCAAAAAAACCTTTTGTTCAGTGTTGTATTTATTTATATCCTAGTTTTTGTTTTTTCCTTTATTTTACTATTCTAGTGATAGTCTAGTACTGTCAACTACTACATGTTTATATTTTTTCCTTTTCTGTTTGACAATTTGTTTTTTTTTCCTGACTTTGTTTTTTGGTTAATTAGTTGTTGATCTTTTTCACTAATGATATTTAAAGTTAACGGCGATTTTGTGTGTATGTAACTCTCACTAGTAGTTTTGAGCCTCGTCTAATTCTTATTGAATTCAGTGAGTGATGGTTTGGGACCTTTCTAGAGCCTCTGAGGGATTACTATTTAATTAGTACTTCAGGTTCTGCTGTGGGAGCTCACACCTTATTTATTTTGTGCCCATGACAGAAAGTTGTGTGGTTTGGGGTTTTTTGTTGTTGTTGTTAATCAGAACTCGATTGTGTGATGGTGGTTATTGTAAAAACAAATGTATCTGTTTTACAAAGATGTAAATCTAATTTTTATTATCATTTCAATGATGAATATACTTATTACATGTATAGCTTTGTTTTATCCCAGAAAGCATTACTCAAGAAAGCAGTTCAAACTCAAGGGTATTGTCCAACTGAAGTAAAGGTTACTCCCTCTTGCTGACTCTTGGTATCTGCTTAGTCTGTGAGCTGCTTGAGGTAGGGACTGTCTCTTTAGAACAGCCGGAAAATCATGAGAACCATGGGTTTGTTACCACAAGCAAATAAGATATGAGTGGTGCATAGTTCATTTCCTGGTTAGCTGTTCAGAGGTGTGAACTTCATCTGCTCTGAACCATGGGTGTAGCAACAAGTGTAACTCTTACCTTCTTGTGTGATGAAAGTAATACAAACCCAATATTACCAGGACTATATCTTATAAGTACCTCAACTTTGATCTTGCTGTTGAAAAGTAAAATGGTACTTGTGAAAGAGTGAACAGCCAACCTAGCTCTGTGTGTGTGTGTGTGTGTGTGTGTGTGTGAGAGAGAGAGAGAAACGAACACACTGTAGGATGCAACTTAAAAAAAATATTCTTCTGAGAAACCTGGTTGATACTTGTGTGTTTAAAAAAAAAAAAAAAAAAAGCATGACTGGGGAAATAGAATTAACCATGCTAGTCAACAATGAACTTTATATCTCGGTCTTAGCTTATGATTCTGATATGGGACCATAAGGTCAAACATAACTGTTCGATTAGTACAGGTACAATCTGGCACATCACAAGGTACTGAATTTACTGACAGTTTTACAAGTTCTGAATTGTGTGTGGTATGGTTTTTGCATAATTAAGACAGGAAAGAAACCCAGTTTGCTATGCTTTTTTATTTGAAGACATATAAACCCAAAAATCTTTTAGAAAAGAATGGTTTTTATTACCTTTGTCAGTTAATGATATCCAAACTCCTTGTCATATAATAAAAATTATACATGAAAATTGCTAACTATTCACAGTATACAACATTTTAGAAATGGTTGTATCGTTTGGCGCTTAATCCAAATAGACTAGCAAAACTAATTATAGTCAGACTTTCTAGTTGGTGGTGGTGGTGGTGGTTGTTCTACAGATTCAGTTACAAATGATGACATGTAAAATGGAGATAATGAACTTTATAAAGTGCTTTTGAGATGTACCAATGAAAAGTGCTATGTTAGAGCTAAATGGTGGTATTATTTCTTAGCACTTTACCCCAATTACATTCCACTTTAAAATGTGGAAATGACTTAAACTCTGTTTTTCTTCATTTTTAAAGTTCACAAAACTTGAATCCAGAAACACATTTGAATGAAAACTTTCCCAAATATCCAGGTGGGGGTAGAGTCTGGAACTGGGTTTCCTCATCCAGGCATATCTGGTTATAACCACTGGAAACCACAATGGAGTAATACACTTTTAAATTACACTGTAGGAAAAGATTGAATTTTCATATAATTAGTTATATCTTCAGAGATTTAACTATGAAAGGTAAAGACAAAGCTAAAATTCTACTAGTAGTTACAGCCAAGCAACCACATTGACTTCAGTGGGATTAAACCAGTGTTGTGAGGTAGAATTAGCCAATTTAATGTAGGCCTGGTATTTAAATGATCGTACTCTATTTCTATGTCTAGAACAAATATCTAATATATATACATATTTTTATTTCTAGTGGTGTTGCTTGATACTACAGCTGCAATTGGAGAACTAGGATGGAAAACCTATCCTTTAAATGGGGTAAGACAAGTCCTCGTTTTGCTTTTGTCCTTTTTGTTCAGCGCTCTGGCATTTCAACAATAGAATGGACTAGTTCTTCTAAATGGATACTTTCCTGCAGGATGTACTAATGGACAAGATTTTAGGATAGTGAACGAAAGAATCTGAATCGTAGTTAACACTAAGAGCCCCAAGTAAATGTGCACATATGACAGCACCATCAGCTGCTATAGGTAATGGTCTGTCAGGATTTCTCATAAGTCTGTATTTGGAGGTTTGTAATTCAGTTATGAATATCTTTTCTGTTTTTTAAATCAGGACCAAGCTTTCTTTAAATTTCCTAGAAAAAATAATTTATCCATTTATTACAGTAGTTTGAAACAATTTATATGATGAAAGTGGCATTTTTGATTCTACTGTCTGATGGCATGATTCCAAATGTTTAATTCTGAAAGCCTATTAAAATATTGTAAAAGAGTGAAAACAAAGCTATCAAAGTTTAGAAAATTTCTATATTTATGTGAAGTGGCTTTTTCCTATATGACATTATCTAGGATACTGAACTTTTAATTAAAAATGTTTTACACAATTGCACGGTATTGTTAATATAGATAGACATGACAAGAGACACAGGGTGCTTTGTAGGGCACAAGGCCTCAGAGCTTTGCAGATGGCTGGCATACTTGGAGATGATGTGGCCAGACTGGGAGAGGGAAGAAGGGTGTGCCTTTTTTAGTGTAACCACTTGAGAAATATTGGAGGCTGAACTTCAAATGGTGTATTGCTCTTTCCACCTGTCCAATACTCTTAACAGCACATCTGTCATTTTTTAGTTTCACTTTTAATTAATAAACAGTATACTGAATCAATTAAGAGTAATTTAAATATATGCAAAATTGCTGCTTAAAATTGGTGGCTGCTAATTCTTTTATGACTGCTGCCATGCTTAGAATTACTTAAATTCATATATACTTTAATAGAGTTTTTAAGTTCAGAAGTTAATATAGGAAAAAACTGTACACAGAAGTACCAAATTATTTTTAAAGTGATTGTGATATTAATCTTTAAAGCTAAAAACTAAAGTGTATTGCTTTACTTATGTTTTAAATAACTTTTGAATACTACACCTGGTATACAGGTAAAAGGATTACAATTTCCATCACTCCTAGCTCCTTCTCACTTATAAGCACTCAGAAATTTTGCAGAACATGCCCTATACACTCTCCTTCATGTAATCTGTCAATTGTATTTGTCTGCAATTCTGAATTTCCATCATTATATAGATTATTTATAGCCACATTTTTTGAACTGAAGGTCAAATTCTGCCTTCAGCATCATGTGTGTCTCTTTGTCTTAAGCCAGAAATTGCTTCCTTGTATTTATTGATTTTAAAATTTAAGTTCAATAAAATAGCGGTTCTCCTAAATCCTTTACAAAATGATCAGATGTTGCATGTCCAGGATATTCCTATCCAGAGTTATGGATCTAGCCTAATATAGTTACCCTGTACTCTGAGGCCTATCTGTGCAATCTAGATATTATTTTTATTTTCCCTGAGAATGTAAATGTTCCTGTCCTTGGTGAGCTCCCCAGCATTACTCCTTCCCTTGTGAGACCCCATAGAGGATCTTTTTTCAAAGCTCCAAGTCAGAATGTGATAGGGCTTTGGGACCAGGGAAGGTGAAGGCGGAGCAGCATTAACTCACATTGAAGCTCTTTCAATGGCTGCATGGGTGGATTTAGTCACTGGCAGCATGCCTCTTGGAGGATCAGCATGTAGGGGCAACCCATCCATCCAGGTACTTCTGCCTCCCTCATTCCAAGGCTCCCCAGAGTTGTGAGACTATGTCCCCTCTTTACCTCCACATATCCCAAACCTCTCCAACCTGAGGTGATGATTCTCCATTATGAATGTCTCTAAATTTCCTGATCTCTGCCCACTTCCCCCAGGCTTATCCACTTCCAGATTAGGAGATTAGAATGGAACACCAACGTTGCCATGTTGGTCCATCTGGTGTGATATTCTGTCCTTGACATTGGTGGTTGGAAGGTGCAGGAATCCCCATGAAGGACAATTACAGAATAAATGGCTCATAAAGGAAATTTCTTCCAAAAACCTTTTGCTGGTTGGCTTATCCTGAAGCAGGATGGTTTGTGACCATCAATGTTATACATATGAATGTCTCGTTTGTATTTTAAATCTTGAAAACCTCTTGGATACTATATCTTATAGCAATGATATCCAAACTTTATGTTATGTGCTGCTAAAAGCCCTTAATTTTGATAGGTTAAATGAGGAGAAAGATCCATCCCTTCTGCCAAAAGTTGTTTGTTTGTTTTTTAATACTCACGAGTTCACTCATGGTGTTCCTTCAACTGGTAAAAATATATTTCTCTTGGCTTTGTTAAAGAGCAATGGATAGACAGAAAATAATATGCAGACAGATTCAGTAGCAGATCCCCATAAATCTTTGGGCTCTTCTTTGAGAGGTGTCCCTGTGGGTGCTCCACTCCAGGTGGTGTTGGTGCGTCTCTGGACCTTCGCTCGGAGAGTTTTACAGCAGTACTCGTACCGGTCGTGCACGCACGCTCTGAGTGTACCTTAATAGTGTGCAACTGGTCTCCTCAGTTCCTTCTCTACCATCCCTGGCCTGAGATGGAACTCAGACTTGTTAGAGACTTTTCTCTTCATATATTCGTTCATATACCTTCCCTATTAGTTAGTTTACCAGTAGTAATTAGATAATATTTTCCTGCCTTTACTCTAAAACTACAAAAAAAAAATTTTGTTCCTGTCAGAGGCAGCTGCTTCCGACATGCCTGGCTCCCCAGGCTTTAAGCACTGCTCTAATTGCAAAGATGTCATCCCTCTCTCCGATGGCCATTCAAAATGTATAAAATGTTTGGGAGAGTCCAACATCCCCTCAAAATGTGCCCAGTGCAGCAAACTTAAATCCAGGGCATGTAAGGACTGGGAGCTGAGATTAAAACTGCTCCTCCTTCAGAAATCTCTAGGGTCAGCTTCAGACCCAGGTGCCGACTCAGCTACAGGCCACAGCCCCCCCGTCTCAAAGAAAGACAAGAAGACTGCAAAAAAAGGCACCCTCTCTCACCCGCAAAGAGTTCTTCATGGGACAAAACTTCTCCAGGCAGGTCTACAGCCTCCCTAATGGCACTTCCCTGGCTGAGCTCTTTTGACGCGCTGGGCTCCTCTAGCGCTGCGTGAAATCCACCTGCGGCTGCAGCAGTAGCACACAGCTCCAGTGGCGAGGCTTCAGGCTTCCAGTTGCCTGCCTCACTCATGGCACCGTTCAGCACCGCTTCACATGCTGACATGCCTGACCCCCTGCAGGCTATTCTTGCTCTCCCGGCACCGTTTACCGCTGAGCTGACTGGCAATGAAACACAGGACACCGGTGCAGAGGAACCTTTCTTCACAGCAGATTCCTCTTGCACAGCATTCACCTCACAGAGGAGGTCCAGCACTGCAACTTACAGTCAAGGGACCTGCTGGTGTCACCTATCCTGCAGTCACCCTTAATTCTCTCCAATGCTCAGAGTCAGCACAGCATTCCTCCAGTGATGAGGAAGCTGGTCTGCGTGGAGAGTTTTCACCATATGAAATCTCCCATCCTCAGACCCCAGTCAATAGAGGTCATAGAAAAATTACCTCGTCCTACTCTCAGGATCCTGCCTTGTGGTGTGTGAACCCCTGGATGGCACCACCATGTCCTTTCCACCACAGTGGGCATCTTATAACAAGTGTGGTCTTAAGGATACCATCACAGCCAGGCGTGACACCTGCCACTGATGTAAGGGTCCTAGCAGCACCATCACAACTGCAGGATCAGTCATGACTTGCCTCCAACCCAGTAGACCCACTTGTTACACCTGATGAAGCCCTACTGCCTCCTCCCTGTCATCTTCTGATGACTTCTCAAAATTTCAAGATCTTTTCCAAAGAGTTGCAAGTGACTTAAGAATTAGCTTGCAGGAGGTTCCTGAACAGCAGCATGAGTTAACAGACATCCTGCAACCCTCTTCTTCCTCTAGGATTGCATTACCGATCAATGCAGCCCTTTTGGAACCTGCTAAGGCCATCTGGCAGACTCCCGCTGCAAGCCTACCAACTTGTAAGCAAGCGGACCACAAGTATTTCATCGCTTCCAAGGGCTCTGAATTCCTTTTCACTTACCCAGTGCCAAACTCACTGGTAATAGACACAGTCAACCAAAAGACCAAGCCCCAGATTCCCCGCTCCACCCCATCCGACAAGGACAGTAAGCGATTAGATCTGCTCGGGCATAAAGTATACGCATCTTCTACATTACAATTTTGCATTGCTATTATACTGCCGTTCTGGCAAAATATGACCAAAAATTACAACAAATTCATGGACTTTATTGATGACATTTCGGAAGAGAAGAAACAACAATTTGCGGCTCTAGTTTCTGAGGGACAAATCATCTCACAGCCCAAACTGCAGCAAGATCTACTGTTACAGCAGTTTTCATGCACCGAGGGTCATGGCTCTCCTCCTCTTCCTTTCATCGAGAGGTCCAGAGTACTACTGTAGATCTTCCCTTCGATGGCGACAAACTCTTTGCCTCCATGATGAACAACATACTTCACTCCATGAAGAACTCAAGGGCAACTCTCCAGTCCCTGGGAATTCAAACCCCCATGACCAGAAGGCAACAATATAGATATCAACCTTACCAGTGCCCACTCTAGCCCGCACACACCCAGCAATTCCATAGGTCACATGAAAAACAGCAACGCCAGAGTCCCAGATACCAGCGTCACCCCAATTCTTTGGCAGCGTCTCAACCCCCTTTGACTAATAAGCAGATTTGAAACCTTGGTCAAGGGTATAGAAAACAACATTCCCACTTCAGCACTTACACCTCATGTCCCTATTTTTGGACACCACCTACGGCCATTCTCCCATCAATGGCAAAACATTACCACCAACAAGTGGGTTATAGAGGCCATCACAATTGGCTATTCCATCCCTTTCATATCCTTGCCTCCCACCCACCCACCCTCCACATCCTTCTTCAGGGACCCCCCTCATGAGCAACTGCTCCTCCAAGAACTACAACACCACCTTCTATTAGGAAAAGGAGAACTCGTGTCCAAACAACACAGAGGAAAATCGTTTTAGTCCCATTATTTCTTCACAGAAAAGAAAACTGGGGGATGGCAACCAATCCTCGACCTCAGGAAGCTCAACAAATTTATCAAAAAGCAAAAGTTCAAAATGGTTACCCTCACCAGTCCCAGCATTGGAGCAGGGCGATTGGTTTTCAGCCCTCAACCTACATGATGCCTATTTTCATGTGACTATAAATCCAGCCCACAGATGTTTCCTTCGTTTTACCCTTGGCTCGACACATTTTCAATTCAGGGTGCTACTTTTCAGCCTATCCACCACTCCCCACCACTCCGAGTGGTTTTTTTTTTCCAAGCTCCTAGCCATAGTCACTGCCTATCTCAGGAGACAAGGGGTCATAATATTTCCTTACCTCAATGATTGTCTCCTCAGAGCCGCAATGCTCAATGGTGTCAAGTATCAGAGGGGTAGCCGTGTTAGTCTGGATCTATAAAAGCAGCAAAGAGTCCTGTGGCACCTTGCATGCATCCAACGAAGTGGATATTCACCCACGAAAGCTCATGCTCCAATACATCTGTTAGTCTATAAGGTGCCAAAGGACTCTTTGCTGCTTTTAATACTCAGTGGAGCACTTTGATTCACGCAGCTCACCATCGCTTGCTTCCTCTCCCTTGGCCTACAAATAAACAAAAACAATTCCATGTTATCTCCTACCCAGCACCTGGAGTTCATAGGAGCACACCCTTATTCCTGGACAGTATTAGCATCTCTCCCTCCTGACCACTTCAACACCATAAAACTACTAGCCACGAAACTTCACAACAGTCCTTGGGTCACTGCTTGAGACTGTCTACAACAATTAGGTCACACAGCCTCGTGCATGTACCTGGCCAAAAATGCATAACTATACATGAAGTGCTTCCAAGCTTGGTTGGCCATGGTTTACAGACTGAATGTACACGCTCTAAACAAGCCTCTATCCATACTCTTCAGAGTCAGACTCTCCTATGGTGAACAGTTCCCTCCAACCTTTGCTCTGGAGTCCCCATTCTACAGGATGCTCCATCCCTCATAATGACTAACAATGCATCCCTCACAGAGTGGGGTGCACACATGTCCCACCACCCAGCCCAGGGGCTATGGTCTTCAACCGAAACCTCCCTACACATAAACATCCTAGAACTTCAAGCCATACGCAATGCCTGCCGTCGCTTCCTCCCATTGATCCGCAACCAACGTGTATGGATAATGACAGACAACATCTCTTGCATGTTCTATGTAAACAGGCAGGGAGGAGCTCGCTCTCGCTCACTTTGCACAGAAGCTATGAAGCTCTGGAATTGTTGCCTTGCAAACAACATCCAGATATCAGACACCTATTTCCTGGAGCTATGAATACCACAGCGGATGAATTAAGCAGATGCTTTCCCTGGGATCATGAATGGGAGATAAACAACACAATCATCTGCAACACATTCCACATTTGTGGATACCCAACCATAGACCTTTTCGCAACTGTGGAAAAACACAATGTCCCGAATTTTGCTCCAGAGAGGGACTGGGCAAACATTCCCTGGGAGACGCATTCATGATCTCATGGGACCGGGACTTACTATATGCATTTTCCCCCATACCTGTCCTCCACAGAGTTCTGACAAAGATATGAACAGATTGTGCCATGGTAATTCAGATTGCCCCGTTGTGGCCCAGAAAACCATGGTTTCCGTTCCTCACCAGAATGTTACTTCGCCCACCAATTTCGTTGCCCCTCACTCTAAACCTTTTATCACAGCAACACAGCTGATTTCTTCACCCCAACCTATCCATGCTTCATCTCAAACCTTGGTTCCTACATGGTTGTCCCAAAATGAACTAGCACGCTCTGAGCAGGTTCAAAGAGTGCTTCTACATAGCAGAACACAATCTATTGAATCATTTATCTCCAAAAGTGGAAGTGTTGTTGAGCACCATTGTGTGAATTTAAACAACATCCTCCTACTTCTGCACATCTTCCGTTCATACTTGACTACCTATTAAACGTCAACCAATTGGACCTTTCTTTCAGCTCCATCAAAGTCCACTTAGCTGCTACTACAGCTTTTCATGACAAGATCGAAGATACCTCTGCTTTTGCTCATCTAATCACCCAGCATTTTCTTAAAGGACTACAAGCCCTGTACCTGGACATTAAACCTCCTATCCCTCCATGGGACCTTCACTTAGTATTATCCTGCTTAACTCAACAACCATTCGAGCCCCTAGCCACTTGCTCCCTCTTACACCTCTCTATGGCCTGGTCTACACTAGGACTTTAAATCGAATTTAGCAGCGTTAATTCGAATTAACCGCTCAACCGTCCACACCAGGAAGCCGTTTAATTCGACCTAGAGGGCTCTTTAGTTCGAATTCGGTACTCCACCTCAACGAGGGGAGTAGCGCTAAATTCGACATGGCTAGCTCGAATTAGGCTAGGTGTGGATGCAAATCAAACTTAGTAGCTCCGGGAGCTATCCCACAGTGCACCACTCTGTTGACGCTCTGGACAGCAGTCCGAGCTTGGATTCTCTGACCAGCCACACAGGAAATGACCCGGGAAAATTTGAATTCATTTTCCTGTCTCGGCACTTTGAATCTGACGTCCTGGCTGGACATCGGGGCGAGCTCCGCAGCACCTGCAACGATGCAGAGCTCTCCAGCAGAGGAGTTCATGTTATCTCTGAATAGAAAGAGGGACCCAGCATAGACTGACTGGGAACTCTTCGATCTGATCAGTGTGTGGGGCGAGGAGTCTGTGCTTTCGGAGCTGCGCTCCAAAACAGGGAATGCGAAGACCTACGAGAAGGTCTCCAAAGCCATGAGAGACAGAGGATACAGGCGGGATGCAACGCAGCGCCGCGTGAAAATCAAGGACCCCAGACAAGGCTACCAAAAAATCAAAGTGGCAAACGGACGCTCCGGAGCACAGCCCCAGACATGCCGCTCCTACGAGGCACTGCATGCCATTCTAGGTGGGTCTGCCACCACTGCCCCACCAGTGACCGTGGACTCTGAGGATGGGATAGTGTCGACGGGCAGTTCCTCGGCGATGTTCGCCGATGGGGAAGATGAGGAAGGGTTTGTGGAGGACGACGCAGGCGAGAGCGCTTACAATGATGGTTTCCCCGACAGCCAGGATCTCTTCTTCACCCTCACAGAGATCCCCTACCAACCCTCCCCGGCCGTTAACCCGGACTCAGAATCAGGGGAAGGATCAGTCGGTAAGTGCTATAAACATGGAAATATTTATTTTTTTAAAAAACAGGAATAAAAACTATATAAAAAGTATATAAAAACTTTTCCATATAAAACTATATAAAAAGAAGGTCCACACATATAGGGATGGAACAGAAATCCTCTTGGGACACTTCCACGAAGCTCTCGTACAAGAGCTCGAAAAGCCTTCACAGGAGGTTCCTGGGGAGAGGTGCCTTATTTGGTGCTCCTTGGAAGCACACTCTTCCGCGCCAGGCCATCCTAATGTACAGCGGAATCATTGCCTCCACCAGCATGGCAGCATACGGTCCTGGTCTGTGCAGGGATTCTAGCAGCATCCTCTCTCTCTCTCTCCGAGTGACCCGCCTCAGGGTAATCTCGTTCGGCGACTGCTGCATCTAATTAGGGCAATTAGTGTACTGTTACTATTGTGAATGCTTGACTTTTCCTTTGCATAGCAATGACCTTCGTTTAACAGCCACGTTGTGGAGGCCGCAGAGGAAAAGCATACAGTGATCTTTCCCGGGCACAGCCGCGAGGGGCTGGAACAGGGTCAGACTTTATGCTTTCCAGATTGCCTTCAGCGGGAGGGCACAGCTATCCATTAACTGTTAAGCAGCCTATAGTGTAGGGCTTACCAGGCCTGGCTGCTACACGGATTCAGCTGTACCACCCCGCTTGTCCGATCTCCTGTGCAAGACCGCAGCCAATGAAAGCGTATTCCGAAATCTTGAACTTGTCCTGAGAGCTCGTGAGACTAGGTGCCCTGTATGGTCTTGTTCACAGAAACTGAGTAGACTGTGTTCAGTGTTCGCAAACATGTATCTTTTCAAGGAAATCACTTCCTTTTTCCCATCACACAGCTGCGGCTCTTTCACGAACTGCCCCGGCTTCCCCCTCACAGAGGCTGGCGCAGATTAGGCGGCGAAACAAAAAGACTCAGGACGACATGTTCTCGGAACTGATGGCCTGCTCCAGAGCCGAGGCGGCCGAGCAGAGACAGTGGAGGGAGACCCTATGTCAGCACCAGCGCTCACACAGCGAACGGGAGGACAGGTGGCGGCAGGAAGACCAGCAGGCGACTCAAACGCTGCTTGGGCTAATGAGGGAGCAAACGGACATGCTCCGGCACCTTGTAGATGTTCTGCAGGACCGCAGGCAGGAGGAGAGAGCCCCCCCTGCACTGTATCTGCAACCGCCATCCCCCGCCACAAAGTCCTGTCCTCCCCTCACCCAAAATCACAAGAAGGAGGGGCGCTAGGGGCCGTGAAAACACTCAGCAGAGCGCTCATGTACCACACAGCTCTCATGCCATAAATTTTGAGAAGTGCTTCCCTTCCTGGATCACCCAGTCCAAAATCCAAGATTCATCCCCCCACTGTGTAGTTGAGTATTAAAAGTAGTTTGTTATTCACTGTTCCCGTCACGTTTTTCTTGTCAGAAGACTTTGTGTGAAGGGGGGGGAGGGGTTTTTTAATTGCATAGGACAGCCTCCATTACCAGGGTACAGACTTGGGGGCAGGATCAACAGCAGGACACACACAGACTGCAGTCACTAGGCACCAGGGTCAGTCTGTGAGGTGTATGCTGCCCCAGGGTCCTAGCGCCTGCCATCCACAAATGGCAAGGCAGGCTGCCCTTACCATGCCCTTCCACCCTAGCCACGAGCCTCTCAGATGCCCTGAGCCCCAGCAAGAGCCCTCATCCACGGACACATACTCACCCTTCCCACACACCCCTCACCCCTTCCTACGCCCCAGCCCAGAGCCTGCATCCAAACTCCGTCCCAAAGACGGCACCCCTCACCCCTTCCTGCAAACCCACCCCTTCCTGCACACCCACCTGCAACCGTCCTCCCCCCAGAGACCGCTGTAGGAGCAGGAGCCTGTCATTCCTCTAGTGTAGAAGCGGTCTGTACATCAGTGCACACCGTACCCACCACAGTCTGCGTCCATGTTTCAACCCTAGAACAGGAATTCATAATTAAAGAAAACTTTGTTAATAATCAGTGTTCCATTAAATTTATTTTAAAACGTGTGTTGGAAGGGGGGAAACCTGGAGAACGGGGTATGTAACCGCAGATCGAAGTCAACAGTCACTGAAACAGGCTCAGGTTCAGCTTCTCTGTAAATCAAGTGGACAGTCATAGGTTACCCTGCTCTCCGAGGAACCTAGCTTTCAAAGCCTCCTGGATGCACAGCGCTTCCCGCTGGGATCTTCTATCGGCATGGCTGTCTGGCTGAGCGTAATCAGCAGCCAGGCGATTTGCCTCAACCTCCCATCCCGCCATAAAGGTCTCCCCCTTGCTCTCAGAGATTGTGGAGCACACAGCAAGCAGCAATAACGGGGATTTTTTTTCGCTGAGGTCCGAGCGAGTCAGTAAGCTCCGCCATCTCCCCTTGAGACGTCCGAAAGCACACTCCACCACCATTCTGCACTTGCTCAGCCAGTAGTTGAATAGTTCCTTCTCACTGTCCAAGGCGCCTGTATAGGGCTTCATGAGCCAGGGCATTAGCGGGTAGGCTGGGTCCCCGAGGATCACTGTAGGCATCTGCACATCCCCAACCATTATTTTGTGGTCCGGGAAGAAACTACCTGCCTGGAGGCGTTTAAACAGACCAGAGTTCCTGAACAGACGCGCGTCATGAACCTTGCCCGGCCACCCGACGT
Source organism: Mauremys mutica (assembly GCF_020497125.1). Classification (NCBI taxonomy): domain Eukaryota; kingdom Metazoa; phylum Chordata; order Testudines; family Geoemydidae; genus Mauremys; species Mauremys mutica. The sequence goes on from NC_059072.1 coordinate 175,338,953, forward strand.
AGATGTTGGTAAAACGTCCCCTATGGTCCACCAGTGCTTGCAGCACCATAGAAAAGTAGCCCTTTCGGTTAATGTACTCGCTGGCCTGGTGGGCTGGTCCCAGGATAGGGATGTGAGTCCCATCTATAGCCCCACCGCAGTTTGGGAATCCCTTCGTGGCGAAGCCATCTCTGACGACCTGGACGTTTCCTAGAGTCACTACCTTTGAGAGCAGTTGCTCAACGATTGCGTGGGCTACTTGAATCACAGCAAGCCCTACGGTAGATTTGCCCACGCCAAAGTGGTTCGCTACTGACCGGTAGCTGTCTGGCGTTGCAAGTTTCCAGAGGGCTATGGCCACTCTCTTCTGCACACTCAGGGCTGCTCGCATCCGGGTGTCCTGGCGCTTCAGGGCAGGGGCCAGCAAGTCACAGAGTTCAAGGAAAGTGCCCTTACGCATCCTGAAGTTTCGCAGCCACTGTGATTCATCCCAGACCTGCAGCACTATGCGGTCCCACCAGTCCGTGCTTGTTTCCCGGGCCCAGAATCGCCGTTCCACACCATGAACTTGACCCATTGCCACCATGATCTCCACTGCGCGGCGTACCCTGCTTTGTGAGAGGTCTGCGCCACTCTGTGACTTCCTGTCCTCACCGTGCTGATGGAGCCTCCTCGCCCGATTTCTCAGCAGCTGACTGTGGAAGAGGTGGACGATAAGGTGCGAGGAGTTGACAACGGCCATAAGTGCAGCGATGATCGCAGCGGGCTCCATGCTCACAGTGCTGTGGCGTCCGAGCTGTAACCGACCAGAGAAGGGCGCGAACAGATTTCCCGCCGGCGCTTTCAAGGAGAGAGGGCGGGAGTGACGGTTCAATTATGACAGTTACCCAAAACCACCCTCGACACATTTTTTCCCCCAGCAGGCATTGGGGGCTCTACCCAGCATTCCAATGGGCAGCGGGGAGTGCGGGAACTGTGGGATAGCTTCCCACAGTGCACCGCTTCCAAAGTCGACGCTGGCTCCGTTACTGTGGACTCAGACAGTCGAATTAGTGTATTTAGTGTGGATACACAACTTCGACTTCATAAGGTCGATTCTACAAATTCGAATTAAGTAGATTCGAAATAGTCTTGTAGTGTAGACGTACCCTATGAAAACTACATTCTTAGTAGCAATCACCTCCACCAGACAGGCAGGAGAAATAGCAGCTCTCATGGCAGACCCACCGTATACACTATTTTTCAAGGACAAGCTTACTCTCCAACTACATCCCAAGTTTCTTCCAAAAGTGCATTCATCATTCCACATCAATGAGCCGATACACCTACCAACCTTCTTTCCTAAACCATGCAAACTCTTTTGACTCCACAATGTATAGATTAGATGTATGCAGGGCTTTGTCCTTCTATCTGGATAGAACCAAGCCCTTTAGGAACTCTTCCAGACTCTTTGTCTCCATTGCGGAGTGCTCCAGAGGGACACCTATTTCTACCCAGAGACTTTCAAACTGGATTTCTGAGTCTATCCGACTGTGCTAACAGATAAAGTTATGCTTCCTGCTGGCATCAAAACTCACTCCACTAGATCTGTGGCTACCTCCGTGGCTTTTCTACGCAAAGTTCCTCTGGTTGACATCTGCAAAGTGGCCATTTGGTCTTCTGAACACACATTTATTAAGCATTATGCCCTTACTCAAGGCCCTCTCTCTAATACAGTTAGGCAGAGCTGTATTATCTACTGCAGTCTTACCAAATCCAAAGTCCCTACCTCCTTGAGGTACAGTGCTTTCAAGTCAGCTGGAGTGGAGCATTCACAAGGACACCTCTTAAAGAAGAAGAGGTTACTCACCCTGTTCAGTAACAGATGTTCTTCGAGATGCGTGTCCCTGTGGATGCTCCATTACCCACCCTCCTCCCCTCTACTTTGGAGTTGGTGTAGCCTCCATTGTAGAGAAGGAACTGAGGAGACCAGTTGCGCATGCATACTATTAAGGTACACTCAGAGCAGGGGGGCAGGCTCTGCACGTGCGCAACCGGTACGAGTATTGCTGTAAAAATCTCCGAGCGAAGGCGCAGGGATGCACCAACACCTGGAGTGGAGCACCCACAGGGACACTCATCTCAAAGAAAGTCAGTTACTGCATAGGGTGAGTAACCTTCTCTTTTCAAGGCAGAACTCTGTGCTAATTAGATGGAGAAGAAAACTCACCACTTTCACACACTCATTCACACACAAAAGAGAGGCAACAAAATTGCAAATAAAAACTTCTGTTTCCTTATCCCAGTGTGGAAACAGCCCTAGAAGAAATATAAGGACTTGTCTGGCCTCATGAATTGACACTTTTTGAATAGAGTCTTTTCTGTGTACATGTGGCAAACCCTTTTTTATTGCATCGATTTTGAATCAAGTATATCAGTTTAGCTGTATGTGACTTTCCATCAGTCTGAATTTAACATCCATTTTACGTCTTGCTGTTTAGCTCTTTAAGAAACTACTCAAAGTTAATTGATGGGAGAGAAGCTAGCCTAGTTAGGTCAGCTTTTTGCTATGGTAAGGGCATGTTTTATGTTTTCTCAGTACTTCCATTTTTATTTTTGACACTATGATTTAACTCTTTTTATATACTAAGCTATAATCATGTAAAAGTGAAATGATCACACTGGCAACAAAAGGCACAAATCCAGTATGCAGGGTATTTTTGTAAGTCGCCTGGAGCTTTCTAGAAATGAGATCCATCTCTTGTTAGTACATTAATACTCCTTTTAGGATTATAGAAACTTGGGTAACTCACTAAAATGACATCTAATAAACTGAAATGAAAATCAGTGTTTTTTCCCCCCTATGCTGTCACATTCTGTGGTACAATCCAGACCAGTGAGGGGATGTGCCTCCACCTGCTCTGCAGCCTTGGGTGGCTCACAATGCTTTGCTGATGTAGCTCCTAACTTGGGCTCCTCACAAACAACCAAAGAGTATGCAGACCACACCGAGTGCCTATGAATAGCTGCAGCCTGCCAGCAGCACTCTGGCTTCCTCCAGCCTTGGCTATTACCTGCAGGATGACCCCAACATACTCCCCAGTCAACACAATGTTTTTGGAGAAAATCGTGATGTACCCACCCAGCC